>NC_141858.1:1081563-2281563 GCF_024713525.1 Acromyrmex echinatior | reverse complement strand
AATTCATATTAAAAATCGTTTACACTAATATGAAGAGATAATTATATGAAGAAATAATTACTAATAATTAAACTACGTATCTTAGCGAAAATCGTAAAAAAACATATAATTTCTTTTATTTCTCTATCAAATACAAATTAGCGCAATTATACAATATGTTGTTTCGCACTTTCATGGCATCGTCGATCGGTCATTTGTTCAACAGTTAGAAACTCATAGCATTATCTCAGATAGCGAAAATAAAACAAAATATTTGCTTTATTCAGAGCGTTCGCTTTGCCCGGACTTTTTCTATAACATTTTAAAATTTAAAAACATAAACATAAAAATATTTTAAAGATTTTTTATTCAGAAAGATTTCTAAAATACAGTTTTTTTTAGATGTTTTATAAAAAGTCTTAAATACGTGTTTTAGACGTTTTTTCTAAAACATAGCTTAAAAGATTCAAATTGTGACGATAATCATTTTTATAATATTTTTATAAATTTTTATAAAAATTTTATATAGAGGAAAGTCATCGATACCGACATATCACCACTTCATTTTTAGACAATATTATTTAAACAAAAAGTAAAAATAAAATTTTAAAAACACAAGTACAAACTAAAAAATGTCTTCCATCAGATAGTATTGGGTATGGGAATAAGTTTCCGCCCTTTTTAAATGAAAAAGATGTGTTTATTTAAATAAATCTATATAAGTGAGTTTATTCAAAGTATGCTCCTTAGGAAGCGACAACTTTCTCCCATCTTTCCGGTAATAAACGGATTTCTCGCATGAAAAAAATCTGGTTCTTTTGAAGATCCATTCATCAAGCCATTTTTTGATACCTTCATAAGAATTGAATCGTTCTCCAGAAAGGGCCGACTGCATGGATCGGAACAAATGGAAATCTGAAGGGGCAATGTCCGGTGAATACGGCGGGTGGGGCAGAATTTCCCACTTTACTCTTTCCAAGTATTTCTTGACCGGTTTTGCAACGTGTGGCCTAGCGTTGTCATGTAACAGAATCAGCTTGTTGTGCCTATTGTCCCATTCCGGTTGTTTTTCTTTCAAAGCTTGGTTTAAACGTATCAGTTGTAGCCGATAACGATCGCCAGTGATGGTTTCGGACGGTTTGAGCAGCTCATAATACCTTTTTGATCCCACCAGATGCACAACATAATCTTCGAAGCATGGATATTTCGTTTTGGCGTTGATGGACCTGGTTCATCTGGCATCACCCATGCCTTCAAGCATTTAGGATTATCGTAGTAGATCCATTTTTCATCGTCAGTTACGATACGATGTAGAAAACCCATCCTTTGTTGTCATTGACGAAGCATCTCGCAGATGACCAAACGTCTTTCCATGTCTCTCTCTTTCAATTTGTATGGCACCCAATTTCCTTCTTTTTGCATCATTCCCATTGCGTGTAGACGTTTTCCAACAGTGGATCTATCAACATTTAACTCTATTGCCAACTTATCGAGCGATAAACACGAATCTTCTTCGAGTAGTGCTTGCAATTCTGCATCTTCAAATTTTTTCGGTGCACCTTCGCGTTCTTTGTCACGCACGTCAAAATCACCACTGTTGAATCGCCGAAACCATTCTTTACAACTAGTTTTCAATGGAGCATGCTCACCATAAATATCTACGAGCAAACGATGCGTTTCCGCAGCACTTTTCTTTAAAATAAAATAATGGAGTAAAACTTCCCGCAAATGTTGCTTTTTTGGAATAAATTCCGATATCTTCAACGCAAAAAAAGTTACTCTTTGTTACGCTTCGAACGAATGCCATATATTGGGCTCAAAAGTTTGAATACACACCTTTCAAAAACATGTCTTGCCGTTCTATTAAACACACGAGCAATGCTACTAACGACATCTTTATGCAATGGGCGGAAACTTATTCCCAATATAAATAGTTTTTACAATACTGTTTGCAATTTTGCAATAATTAATTTTTTTGTAAGGTAAGCAAAAATGAGCGTCTGACAAAATGGGTTCCAAAACTAACACAGTAGGCAGTAATGCTATGTATTCCTATTTTCTTTTTTTTTTACAGGGATTAACTGTATAAAATACTTACAAGTGAATGTATATAAGATATTTCAAAATCTTTTCACTTCATTATAAAACATTTTTATTAAATTATATGCATATTTACTTTATCCTGTTCAACAAGATGCAAATATGTAACGCTATAATTTTCCAAGAGATTTTTTATATATGCACGATTATCTTCAGGGTCCAATAAAGCTATTTGACATTATAAAACAACATTATAAAGATTAAGTTAGCCCATGATCTATTTTACAGACAGGTGTAGCGCTTTATGCTGCACTCCAATTTTAAATTTAAAATCGTATTATGAAAAAACTAAGAGAAGAAATAATATAAATAAAACTGATTTAGGAAATTACAAGCATTTAAAATAACGTAATATTATTAATAATATAATCATTATTATTTAAACCACGCAATTTGCAAAAGAAAATCGTAAGAATTTTATTTTGTATTTATTTTTGTATTCATATAATTTATTTATAATTGATTTGGTATAGAAACAAGCCACAAATACATGAATTATACGTTTGTACTTCTTTAATTACTTAAAAAACAGATTATGATTTTATTAGTATTAATAAAGTCATAATCTGTTTTTTACAATAATTAGTTTATGAGAAATAAGGGGGTATCGCTTTAAGAAACCTATGTCAGTATCGGCGGCTTTCTATTCGCAAAGAATGCATTACTACATTCTAATAGAAATAAAATTTTCTACTGGTTGAAAAGGGATTAAAATACTTATCAATGTAAACCATAGACGGCATAAACGTCTAATAGTCGTTTTTTCGATCAGTCATTTTTCATTAGATACGTTATACTGTGCCACGAAAAGCAGTACGATAAAGCTTGAAGGGTCTTCAATTTCGATAAAATTAGGCTCTACTGTATTTTTACATAAAACGCGTTTTTTTTCTATTCTTTAGAATAATTCGATTTTTTTTCTCCTGAATCGAATAAAAAAATTGTGGCCTCGAAAATGAATCGATTATCGAAGAATCGATTTGATTTTCAGAAAAGCACCACTAAATTCCAACCTTTTCGAGCTACATGTGCCCTGAACCAATCAGCGAGCGATTCAAGTTAATCACGAGTCAAGTTGGCGACTTTCTAATGCAGGCTCTCTATACTTTATACTAAGATACTAGATATGTAAATATTCTCATCTGCCATTTTGGTTCTACTTGATTAATAATTAAAGTACGGTTATGAAAAAAATAAATATTAAGAAGAGCCCAAATTTTGAAAAATTTACTGTATCAATGCGCTTTCGCGTAAAAATAAAGATTTGACAAGAAAAAAATGTCGCTCTGCTCCGCGAACCGAGATATTAATTCATAAAATCGACGACTATTTAGATTAGAAAAGTAGATCAGTCATTAGTAAGTGATTCACTATAAAAACATAAATTATCTTAAAATAGTGCTTTAATTTATATTTTAAAAGCAATGAATTTGTGTTTTTAAAGCAGTGAACTATTGCTATGACAGATTTACTAACCCGAAGGCGTCGACTTTAAAAAATAATATCTCGGTTTGCGAATTAGAATGACACTTTTCTTGTCAAATCTTTATTTTTACGCGAAAATGCATCAATTCAATGTATTTTTATCAAAATTTAAGATGAGCGGGATCTTCTTATCACTAATCGTACTATGACAATCAAGTGGAACCAAAATGGCGGATGAAAATACCTATGTATCTAGTGCTTTACTTTATAGTGGATATCAAATCTCTCTTAATTGATATAAATACGTTTATATGTTATAAATAATAGCTAACTTTATAAATATTTAATAGAACTAAATTCAATGTCTATTTAATATAAGAAAAATATTGAAGGAAATGTTTCTTGACGCAACCTGATTAGTTCGCCATATTTAACTTTGAAACTGAATTGATTTACCTCAATTCAAATTGATTCAAGTTATAATTAATTTTTTGCGATTAGGTATAAATAATGTCAATAAAATTGAGTTGATAAAGATTTTTTTAAATTAAATTATTATTAATGATATAAATCAATAATACAAAAACATTCATAATGTATGTTTCGAAACTACCAGTCTTTCTTCAACTAATAGTTACAAAAAATTTCACATTCTTAATAGCAAAGAATCTATTCCGTTATAAACATAACATAAAAATTAAAAGTAAATATAAATTTAGTATTGTTAATCTTGATCAATTTCCAAAACGGCATACGGAAATGCGAAAATTTCCTCGAATTTCTTTTAAAAATTTCCTTGAATTTCCTTTAAACACTAATATTCTGTTTAAAAAAAATTTATTGAAGTTTTGAATTATATTCTTTCATCAAACTTTTTTTTTTCTAATCATAAAATATATCAACAGACCTTTGGAACACCAATGAGGTCACTTCTGATTCCATCATAGCGGAAATAGTTTTGCGAGGGGAAATAGTTTTTCTAAAGGAAAAAGCTTTTCAATTCTATTAATTTAGATTCAATAATTTATTATCGTTATGTAAATGACATTATTATGATCACCCTCTCAAACCCGTTAATGACATTATAAAATCTTTAATAATTTTTGTAGTAGATTGCAATTTACAGATTTTTTTTTAAACCGAACAGACAAATGTCTCAATTTTCTTGATCTTTCACTGAGAATGCAAAATGATAAAATTATTATAAATTAATTTCATAAGAAAACTTTTTCTGGAGTATACACGTATTTATCATTCTTTTCGAATTATCCTTTGTGATCATCATAAGATAGATGTGATATATCGTTTAGTAGATAGAGCTATCTTTCTTTCACATTCTGTTTATTATGAAAAACATCCCAAATTAATATATCCTACAATATCGTGGCTTATTTCAAGCTTATAATTAGAATAACATTAAATTAATATAATTAACTTAAGAATGTAAATACTAAATAATATTCTACACAAACGTTTTTCGACTTACAAAAGCTTCTTCAGTTTCTGCATTTGTTAAAACGCAGAAATGCAATATTAAATTAACAAATAAATAACAAATACAATAAAAATTTTAAAAACCATCAGTTGTCAATATATATAAAAAAATTCAAAAAGTATTATGACAGATTACAATAAGATAAGAAGATATTAAATACTTCAGTCAACATTAAATTACATATCCTCGATAAAATAGTTTTACCAAATTCCTCGGTTGAAATCGAGAATCCAGTTTGGATCAAACGATTTAAGCATTCACTAATTACGAGTATTTTATGATATTCTGTAGAACGAGATATATTAAAATAATATATTATTAGTGTGAATAAGAGGTATAGAATCAAATAATAACTTACGTTAATTTATATAAAATATTATAATTAAAACTCTCAATCAGAGATCTGGTCATTATATTAAAAAGTACATTAAAAATTAGATCTTGACTGTTACTTGTTTGAAAATTAACTGATGTAATGTGTAGGTCAAATAAAAGTAAGTCAATAAAATCGAATGTAAAAACAAGTCTGTTCAAAACTGTGATAATTTATGTTCAGTGAGATGTTAAAGAATATCGCAATAATATAAAATTAGACAATAAATGAAAACACGGGCAATTAAGATCCTAAATTCGCAGTAATTGGAGCGATTCATATATTTCTCAGTATTACATATATATATATATATATATATAACAAACACCGTACGTTTTAGCTTAATTCAAGCCATCTTCAGCAGCCTAGTATAATAAAATCTCATGATGAATAATTCCAAACATCTTGGTAGTCTCATATAATACAACTTTCTTAATACAATTCAAATAATCACAAATCAAAGTAATCGAGTGCAAAGGAGTCTCAAAGAAGCTTATCAAATCTGAAGTATGTTACTGTTATTTAGTTGTTAGACTAGGTGCGAGTTAAATAAAAAAATATAATGTA
The DNA here is from genome assembly GCF_024713525.1 of Acromyrmex echinatior. Classification (NCBI taxonomy): domain Eukaryota; kingdom Metazoa; phylum Arthropoda; class Insecta; order Hymenoptera; family Formicidae; genus Acromyrmex; species Acromyrmex echinatior. Next base: position 2,275,624 of record NC_141858.1, on the reverse strand, counting down.
TATAAGAAAGACAGTTACCATAAAGAAAGATCACCAATTTATTATAGAAACTTATCTACTGCACTCCATAACTGCACAATGAAATATTATAAATTAAATCACGACTGGCAAAAAAAATATCACAACGCCAAGCATTTTTAACAACTTATTCAAGCAGAGTACGTATGGAAATTAACATGAAAGACTAAATATTGTAAGTACAGAAATAACAATATCAAGAAAGTAAATGTCATCGAAAGAAAATACATAGATGGAAAATTAAATAAATCAAATGATCCCAAAACCGAGTTAAAATTTATGTTCGTATAAACAAGAATTCAGTATCTGATTTTAAATTTAATCCATTTTTTGCATTTTAATATTGAGCATCTCTGACACCAATCTTTTATCAAAAAATCTCTCATTATCTAAAATTTTTGTGTTATTCCAATTAAATTCTAATGGAATTCTATATTTTGAAATAACAGACAAATTACCACTTTTTTTTATTAATATCATTTTTGTATTCATTAATTCTGGTCTTTAACTTATGACCCGCTTGTCCCATATAGGAAACATTACAACTTTTACAATTAATTTTGTATACAACATTTTTCTTAGAATCGTGTGGTAAAACGTCTTTCTGAGCTTTGATGATTCCGTCAAGTTTATTTAAACTAAAGAAAGATAATCTGATATTAAGATTCTTAGTAATATTTTTAAATTTATCATAAATATCCGGTAAAAAAGGTATAGAAAACCAAGAAATTATTTTGTCTTCAGTCTCATTATTGTTAGATTTATCTACTTGTTTTAACGTCTTACATTTTAAAAGAGATCTTAATCTTAAATTAATAGTGTCAAAGATAAATTTGATCGGATAATCATTGTTCAAAAATCGTCTTAATTGCAAAATTGAAATTTTCCATATGATATCTCGGATGAAAAAATAAAAAGACTGTGTCAACCATGCTCATTAGAACATCTCTCTTTTGTGAGAGAGGATGGATAGATAACAAATTGAAATTCCTGTCCAAGAATATCGGTTTGTGATACAAATTGAATTCTAATTTTTTATTTGCGTTAATTATAGTTACATCCAAGAAATTCAAACAATTACCATCAATCTTTAACGTGAACTGTAATCTTGGATGTAACGAGTTAAATATCTCCAAGAATTCATCAACTAAGTGATTAGGGATAGCAGTCGCGATGTCATCCACATATCTGTAGTAAAATGGTAACTCAGTTCCAAATCTTCTCAAAGCTTCATTCTCTAGATCTTCCATAACGAAATCTGCGATGAAGGGCGACAACATGGCGATCCCATGAATATTCCGTACTTCTGAATTTAAATTTTATCATCAAAAGTAAAAAAAGTAGACTCTAGTACTACCACAAAGCTTTAATGAATTCGTCCTTTGATATACTGCAAGAATGTGAAATAAAAAACATCTGACACATTTTTCACAGCTAAATTCAGTGGAATGTTCGTAAAAAGCGATATTGCATCAAGTAAAAGTAATGAGTATTTATTATTTAAAGAACGACAATCTAATTTTTCCATTAATTTGAAGCATCAATGTGCGGTTTCGGAACGTTGTTTTTAATAATATTGTGCAAAAACGAAGGTAATGCATATAAAGGGCTATCAATTGATGACATTATTATTCTCAATGATAACTCTCCTTATGAATCTTTAGGAATTCATAGGATCTAGGAAATATCCCATCACTGCAATACAGTTTTTTGTATATGATCGAATTAATAAAACCCAAATTCTTCCATCTCGTCAATAAAATCCTTACTGATTCAGTGAGCTTTCTTGTTGGATCCCTCTTAATCGTGTATGTGCTACTGTCTTCTAACTTGTTGAGCATTTTTTATTTGTATTCGTCCTGGTCCATAGCAACACATTATCATTATCTGCTCTCGTAAATAATATTCTTTGATTGCTCTTGATAAAACTCTTAGTCATCTTAAATAAAAAGATTAGTCTTCTATTAATAAAATGGTTCATCGGTTTCATGAAAACAATTTTTTGTATGACAGAGATTGAATGGTTTCTAAAATTTAGCAAATTAAAGTTACTTAGTCTTTTAACATTATTTTCAATCAACTTAATAAATTCAAAACAACTTTTTTTCAAATCAAAAAATGGTAATGAAAAATTGCTCCTCACTTGTAATAGAAATTGGATTTCAGTCAGGATGGTAATATTTGACAAATTCACAAACCACTTTTTTCTTAATACAAAACAATGCTGAATATTCATTCAGAGGCGGAAAAGAAAAAAATATAATGTCTACTTTAAAATTACTCTTGTTATTCCCAGAGTCAAACGGTTAATTATTAAAAAAAGAATAAAAATTATTATCCGAGCAAGTCCAAAAATATTGAACGGTTTAATCTTGGAGAAATTTCGTTATTATGTTTGTTAATCAACCAATTAATTTTCTTGTCCAGTTTCTTATGTTCCTCTTTATGCTTTTGTCTATGAAAATTATTCTGTTTGATAAAAAATGCATCACAAAGATAGATAGGAATCCAACAAGAAATCTTTATGAATAGAATCAGAGTTTGTGTTTTGTCTTTTTGAGTTGTGTAGTATTCTAAACGCATCGGTAAGTTCAATCATTAAGAATTCTCTGGATATAAGAATCCGTCAATTTATTATATTTATTACGCATATGTGAATGGTGAAAATTTAAATCCAAATAATAAATCCTATTTAAATGTCGCAGAACAATCTTCTTCTATAAACAAATTTTAAAAATTTTAAAAATACAAACCATGCTTTTTATGATGACATTGCGATATTTAATCCATTGTTTCAACAATAACACTGGTGTCATACCAAACGTTACAAAAATTAATTTAAAGAAATTATTTAACCAAAGTAAATAATATAATACATCTCGTTTCGGCTAACGTAATTAACAAAGAATAATTAAAGTTGGGCTCTTGAGATAAAAATTAAACAATAAATGAAAACACGGCAATTAAGGGTAATAAATTCGCAGTAAATGGAGCGATCAACATAACATAATAAATAAATTTTAACTCGGTTTTGGGATCATTGGACTTTACTTAATTTTCTATCTATGTATTTTCTTTATTTGACGACATTTACTTTCTTAACATTGTTGTTTCCGTACTTATAATATTTAATCTTTCATGTTAATTTCCATACGTGACTTTGCTTTGATGCTGTGAATAAGTTGCTAAAAATGCTTGGCGTTGTGATATTTTTTTTGCCAGTCGTGATTTAATTTATAATATTTCATTGTGCAGTTATGGAGTGCAGTAGATAAGTTTCTATAATAAATTGGTGATCTTTCTTTATGGTAACTGTCTTTCTTATATACATTATTTTTTTTTATTTAACTCGCACCTAGTCTAACAACTAAATAACAGTAACATACTTCAGATTTGATAAGCTTCTTTGAGACTCCTTTGCACTCGATTACTTTGATTTATGACTATTTGAATTGTATTAAGAAAGTTGTATTATACGAGATTACCAAGATGTTTGGAATTATTCATCAAGAGATTTTATTATACTAGACTACTGAAGATGGCTTGAATTAAGCTGAAACGTACGGTATTTGTTATATTAGGTGTTGGAATTAATTCGTAGCGTTTTTTAATGAAAGAATGTTATTTATTTCACATGAGCATTAAAAAATACATTAATGAAAGTACTTCCCATCACTTGTAAAACGCTACGAATTAATTCCAACACCTAATATATATATGTAATATTGAGAAATATATGAATCGCTCCAATTACTGCGAATTTAGGATCTTAATTGCCCGTGTTTTCATTTATTGTCTAATTTTATATTATTGCGATGTTTTTTAACATCGCACTGAACATAAATTATCACAGTTTTGAACAGACTTGTTTTTACATTCAATTTTATTGACTTATCATACTTTTATTTGACCTATACATTACATCAGTTAATTTTCAAACAAGTAACAGTCAACATCTAATTTTTAATGTACTTGACCGGATCTCTAATTGAGAGTTTCAATTACGATATTTTATATAAATTAACGTAAGTTATTATTTAATTCTGTACCTCTTATTCACATTAATAATATATTATTTTAATACATCTCAGATATCTACAGAATATCATAAAATAATTAGTGAATAACTCGTAATTAGTGAATTCTTAAATCGTTTGATACAAGTGTGTGACAAACTGATCTTCTTGATTTCAACCGAGAAATTTAGCGAAATTATTTTATCGAGGAATGTAATCTATTGTTGACTGAAGTATTTGATATCTTATTCTAATCTGTCATAATACTTTTCGACATTTGAATTTTTTATATATTGATATTTCACTGATGGTTTTTTAAATTTTTATTGTATTTGTTATTTATTTGGTTTGTTAATTTAATATTTCTGCGTTTTAACACTGAAGAACTTTAGAGAGAGAGACTTTATAAGTCGAAATGTTTGTGTAGAATATTATTTAGTATTTATATTCTTAATGTTAATTATTTTAATTTAAAGTTATTCTAATTATAAGCTCGAAATAAGTCACGACATTGTTTAATTTTTTAAAAATATACGAGCATTTTTACTCTAATGATAAATATATTTATAAAAAATGATTATCCGTCAGACTTTATTTTTAGTAACGTAAAAAAAATTAGATATATAATCAAATGATAAACTTGTTTCTTACAAAAATGATAATCAGTGATGTCATTAACTCAGATTCTAACTTTACAAAAAAAATTTTTTATTTTATTTTTCTTTCCTAATACACCAAATACTGTCACATCTTTTAATAAACCTGCCTTCATAATATATATATATATATATATATAAATATCTTAATAATTTCGCTCCTTTATAAAAGTATATAAATATAAATTAGATAAATTTTCAATTCAAATTGTTGGATACAGAATAAATTGCATCAATTGTAATGCTTTATATATAGGACAGACAAAGAAGCAGCTATGAATTTAGAAATATGTGAATGAACACAGAAACAACATTAAGTGATTCATCAAAACAATTGGTTATTTATTATCCTCGATTATTTACAACATATTATATTTTAAATTATAACCATTTTGTTTGATTGGGAAGATATTATACCATGATTTTAGATACTGAAATAAATTATATTGAGGAGAAAAAGTTCTGCGGTATTTTTCAGCTCAAAATTGTATTCATATACAATATCTTCGTTAATAATAATCAAAATTTAAATTTAAAAAAAGAGTTTTAAAGTTTGAAATTTCTACTTTCGACTGGTTACTATATTTTTTAAATTTATGTGAGTTTTGTAATTTTTATATATAGAAAATAGACTACGAATTGAAAAAAAGGAAAAATTTTCTTTGCACTTTGTAGGTCGGTAGCGTGTCAAAAAAAAATTTGAGCAAATTTTCGATTATCTATCATAAAAGCTTGAAGCTTTCCCCCTACAAAGTTGTTTTTTAAAAATGTTTTTACAATTTTTTGTTCTTGAGTTACTCGCCGATTAAGTAAAAAGGGGCATTCTGACTTTGAATGCTCATAACTATTAAAAATCATCGTAATGTAATAAAGAAAAAGCAGATTCTTAAAGCCGAAACGTACTTTTCCGATATAAGTGCCAAATTTAAAAAAATATAATATATAAATTTAAGCTAAAATATGAAATTTTATTCTTTTTTTAATCATTGCGCAATAATTATAAGAACAGTGTAATGTCATTTTTAACTCAAACTTATACATAATTCTACATTTAAAAAATTAGTAATTGTATCGTTCAATAGAGCAAAGATTCAGTTCTAAGAATCAGATTTTTTAATTGCGAATAATGATTTTTAATGAAGTTATGAGCAACGAAAATCAGAATGCTCTTTTATTTAATCCGTATGTAATTTAGTAATAAAAAGTTGTAGGAACATTTTTTAAAGACGAACTTTTAGAAAAAATTTTAAGCTTTCACATCAGATAGTCGAAAATTTCACAACAAATATATTCTGTATACAATTTTGAGCTAACAAAATACCGCAGAATTTTTCTTCCGACCCAATAATAAAAGGAGAATTTTTGAAATGTTACATATATTAAAAAATAAATATATTAAAAAATAAATAAATGGTATCAATTCACAAAAAAGGAAACAGAGTGTCTTGATGAATCTTATTATTATTTATTGAAGTCTGTCTTTGAAAGTTGGAAGTAATGCATTATTTGTAACGCTGTTACTTTTTCGTTACATTTTTTCAGTAAAGATCATTGCTTTTTTCTGTCTTTAACAGTAATGATAACATCATTATACGCGCAGAAAAATATATACTGTACGCAAATAATAATGACTTCTTCCAAGTATTTCAAAAGTTCATATATCCGCAAATCTATTATATAAGTTCATCACAAGCATCCGATTTATTCAAAATATATTCTGAATTCTAGAAAATTTAATATTTCTCAACCAAGAATATTAAATTAAATTAAAAATTCGATTTACTTAAGAAGAATTCTTCCTTTACTTGAATTAAATATCATATTTACTTGTAAGAAAATTACAATTATACTAGTCAATAAGTTCTTAGAAAATCTATCAGAGGGCATTCATAGTGTTATGTCACATTACTTTTTGACAAGTAGCATCTTTCAGCTGATTACTGTCAAATTTTGAGAAATTCATCGCGTGGTTTCATTTCTGTAGACGATTAAAGCGAACAACCTTTGTATTTTTTGCAAAATGACAAAAAATTAGTTTCGTGCATGATCAAACATCTACATATGAAAGGTTAATGCCGAAAGAAATCAAAGCCAAGTTGGATTTTGTATATTTGAGTGAATAAATTTAAACGTGGTCGTACATCCACATGTGATGTACCTCGTCCAATTGAGGCTGCTATGCCAGAAATCATCGATAAAGTCCACGATATTGTTTTCGACGAGTGAAAGTGCGCGAGCTTGTTGAGGCCACAGGCATATCACATGGCACAGTGATTTCAATTTTGCACGAACAATTGGGTATGAAAAAGCTATCAGCAAGATGGGTACCGCGTTTGCTCACTGTGGATCATAAGCGCGACTGTGTGACGATTTCAAAATAATGTTTGGAGATATTTCAACGTAATCCAGATAAATTTCTGCGTTGATTCATTACTGTGGACGAAACATGGATCCATTACTTCACACCCGAGACGAAGGAACAGTCAAAACAATGGACTTCACCGAGTGAACCAACTCCGTAGAAAGCGAAGACCGTGAAGTCGACCGGAAAGGTAACAGTTTTTTGGGATGCACGCGATATAATTCATATCGATACCTTCCGTCGAAACAAACGATCATGGCGAGTATTACGCAGCCGTTTATTGGATCGTTTCAACAACATTTTAACGAAAAAAACGTCCCCATTTGGCGAAAAAGAAAGTGCTCTTCCATCAAGACAATGCACGGGTTTACACGTGCCCGACACTGATGATCAAATTCAACGAATTCTGCTATAAATTGCTTCCCCATCTAGCATATTCGCCAGATTTAGTCTCCTGCGACTATTTCCTGTTTCCAAACCTAAAAAAATGATTTGGAGGAAAGAGATTCACCACCAGAGAGCAGTTCATCGCCGAAACGGAAGCTTATTTTGAAGGGACAAATCATATTCGGCTTGAAAAAGTTGGATCAAGTCTATCGAGCTGAAAAGAGACTATATTGAGAAATAAAAATGAATCGATCAAAAAAAAAAGTGTTTTACTATGTTTTTAAAAACATATTGACTTGCCTTCGTAGCTTAACAAAAAAAATAATTTTTTTGTTATTATTGCTTTTTATTTTTCCAGTTTAATTTATATTTTTATTGTTTCGCATACTCATATTCTGTCTTATTAACTACAAGTAATTATTGAAAAACGCGTCGCATCCCCGGCAAGATTTGAACTTACGATCCTTAGAATGATAAGCCTAATACATTTACGCTGAGCTATTCGCCACGCTTGTGATCGAGCCAACGTATATTTCCTATTGTAACTATTCTTAATTTTATGATGGCAGTTTCATATTTTAGGTGTTGGAATTAATTCGTAGCGTTTTACAAGTGATGGGAAGTACTTTCATTAATGTATTTTTTAATGCTCATGTGAAATAAATAACATTCTTTCATTAAAAAACGCTACGAATTAATTCCAACACCTAATATTATTTGATAAGATTACATGGAAACAAAATAAATAAATAATATGCTAGTATTTATTAATTCAAAATAATTAAGATAAATATTGTATAAAAAAACATCATTATGGAACAATATAAAAAAGTCATGTTGCATCATATTGCATGCACAATTTAATCCCAAAATAAATATTTATTTAAATTGAAAATATGAATTATTTCAAACAAGAAAAAAATTTCTTGTTTCTAAACTAGTTTCGCTTTTCCTAAATCTGTTGTGTAGAATTGAAAGAAATATACGAATACCAAATTTTTCTGACCAAATAAATTTTCTTACATCAATATATTATTAAATATTCAAGTTAATCAAATCTGACTTTTCTCCGATGAAATTTTATAATATACTTCAAAAGAGAATAAATTCTTATTTTGAGTACATGATATTGAGTATTTCTAAAACTTGAGATGAATTTAGACTACTAGCGAGAAAATATTCTTTATTGAAAGTAACCATTATTTAAAAGAAGAAAAATAAAATGAATAATTGCTTTTCTTGGCAATAGAATAATATTTTTTTGTGTGTACAAATAAGTTTTAAAGCGTTTTTTGTGTAACGTATAATTTAAACTTAGAATTCAAATATTTTCGCGCTCTTTTGATATGTAGTGGCGCTTAATGTGTACTATTAAAAAACATAATTGACATTACAAAATTGGAAACTTAATCTCAAAATTAAATGGTTTTAAAATGGCGAGTGATTTATTCGACACTGCACTCGATACGAATTTCATCAAGGAAAAAGCGCTGCTAAAGCATATGAATCAATTTGTTCTGTTCTTGGAGTCAATGTTGTATCCAAAAGTACGTGTAAGTTTTGGTTTAGGCGATTTAAAGAGGATGATTTTGATGTTAGCGATAGAGAACGTAGTGGTGCTCCTCAGAAGGTTACAAACAATGAATTGCAAGTATTACTCGATCAAAACTCATGTCAAACACAAAATGAACTTGCACAGCAACTTGGAGTAACTCAACAAGATATTTCAATTCGTTTACGGCAGATGGGAAAGATTCTGAAGGAAGGAAAGTGGGTGCCGCATGCATTAAGTGAAAAAAACAAAAATGATCGCCTTGAGAAGTGTTTGAATCTGTACAATAAACAGCATAGAAAATCTTTCTTGTGGAAAATCGTGATTGGTGATGAAAAGTGGATTTTTTACGATAATCCTAAAAAGAAAAAACATTATATGGATCCAGGACAATCCACTACATCAACGCCAAAACACAACATCCACAGCAGCAAAGTTATGCTATGCATCTGGTGGGACATGAAGGATGTGCTATATTATAAACTGCTCCATCCGAATGAAATGGTTAACAGTGATCGCTACAGTCAACAATTGATCCATTTAAATCAAGAAATCGAACGAAATCGTCCATTTACTGGCAAAGGAAAACGTCCTGTGAAATTGCTTCATGACAACACTAGGCCTCATGTTGGTAAACCTGTAAAGGAAACGTTGCTAGCTCTTGGTTGGGAAGTTCTGTCGCACCCGGCGTATAGCCCAGACATAGTCCCTTCTGATTATCATTTATTTCAGTTAATGCAAAACGCCTTGTCCGGTGTACACTTTCGAGCATTTGAAGAAGTGCGAAAATGGGTAGATAATTTTATTCGCATCGAAAGACGAAACCTTCTTCGCTTCTGGAATTCGCAAGCTGTCCGAAAGATGGCTAAAGATCATAGATAATGATGGAGATTATTTTGATAATTAAGTGTGTTTTCGTTTCTAAATAAATAAATATTAAATTTCATTAAAAACGCTTTAAAATTTATTTGTACACCTAATATTTTTTCAGAAACAATAACTATTCAGTCGTTATTTTTATCGTTATTTTAATTTTTATTAGATACGTTGAATTAGATCATATTTTGATATTGTTGGCGCTGAAAAATGTTTCGCTTTTGTGTACTAGAAGTGTACTTCTAATTACCCAAGTTGTGTCGTTGTTATAACAAAATAAATACTTTTAAATGCTTGTGTAAGTATATAAATATATATTTACAAATTAATGTTGTATTACGTATAATAAAAGATTATTATGCAAAGGTTTGCAATAAACATAATTATAAAATATTTATTTTTATTTCTTAAAAAATAATTTATATATTTATTTTATATCTTAGACTGCATTCTGCTAGCTACTATTAGTTGAAAATCTGTAAATCACATTACATATATTCCTACTACAAATTTTCAGTACTAAAAATGAATCTTAAAATAATGACATTAAAGTTTAAAAACAGTGTTTAATTTAAATTTAATAACTGTGGAATTTAGCTCTTGACGATTGTTTCTGTCAGATTCGGTTTTTTTGTACAAAAACGCGTCGAATAATCTTAATGTTATCAGCACTGTATATGAAGAAGATAATTTAACAATTTCCCGAGAAATAACAAAAAAGTAACGATTCGATACTTTTTCAAGTAACGGTAACGCGTTACTTTTTAAAATGAGTAGTTAGTAACGATAACGAGTTATTTTTATCAAAAAACTGTAACAGTAACATTATTCTTTTAAGATAACGTTCCCAACTCTGGTCTGTTTGTAATTACAATAATAAATAAATATCCTCTTTATGTCTTCGCGTTTTTCTCATTTGAATTTGAGTTCTAATTGCGCATTTGGATTTTACTGTTTCTGATTTCAACGTAAGATTGATCAAATTTCCTTTTCTTCTACTTTAATCTTTTAATTTATTAATAAAAAATTTACTTTTCTTGCAATAGACAAATGACGTACACATATTACACATATCTTAACTTATTGACTTGTTGCTTACATAACATCCGCCGAACAACAACAAATTCGATAATCAATTTCTATAATTATAACAAGGATGCGGTTTTTTAATTTGATCGAATGACGCGAGAAATGAGGATATGCATCCAGTATATTGCTCCACAATTATGTACTTATAAACACACCAGTGATTTTCCACCTTTCCGTGCTGCTTTGGATGAAATTGATCAAGATTAATAATACTAAACTTGCGTTTTTAATAATACTAAACTTTACATCCAGAGAAAAGTTTCTTCGATTAAAAAAAAAAATTTGTTTAAATGAAAAGAAAAGTTTTCTTCATTTGAAGAAACTTTGTGGTTGTCCCTTTTTATTAGAATTAAAGACATAGTTTGTGCAACGAAATTTTTTATTTAAATAAAAGAAATATATTTTATATATGTAACAAAAAATTTTTTTACATGAAAAAAATTCTTCCTTTTTTTATGTATAAAAAATTTCCTTACAAATAAAAAATATTTCGTTTGCATTTAATACAATATTTATTTACATTACAGAAATGTTCTTGTTGAGTTTACAACATTTCTGTATATTAAAGAAATATTTTTTTCATTTTACGAAAAATTTATTTAAAAATTTTTCACGTCTCTCTTGTGAAATAGTATTTTTATCAATGAATCTAAAACTAGTCGCAAAAATGTATTGTAGTTGTATATTCATATCTAGAGATAAACAATTTTTTCAAATATTTTTTTTAAATAAAATTAAACTGTTTATAATTTAAGGATATTAAAATAATTTACAAAAAATTTGACAGGAATAATTACAAAAGATTACGAAAAGGTCTGTTTTTTCTCTCCTCGGAGGTAATAAAAGAAATATTATAATGACAAATAAAAGAATATAAATGCAATAAGGGATGTGTCAATACAGAAAGTGCGCAATTATAACAAGAATTTCCACTAATGTACATAATATTTTCGACATTGTATGTCGATACAAAAATTTTCCTTGTACATTTAAACGGTATACATAGTTTTAATACTCAATTTGCGCATTTAAGCTCAAAATTTAATTACATTAAAGCGAGAGATAGGTTTATCAATAAGATTTTACATGTAGAATTAAACAATGCGTTCAGATCTTTGCATTTTTCTAGAACAAAAACTTTTAAACTTGCTAGACAGATATATTGCTGGATTCCTATTCACATATGTAATTCTTTTTTCCACAAACAAAATGCTTATTTTATTTGGTTTTCTAAAAAAGAATATAGGAGAATTGACAAAAAGATGCAGTGTTAATTTCGAAGCAGAGTGAGGATAAGAATTAAAAATATTAAATCGATTCATTTCCACAGTTCCTATATAGTTTTCACAGAATTCTAGAATTATTTAAACAATTTCTGTCTTTTCATCTGTTGAAATTTTTATCCATCCAAATTTCAATTAGATAACATCCATTCTTCGTTATATAATGTTAAAGAAAAATTATTTTATAATCTTTCTAGTGTTTTGATTCCAACAGATGTACAATGCTTGTTACAATTAGGGAACAATTTTGCTTTACCTTCTAGTAACACGAAAAACGATTGTTTAGAGATCATTAAAAACATCGAAAACATTATAAACAGATTTTTACATTTAAGAATCTCGCTAAGAAATTGTTCTATTCCTATTATCGAGAATATGGATTCTTTTACTCCTTCCAACAATCCGATTAACAGATTATCACGCCTGAATAAAGCCACTAATTTTTTTTATCAAAAATAATCCTAATGTTATTTTTACTAAAGAGGACAAAGGGAACATTTCTGTTGTCCTTAATAGGAATGATTACATAATATTAAATAGCATAAATAACATACAAGACACTGACATATACATTTCAGTGAATAGGGATTTAATTTTGAGCCTTGTAAAAAAAGGTACAGGTTAAAAAATTAGGAAAGGAAAGATTACATTTCTAGCTGAACTTACAAAAACTTATATAGGAGTGGCTCATTGTCGAGTGCCTATGCATATCCAAAAATACATAAACCAGATTCGTAGTTCAGATTAATTATTTCTTACATTGACAGCCCGCTATATTCTTTGACATCGTTTTCAAGACATCATTAACCAATATGTTCCCAAACCACAAAGTCATATTGAAAATAGTTTTATGTTGATGAAAATATTAAATGGAAAATATATATAATATTATATTAATAGATATTATATTAATAAATATTATATTATTAGATATTATATTAATAGATATGATGAACATATACTCATCTTATTAGATGTTACTTTTTTATTTATTCCTGTAGATTTAGTTATAAAATGCTTAAAGAAAAAATGGGAACATATTGCTAAAACTATTAAGATTCTGGAAGTAGAATTTTTAAATGCGGTAAAATTGATTCTTCGATTTTTTCACTTTTGAAAATAATACATACCAGCAAAAATTTGACACTCCAATGGGATCTCCGCTCTCTCCATGGCTGATCTAATAGAATTTCTTGAGAACAAAGCATTGGAAAGTTTAGGATATAAGTTCTCTTTTTACATTAAATACGTTGATGATATCGCAATGGCGGCTCCATACGAGTCGATTAATGAAATTCTTAACACTTTTAACTTAATGCATTCAAGAATTCAATTTACGTTGGAAGGGTAGGTGGGGATGAATTGAATTTTCTAGACGTAACGTTAATTAAGAATTAAAGTACAATAGAATTTGATTTCACAAACCAATGTTCTTCGGTAGATTTCTCAATTTTCATTCTCTTCATTCTTTAACACAAAAAAAGGCGTAATCATGGCATGGTAGATGGCCGTAATGTTGTCGTATCCGAAATATTATTTTAAAATTATTGAACTAATAGTTACAAATTTTCTTGAGAACGATTATCCTCTTTATTTTCAATGTTATCAACTCAAGATTAAAATCATTAATACATAATGTGACTAAGAACAAGATAATGGTATTCAGGATGAGTCTGTAAATAAGATCTAGTTCACCCCTATCTACTTTTAATTTCAAAGAAATTCAAGAACATCATGAAAAATTTGAATTCTAATCTTTGTTTTCGTAGCCCCAACAAAGTGGATAAGGTCATTAAAGTTCAGAAAGACAGACTCCTTTCAAATTCTAATAAGAATGTCGTCTATAAATTACAAAATCGAGACTGTGATACAACCTATTTGAGCAACAGGTCGTTTATTAAAAATGAGAATAAAGGAACAGAAAAATCAAATTAATAGAAAAACTTCTTGTGAATTTGTCATCACTCAGCATAGGTTGGATCACAGTCATGAATTTGAATGGGATAATGTCGAAATTTTAGACATAGAAAAACAATTGAACAAAAGACTCATCTCTGAAATGTTGAATATTAAATTGCAAACTAATAGTTTCTCCAATCAGATACGGAGTTTTTGCACCACTCGTATGTGAACATTCTAGAGAAATAGTGACTTTGTATATTTGCCTTTATTTCTTGCAATCCACTCAGGTTATTGTATCAGCAGCCTGATACAGTATCAGGCTGCTCCTCACCCTGATGAAGTGGATTGCAAGGTTCACGAAACATTGGCATTCCAAGAATGGATCTGGACACAGAAGAAACCCGCGAAACGCATAATTTTTATAAACATATACCTATTTCATATATCTTAAAATTCCAAAAGAGTAAAACTAGTTCAGCTATACATAACAGATACTTCTGTCAATATTTAATAATTTAACATAAATTGTACTTGTCAATATTATATAATTTAATGTAAATTCTGTTCTCACAATTATTTCTAAAATTTAAATCACCGCGTTTATGATAGTTAAAGTGGAAATATAATAGTATTATATATAGAGTGCGTCACCAAAATCCGGCCAAATTTCAATTTAAATTTTCCGCTATATTGTGCTTCCGCCAGAAGTTGTTGTTGACATCCGAGAAAATTTGATGTTTCTAGTAAACAGTTATATTCTCAAAATGGTCGCGATGTTGAAATCAAGTGCAGAATATAATCGAAGAGCCGCGATCATCGAGCGCTGGGAACTCAGCAACGGTAATAATTCGGTCCTTTGGATACCCTTAGATCAACCGTTTATGACGTTGTGGTAAAATATATGGCTTTAGTCCAACGAAGGTTCCAGTATGTCAGCGAGGAAGAGTCACTCAAAAGAACGCATTGTGAGGATGCAGAACCCTCGCAGTCGTTGAAAGGGCTCAAGCACTAATTTCGGATAGGCAATCGTTGCGAAAATTAGCATCGATGTTGATGTAAACAAGCCAACAATGCGTCGAATTGCCGAGAAGAATCTTCGATACAAATCGTACACATTAAATATACGACAGACGCTCTCTGAGACTGCCAGGACAAGCCGAGTTGCTCGCCTCGGCTCCCATTCTGGCCACCCAACAACCTAGATTTAAATCTCTTGGACTATTACGTATGGAACGTAGTTGAAAGAATCACAAACAAGTCTCGGCATCCCAATGTGACCGCTATTGAGGCAGCATTCGTTGGCATGGACAGTGCTACATTACAGCATGCGTGCGAACACTTCACCGAAAATAGAGGCCATCATTCAAGCTAATGCGGAATATATCGAATAATTGCTCTACAAAGATCTCCCAAGTGACATGTAAAAAGTTTTTTGTAATATTTAATTTTTCATTAAAAATATTTTATTTAAAGAAATTGTTCGATTTGTCCGGATTTTGATAACACACTCTATATATACGATGCTTGATTCCGCCATTTTACTTCAAAGCCAATGAAAGTTTTGACAAGATTGTCGTGACTCTCTTATAGGGATTCTAGCAGTTCGCTCTATTCCCTGTGCAATAAGCGACTGCGACCGATGGACGTTTGTCTTAACGATTGTACGCATGGATACATGCTTATTTGATGATTTTAAAAATTAATATCTCCTAAAATATTGCGAAAATTGCAAAATGGCAAAGAATTTTTTGACTTTGTTCAGTCCGCTCTACCTGTTTATGAGAGGCAATCCCATAGGCCGGGGATACCCTGTATAAAATAATAGAAATGTAATGTCTATCATTTACTAATTATATATTAGGAGTACAAATTAGTTCGGTCCGTTTTTCAAAAGATGGCTCCGGCTGTTGTGAATGTGTGGGAATGTGTGACTCAATGGATAAGTCAGAGTTCTTTTGACAAACCCACGTTTGTCGTGTGATGTGATAAAGAAAATAATAATCGAGACTTTATTTGTAACTGGTAATAATAATATTTATTTCACGAGCACAATTTTATATGATCGTACAGGACGAACACCTTTATTGATCTGTTATTATAATATTTCTTTTTTTATTATTTTTTTACGCTGCTAGGCAACTCGTTACCATAATCCTTAAGCTTTCTACACTCGCTGCGCTAGTGAGGTATTAAGAATTCCCCACAAATGGTTCATAGTGACTGATTTTGGCGTTTTTGGTTGATTTTCGAAGAGGTTAGACATCTGCTAATAATATTCAGTTTATATCGCTTTGAGTTTCATACACAAACCTTGATTTTTACTGTGTTTGAAATGTCGAATTTTGTTAACCAAGCAGCATTTGCGGGAGGTTCTAATTTTCTGCTTTAATTGGAAGAAAAATTTAGTTGAAGCCCATCGAATGCTTGTTTATAGTGACACTGCTCCTGATAAATCATGTAGGGAATGGTTTCGACGTTTCAAGGATAGAGATTTCAGTGTTGAAGACAAGCCTCGCTCTGGACAGCCAAAAAAATTCGAAGACAAAAAATTAGAGGCATTACTCGAAGAAGATCAGAGTCAAACGCAAGAGGAGCTTGCAGAATTGGGAGTAACTCAACAAGCCGTTTCTGCACGATTGAGAACCATGGGAATAATTCAAAAACAAGGAAATTGGGTGCCTTATGAACTGAAACCGAGAGACGTTGGAAAGCGATTTTTCACTTGCGAACAGCTGATTCAAAGACAACAAAAAAAAAGGTTTTTGCATCGGATTGTGACTGGAGAAGTGGATATTCTACGATAATCTCAAGAAGAAAAAATATTACGCTAAACCCGGTCAATCGTCGCTATCGACCTCAACATCAACACCAAAGCCGAACATTCATGATTCGAAGATCATGCTTTGTATCTGGTGAGATCAAAAGGGTGTTGTCTATGAGCTGCTGAAACCTGGCGATTCCATTACGGGCGATCGGTATCGGCTATAATTGATTCGTTTGAGCCGTGCATTGCGAGAAAAACGGCCGGAATATGAGCAAAGACATGATAAAGTTATTTTTCTTCAACGCTCGGCCTCATGTCGCAAAAATCGTAAAAAAAATATTTAGAAACGCTCAAATGGGATGTTTTACCACACCCGCCGTATTCTCCGGACATTGCTCCTTCTGATTACTGGTTATTCCGAAGGATGCAGCACGATTTGGCAAGTCACCGGTTCACTTCTTTCGCAGAAATCGAAAATTGGCTCCAAAATTGGATCGCCTCTAAAGACGAGTCATTTTTTCAAGATGGAATTCGAAAATTGCCTGAGAGATGGGAAAAAGTAGTAGCCAGTGATGGACAATACTTTAATTAATCTGTTCATTCATTTTGTTTTGATATAAATGCATTTTTGAACACAAAAAAACGGACCGAACTAATTTGTACTGCTAATAATTAAGTTTTTCGTTCAATATCATACTGTCATACTGCTTCTTGGCATCAGTCGTACATTTTTCAGTAGAATTTTCTGCTGCAATTTGTGTAACAATGTGCATTTCTGCAATGACTATTATTTCTCAACAGATAATTTTATGAAACGTAAAATATTAGCGATATTATAAATTGTAAGGAAGTCAAAATGATTTTTTTGAAATTGGAAATTAATCATTAATTACATATGTATTATACCTAATTAAAGTAAATAAACGAAGATTATATATCAAATATGTTTAACATTGATGTTGGAGATTTGAATTACTTTTATGAACATTTTTTTTATACTTATTACTTTTTCATGTCGAGATTAGAGATAAATTTGTGGTATTATTAAAATCACTGAAATTTCACAACCCTATTTTATTTGTAACAATTTAAGAAAAGCACGAAATTCATAATTTATGTAAAACTTTGTTCTAATGATTGTAATAAACATTTACGGCAAATTGTATTAGATAGATCCAATAAAAATTCTGGCACATAGATATTTTTAAACAAAATAAATCATTTTCAGAAAAATTGACTTTAATGAAATGCTATAAATTTATTACTATGAAAAATTTATCCTGTAAAATGCGATTTTCCGTAAACAAAAAATTAAAATCACTCTTTACTATTTTTTTCTACTTTCAATGAGTTTTAAGGTATTTAAAACAATAATATTATTTACAAGTAAGATACAGTAAACTAGGAATAAATACTTGTTCAAAAATATATACATTCCCATTAGTATCTGTATTTTCCACCCTTTCACTTGAAGATTATACAATAAGCGACATGTTTGTATGTAAATTTTTCGACAAATTCTTGTTTAAAGAATGTAACATAGTAAATGCAACATTTGTTTCATTTACTTCAGTGATATTATCATAATCTTCATTGTCGGATTCTGATGAGATTTGTCCTCGCCTTTTTTTCACGTTTTTCTGCTGTTTTTTAGGACTTCGTCCTCATCGCAATCAGATACTAATAACGCCAGTTTTTTCTTTTCTTTCGCACTTGTCAAATTGTCTAAAATTAAAAATATTGAAATAAAATTTTATATTTAAGATATATGTAACAAGTATTATAAAATTCTTTTTGGATGATTTTATTACTATTAGGTCCCAACATTCCAACATTTCTTTAATAAATGAATAAATAAATATGAACAATTGCGATAATTCATATGCATGTCAATGCTCGTGTAATTAAAAAATATCTTAAATAAAAGTGGTTATAATTTTAAAAATTAGAAAAAGAAGAACATAAAAAACCACAGCACAGGTTGTCGGTTGTGATAATCAAACTTCCATCAATAAGAAATTTTTTAAGCGTTTATCAACACAACATATCAATCAATAAGTAATTAAACGTTTCGGCCACAATCTGGCCATCTTCAGTAATTAAAAATCTTCTTGAGACGCAAATTTACATTTAGTTAAGTTAAATACAACAGTCGGTTATTAAAATAAAATAAAAGTGTTCTTATTAGTGCGAAGATGAATCGTACGGTAATATTACAACGCCAGTTTTCACATCCGGACAATGTAGAACAAGAAATTTCCAGATTCTGTTTTACAGCCAAGAAACTAAGCGGTGGATCTCAGATATTACTTTCGCACAATTAAAATTTAGTCGTGACATTGTGTGTTGTTACTAGTCCTTAGGACTAGTCCGTACGATTCATCTTCACACTAATAAGAACACTTTTATTTTATTTTAACAACCGACTGTTGTATTTAACTCAACTAAATGTAAATTTACGTCTCAAGAAGATTTTTAATTACTGAAGATGGCCAGATTGTGGCCAAAACGTTTAATTACTTATTGATTGATATGTTGTATTGATAAACGCTTAAAAAATTTCTTATTGATGGAAGTTTGATCACAACCGACAACCCGTGCTGTGGTTTTTTATGTTCTTCTTTTTCTAATTTTTAAATAAATATGTTTACAAAATACAATAAATGGTACTTTATCGATTGCTTTTCCATATATTTTTAATATCGGCAATTCCAACCAATTAAGTTCTCGTTATTTCTAATTACTTCTTCAATTTCTTTACTTTCATATGGCGGCTATTTGCAGATGTTTTTTTTTTTAACATCTACCCATTTACTCGGAACCGCCATTATTCCATCATCAAATTCCACAACCTTATACATATTGATTTATGTCGTTTCCTATGTAATTATTCAAAATTTTTTACATTAAAATTGTACAAATGTACATGATACAATAAGAAAGTAAAAATAGAAATAACAGTATATTACAAAATCAAACTTTGTTCGTCACCGAAGATGCAAATATATTTTTATCGTATTTTTCAACGTTGAATCTAAATCCGTACGCTACAACAGGACTCAATTTATTATGTTTTGAAAAATACAACTGTAAGTACAAGTACATTTTATGTTAATTTTTTAAGTTATATTTTATATTTCCAAAAATCTTTAATTTTTCATTATTGATCAATGTAATGAACGGAGTGATTCAAATAACTCATTGACAAACATTCAGACATATAGAAATTTGTAAGCACGTACAATATATAATTTCTAGATTAACTGTTGCGAAGTGCACATTTACGTATATTGGGAACACAATTTGTAAAATGTGATTTGTTATAAAACAAATCACATTTTATAAATTGTGTAGTATATTAGGAATTACTTAAATGATTATAATAAATTTATTCCACATGCCGAAAAGTTTAAAAACTATTAAACAAGAAATATTTACAAACGAGATTTATTATAATCACTTAAGTAATTCCTAATATACTATACAGAATATACTACCTAATATACTACCTAATATATTACGCTGAACAAATTTTTCTTCTGTGTTTTTTGTTATATAGATTTAAATGATCTGGGAACAATGACAAAACACGTTCAAAGAGTTTGTCCATCTTAGAGGCTTAAAAATCATAGATATTTTAAATTGACACATTTTTTTAAAAAAGATTCAAGTAAATGGAAAATCTGTTATATAAAAGAATCATTAATTGTATAATTTTTTTTCTCTACGTCATTTTTTTATATTTTTAAACTTAACTTACATCGCTATGTGAAGAATGGGAAAAACAATTGATTTATTACGTTAATAACTTCATTAATTTTAAATTTATCCTATCACATGGCCAAGATATAATTTGGTCATTTTTTTTCAATTATTGTTATGCCGAACTCTACTGACTCTGTAGGATCTGAATATATATTACCAATCGAAATTAATTGCATGCTAATAATATATGTTACAATATTAGATACCACAAAATTGATAACTTCGATCATGGTTCCATCATTCAATACACAGCAGCAATTTTGTTAATTATCACAATTTAGGGAAAATAAATTTTTATGCAGTATTTTATAATGTTTTATATAACTTCTAACATTATCGAAAGGACATGTGGTGACATTTTTCGAATTGTGGTGACACTTTTCGAAATTAGAAACATTTATCTTTCTTATATCACTGGAAGATATCGCACCATACTCCGAAAGTCTACGAGCAATTTGTTGTAATGGTTTCTCGAACTTTCTAATTAATTTTGTTAAAGCATCAAGGAAATTTTCAAACGGAAAGGCATTGAAACCATCTGTACTGTCTGACATCGACTGCGAGATGCAGCAAATTATGTATATTATGATTGATATATTTTTCTTCGTATAATATTTGAAAGTTTTCAATAAACTTTTTTATTAGTTCTTCCGTGTACCTAATATTTGCAACATCACGAGAAAGGATTGGATTGGCTAGGATTGTTATTGCAGCGTGTAGCGTTAAAAAATCATACAGCTCTTTTCTTAAAACTGTTTTCAGAACTATTGGACTCAGATATAATAAGAACTGACAAACTCTAGCTTTTGAGACAAACTCTTTCCATAATTTTATAAAGTTTAACGCTCTTGGTTTCCATGAAAAATTAGATAGTATGCATTTTCTGAAATTAATTAATTCCTCCGATATTTGTTTAATACTGTTTGTTGATAATCGTACATTCAGTGGTCCGGACATCCACAGATGTATTAATTTACGCGTTATCTCCAAACATAAAAAATGTACATAATCGAGTATGATGTTACTTATTAAACTTAAATACGGGATTTGCACAAGATTCGTTTCTCCGGTTTATTAATGAAGACTATATGCATAATGCTTAAATAGCTCATTCAGTTCTTAATGTTACTTTTGCTCCAAGAAAACAAATAGTATTTTCAACACGTTTGCCTTCTATAACACATTTTATGTAACTGTCAAATCCAATATGATATTTAACCTGTAAAACGTACGCTTTCGCTAGTGCATTGCAAATGAAAGTTTTGATTTTAAAATTATATAAATTGTGATTGAATTGAATGCTATTATCAATTAATTGAGTTGCTTCATTTACAAACATTTCTAAAAATGTATTTAAATTGTCCAGTTTTCCTTCTCCAAAATATATATCTATCATGTAGACTTGATTAGAAAGTACATCTGAATGTAATATCGGCCACATACTTTTCCCTGAAGATTTTCTTACCGTTGCTCCATCGATATTTATGAACAAATCAATATTCTTATGTGTACAATTTATTTGCTCGCGTTTTTTTATTATAGTTAAAACAACTTTCGCAAGACCATTATGCTAATATTTCTCCTTTACTTATTGAATGTACTTCTGTAATTCTAGGAGTCTCAAGGAGGCTCCTGTAACCTGTAGGAAAATTTTTAGACGTGTGTTTTCTTAAAACGGAGAAGTGCATTGATGGAGTTGGCTGAAGGTTTAAATTCTCTAACCCAACCGATAAAAGCTGTTAAGGCTCCTGACTACTCAGCCAAGAACTCTGCGTTGACGGTGGCGATACAGAATCAAACAGCGGTCTGGCGAAATGGTAGCCCCAAACACTTAAGCACGAACCCATGTCCGTGTGCTCGCCTGCGGCGCGCCGAGAATGAACGAGACAGCGAGCTCCTTCTCCCACTAGTAGCTTGTTTCACGCGACCGAAAATGCTTTCTCAGCAATCTCGGCCGCTCGATGGCCCTAAGCATCAATAAGGGGCGGAGAGGCATCCTAAATAACATATAAGTTTTAATAAACTGTAATAGTGTATTCCTTCCTTTAATCTAGAATGTATAAATCGCAGCAGTTTACGAGGTATTTAATTGTTTACGATTTTTCATGCGTGTTATATAGTATACCTCTCCTTCATAAACTTGAGTAGCAAGAATAATTCAATAGAAATAGAATTTTACCGGAAAAAAATTATAAACCATTTCTTTTCAAAAAAGAAAGTCTCGAAAGACCATCAGAAAAGAAATGTTCGAGACTCGAGACTTGATGTGAAAAAAATATGCGAAAAAAAATCGAATAGTTGCAAAAAACACTTTTTTCGCTTATAAAACGAAAGACATTGATTGTATGGAAAAAAATTCGATATAAAAAATGTAGGTATTTGAAATACTTACAAAATAAGATATGGATTAAAATCGATCTATTAGTTCAGTAGAAAAAAAATAAAAAAGTATCAAAAAGGCCTTTTTTCACTCGCTCTGTGTTCATTGAAATTTAAGAGGATGCTGGAGCGAAAGCCGAAGTTGATCAAGGTCGATATTACAGGTTTTCATTTCCAATGTATAAGCTGCTTACGCCCTCTGAAGTTAATATGATCATGCAGGAAATTCGATCGATTAATTATCGATATTTTTATTCCGTTTCCTACATTACCATCTTAACAGGGACATGTATTAGGGTCGATCCTACAATGTAAGATTTATTTTGGAAAATTTTCCAATTTTAGAATTGAAAAAAAAATAAACATAATTGAAGTTAATCTTATATTTGTAGAATCGGACCTTAGAAATTTAGTTGCATTATATACATATTTAGTTGTATTATATACACATGCAATGTAGGCCGTGTTCTAATATATATCACCAGTACTAAAAATCTGTAATATACATAAAATACAGATTTTTAATTAATAGATATATCGATACGAAACCGTAATAGCACTTTTTTCTTACATCCAATGCCATTTTAGGTTACGATAATATATTATCATAAATGAATATCATTATATATATATATATATATATATATATATATATATATATATTCATGCAGATATTCTCTACGTCCATTTTTATGCAATATTAAAATTTTATATTATAATGTGTATAATGATATATAAAATGTAATTCTAACGTTGTATATAAAAAGACATTCATGAATACGAATTACAATTACATTTTATGTGTATTATAATATGTGTATATACACAATAACACAAAAAATATACTATTATTGACATATTAGTGAAGACATAAACATGTTAGTGAATTAATGATATATGCAATATTAAAATTATATTTTGGGTACATTATTGTGTATAAGTACATTATAATACATATAAAATATAATTATAATTTATATTCACTAATAATGTTTTGTTATATATTACAACAATGTTAGAATTATCATAGTATAATGCACATACAATTTTCTATATTAGATATATAGTCGACATACTAGTAATGTATAAGTAATATAAGTATCTATCTCTTTTTATTAGACAGAGTAAAAAGAGTTACATTATGTATGTGCAATGTCGTATTCATTTATATATATACATATATATATATATATATATATATATATATATATATGAAACACGTGTCCATATATTGACAATAATATATGTTACATCTTGACTCAACCCTAAATGATATTGATCAGGAAAAAGTGATACTACAACTGTATTTCGATATTCACTGCGAGTACTGAAAATACGTAACTATAGATTTTCAGTGTACATTGACACATGGACCTATATAATAGCATTTTTCCTGTCGTACAATGTCATTTTAGGTCAGGATGTGATATGTATTAGCTATACATAGATATTACACATATAATATACATAGCTATTACATTTTATGCTATGTTTAATAAAAATATGTAGAAGTTAATCATGTTAAAATATTAGTGATGTACTTAAATATAATACACACATAGGCAATATTGTACAATATTGCATATATGTACTATAATGTGTGAATATACATACGTTGCAGATAGAAGTTATCAATGCTAAACTGTTTATGCATTCTCTGTGTTTAAATGTGCAATATTAAAATTGTATACATATATATATATATATATATATATATATACACACATAAAATGAGGATTTATCAGAGGATTCGTAATTTGATTATTTTTTTTAAGATGTTACGTCTAATCATCTGTGTTTGACTATCGTTAGCTTTGATTTATGTTGTATATTCATATTTTCAATATCAGAATATACAACGAACATAAATAAATTTTTATGATCAAATATTAGTGATATATACTTTTATAAAAAAATATATCTTTTTATTAAACGTAGAAAAAAGAGGACATCAGTACACCTTTTTGTTATACGTAACAAAAAGAGATGAAGTAGATACACACGTATGTGAATATGAATTAGAAATATATTTTATAATGTGTGTACACATCATAATGCACATAAAATATAATTCTAATATTCACTAATAGACTGTGTCTATATTATATCTGCATGAAAAGCTAAGTATGAGTAACTTCTATCTCTTTTTATTATGGGCCTTCTACAATAACACATTAGTTACAAATCAGAAGTCAGAAGCTAAAAATTGATCAATCACAGCCAATTTTTAGCGTTTGACTTCTTATTTATGGCTGATTTATGGCTTATAATTGTAATGCCCATTAAATAATAAAAAGAGATGGAATAGTTACATATGTATGTGCAATGTATTTACGTACTGACAATACATGTTACATCCTAAGTTAAAATAACATTGGGAATAAAGGAAAAAGTGCTATTATATTACACGTGTATACATGTATTTTAAATACATGGTTGCATCCGAAAATATATCTAAGTCACAGTCAGAGTGTTCATTTAGTAAAAATATACTTATTGTAACTTGCTGTTAGTCAACGTACATTGACCTGTAAGTGTATATATTTGCTAAAACACTTTGAATATTATATACTTACATACATTTCATAAACGTATAGCATCGTACAAAAATTATGCATGTGACTATTGACTGTGTAATGTATAATATTATATGTTATATATATACTTTTATATATATATATATATATATATATATATATATATACATATATGTATAACATATATATTATATAGGATGTCCAAAAAGGCTCCGGATTTAGGAGCTGAATATAAAAGTGATTATAACTAATCGTAAAGGAATGTGAACTTGTATCGGCATGTATAATACGCCAAAATATAATGCGTTGCTCTATGATTCACGTTCTACGATTCAATTACGACCATCCTTGTGCTATTACATAACGTTTTTAAAAACGCTTTAGACAAAAGTTGTAAGGTTTCAAAGAAGCTATTTACTGATATTCAGTTTTTTTTCTTCATTAGTTTCTTTGTTTCGGTTATGTCAAGCAATTAGCTTTTGATTCTATCATGACAATGCATCTATTTGCATTTCTTTAATTGCAGACGCAAAATTCTATAAATTGATTCCGTAATTGTATTTCACCAAATTTAATAATCGAAATGCTTCTGCCAATAAATTAAAAATAGTCAGTCCACGATAAACGCCTCTGACATTTATCTGTAACTAGTCAAAGCACGATTTACGGCTGTGGCATTTTGTTATAATTAGCCAGCTCACAATTAACGCCTCTGACAGTGAATTAAATATAGTCAGCCCACGATGAACGCCTCTGACATTTGTCTATAACTAGCCAAAATATGATTTATGGCTGTGACATTTTGTTATAGCTAGCCAGCTCACGATTAACGCCTCTGGCAGTAAATTAAAAATAGTCAGCCCACGATGAACGCCTCTGACATTTGTCTATAACTAGCCAAAATATGATTTATGGCTGTGACATTTTATTATAGCTAGCCAGCTCACGATTAACGCCTCTGGCAGTAAATTAAAAATAGTCAGCCCACGATGAACGCCTCTGACATTGGATCATAATTAGGCAAAGCGCAATTTATTGTTATAACAATAAATTTAATCATATCACTTGTATGATAAATAAAAGTGATATTTTCACGAATAACATAAAGATGCTAACCTTTCTCATTCTGGCTTTATAGGGTGCCAACAAGAAACACACATCACAATAACCAATTTTGGCCTTCTAGAGCGCCTTCCAACAAGAGACACAGTGCGACACGGTGCATCATTACAATCTTGTTCGATAATACAAGGATGAGATATTGTACTACGCTTGTTATAAAGCACTCATAACCTTGTCTTATCAAAGGCAGACAATATTCTGCTATTACATTTTTTCTATTTTGTGGACAAAAAATACTATATAAATATATATATATATATATATATATATATATTCATATACACACATATACACACATATATACATACACATACACACACGCACACACATACATATATATATATATATATATATATGGTTGTGTGTAGAACACTACTACACTACACTACATTGACAGTACTGTTGTGCGGCAATGATACTGTGAACGCGGGCCATACTGGTTACAGCTGATTGACTCGTATAACGCCGTTGTTTTCTACACATACAGCGTCACGCAAAATGATATATGTATGCATATATATATATAATATAATACACATACATACAAAAAATTGTTATTTATCACTCTAAGAAAAAAGATACATAATCGATATCATGATCACATTATCTTTTCCTTAGCGACTAATTAAGAAAAGGCGTTCACCGTATCTAAATCTACGTTATTGTAAAAAGACTCTCTATTATCTTTGAAGTTCTATTATTGATACGTCATTTAAATGTATTCTCCAGGTTTATTCCACTAAAAAAAATACAAATAGATGACCAGATGTATGATGCGGTAAAGTAAAATTTTATATTACATTCTGTGGCATAAAAACGTGATCAGTAACTCTTTGAAAGTGAATGTATCATAAAAATAATAAAGTAATATTTTAAAAGTACATTACATTTAGTAAAATGCATTAAGTTATTAATATGATGTTCAATCACCATTATTAAGAAAATACAATATTATGTAGAAGGAAAATATTTTCATGACAATTTGCTGGAAGGTATGGTCGCAGCATGTTTCTTATACTGTGCATTCTTGAGATGCACGTCCACGCGTGAGCGGTTCGGCCGTCAAGCGTCGAGCGATTGTGAAGGAAAAGTAGGCAGCATTTCAGAAATCGGCTCGAAATGCGCAACTAATTTCGAGCACATTGAAGTACACGTATATAATTTTTGAAATTTTATAAAAAGTATATTTGGAGTAATATGTTTATTAATAAAATTTAATAAATAAAATGTTATTTATTAAATAAAAATTAAAAAAGAAAAAAGCAGAATCGAACATAAGATCTCCAATATTCTGATCTTGCACCCAACGCCCGAGACCACGCTGAGTTCTTGCAGATCACCTCGACGAACGCGATACATATAGTGCACGGAAAGTCGTAAAACTATTGTATATCTCATCAATGTTTACATTTTGAAATCATTTTTGCATTTGCATTTTTGCTACGTTAATGAGAAAGATATATGATTAATATAATTTAATAAAAAGAAAATGAAAGAATTTTAATTCGACAAAAATTGGAGATTTTCACATCTGCTGGAGTATTGAATATTAGTCCAAGAAACCGAAGTCTGTCAAAAAAAAAACGGAGAACTGGCAACCGTGTTCGTAATTTAAAATTCTTTCAATTTCTGTTATTTCGATAGAGCGAGACAGAGAGAAAACAAACAGATAGAAGCTTCGATTGTAATCGGTGAGTCTCTGCGCGGACACGCCGAACTGGGCCCGCTAGCAAAACAATGAGTCATCTGTCTCTGTCCTTCTCTCTGTGGTCGCTTGTTTCTAGCGACCGAAAATATTTTCTCGACGATCTCGACCGCTTGGCGTGTATCATAAGGAGGAAAGAGACATTCTAGACAATACATAATTTTTATTAAATTATATTAATCCTTTGCCCTACGATTTAAGTTACGATGGCGCGTGCCATAATTAACAGTCTGGAACATATTGTTTATGTTTGGCCCGATAGACATACCACGGCTCTCATCAATAATACTTATGTTTGGCCCGATTTCTTTACCACGAGTCTCACACGATATTAGTGAAAGAGTTAATCATATACCTTTCTCATTAATATATAATAGCAAAAATGATTTCAAAACATGATAGTTAACGAGATATAGTTTACGATTTTCCGTGTATTTTATGTACCACGTCCATAGAGGCGGTCTGCAAAAACTCAGCATGGTCTCGGGCGTTAGGTGCGAGATCAGAATGTTGAGGATCCTATGTTCAATCCCTTTTTCCTTTTTTTCTTAATTTTTTTTTAAACAAATAACGTTATTAATGAACATATTACTCCAAATATATTTTTATAAAATTATAGAAATTATATGTGTACTTTAGTGTGCTCAGAACTAGTTACACATTTCGAGCCAATTTCTGAAGTGCTGCCTATTTTTCCTTTACAACCGCTCAACAGTCGACGGCTGAACCGCTGGATCGCGCGCGGACGTGCATCTCAGGAGCGTCACAGTATAAGAAACATGCTGCTATCATACCTTCCAACATGAAAATTATCATGACAACATTTTAGCATGAAAATTATCATAAAAATATTTTCCTTCTTACATAATTGTTATTTTCTTAATAATAGTGATTGAACATCATATTAATAAGTATATACATTTTACTAAATATTATGTACTTTTAAAATATTTACTTTATTATTTTTATACATTAAATTGATACATTCGGTTTTCTTTCAAAGAGCTACTGACGCTTATGTGCCACAAAATGTAATATCTTTTAATATAGAATACTGATAATATCAATTTAAAACTAATAAGAGTCGATACAGAACGAGATGCGTAATTTTAAACTGGAATGATTCAACTTCAATAACTCCGTGATGTTCAACATGTGAATAAAGAAGGCATGTTGAATAAAGAAGACATCACAGAAGATTAAGGAAAGTAAAGGATTGATAATTTGCTAGAAGATACGGAGCATATTTCTTAGTGCAACGCTCCTGAAATACACATCCGCGCGCGATCCGGTGCAGCTCAGCCGTTGAGCATTGAGCGGCGGCGGCGGGGGGAAAGAAGGCGATGCCTCAAAAGTCGACCCAAAATTTAATATGTATTCCAATAACTATAGGAAGAATACCGAATCACTTTAATAGATAAATAAAAAATTATTTGTATGTTGCATATAAAGACACACATAAAGGCTTTTGATTTGTTAATTATAAAATTATATTGACATCATCCTTATAATTATATTAATCATCCTTATAATTATATTAATCGCACTTTTGCGATTTGATTGATTATCAAAATTTTCTTTCGGATGATAATTATAAAAAAAACATTTCACAGAAAATACTGATCGACGTAACATTATTACAGAAACATGATTTTTTTTGGATTTTTTCTAAAGGTAAATTAAAACGTTTAGAAATACACATATAATTTCAATAATTAAATAAAAATATATTTAGCCTGTAATATATGTTTGTTAACAATGTCACTTATTTAAAAAAAAAAAAATTATGAAAAAAGAAAAAAGGAATTGATCATGAGATCTCTAACATTCAGATCTCGCATCTTACGCGTGAGACCACGCCAAGGTCTTGCAAATCTTTTCTATGAACGTGGTATATAAGGCTCATGGAAAATCATAGAAATATCCTGTAAATTATCGTGTTTTGAAATTATTTTTGTTATTATACAGAAATTGGAGGGATATAGGATTAGCATAATTTATTAAAACTTATATGTTATCTATAATATTCCTTCTCCTCTTAATTATACACATTGAGCGGCCGAAATTTTCCAGAAAGCATTTTCGGTCGCTCGAAACAAGCGACCATAGAGAGATGGGGGGGGGTGGAGAGGAGAGGAGAGGAGAGGAGAGGAGAGGAGAGGAGAGGAGAGGAGAGGAGTAGAGTGGAGAGAGAGAGAGAGAGAGAGAGAGAGAGAGAGAGAGAGAGAGAGAGACTCTGAAGGATAGACTCGCTGTTTCGTTCGACGAGCCCAGCTCGGCATGCGGAGTCACCGATTACAATCGGAGTTTCCATCCTTTTTTGTTTTTTCTCTGTCTCACTCTGTCGTACTTCTGTTTCAATAATTCGTTCTACAATTCAAGAATGTGATTTCTATCGATTCTGGCATCATCGTCGATGCAGCAAGGGCGCACGATTCCTTCTTTAAACAACGATCCTGATATATATTTCTATATATACAAAAATATATTATTATGGTGTTTCCGGCTGATAATATATTGCTGGTTTATTTACAATGGTTCAATCCATTTCTATAGTTGAATAGCAATACTACTTCGTTTACGCGCGACCGATAGGAGGAATGGCGTTTCTTACTAAGACTCGACATCCGAGTCGAGTCAAAAATGTGCTGTATACAATAATTTCAGACCTTGCATAAGTAGCTGGCGATTTACAGAAAACCTCAAAGAACAATACTATGCTTGCAGAAACGAGTTACGAGCTTTAGTATAAAAGTAAAGTGTATTCGAAAATTTCATTTATATGCTACGTCTCCTACGAGATTGCCGCTTGTCGTTCCGACATCCGAGCAGAAAGAAAGCTCAACCGAAACATACATCGCGTTCCGAATCTTGATATATGCATGTGTAAATAATTCAGTAAATAAAGTTTAGACATGTGTTGTATATATGACACGCACACACGTGCGCGCGCGCGCGCACATGCATACGTACGCACACGCGTGTGTATTTATGCTATTTTATATATAATATATATATATATATATATATATATATATATATATACACATACATACATACATACATACATACATACATACATACATATATATATATATGTTATTTTATATCTATGCATCAATAATTTACTAAATAAAATGTATGTAAAAGACAGAACAGTATAATTAAAATAATTATCTTCATTTGTATTCATATGTAAATAATATGGTATGTTTCTTGTTTAGGAAGAAATTATTTCAACAAAATTGAAATAACTAATATCATATTTATTTTATTATTTTTCCTCTCAAAAGAAAAAACTTTGACCAGAGCACGTTTTGATTGATATAGGCCTGAGTAGGTCGATAATTCAGATCATTTCTATGGTTCAGCGACGCACTTTTCATGACAGCGCCACTGTCGGAATATCGCGGAACTAAAATACTACTCAGTTTCATGGCTTCACGTCAATTTCACTCGTAATACAAACGAAATTTTTGGATGCACTTTTCTCTTAAACTAAAACTTCTACCGCGTTTCTAAAAACATGGGATTGTTCGTTTAGGTTTTCCGCAATACGCTAGCTACTTTTCATGAACGTGCAAGATCTGAAACTCTTATATGCAACACATATTGTGATGTGTTGACTACAGAAGCCGATAACAAAACTGTAAATCTTTAATTTTTTTTCGTTTTTCGTATTCAAATCAAGCTGGCGCTTTACGTTGTTGTCGATACTTTAATTGTGGAGAAGGATTTTTCAGTCCATAAACACAGTTATGAGAAAGGTGCTTTTAAAATTTAATGATAAAACAGGACACTCCAGCATCCCCTTAAACGTAAATGAAATTCTCGTAAAATGTAGCCTTCGTAATGACGAAAATCTAGCCCTGAACAAGCCTGAAAATGTTCATTAATTTTTGTAAAAAGCCATTTGTTCACTAAAAACTTAATTTCTTCATCTTCTTATCTGGAAAACTTAATTTCTTCATCTTTGAACAGTCGCACAGCAATTTACAGGAATTTTGCTTTTTCAACAATTGCACTATCACGTACGCTTAATAAAACGATTTTTTTGCAGTTAAACTATTATAAAACGATTTTAAAAAGTGGGTATCTATTTTCATATAAAAAAATAAAAATAATTTCGTTAATATGCATCATATTAAATAGCTGTGTGAAGCATTCGAAATCTGATATTTTTCTATGAATTTAAAAAAAGATTATCCTCCGATTATTAGGAGCCGAGATAATTTTTTTTCAAAAAATCACTGTGGTTCTAGTTTTTAAGATTAAGAGTTCCGTCTGACAACTAATTTGTCAAGGAAGAATTGAATTTGCTGTTAAAAAAATCTCGAATTGTAATCATGAAATTTTTGGTTTAGAAAATTTTTTCTTTCTTGAATTTTTATTTTTTCGGTTTTATTAAAAAATCACGTTTTAATATAGAACGTATGTCTGATTAACAAATTTAAGTTACATTAGCTATGTTTCTTTTTACTCGTTTTAACAGCTGTCGGACTATGTTTTTTGAGTATAGACTCACTTTACGTGTCTTTTACGATCATTTACTGACTGGGGAGGAAAGAACAGTTTTTATTGATTTTTACAAGTGTTTTAAAGTGATCTGATCATTTCGTTTTATCCAAATTATCTTTATTTAAAAATGGCACGCAATATAAGTTAACATGTCATTTCTCGCTTCTGACGTCACGATTCCAACATGGCCGCTGCGACTACTCAGGAGCCTTAAAAATGTCTCTGTATCTGATTTTTTCATAATATTTTCATAATATTGACTGAAAATCCAATAATTTATCTTCACTACGTTTGGTCAATGATTCTTTCGATGATTTATCGTTAATCAAATTAAACACCGAATACTCATCACTAATAATTACATTATCGATTACATCATCAACGAATTCATCTGTCAGTTAAACATTGGACAATCGAATTATTATTAGGATTTGTATCACGAAGAAGTGTTTCTTGTATTGTTGTCAAGTTTCGTCTAATATTTTCATTTTCAATAAGAAGCTTTTGTTTAATTGAAAAATGTTGATTAATATTTTCGTCATCTATATGAAATATTGTTTGTTCATAAATTCTGCGTAAATCATACGTAGTTTGTTATTGAATTAAACGGTTTTTATACCGATCAGAATACGATCCATAACCTGCGAAAGAATGCATACCTTAAATATTTTATTCATTATTTTATTTACTTCTTTAATATTATAATTATAATGAAAAGGTGTTTAAATAAAACGACAATTATTATAATTAAATTAATAAGAAAAACAATAGAGGTCACAAAATTTTATATTTTAAAAAATAAATGAATAAAACAACTCAACGTCTTGTGTAAAGAGACACGTCTCGGCGCTACGCGTGCCTTAGCATTGAAACACTACTGTGTCTCCTCTGATATTACCTCGGGCTTTTATATAGCTAAAATTATAATAAAATGTCATAATAATACATTTTAATATTTATGCATTCAGAAACATAACCCGGGTACTCCTATGTATCATATTTTATATTTGTTTAATATTGAATGAACAACAAGAATAAAACGATGGCATACGTAGTATTTGATTGTAACATTTTCGAAAGCATTAACAACTTTGAAGTTATGGAATACTTTAGGGGGCCCATTAAGCTGTTTGTTAATCAATTCAAAATAAACCTTACCTCGACAAAATTGTTCTGTGTTATTTCTCTGTCACTTATTTCTCCACACGATCAAGGCTCGATCGGAACGAACAGCGCAGTAATTTTTTTTGTCCCTTCTTTTGCTTCTTTTTCTTCTCAGTTTTGATTGGCACTCGCCTTTGAAAAAAAAGATGATCCCGGTTAGTATCGAAATCAAAATGTGTAATACGAATACATGGTTGAAGACAGTAACACTTTTCAAAATATATATCTTTCATCCTATCGTCTCGTGATCTTTATGGTTCGAACTATGGAAGGAATAAGCATGCGACGCGAACAAACCTTAAACCTTTGCTCTCTCCATCTAAAAAAATAACTTAAAAGTTAGTTTATAATAGGCCG
Organism: Acromyrmex echinatior; assembly: GCF_024713525.1. Classification (NCBI taxonomy): domain Eukaryota; kingdom Metazoa; phylum Arthropoda; class Insecta; order Hymenoptera; family Formicidae; genus Acromyrmex; species Acromyrmex echinatior. Next base: position 2,241,172 of record NC_141858.1, on the reverse strand, counting down.
TATTTAAAATAAAAACGGACTATGATACCGCCCTATGTTCAATGTTTCATAGTTGGTAGCCCTTGTCAACTATTGACGACGAGGAGAAAAAGTAAGTGTGATGTAGCCGAACTGCACACACCATGGACGTATATACGATTTCTGATAAGTTGAAATCCGTTATTCCCTCTTATTCCTATATTGTCTATGCTTTTTATTGTGTTTAAAGTTTAATTCTTGTCTCAATAGGATCCTCCAATTTTTCGTTTTTTGTTTTAAATTAATATTTTAGCGTTAAAAATAATACAATAATAAGTTATAACAATAAAAGTCGTTAAAAATCGTTAAATAATTTTTTAAACGAGTTTAAATTTGATCATCATTTGAAACGTTCCATTTTTTGCGTAATGTCATAGCGACGTATTCTGACGTCATGGTTCAGTAAGTGATTTGACAGTTACATTTGAAAACCATTGAAAATGAGCGGAAAAATGGATAAAGTGGAAGAAATAATGAAAATGCAGTGGTATTTTGTTCCCTTGTGTAAATATACAACTATTTCTATGCCCTTTAAGTTTTATCGGTACCGAAAGGTATTATTAGAAAGAAATGGCTTGAAATCGCAAGACGGAGCGATACTCCGACTGTATCACTCACTTTATCCTTATTTTGAGAAGACTATTTTAATGTAAGTATTTGAATATAAATTTCTGTGTGTTTGTATAAAAATATAAATATATAATAATATTCTGTTATAGCTGCAAGAAGATATAGAAAACTACATGAGAGTACGATTCGATCCAAATGCACCTGTGTGATTGAAGCAAGGAGTTCTTTCACATATATTTGATTGTCAACCTAGGAGACAATGCCATACGAAACCAGTTCGTTCAGCAGTTTTGAAACGACAGAAAATGGAAATTTTAAAAGAAGCTTTACAAAATATAGAATCGATTTCCTCTGAATCGGTATCAACTGAATCTGTTGCAATTATTGAGTCAATGTGTAGAGGTTAATATTGGTAAAATAGTAATAATATCATTAATGATTATTGGATATGTTTTCTTACGTAATACTGTACATAAAAATTATCAATTGATCTACAGATGAATTGTCACCTTCAAAAGACTTTATGCCTATTATCGAGATGGATTAAACATAATTTTCACTTTCATCTCTGTACCAAAAATTGACATAAAAGTTAGGTTATGTCACATTGTCATGATTGTTAAAAAATGATTGTTCAAAATTAGTTATAATTTTATACGTATTATTGTAAATTGTATTAACTAATGTAAAATGTTTACTTACTGTTTGGCTTTCACATCACGAGTTTCTGCGACATTAAATAAGTTATTTTAGCAAAAAATCTGAAACCATAACCACCGACACTTTCAGTACATTATGCCTTAACGAAACCCACGTCATTTATTCTTGATAAACTGTTAATTTAACGAAATGATTTGTTTTATCGTACTAAAAATTTGAATCTGCCAAACCGTGACACACTAATCAATCACAGCGTTTCGTTCCCACTTCTTTTATTGCCGTTTTCAATAATTTTTATTAAAAAATTGCATTATTAAAATCATATTAAAGATGTTTCGTACAATTTAGACAACAGTAAAGTTTATGAAAGTAATTTATCTGAACATATTATTTTTTAAAAATAAGGCATTGCGTTCGAGTCACACACGCACGGACACACAGATGTATTTTCATGTGCGTCCCACAATTGGGAAATGCGCTATCAATATTATAATCGCAATAAAATAACAATAATGTAAATTTATATATGTATATATATTGCAATTACATTGCATTGAAATATTTCTGTATATTCTTACTACAGTATTGTATTGTGATATTTCATATTGCAATATCATAACAATATTATATATAGTATGATATATTTCACAGTGATATTGCCACAATGTTGCTGCAATAATACATTATATTGTGTTACAACATTGCAGCAATATCGGAACAATATTACAATGATACATCACATTAAAATATTTCGACAATATCACTACAATACTTCATTAAGATATATCATATTACAATATTGCATGAATATCAAAACAATATTACAGAGTGATATATTTCATGATGATATTGCTGGAATGCCGCTGTAATAATGCATTATGACATATCACGATATTGCATCAATATCGAAATAATATTACAATATGATATATCACATTGTAGTATTTTTGCAATGCCATATTAATATAATATTTAACTGAGATATATAATGTTACAATATTGTCGCAATATTACAGCAATATTACAATGTGACGTATTTCGCAGTAATATTGCTTCAATATCATTGTAATATTGCAATATATCTTACAGTAATATTGCTGCAATGCTTCTGATATACAATATCGCTGTAATATTACAGCAACATTACAATATTAGTGTTGTGCAGATAATACACTGATTAACTGGCAATAACAACGCTCCGATATTTATAGTCCGTCTACAATTGGAAAGTAAGCCTCGGGAAGCCCCTCCAAATCTGCAGATTGAGGCCACTCTGTCTGTCTCCTGATGTGTAGTATCTCTGGCACCAATCTCTTTCTATACTTCTTCCTCTTCCAGAATTGCAATATTTTCCCAATTGAACTCGTGGAACTTCTTCCTCTTCCAATCGGTAGTCAGTTATAATCGAATATGTGGTCAAATATGTGGTTGTGTTCCACCAAATATGATTCCTGTACTCAGCTATTCTCGTCTTCAGCTGTCTTTCTGTTTATCCCACGTAGCTCGCATCGCAATCTTTGCAACAGGTCTTGTACACCACATTAAATTTCTTTTCATGTGGAAGGGGATCCTTATGTACCTTTATAAATTCATGCAACTTATTAACATTACAAAATGATATTCTAATATCCTCGCTGTTTAATCTATTGAATTTCTCGGAAAACATCGAAACGTAAGAAACAGTAAATCATGAAGACCCCGCGCTTTTGATATTATTATTATCCCGTTTCTTTTTCTTAAAATTAATGTTTTTCAATTATTTATTAATGCTATCAAAAATTAATTCTAACGGATAATCATTCTCTAAAAAGATTTTAATTACACAATAAAAATTATCAAGATGAAATTTAGGATTCGAAAGTAAAATCACTCTATCTATCAACCTGGCAATCGTATCCCTCTTTTGAGAAATCGGATGATGAGACAAGAAATTCAAGTACCTCCCCGAAAACTTTAATTTATGGCACCAATCAAATTCGATTTTATTATTATTAATAATTAAAGTAATAACCAAAAAGTTTAACCTATCGTCACCGACTTCCATAATAAACTGAATCCTCGGATGCTGAGAGTTAAAAATGTCGAGAATCGAATTAATCAAAGTGGTAGGTATCGCCATAATTATATCGTCTGCATATCTATAATAAAAAGGTAGCGATGAAAATTTATTTCCAGTAGGCAAGGCAAAATTCTCTCTCAGCTGTAGAAAACTTTGTATATTTTGAGGTATAGAGATGGATAATAGATTCACGAACCACCTATTTTTTGATGAGAGGAATGATGGAGAAGGGATCGATGAAAGAAAAACTTGAAGTTCAATATATATTTCATTGACTGTATTAGTAAAATTGAACCTATTGGAGTGCAAAGACTATGAATAATCTTTCTTTTCTGATAATAGCAAATAGATTTGATGTATTTAAAACAATTTTTTGACAATTCCTTCTTCTGTTTTAACATTAACCAGTAACACTTAGAATCAATTCTTTTTTTATGTACATAAAGGAAATAGAAAGATCTTTCTTGTCTACTAAAAAAGAAATTACAGATGTTGATAGGTAAGCAATGGGATATATCGTATGTGAGTCGGAACAACTGTGTAAGGATAAAATCTATTTCTCTATAAGAATTACTTATTTCCAATTTCAGAACATTATTAACAAACTGACATCTAATATCGAATCTTTTTGACAAGTTATAACTAAAAAGCTCCAAATAAACATTATACAAACAATACAAGTGAGGTGATAGGATATATTATTTGCGATACAGTATTTAATAAATCTAACGCGCAAAGCACTTTTCGTTAACTTAATATGTAACTTAATCTACAATTTAAGCAATCTAACTGTTTCTAACCTAAATACAAACCCAATTGAAAAATTTATTTTCAGTCGGCAATGCAAAATTCTCTCTCAGCTGTAGAAAATTTTGTATATTTTGAGGTATAGAGACGGATGACAGATTCACGAATCACGTTGCTAACGCACTTTCGTGCCAAAACGTCTAACATTACATTCTAACTGCACGACTAGTGCACTCTCGCGCCGAAACGTGCAACAGTATCTGGTTGGTCAACGATGGTCGACGATGACAATAGTAATAGTGATGACGTATCTTAAATTCTATGTGAAAAGTTTCACATCCGGACTTTGCATCGCTTGTAGGGCTCGCAGGAAAAAAATGAAAGCACTTTTATTACATAATTTGAGTGAACATCAATTGAGCGTATGTAGAACCTAATCGGCCGTTATTAAGATTTAATAATCTCAATCCTCCGCAACTCACCGTCTCGTAAAGGAATCGCAATAGTGTTGTTGCGCTTGTTTTAGCGCTGAAACACTACCATGTCTCCTGATATAGACAATTCGAAACATCTCTACTGACAGTGTAGCAATACATTAGGTGACCAACTCAAAAACCGGACTGTGGATCGAGTCACGAGTTCAAAGATTCTATTATACAAGATATTAAAAGTTTTTTTCTAACATAAGTATTATTGGTCTGTTCATTCAGCACTTAAGGAGAATACAATAAAAGATGGAGAGGAAATCTAATTAATAAAAAATATCTAGGAATTAGGTAGAAAATATGATTAAGAAAAAATAATCTAATAAAATTTTTTTTTCTATTTAGTTGCTGTCTAGTGTAGGATAGACAGCTACTAGATAATTTTTTTATACAGCTATTAAAAGAACATTACTAGCTATGATTTTTCATGTCGTAACTGTGTTACATTTTATGTATAACTATTAATTAATTTTCTTCGTATAGCTATTGGGAGAAGTGAGCATTACATTACTGACTAATAGTTAGAAAAACTAAACAGTAGCTATAAGATACAACTTTTTTATCTCATGATTAGATAGCTATGAGGTTCAATTTCTGCTGGGGGTCTTGCGATTATCAGATTTAACTCTACTTTTTATATATTTTTGTCATGTGACGTAATTTTGATTAGTACCAGAATTCCTTACTTCAAAAAATATAAGAAATCCTATAGCATCGAAAGTTTTCAGAAATATCTCAGAAATATTTCAACAGAAAAATGAAACATTTCATAAAAATTGTGAAATTGTCTGCAACATTTCTAAGACAGCTCTGAAATATCCACGATTCTTGCACATGAAACCTTATTGAAAGATTAATGAAATGTTATAAAAAGAATCTGCAATCTTTTTAAGATATTATCATAAAGATTTTGGCAGTTATTTTTAGTATTACAGAAATGATACTTAAATTAAAGCTTTAGAGATTGATTTGGATTTAAAGCTACCCAGATATCCATATATCCGAAATACGAATAAATGTGATGCTTCAAATTCGGATTATCCGGAGATTCGAATTTTCTAAGATATCCGAATCTGAGATCCGAATAGTAAAAATCAAACCCAGATCCGGTTCTTAGATTTGGTTTCGAATTCGTAGCAAACTTATAGCGAATTCGGTTGAATGCATTAATGTGACTGACAATGTATGTTAAAGTCATTATACTATACACTTATTTAATCTGAGCGTAAAAGTGACAAATATTTCTCTTATTAGCCTTGTACATCTCTTATTAGCCTCTTTTATTAACCTGTACATCTTTGTTATTACTATTTTAAGATTGAGAGTCTGTTCTCTAAATATTTATATTTATAAACAATATTAAATATTATAGGTATATTTGAGAAACACAACCTATAGAAACAAATGCTTTAAATGGTCTTGGATTTTAAGTGCTTGTATAATTCTGTATGAATCTATATTTATATTTTTTAATTTTATTTTTCTTCAACTATATAACTATGTAAAATTCAACTTTTATTTAAAAATTAATAACTTATGTTAAAATTCATTAAATGCATCGACGTTTCTTTCTTTCTGGACATGGATCTAAATTCAGCTAAATTCAGCCGGAGCTAAATTCAGATCCGAATCTAAATTTAGATCCGGATCCAAATTCAGATCCGAGAATCCGAATAATTCGGATATCCGGATTACCCAAATAATACGGTTTTGAGTTCTTGGATCGGAATCAATTTCGGATATTCGAATATCTAGATATGAATATTTATAGAAACCTTAATTTAAATATATACTTGGTTGATGCTTAATCCTTTGAAGCATACATTTTTCCTTACTTATGATTAACTTGAAAAAGTGGTACTCGGAGGTTTTCAAGGTCACTGATTACAAATCTGAAGCCAAAATTCAGAAATTCAAAATGGCGGATCTAATATGGCAGATCCGAATTCAAAAAACGACGTAAATCTTATGAAAATATGTTTTTGGAGGTTCTCGGAATCGCTGATCACGAATCCGTGGCCAGATTTCCAAAATTCAAAATGACGGATACATTATGGTGGCCTTATTTGAAAAACCCTGGTGAAAAAATTTCTCTGAATTTCTCCGAGAATTTTTCTGAAAAAGTCTGAAAATTTTCTTGAAAATGTCGATATTTTCGGACACGTTGCAAAGCTTTTCAGAGAAATTTTTAGCATAAATTTAGATATTTGTCAGAATATTTCGGTGACTTTTAAAGATTTTCATAAAATTTTTTACATTATATTCATAGACTTTTAGAATTTTTCAGAAATTTTCAATGTAATACTTGAAAAAAATTCATATTTTAAGACTTATAAATTTTATTTCTTTATTTAACAGAAGTTATTCCAAGATATGTAATGATTTTACCCGAAATTATTTTGAAAAACACACTTACCTAATGGGATTCCAATCTGGGACCTCTGGATTATAAATTTCCTACATTACATACTACACCACTTCTTCAACTATAAAGCGTGTTATTTATATCTATTTAAGTTTCAGAAACATCATTGAATTCGCGTGAAATTCAGGAACATTCAGACCCTTGAAAATGATTTTCAAAGGAATCCTCTGAAAGCCTTTGAAAAGTAAGATACTATTAAAATTCTATTTTCAGAGATATCACTGAATTCCCGAATTTTAATGAAATTCGAAGAGTTTTAGACACTTGGAAATGATTTTCAGAAAATTTGCTGAAAATCTCCGAAAAATGAAAAGTCATGAAAATTTTATCTTCGGAGACACCACTGAATTTCCGAATTTCAGTAAAATTCAATTTTAGACATTTGGGAATAATTTTCAGAGAATTTGCTGAAAGTCTCTGAAAAATGAGAAACCATGAAAATTCTACCTTCAAAACATCACTGAATTTTCGAGTTTCAACGAAATTCAGAGACTTTTAGACACTTGGAGATGATTTTTGGAGAATTCTCTGATAATCCTTCAATTTCTTTGAAAAAAATCTCTGAATGTCACTAATAATCTCTGAAAAATGATTTCAGACATTTTCAATAAAGTTTTCAGAGACATTTTTTTACCAGGGAACCGTCAGATCTCAACGAAATTCCGATATCGACCCGGGAAAAAATCGCTCATATAATATTAGGTGTTGGAATTAATTCCTAGCGTTTTACAAGTGATGGGAAGTACTTTCATTAATGTATTTTTTAATGCTCATGTGAAATAAATAACATTCTTTCATTAAAAAACGCTACGAATTAATTCCAACACCTAATATATAATATATAATATATAATTATATATGGATTTGTGATGATTATATATTGATATATAATTATATACAAGTTATATATAAATATATACAACTTATATATAATTATAATGGAATTTATATATAATTATATATAGAGTGATTAAATCAACACTTAAATCGAACATCTTGAATATTTCGCTTATTTTTGGTGATATAAAAAAATATTTCAAATGAAAGTGGAATAGTTTTGAGGGGGATGTATTTTGGTCGCATTGTTTTTATTCTTGATGGAGGTACCAAAAAAATATGAAGGTCACCTCTATTTTTTTAAATGGAATTTTATTTAACCTTTTTTAAATAATGTGATTCCTCTAATTATTCTGCATGTAAAAATACAATATTAAGATGGAAATATCAAAAAACCAACAATTTACAAGATTTTATACTTTATTGTGGCACATATTGACATAAAATATTAAATAATTCATAAACTATTAATTTTTTGATAATCGTATATTAATACTTTCATTAACAGAATAATGAAATGAATCAATTGGTAAAAAAAAAAACATATAATTACTTATTTTAAAAATTATCCATTTTGCATATTTTTTTAAGCAACTATGTGTTTTCTTTTGTGTTTTCACCATTTGATTCATCTCATTATTCTGTTCATAAAAGTATTAAGATACGATTATCGAAAAATTAATAGTTTACTTAACATTTTATGTTAATATATTCCGCAATAAAGTATATAAAATATTTCATAAAAAGTATATAAAATATTTCATAAACTATTAGTTTTTTATATCTTTACCTTAATACTTTTACATGCAGAATGATTAGAGGAATCATATAACCTAAAAAAAGTCATATAATTCCAATTAAAAAAATGGAAATAACTTTCATCTTTTTGATGCCTTTATCTAGAAAAAAAATAATGTGACCAAAATATAACTCCCTCGGAATTCCATTATCATTTGAAACATTTTTTTTATATTATCAAAAATAAGCGAAATATTCAAGATGTTTGATTTAATTGGACCACCCTTATAATTATATATGATTCAGACAAAATCTATATATAATTATATATATATAATTTTGTTCGGGTATATATAATTATATATGATTTTTTTCGGATCAGTATCGGAATTTCGTTGAGATCTGACGGTTTTTCAAATAAATACACTACATTGTATCCGCCATCTTGGATTTTATAAATCTGGCCACGGATTTGCGACGAGAACCTCCAGAAATATATTTTCATGAGATTTGGGTCGTTTTTTAGATTTTGAATCCGCCATATTGGATATGCCATCTTGCATTTTGGAAATTTGATCGCGGATTCGTAATCAGTATATCGACATAATAAATTTAAATATTTAATATAAATATTTAATTTTTTAATATCAATTAAACATATATTTAAATATCATTTCTGAAGTACCTAAAAATTATTAAAAGTTTTGTGACCTGTACAGATTTTTTTTAAAATAATCTTTCTCTAAAAAGTATTTCTCGAAAATAATAATTATATCATCAACTATTTTGATTAATTATATATATATATGTATCATATTTTATATATATATATATATTATATATATATATATATATATATAAAATCAATGTTAAAAAAAATTACACCTGCAATTTCCACATAATGTAATTATATATATATATATATATATATATATATATATATATATATACATATATACAAAAGTTTTTTGCAATTAAGGATGTTTTATACATTTTTTTAAAAATATAACAAAATTATGAAAAATCATAGATTATTCTAAATTACGTTTAAAAATAATACGATAAATTTGATAACGGTTTACTATCTGGACCACAAGTTATTTTAATAAATAGTAGCATTTTTTTAATCTATGCTCTAATAAAAATATATGGAAATATATTATATAAAATAAATGATAAAAATCTCAATTTTTTAAATATAAGTACATTACGTATTCGAAGAAATTAGAAAAGTTGTCCAGTAAATAAACGAAATACTTATTGTTCTATATCTTTGTAATTAATCAGTAAATTGCAATGAAACTTTGCATAAATTATTTTGAATATTTAAAGTACTTATAAAAAAAATGTAAATAATTTTTTATAATTTTTTAAATTTTCATTTTTAACAATAAAAATAATAATAAATAAAATAAATAGAATAACTCCGGTATATGTATACACCGCAACTACCTAAAACTTAATTTATTAAATATTATTTACTATGTTTAAAGTAAGCGAACTATATCAGTAAAAACTTTATATTGTCTATTACTATGAAAAGAATATTAGAAATTCGAAATATTTATTTTCCGTATTAAAAAAAGAACTTTTTGGAACACTTGCATTTTTAGCATATATCCCATAGGAATGGTATATATGGCTATTCGTAAAAGGGATATGTACGGCTCATGAAAAATTTATAAATAATACATATGAATAAAACATAAAATAACACAATAACTTATATAAAATGCGTTTATAAAATTTTATTAAGGAATAAGAATGATAAATATGTATATAAAGTAATAATTACAATCTTCCTACATGTAATACAATGACTTGAAGTACATATTTCATGTAATGCGTTTATTGCATTTAGTATATTGAATTCAATCTGCGCACTTTGTATGCTTTGAACATAAATCACGCTCGCTAAAAATACCGTATATCTCAAACAGATAGGATATGTAAGACAACAAACTAAACAAAAAATACAAAAGCAAAGTACTTGTATTTTGCTATACAACATGCTTTACTATTCCTCTATACATGCACCGAAATAATCACTAAGTCTTTTACACGCTATAATAATCATTTTATGTAGATTTTAATTTATAATGACACTACTTATTACAATGATAAATATCGATTCAACTTATAATAATCTCACTAATATTAATAATAAGAAGCTGAAATCATAACACAATACTAATATAACATAAAGGCATGTAACAAAGTAGTTGCGGGAAGATTACCACCACTAATTTTTTTTTATTTCTGCAGCGTAAATTACAAAAAGTGTTACTAAATAAAAATAATCTTATTCACACAGCTTTCATATGTATATATTAGGTGTTGGAATTAATTCGTAGCGTTTTACAAGAGATGGCACAAGCAGTACACTATTTCGTTGTTACCTATAGTTCTGTATACATTGTAAACATCTATCATAGGACGTCATTTGCCGTACATAACCTTTCTTGAAATCATAAATAACAATACTGTATAATTCATTGAATATGTCAAAATTTGTGCCAGATAAAATGTTTTTGCGGGGAGTTTTGCTTCATTACTTTAATATGAACAAAAGTGCAGCTGAAGCTCATCGTATTTTAGTGGATGTGTATAGTGAACATGCTCTGGCTGAGCAAACGTGTAGGAAGTGGTTTGCACGTTTTAAAGCTGGTGATTTCGACTTGGATGACAAGGAGCGACCTGGTCAGCCGAAAAAATTTGAAGATAACGATTTGCAGGCACGATTTGCTGCTCAATGAAAACTCATGTCAAACACTTAAAGAATTATCTACGTCATTGGAAGTTGACTTCTCAACAATAGGAAAACGTCTTAAAAGTTTGGGCATGATCCAGAAGGAAGGACATTGGGTCCCATATGAATTGAAACCAAGGGATATTGAGAGACGTTTTCTCACGTGCGAACTGCTGCTTCAACGGCAGAAAAGAAAAGGTTTTTTGCATCGGATTGTTACCGGTGACGAAAAGTGGATCCATTATGACAATCCAAAGCGCAGAAAGTCATGGGTTAAGCCCGGCGAACCATCAACATCAGTGGCAAAGCCCAATATCCATGGCTCAAAGCTCCTGCTCTGTATTTGGTGGGATCAGAAGGGTGTCATATACTACGAACTGCTAAAACCGCATGAAACCGTTACTGGAGATCTCTACCGACGGCAACTGATGCGCTTGAGCCGTGCATTGAAGCAAAAACGGTCGGAATACTTCGAAAGACACGATAAAGTCATCTTGCTGCACGACAATGCTCGCCCACACGTTGCAAAACCGGTAAAAACATACCTGGAAACACTTAAATGGGAAGTGCTACCGCACCCGCCGTATTCTCCTGATATTGCACCTAGCGACTACCACTTGTTTCGATCATTAGCTCATAGCTTGTGCGAGCAGAAGTTCACATCTTACGAAGATTGTACAAAATGGTTCGATTCCTGGATTTCATCTAAAGATGAACAGTTCTTCCGACGCGGTATTCATTCACTGCCCGAAAGATGGTCAAAAGTAGTAGAAAGTGAAGTACTTTCATTAATGTATTTTTTAATGTTCATGTGAAATAAATAACATTCTTTCATTTAAAAAACGCTACGAATTAATTCCAACACCTAACAGTTTATTTGAAGTGTAAATATTAAACATATTCCAAAGGAGGATACCCATCTATAGAAGGATTTCTGCCTTAGAGATGAAATCTCTGAAACCCATAAATTCATTTAGAATATGATGAAATCTATCGCCCAATATCAAATTCTACTTTTTTATCGGCAAAGAAAGTTGAAAAAAGTGTTTGAAGTTTTACCGAAGTAACGCCGCGGTGGCGAGAGAGGCAGAGAGCGAGCGAGGCAGTGAGAATGGAAGGGGAAAGTCATTGGCGTCCCCGGGCCCTGGACTGTTTAATTAAATTTTAATTTAATAAAAATAATTCAAGAGTTATGTAATTGTACTTACAGTGGAATTACAGTTACTCATAATTATAATTATTTATAGAGTTGGCAAATAACATGTTACTATTGTAACGCCGTTACTTTGTTGATTATTATCTTGTTATGATAACGATTTGGTAATAATATTGTGAATTTTTTATAACGGTAATAGCAACATCAGAGTTAGAAAAATCAAACGTTACTTGTAACAGATTGAAAAAGTCATTTGTTACTGAAAAATAATAATTTCTAATTTTTAACGCGTTATTTTTTACTCGTTACTTTTACTTGTTACTTATTATTTTTTTCAGTAAGTAACGCGTAACAAGTTTTGAAAGTGATTCTTCTAACTTAAGCATTAACTTTAGCATTTAGTTAGTGTTATTATCATAAAAAAAAATTGCAACAAGTTGTCAAATTGTTATGAAAAGTATCGACAAAGTAATTGAAAAGTAACGTTTGCCAATCCTGAATATTTATAATTATCTTAAATTTACAAAAAAAGATCTTAATAACAGGATACATTTATACAATATTCTGTAAAACATTAAGGGAGAATATACATCTAGAGATGGAAAAAATAGATTTTTTTACATATTTTTAAAGTATAATGTCTTAAAAACGTTTCTGTAGAATTATAAATCAATCCAATGAAAAATAGAAGAATTACACAAATTATAGACGAGTAGGTTCGAGCGCCTTGAAGACAACAGATAGGCGCCTGCGACAGAACAATTTAAGTTCGCGCAGATCAAAGAAAGTCTTTCTAGTTTTTTTTGTAGCCAAAAACGAACAAAATTTGTTGTGCAAAATCATTATGTTAACTTTGACCAGCTATCATTTTATTCAAATATATTTTAAAAAACGATTCCGTCAAGCACAAGATCTATATTTCAATTTTATAAAACTTGTGCCATTTTATTAGGTGTTGGAATTAATTCGTAGCGTTTTACAAGTGATGGGAAGTACTTTCATTAATGTATTTTTTAATGCTCATGTGAAATAAATAACATTCTTTCATTAAAAACGCTACGAATTAATTCCAACACCTAATACTTTCAGATGATTCTTGTGCGAGCAGCAATGATTATCGCAAACCCCGTTTTGTAAAACATGATGTAGGAAAATTTAAATAGCGACTCCATTTTATATTATTTTTAAATAAAATTGTAATGTAAATAGAGAAAAGTATGATCTTTACAATGGAGTAAACCCAACTTCTCTATTTCTATTTTTGATTTTCCACAAAAAATTCGCAAAGTTAGGCCTCGTTTTGATGTAGATATCTAGGTATATATGCCCCTTTAATTGCTTTTATTCTCATTACAATATAGTTAATCAAAGAATTACAATCTGTTCACAATTCAATATTCTAATATGTAAGTTTAATTTAACATTACAATATATGTATAGTGGTAAGAATATACATATATATATATATATATATATATATATATATATATATATATATATACAGAAACTTTATTTCAATAAATTTCGTAATCTGTAAATAGATCACAAAAACTCTTAATAAATTTTAAGTACTTCAGAAATTATATTTAAATATATTTAATTGATACCGAAATAATATTTAAATTTATTATGTCGACTTATATAAGTATCAATCAAATATATATTTAAATTTTTAAAGTACTAGAAATAGCTGAAACCTTTTTGGTAATATTTGAAAAGATTACAAATTCTTTCTATAACATGTCATCAATCTTTCAATAAGGTTTCATGTGCAAGAATTGCGAACATTTTACTATTCCAGAGCTGTCTCAGAAATATTGCAGACATATTTCGTAATTTTTATGAAATGTTTTATTTTTCAATTGAAAAATTTCTGAAATATTTCTGAAAACTTCCGATGCTGTATGGATGTTTATTCAACATTTAATCGATCCGATTTTTATTCCTTCCTAGGAAAAAATACTATATTATTTAATTATTGTATTTATTTGTTTTGTAATTAGTAAATACATTTATACACTAGGGAATAAAAGAAAGACTTTCAAATAAACCCGGACGCTAATTTTCTAAATATTGCGGTCCTGCTTGTAATTTAAAAGAATATTTCACAAACAAAGATTTGCTATTGTGAATATTAGGTTTTTGCACGTCTAATAAAACACAATAATCAGAAAACAATACAAAGTCACATGACACTTAAAATTAATATTTTTTAATATTATTTTAGATGAAAATATCTCCTACGTCTAATAGACCTCTATCCGATATCGCGTTTCTCCCTAAGTCCCTAGAAAATACAATAGAAATCTAAGGAATAAACGAATAATTCCGATCGGAATCCATTTCGAATAATTCCATAATACGTACTTTGTTTAAATGTTTTTCAATTTATTGCTTATGATAGATTTTAGAAACACTTCTGTTAAAACATTTCATATGACATATTGCAGAATCCTTTTAGAACTGTTGCCCGTGAGATATGAAAGGTTGATTTTTGAAAATTTTCCGCAATAATCGATGCTGTATGGGATTTGCTTTATTATTCTCGAGAAAGGCAAAACAACCTTTTGTAACATTATCATTTCTCCTTTCAATGCTGCTATATACATACACGAATGTGAAATTAGGTTAATTGATATTTCGATGTATCAGGAGACGATAGTGTCTCGGCGCTAAGCATAACAACACTACCGTGTGTGTTCCTTCACGAAACCGCGAATTGAAACATATTACAAGATAAATACTTACGAAAAAATTAGGTATTATACCTGTGAATCCTCACAATACAAATATCTCACACAATTCTTTATCAAATATTGTACAAAATACTTTAGATCAATCAAGAGCCTATAATATATGGCACTTCCGCGTCAGTACGAACAAGAATGTTAACTTAAAAGTATTAAAAAAGCTCTGTATTTATAAAATAACAAAAAGTATAAAAGAAGGGCAAAAACCCAATAACGTGTAAAAGAATTTTAATTTAAATAAGCAAAATTAATACAAAACAATTAAAATAAACAAACGTTTCAACTCCAATCGAGTCATTTTCAATGCAATCTTACAATAATATAAACATCGTTCTAAATTAAAAATCTGTACATAGTCTTACAATATTCTTATAATTCCTTAATATAAAATTTTTCTTTCTATGTAATACGCTGCGAGTCATTTTTATCAAGAATTAACAAAGTCATAAGAAAATTCTGGAAAAGTAACCGTGAACAAAAAGAATTAATATTAATTACATAAAAATTAATAATATGATAATGTACCTTAGTAAATCTGTTAAGAGCCAATAATACACAATGAGAAAAAAATATAGACTGTAGTCCATTTCGTGATATATAATAGTCTTTTTATTTTATAAGTTATTATAAGCAAATTCGCAAAGGTAACAAGCATTGACTTACATGATGTCAAATAACGAAATGTCAAGCAGAAAAATATTATCGAGAACGAAAAACGGAAAAATAGGGAGAAAAAGGAGAAAAGATGTTAGGAAGGAGAAAGAGAATGTATAATGTCAGAATACAATTCCGGCAAAGACTCCATGTCATTTTGTCTATTTATCCCATGCTTCTGTTTTTTAATATGGACCATTTCAGATCAACCTTTTATTATATGAAGGCTCTACATCTAATATATCCATTTAAAGTTATGATTCTCCTCAATACGATGGTTAGAAATTACTGATGGAGATTTTGAACTTATATTGATATCAGAAACATGTTCATGCAATCTGATCTTTAATTGTCTTTTAGTTTGGCCAACATAACTGACACACAATCCTCGCAAGATATTCTGTAGACCACATTTTGATTCTGAACGTCTCTAAATCATCCTTTCCTTTCTTTATGAAACTTCTTAATGTGTTAGGAATAGTAAAAGCCAATTTACAATTAAATATATTAACAATAGGTATAAATCTTTCGGATATCGTATTAACATATGGAATCGTAAAAAATCTCTCAGTGTCATCCTTATTCTTATTCAAATTATGAATCTTATTAATGTGATATTTAATTCTATTATGAATAATCGAAAAAATAAAACGTAACGGATACCCATTCTGTAAAAAAATCTTAACAGCGTCAATCAAATTATTTTGTTGGAATTTCGGATGACACAAACAAAAAATCTTATCCACAACTCCATAAATTACATCTCTTTTATGATAAAGTGGATGGTGTGAATGGAAATTAAGAAATCTACCGGAAAAAGTTGCTTTACGACATATATCAAAAATAAGATTCCGTTCTTCAATAATCATATCTAAAAAACTTATTTTTTTATCAAGGCCCATCTCCATGGTGAACTGCAATCTAGTGTGCAACGAATTAAAAATATCCAAAATATCACAAACACTCTCAGACGGAGCAGCTAAGATAATATCATCAACGTATCGATAATAAAATAGCAGTCGACAAGGCAGCATTCTGATAGCCATTTTTTCAAAGTCCTGCATAATAAACCATATTTGCAACAACAGATGACAAGAATGAACCCATGGAGGTCCCAAATATTTGTTTATATATTTTTTTATTAAAAATAAAAATCATAGAATTTAAAACCATCCGAAAGGCAATCAAAAATTCGTCCAAAGGAATTTCAGTCTTCTTGGATATAGCATCCCACCTTACAACCACACTATCAGATGCCAAATCTATAGATATATCATAGGTAGTAAATAGAGATACCACATTCAAGGAAACCAACATAGAGTCTGGTTCCAGTTTAACATTCTTAAGTTTATTAATTAAGTCAAAACTATTTTTTATAAAACTAGGAGTCTCTGGTATAGAATCTGTAATGATGTTATGCAGAAATAATGATAGATTATATAATGGGCTATTTAAAGATGAAACAATGATTCTCAGAGGATAGTTTTGTTTATATATCTTCGTTAAACCATATGCTCTAGGAATGATCCCATCAGTACGCAACCTCCGAAACGTCAAGTCATCTATTAACCCTTTTCCTTTCCACCTATTAAGCATGTTACGTAAATCATACGTAAGTTTTTTTGTATGGTCTTTAGTTATCAACTCATATGTATTTTTATCTGAAAGTATCAATTCCATCTTGGATATGTAATCTAGTTTATTTTGAGCAACAGTAACATTACCTTTATCTGCTTTAAAAATTAATATTTCAGGATGATTTCTAACAAATAATTTTGTTGTCTTAAACCAATCAAATAATATTTATCATTCGAATCAATCCTAGGAAAATCATTCTGAAACTTCTCCAGAATTGAAACCGTATTATTTCTAACAAAATTAATTATATTATTCTGACCAATAATATTATTCTCAATATTCTTAATGAACTCAATTAATGTTCTATCAATATTATGTTTAGTAATAGGAAGGTCAAAGCCTTCTCCCAACTGAAGCAGATACTGGACTTCTAAAGGTATGTCAATATTGCTCAAATTGAGGAACCATTTGTTATTTAAAAAGTCTAGAGAAGCCGCATCCCCAAACAGTTCAGTCGAAGTATGTATTTTTTCTATATCCTGTAAAGAAATATCATTAATGACATTGTTAGATATAATTTTATTTAGCAATTCATTATTCGAAGCACAAAAGTAAGAAATTGGCTTAATATTTGCTTTTTTATCTTTCAAATCTTTTTCCTTTAACCATAGAATTTTCTTATCAATTTTTCTTATATGATAAAAATTAAAATCGTTAATATTGTTGTCTAAATATTTGAAAAATTCGCAAACCATGGAGACTGACAAAACATTATGGATTTTAAAGGAACAATCAAAGATGCTCATCTGATACAATGTAAGTGACTGTAAGAGTCCTTCAACTCCAATTGCAAAATTGCTTTCACATTATTAACCTGTATTCTCTGAAATCTTCTGTAAGAATGACTATTAAACAAAGCTAAACTTCTAATATTCGTGTATCTTTTTAGATGTGGAGGAACTAAATTGTAATTAATGCAAGATTTCAAGAATCTGATGCAAGTTCTAATATTAATGCTCAATTTAATTAGGTTACAAAACTCTTACAAAAATTGACAAGTTTCAAAACCATATTCATATCGAATATAAGAAAAAGAGAAATTAAAATATTTATGACAATGACGCATTATTTAGCCCGCGTATATAAAATTAAAAGTATTAAAAATGTTAACATTGCTAACGTCCTTTCTCTGCATTCTTATTCGTTACGATCAAGAGAGAGCAATCTTTAAGCAGTGTTGAGAGGTTTGTAGGACAAATCCTATGGCGGGACCTATCTGTGCATGCGAACACTACGTCATAGATCACGTGATCAGTTCCGACACTCTCGTCTTCAAATTCAATATGGGACGTTCCTTAACGCCCGAATGCATTTTTTATATCTTTAATCAATATTAATATTATTGCTGTAGAAAATATTGATATATTAAATGCTATTTATTAAACATACATTAGTTGCGTTCGGGCAGATGTTATTAGCGCTAATTAGATATAAACATGTAGAATGACACAAGTAACGCTAATAGTGTTTCCCCAAACTCTAAATATTGTCTACATAAATATTTATTAATTTTATATCATTTGGAATAAATAAATTTATTAATACTTTGTAAAAGATCTATAAGAAATTAATTTCAAATATGTGTAATTATATTATTTAAAATATTATATATGTTCTCTTTCTCTTGTCCACATTAATTATTTAAAATCTCTGATGCATTATCACATTCTATACTTTTCTAAGAAGGGCGAAACGATAATCATATAATAGTAAAACATGTACATCACTAATGACAGCTCACGCTGCGCTAGTGTGCGCATGTGTGAATTTGTCCCACAAATCAATCTTGCAACACTTTTTAAGTGATGATTAGTCAAAAGTGTAACCGCGCAAAAATACGTATATTCTTCCGCGCAATCATATGTTTTTTGCGTAGGTGATATAAAAAATCTTATTTTATTATAAGGAATCTTATTACAAGTGGTCAGACAAGTGGCCATCTTGAACTTCCTTTGCCGTTGTTGCATATCTTTCTATATTTATAGATCTTGTTTTTTGTTTTTTTTTGTTTTTTTTTCATAAGATCGCATTATTCCACAGATCTTTATAATTGGATCGCTGACTCAATATGATAGAAAGAGATGAACCTGATTCCGAGTTGTCCTTCAGTTCACATATGTATAAAATGATTGGACACAACAGGGCAATAGGAGTCAAGCACGATAATTCTTGTGCAAACTAAACAATTAACAAAACAACTTTATTAATAATTAATCTGCTTACATGTTTCGGCTTACTTTTAAGCCATCCTCAAAGAAAAAAGAAGAAAAGAAAACTCTGATATTAATTATAGTTTAGACGGACATCAAAACCAAAACTGAATCTTTAATAATTTAATCTTAATGTAACAAAGAATGTACACTGAATGGTCAAAGACTAGTTTTTGACTAAATCTATAGAATTTATGTGTTTAACTCCCCTTGCCCTGTTGTATCCAACCATTTTGTATCATTAAGGAATCTTTAGCATAGGCATTAATTTATATTTGCATATGTATGCGTCCTGTCTGTGAAAATCGCATAAATTTATGTGAAGACACTAACGTTATTATCCGTGTGATTTATACATGTGAGAGTGGAGTGAATACAAACATGGCGCTGTCCAGCGTTGTCTTCATGGAGACGAAGTAGGCAGTCTATTTATAGATGTCTGTGCATCATTCTAGAGAAGAAAAAAAAATGTCTGTGCATCATTCTAGAGAAGAAAAAAAATTGTTTTCAATGAGGTAAATTGTTTCACTGTAACAACCTGCCCCGATCGAAGTGTAACAACTTGCTCCAACCTTCCATTTTTAATTAAAAAAAATACAAATCGAAAATCAGTACATTTATCGATCTTGAAATGAAATGTGTTATTATAATCAATTATATATAAAAGAAATATCACCAAAAGAAGTGTGTCCAAAAGAATAATTACATATCTCTAACTTATATATACAATAACACAAATGATTTATATAACGAAATATTTACTTTAATAGTGAAAATCAAGAAAACGTAGCGTCT
Organism: Acromyrmex echinatior; assembly: GCF_024713525.1. Classification (NCBI taxonomy): domain Eukaryota; kingdom Metazoa; phylum Arthropoda; class Insecta; order Hymenoptera; family Formicidae; genus Acromyrmex; species Acromyrmex echinatior. The sequence continues at coordinate 2,220,681 of NC_141858.1, read as the reverse complement.
TCTAAAGTTCAAATATGACGGCTAAATTAAGTGAAGTTGTAGAGTAAGAATCATAAGAATCATATAGAAATTCATAAAAATGTGCTGTCACTTATAACAACTTATCTCATGTAACAACTTGTCTCTGTCTCTTCTACATGTAACTTCCACATAAAATTATGCATTTTTTTCAATAAACGGACATCTGGGACTTATTATAAAAATAGGTTATATACAGGGTGCGTCACCAAAATCCGGACAAATCGAACAATTCCTTATCGTGGCAGCCTCAGAGAGCCTCTTTAATGTGTACGATTTGTATCAAAGGTCCTCCTCGGCAATTCGACGCATTGTTGGCTCGCTTACACCAACAATCGATGCTAATTTTCGCAACGATTGCCTTGGGTCATCCGAAATCAGCGTTTGAGCCCTTTCAACGACTGCAGGGATCCTCGCGGTGCGTTCTTTCGAGTGACTCTTCCTCGCTGGCATACTGGAACCTTCGTTGGACTGTTCTAAAGCCGTATATTTTGCCACAACGTCATAAACAGTGGATCTCGGGTATCCAAAGAACCGAATTATTTCCGTTGCTGAGCGCCCGGCGCGAAGGTCTTCGATGATCGCGGCTCTTCGATTATACTCCGCACTTGGTTTCAACATCACGGCCATTTTGAGAATATGACTGTTTACTAGAAGCATCAGGCTTTCTTGAACGCCAATAACAATCTCTGGCGGAGGCACAGTATAGCGGAAAATTTGAATTGAAATTTGTCCAGATTTTGGTGACGCACCCCGTAGATGTTTTAAAAACGTTAGCTAAATTTGTAGATAAATGTTGTAAATGTTTTAAAATGGTTCTTTTACAGTACAAAAAAAAACGTTTTACGAGAGTCGTTTGAAAGTTTTGAATTTCAACATGATGGCATTACTCGTCAAAACCATATAGCGTATCTTCGTGTATTTATGCCGAGGGTATTCACGAGAGGAATGATCACTTTTGTACTCTTCTACTAAAACTAAACTTTATTCAGCCTTTTTTTAAAGTTAACAAACCGTCTAGCGAAAACTCTCTACTCTTTCCAGAAGCCGTGAGTTCCTCGTGATTGATTCGACTCCCTAGTTCCTTCGGGCTCATTCTCAAACGGGCGAGTTGTCCATTAAAGATGTCAAGGCCGCTACACTATTCCCCCCTCCCCCCCCCCCCCGAATGATTTAGGTTATTAAGTTGCAAAAGTGATGCGCTTTTTAAGACTTTTTTTACAGGTTGTGAAGATGTTATAGAGGGAAGGTTGGATTCTGCGATGTCTGTATTCACGTTTTGAATCGTTTGATTCGGGAACAAATGCTTCAAAGAATGCTGATTTAAGTCTTTCAGTTGAGATGCTTGTGTGTTAACCTTTGACATCCACCATGAATACATAGTCTGAAGGTCAGTCAAGTACTTTGTACGGGCCCTCTCGTAGGGTTGTTCCAATTTATGACAGTGTCGATTCTAACGAAGACGTGTGCACATGAATGTACTGTCATGCGGGTGAATGCTCTTTTCTTGGAATGATGCGCTGTTGGTGTGGCTCTGACGTTCCGCATATGTTCTCGAAACTTTTCTATGAATATGTGAGAATCTTTAGACTGTTCTTCGTCAACGAAGAACTCACCTGGTAAGCGAAGAATTTGGCCATAAACGAGTTCGGCCGATGTTGTTTTAACATCTTCTTTGTAACTAGTTCGGAGTAACTAGTTCGAGAAAGACCGTGGGTAAAACGTCTGTCCAATTGCTGGTGTTGTGACACATTACCGCTGTTTTGATGCCACCTCTCTACTATTTCATTTGAAGCGGGATGATATACCGTGGTACGCGTTCTTTTGCTTCCAATAAGTTTAGTCAAGGCCTGGAATAATTGTGATTCAAACTGTGACCCTCTATCCGTGGTTATGACAGCCGATGCTCCAGACCTTACGATCCAATTTGCGTAGAATGCGGTAGTGTTTACATTGATATCTGGGGTGGATATCCACTTCCGGCCATTGTGTGAACCTGTTGATTATGGTTAAGCAGTATCGCATGTTTTTTGATAGGGATTCGATAGTGTCAATATGTATTTGATGAAAGCGAATACCTGGAATGTTTATATTCTGGTGCATTACGATTATGCCTATGTATTTTGCTGCGCTGACAATGAAGGCATGTCCTAACCCATTCAGCAACGTTTTTGTTTAGATTGAGCCATACGAAACTCTTAGAGATCAGTTTTCTTGTCATTCTTCTACTAGGATGTGCGAAGTTGTGAGTGGCGTTGAAAATGCGTCTCCGCAAACTGCTTGGCACATAGGGATGGACGCCGGAGATGTCGCAATACTACGTTGCCGGTATTATCAATTCGTAATTTTTTTAACTGGAGGGAGGATTCCTTTGATCTCAACAGCTCTTCTAGTTCTTTGTCATTGATCTGTGCCTGAGCGAGTTCTTCCATTGTCGTAATTACGGGCATATTTATCGCTTCAATCCGTGATAATGCATCAGCGACAGTGTTATCGAGCCAAGTGGATTATTTTTGTCGTAAATTGACCAATAAAATCCAACTAACGAAGCTATCTCGGTGACGCCTTGCTAGACTTTTGATTGAAAGCATAGAACAATGGTTTATGATCAGTCTTCACTATTTCTTGTCGTGCCTCCACCATATGCCTGAAGAACTTTAAGCTGTTGTAAATAGCTAGCAGCTCTCTATCGTAAATGCCGTACTTGGTTTTGCTGAGTTTCTTCGAATAGAAATCAAATGGTTCCCATTTTCCGTCGAGAAATTGTTCGAGTGCGGCTCCAATCGCCGTGTCTAAAGCATCCGTTCTTAGTGCTAATAACGCGTCTTCTAAGGGGTAAGCCAATAGTGATGCGTTTGTCAGTTGTCGTTTGCATTCATCGAAGGCTTGTTCAGTGTCTGGGTTCCATTCGATGAAACGTTTCTTTTTGCTCCGATGAGGTACGTGTTGAGTGGCGCTATTACCAAAGCTGCTCCTTTTAAGAATTGTCTGTAGAAATTGACGATGCCAATCGGAACCTGCGAAATTCTGCAAAGGTTTTGGGTTTTGCGTATTTTAGGATTGCTGTGACCTGTTGTTTTAATGGTTTAGTTCCCTTAGCATTCACTAACAAGGGAAGTTTTACAACTGTCCGGAACCGATTTGATTCTCCACGAAATATGTTGTAATACACGAAAATCTAAGAGACACGTATTTTTTTATGCGTGCGCTAATTCATGTCTAAGGGATGAAACATCTCTTTGAAAAAAAATGGTATTTTTATTTCGAGCTGAATATCGGAAGCATAAGAGATAAACAAAAATTTTTTTAATAAAAATTGTACTGTTTCAAGAGTACTTTAAAGTTATAATGAAAAAAATTTTTTTTTATTTTTATGTTTAACAAAATACCCCGACCACCCGTAATTTTCTTAAATTTTCAATTTTTTTTATAATATTAAATTAAAGATTATTTTTTCACAAATTCAATGTATAATATTCAATGTATAATAAAGTTACATTACTACATATCATTTTCGAGAATTAACGCTTCCATACTCATATGCGTATATACGCTATCCATACTCATATGCGTAAGTAATTGTCGTCAGAACAATAAAATACATAAATCGACGAATAAGAAAATTGACATGATTGATATTTGTAACATTACAAATTATAAATAGTTAAGAGTTATAATAATTTTTATTATTTCTCCTTAAAGTGAGTAAAACTTTTTTATTCTCTGTACATTATTTCCTTATAATATCTTAAGATTATTCTCTTAATGTTATTTTAAGTTTCACGCTTTAATATCTTATTTACTTGTCGTTTACATAATAATTTCAAAACATATACGGGTGTTCCACGTAACTGTGATCTCAATTTCTGACACTTCCGATGATCTGACAAAAATTACTTTGGATAAAAGTTAATCAGTTTTCAATCGGCTATAAATTGCAATATTAAAATTTTACAAAATACTTTTTTTTAGGAAAAAAAGTCAAGGTTACCCTAATTTTTATAAATAGCACTACATATTTTTTACTTCATAATATTGTAACTGGTATCAAGATGAGTTCAATGACCTACTATACTATCTTGAGATGATCTTACAATTGTAGGATTAATGAACGGAAACGTTTTCGTGAAAAATTATTTTTATTTGTATTAAATTTTTTATATGGACTATTCTGCAGTAGAAAGAGATTTTTATATCTACTACTTTTTCACAGACATGGATTCTTGTTTTTTAAATGAAACTACATACAAAACAACAAATTATAAACAAAAATAGCAACATAAAAAAATTGAAAGCATAACAAAAAATTATAACAAATTTAATGAAAAAAATTATGTAATTACAATAAGTATTCGAATTGTAGTCCATTTTCTTGTAGGCACAATTCTGCTCTATGTAATAAATTTCTATTAGTTGCTCTTATAATGCTCACGGCGAATTTCTTTGCATGCTACGGATTCGCTGCTTTAAATATTCCATATTTTGAATTGCCGCGTAGACTATTGATTGCAAATGACCTCACAGAAAAAAATCTAGTGGTGACAAATCGGGGGATCCAGGTAGCCAAGGAATTGGTCCATAAGTGCCCAACCAACATTCTCCGTATTTTGAATTTAGATATTGAATAACAATCCGAGCGTTATGGGATGGACTACCATCTTGTTGGAAATAAATACGTTGCACGACATCATTCGGAATCACTTGCAACAATGTTGGAAGTTTGGAACGAAAAAAATTTAAGTAAGCTTGGGCTGTCAAGTTCTGTTCATAAAAGTAAGATCAGATGACCGTATACTAGACCACATCAAACATTTATTGTAATTTTCTGTTGAAAAGTTCAGTTGAAATTTACAGTTCTCGGAACCAATGGGAATTATCCTTCGACCAAAAGTGATAATTATGACAGTTAATTACATCATTATTTGAAAACTTATATTCACCTGTCCATAGGATATTCTGTAATATTTCAGGATTACTTTCATATGTGACTAACTACAAAATTTAGACGACGTTGTAAATTAGTTATACGTAAATGTTGTACTTTAGTCATTTTGTAAGAATGATAACGATTCTGTTTTACCATCTTATGAATAGAACTCTCAGATAAACCAGTTTCAGTAGCAAGTGCACGAATGGAAGTGTGCAGATTTTCTTCTAAATGTGCTAAAATCATAAGAGTATTATCTGTATTTGTACTTAAATGTGATTTGTTCCTTTTCTTCTTTTCAAATTCTCCCTAATTTCTATTCTTTTCAATATTATAAAACATTGTTGCACGAGTGATGTCTCTGTGGGTACCTTGTGGCATACAGAATTGCAGCTTCACATGCATTCCTTTTACACCGAATATTAATAGCAACTTTCTCATTATAGAAATATATTTTCGACAAACTGAGACTGAACTGATGATTTGTTCTAACAACAAACTAAGACTGAACACAAAAACTGAAGCGTTCGAGCTACGCTATATTACAAGTTATGTTGATATTTTTTCTACGTACACGTGTGAACTACATTCGGAAATATTACGAATTCCGAAAAGACTACGTTTGTTCTTCACATCTGACTGTAAGGTCACCTCAAGGTTATAGTATAGCAGGTCATTGAACTCGTCTTGACCAGTTACAATATTATAAAGTAAAAAATATGTAGTGCCATTTAAAAAAATAGGATAACCTTGACTTTTTTCCTAAAAAAGAGTATTTTGCAAATATTTAATATTGCAATTTGTAGCTGATTGAAAACTGATTAACTTTTATCCAAACTAATTTTTAATTATCGGAAATGCTGGAAAAATCGTGATCACAGTTATGTGGGATACACTGTACATTATACTTAGTATAAATAATTTTTAAATGTTTATACACCATAAATTTATATTTTTTGTATCGTTTACTCATTATACTCATTACAATAATGACTCGATGAAAAAATGTTTTAAACATAATGTCTTCTTGCACCATGAATATTTTACTACAACTGTATTACTGCAACCTTCGATATCATATGTTGTTGAACTTTTGTCAAAACTATACTGAATTTTCAAATTCTTCTGGTGTTTCGTTTGTATAATCACTTTTAAACCACGAATATTTAAATAAGTTGTGATATCGCGGGGATGACAATTGATTATATATCAGAGATTGTAATTTTATTATATTATTTCGTTCATGTAAATTTATATTGCTTTCTAATAATAAAACAGTATCTGAAAATCTTTTAGCAAAATTTGTTCAAATTCTAAATCCGTCAACATCTAATGATTGTATTTTCCCTATATCTTTTGGTATAACCATAGTAGTAATATGTTTCCCTGCAGATATTAAATCTGAAATAATATTGAGACAATATCCAATTCATAAATCGATAAGAAGAATGCTATTAGAACCAATGTTTGGAAAATAATCTTCTAACGACATTTTAAAATGATCTGTAAGAAATAAATAAATGTTAAATTAATATAATTATCTTATAACAGTTATTGACTGTTATGAGGTTCTTAAATACAATATAAAATATATCACAGAAATAAGACTTATAATTTCATTATATTATTCCATTTATGCAAATTTATATTTATTTTTTAATAATAAAACAGATTTCGATGCTTTTACAACAACATTTATTGGTGTAAATAAGGTTTCTTGTATTCTTGGTCCAAATATACTATTAATTTCTTTCAATACAATAAATAAAGGTGACAACAAATTTCCATTACACAATATTATTGGTGTATGAGTGTGTTGTTGATGATATAATTGCACAATACACTCTACTTTCTTTACTCCTCATGAGATAATGACCTTTCAGAATGAATTTCTAATTGGAAATCACTTTGATCACAATTAAAAACATTTTCAGAACTATTCGATAAGTGGTTTTACTGTTTTCAGAAAATTATTAGTTGTATTTTGCAACTCAATGAAATCTTCTATTGTTCTTTTAGTTACAAATTTCGTAATTTTTCTCGAAAAAATTCGGTGGGTCTTTTAGAATCTTAATACCCAACTGTGAGATGTTTTAAATATAGGACTTAAATTTCTTACTTCTTCTTGAGATTGTAAAGTCCATCTTTGTAAATCAATATCATGAACTATGAATGATTCAACAACTGTAGTAAATTTATCGTGTAAATTTGGAGATGTAAGATAATTTTTCTATACGATTTCCACCTGAATGTAATTGTTCTTCCCATCGTCTTAATTGACGTTCAGATGAAACTTTTCTAAATTTATTTTGCATTGATTTTAGCGGACGCTTCCTTTTATTTTTGTTTTTTTTCATTAATATCATAATTCCACCAATATTCAACAGCTCGTCTTTTATAAGAACTATCAAAGTCTGCGTCATCATTTGAACATTGAGGGTGAGAATTTAATTAAATTATCTTCACTCCATCATCTTCATCATCTTCAATCATTTCAGAATTATATAGTTTATAAAGTTCTTGAATTGAGATAAGTTTCTTCTGTTACTTCTGTTACAACCCATTATAGTGAAAAATGCTTTATTTTAGATAATTTTCAACAAATTTTTTATTATCAAATAAAATTTTCTTAAATAATACCTGCAAAATCGATGTTTCTGTGCTAAAAAAGTGCTTCTAAATTGCTTCTGAAATGCATTTTTAAAGCGCTTTTTATGCGCATAATCATTTTTTGATCAGTGTGACTTAAAATCTGCCAAATTATTCCCATGCAATGAAAGTGTGTAACTGATAGCAATTTTGGGAGATGCAGTCACAAGAGCGCTCCCAAAACGCTTTGCAAGCTTGCACACGCTGTTGTGATACGTGGGAGTTATTCTGCCAACGCCCATCAATGTAAACCTTATATTAAAATTGAACAAAAGTAAAAAACTTACATTTTACAACTAGAGTGTCACCTAACTTAGATATTTTTTTATTACAAAAGCTTTATAGCTAGTAATTAAAAAAATGTGATATCACTTGTCGGATTATGTAAACGAACAATGCTAAGTTTGAGAGATAAATATTCAGAAGTGATACTCCTTCAAAAACCGCGATTTTTTCGGTAAATATTACCGACCTCATCGATTTCAATAATCTTGACGCTAAGTCACCACCAATAAATTATAACCGTAGCTCGTTATTCATTAAAAAGTTATTAACAAAAATGTTTAAGAAATAAAATTGAAACAGGGAGAGGAAATGGAGTGAAAGTCGTCGCTTTGCGTGGAAAGTCATAAAATATATTTCAAAACAAAAGAATTTTTGTTTCATATAGCAGAAAAATGTCATTATTTTTTAACTTTTGTTGTTAATAACTTTTAAATGAATAACGAGCAACTGTTAAAATTCATGGAGATGACTCAGGATCATGACCTTGACAACATATTATTGAAATGATGAGGTCGTCGGTAATATACATTTTACCTTTTTTCTTCAGTAACAAAACTAGTTGTAAAAAGACATTTATATTATGTTTTACGAGAGAATTTGTCGTTTTTGTGGAAAAAATTCTATTTCAAAATTTGAATGTCTCTATATTATTCTATCGATAATTAACAATAGGGATAACTATCGATAAGACGTTAGAAAATTTCTTATACAGAAAGAGTATTCGGAATGGCGACAAAAGGTTATGCAAAGTCCTTACGATACCACGGGGTACTATTACAAATAGACACCACTACTGAAAATTACATTCCACGGCCACTACGGAAACATCAAAAACGTACTTATATTATTTGGCAGTCATTACCTATGAATCAGAAAATGAAGGTAGGAAAAATCGTGATTATTTCTGATTGATCGTGGTTTGATAACGAAAAGATGATTCTGAAGAACAAGAATGAGTGGGAAAAAACCATGCGTGCATCACGCAGACACCAGAATATTTTATGACAAATTATAGAAAATATCTACAATTACTGTAAAGCAGTTTATTCTTTATGTTTAATGTAAAGTGAACAAATTATATTCACAGTGACTGTAAACTATATAAAACAAGCAAAACATTATTACAAATTAATGTTAGCTATTTTTAATATTAAGAATATTATTTTATAAAACACTACAATAACGTAATAAATTTTAACTAAATTTTATAGCATAATTTCATAACAGTGTATAACAAGTTACTCTTAATATAATTATTTAAAACATTGCAAAAAATTTTTTTATTTTTTATTAATAAAATTTATTTGCGCGTTTTTGACAGAGTCACAATTTTTGTGTTTACATATGACAAAATAAATTTACTATAAAATTGTAACTAATCTGTGTATTTTCTATTTTCTATTACGTTACAATTTAAAGTAAATTATCTGACAAAATTATAACTACAGTATTGATTAGTTTTTTCCAAGACATTTTTTTCACTACACAACTAGTTTTATTCATTATAGAAAAAAAAAACTGCGGTTTCTGAGGGCCCCATTTCTGAACATTTACTGTTTATAAAACTATCAATAAAATAAAAAGCTTAAAAGAAGATTTAATGCAAATTATGTGTATGTTGTGTTGTGACGCTGGTGTCACTTTGTGGAACCTTGAATGGAAGGTTCGCTCACCAAGGCGGCGTGAAATGACGACTCTCGTTGTTATAATAATTTAAGCTTTATTCTCGAGTAAGAATTAAGATTTGTTCGAAGCGGGCGGTAGGCGATGCTCATGGTCCGAATTGATTCGTTCGGTTAGACGCGTGCACATGCATGTAACTCGCACTTGGCACAACTTTAAATAATTTCTCGCAGCCATTAGAAAGAATTCGTATTGTGGGTAGCAATGAATCTCGCCAGAGACTCATGTAATTCTCGTGCACTGAATGCCCTCGCAATCGGCGTAGATCGATAACATTACGGGACAAAATACAGCATTGATGCGCGATGAAACGTCGGTGTAATTCGCTCTGAATATTCGGGATAAGATGCGTTGAGTACATATATTGATAGATGATTGTAATCGAGAAGCGATCTGAACTCTCGCACGCGAAACGTGTGTACGATAATCAACTTTCCGAGTGTCGCGCAAGGGGGCTCGCGTGCCATCTCAGATAGATAGCGTGATTAAAACAGGAGCGAGATATACTCATGTTTTGAACGAAATGTCGGCAGCAGACGTGATTGAACAGAGACGGCTCGGTGCCTATGATTCTGAACAATATTTAAGAAGTTTTAACTATCGGTCGGACATCTTGCGTAATGCTAATGCCGGCGATTCTGTAACTTTCAAGCCTCATAATTTGAAAAGTATTTAATGAAAAAATATTTTATTATAGTGTTTTGAAAAGCTCTTCAAATAAATTATAAAACTATGTAATAAAAAGAGGGGGATCCTGTTTAAAAAATTCATCGTGACCTTCACATGACCTTGCAGACTCCACCCAATATTAACCTTTTATCATCAGTTACGTATATTTTTTGAAGTCCTACAACTTTGCTTTTATATATTTTTCACTAGAATTGATCGTTTTCGAGATATTTTAGCCTTTCCAGACTTTCTGAAAACCCTGTGTAATTATATATAAATATGTAAATTATATATGTATATGTATATGGAAGGGCAATTTTCAGGACACTTTCTAAATTTATGATTTTCGTGCATAATAATGCCGCAAATGTTTGGAAACGCTTCTTCGATTACAAAAGTCAGTATTTTTGAAGATATATTAAAATTTATTTAGAACGGCAGTTTTCAATAACATTTTTAACTAAAACGACCATATCTTTATTTAACGTTTGCAATCTTTACATTTTACATTTATAAGTAATTTTTTTTCAATTTTGTGCCCTAGAAAAAAGAAACTAATAAATTATATAAAATTTTGGCACAAGTCTAAAACTGCGTATCAATTAACCTAATTATATTTTAATAAAAAGGCAGCTTTCAGGCAATACATTTTCACGATAAAAAGAAACGAATAATTCATTTTACTGATTTATTAATCGTATATGAAAGAATACGGCATCTGCTAATGTATATATTACTAAAATGCAGTATTAAATAGAAGCAGAATGAAATTCTGTGTTTTTTATATAAAAGTTCTGAAATCCACTTCGTTAAAAATTAAATCATATACAGGACCAATTTTCATGTCTTGCATTCTTTCGTACATCTTAATAAAAAATTATGATAAGTTCCAATAACTACAGTTTGAAGATATGACTAAGGGATAATTAAAACTAGGTTTACGATTCTTAAAAAAAAATTTCAGAATGTTCTAAAACAGTATTCTGTTTTTAGTTGTCCTTTCAGTTTTTTTATATCAAAAACTAACGATCTAAAAACTGTCATTCTATTATTATATATATATATATATATATATATATATATATATATATATATATATAGAAGTTGTTATCTTCGATGTTTTGCTTCAGATTTGATCATCATGTCGTTCATGATCGAAAATTTTATTATCAGTATATGACAGAGTGAAAAATATAATCATTTTAGCAAACAAGAAGAATTGGTATTGGTAAAACTCTGTTTTAAAAAATTACAAAAATATTGAGATCAATGTTTAAACATTTCGGTATTCTCGGAAAACGATCTGAAAATTGCCATTCTACTGCTGTATGTATACGTATAGACCTGAAAATTATTATTTAAACTAGACGACATCATGATTTTTGCATACTATAATAGAATTTTTATAATAAGAGTTAAAACAAACTTGTCATATACAGCCAAATTAACATTAATAGGCACTAATTTTATAATATTTAGATTGGATACTACTGTTAGATGCATTTAAATATACAATTATGTTAATATATATGATGTATGTCTTCAAAGATATGAAATATAAGATTAAATATTTATTGATATTAAAGTGACACTGCTTTCGATTATAATAATATATGTAGAAGGGCAGTTTTCGGATCAATTTTTGACATGAATTGAGGCAGTTTCGAGGCTTTCAAGTTTTTAAATTCTGGAAACTACATATGTTTTGCAGCAATTTCAGGAACTGTCTTTAAAATGATTGTAAATAATAATGTTATTTATAAGATAAGCTTTATATATATTGTATATATTTATATACAGTTTAATTACGAGACTAATTATTTGCCAAACCTTATATGCATAATGTAAATATACAGTTTAGACATGTTTGCATATCAACGGCAATTCGGAACTTAACAAATTTGATGTACTAAGAGACTGTATATTTACTTTATATAAAATTTGTCAAGTAATTAGTATCATAACTAAACTATTTATAAGCATATACAACATATATATAGCTTATCTGTAATAACATCTATACACATTTAGTATAAAAATATTTTTATCTGTTTTAAGGACTTTATACAGAAATAAAATAACGGTTATTTGCAGGACAGTCCCTGAATCTACGATAAACATATATGATTTTTAAGATCGACCTGAAAACTACCAGAACTCCTCGAAACTGCCGAGTCATACCGAAAACCGCCCTTCTACATACATATAACTATATGCAATTATATATAAAATAATTTTTCCCAGGTGGGGAGGCTAAATGAACATCCAGTTAGTCCCCCAATATCTTAAAATTCATTCTAAGGAATCTCCGATGAGAGCATAATTAGGAATTCTTTATGAACTCGTAGTTATACCCCAATTATACGAGTCAATGACAGATTCAAACATGACTAAATTTCAAGTAAATATATCGCTATGTAAAATCTAAAAAAATAATAAAACGAAGTATTTTATATACTTATAATATTAAATCAAAGAATAAATTAATTTAAGAGAAAAAAAGGAAACTTCCGTATCACGTAATAAATAAGAAAAATTAGATCGTGGCGACATCGCAGTTTTATAAGCAAATGAATATAGGCACAAGTTATCTGTCAAGATATTTATACAAAAGAAAAAAACGTTCGCACAAATGTGTTATAAAGGAAAATATATCAAAAATATAATTTTAGCAAAAAAAAAGTGTAAAGCGGCTCTCACGAAGAAACGACAAGAATGCGAAAGACAATCTTCTTGTCGGTTCTCGAAAGTGCAACATTACCATATCTAATAGATGTCTTCAATTCTCGAGAAAATGTATAAAATTAAGATTTTTTATTGACCCAACTTTAATATCATGTGATAAATATTTGTGATGTTATTACATGAGTTTCTTCACGAATTTAACTATTTAAGACTCGTTTTTCATTAACTTTTTGAATATGATTTCGAAGCTATATGAAAATTCATGTCGCATCACAGCTAAAAATAATTATACTGCAATAATAGATATAGAAACATTTACGATGTTTGATCGGTTATATGTATATCAGAAACGGGATGGTAATTCCAATTCATCTTTTACAGGCATATGTATTAATGTCTAAATTATTTGAGACGAAAATTTCAAGACATTCTTGAATAATACATTTTGGGTATAACTACCTTAAATTAATATAGTTGCGATTTTTGAGTTTTATCCCTTACCTTCAAAACAACATCAAAACTAGTCTAAAAGGAAATCCTTAGAAAATAGTATTGAATCTATAATACCTTTAAGGCATATTGTTCCAGTATTAATGCATTACAAAAACATACAATATAAAAATATATATTTTTTTTAGCTTTAAGCCTTTAGCAGTAGTACCATCTTGCTTCAACACTCAAAATAGAACTATATTTGAAAATAAAAAAATTAATGATTTTTCATGACGGAGAATTATCTGATTTATGAATTCTTTATTATTATTATAGAATAATTTTTATAATTTGACATTTCATTATAATTTATTGAATAACATGATGACAGTAATTTACAATATGTTAATAATATGTTATTTAATATATTATTTATCTAATAAAATTGTTAGATCGATAATCTGGATAATCTTTTAATTTCACCTCTTACATTCGACACTATTAATTTATCATGTAAAGTAGCACAATTTTATTTTTTATATTTACTATTAATTCTTTAACTAATGAAAACTGTATTAATCGAAACGTTTTTTAAAGTCATTTTAAATAATAAAAAAATAATTATTCTAGCCCAATTTGCTTGTTTTCTGGTCGTCTAAATTTAATATGTTTGTAATCTAAATCAACGAGCTTAGTTTCTAGTCTTTTTTATTAAATATAGCGTTTAGGTATTTTAATATATATTAATCTTACAAATGCATGAATGGATATGAAATTATTTGAATTTAAGATAATTATACCAAAACGCTAAAAATGGACTAAAAACTTCTTCATACCTTTAATACACAGAATGTAAAACGCACTATAAGCTTCATTTCAAAAAGTAACTTTATGTACAAAAAATATAATCTAAAATAATTAGAAAAAATTTTTTTTATTTTTGATAATATATATATATATATATATATATATATATAATATATAAAACACTAAAGTTTGTGAACTATCGCTTGCTAATAGAATCAGTCGTTGCTTGTATTTACTCGTTATAATATTAACATTTTGCATTATTAATTCATAATGTGATATTTTATTTTAGGATACATAAATATATGTACAATATACATTTCTAGAATATATAGATATATACAATAAAATATTTGTTATATTTTCGGTACAAGATACGTGCGGGCGGATTGTCAGTGTGATTGCAATTTTTAGCAGCATCAACTCGGCTTTCGACGAGCTTCGGGTCCATGTGCCAACCTTTCCTTACGAAAAGCGACTGTCAAAGATTGATACCTTGCGCCTGGCCATAGCATACATTGCTCTCTTGCGCGAGGTTCTAGCAGCCAGGCTTGATCCCTTAACATACGTCGAGAGGTGTCTTAGGGGTGAAATAAATGGCGAACGAGCTGAATGGAACACGAGCGGTACGTTTATTTTTACAATCATCTAAATATTTTAAATACATTATAACATATTAAAAATTGTAAGTATAAAAGTTATAAACAACCCATGTACAGTTCTATAACTGGGCCAACGATGGGTCAACGTCGGATACGATCTTCCGAATGTCGGCTATACTGACTATAACATCGCGTCAGTATAATATCTAAATTATAAGATCGGCCCAAAGTCGAATGCTAGTGTTGAGTTGATATTGGTCACCAACGTCGGCCCAGTATTAGTTGTAACGTCGGATCGATGTCGGTATAATAATCCAAATGATAAGATCGAACCAACATTAAAAACCTGTGTCTAGCCGACGCTGATCATCGACATTGGCTCAACGTTGAATATTAATATCGAGTCAACACAATTAGTGCAATATAAGGTAAAAAAAGTAATTATTTTTTAATTAAAGATGTTTCATATCCAAGATGTTTATAAGTGTATGGTGAGATTTTACCTGAAATTAGATATTTAAATTAATTTTGAAAAACACACTTATCTTGAAATATTCGAACCTAGGACCTTTGTATCAAGAATCTTCTGCCTTACGTGCTACACCATTTTTTCAACTGATAAATTATGTTACTCATTATCTATTGAGATTTGCTGAATCTTACCCGATGTTGAACGTTACGCCGACGTTGGCAATATCACAGCAAATAGATTGTCCTTAATCGAACACAGCGCGACGTCGGCCCAGACTATATCAGCCGATTCTTATCTAATGCCAACTTTAGGTTACGGTCAGGCCAATATTGAGCCAACGTTAGCAGTATAATGGTAATCAGATGTGACGCTAACGTCGGATCAAAGTGCACCAAAGACATTAAGTGCTTTTATTCAATGTTCATAGGTAGCTTATTTTCACTTACACATATCTTTTATCACTTTTTACGATTATTTACTAAATGTCAGGGGGAATAAACATAGTTTTCGTCCATTTTTACAAATGTTTTAAAATAATCTCATCAGTTTATTTTATCTAAATTGTCTTTATTTATAAATGGTACGTAATAAAAATTAACGTATCATTTCTCGCTTCTGACGTCACGATTCAATATGACTGTGATAACTATTCAAGAACTTTAACCGATTCTTATTTGATGACAATTCACGGATCAACGTCGCAACGTTGCATCGTAATTGATATGATAACATGTTATCGATATACTGCCAACGTTGGCCAAAGTACATTGACTCGACGGTGGCCCAAAATTGTCTTCAGATAAAAGTCGGTAGCCTGAGACTATGTTACGCAGTGATTGACGTGACCTACTGCTAATGTTGGCCGATGGTGGCCCAAAGTATTTTTCAGCTGAGTCGGCTAACATAGCTTGAGCCGAGTGGCATTCACTTGCACACAGTACAATTGGACACGTTGTAAATGCACACATTGCAATTGAATATATAATAATGCACACGGTTCAATTGCACACCGTTCAGTTACACACCGTTCAGATTGCCCATGCAAAAATGCGCGCAGTTTTTACGCGCACATAAAGATACGAATAGTTCATTTGCACACCGATCAATTGCATACACGAAAGTTGCGCACACCGTTTAAATTAAATGGTGTGTACAACTTTCGTGTGCGCAACTTTTATGTGTGCAACTGTACGATGTGCAAATAAACTGTGTCCAATTGTACGATGTGCAATTGAACAGTGTGCAATTGAACTGTGTGCATTTGCAATGTGTCCAATTGTACTGTGTGCGCCGCTCTTGTCTGAGTCAACGTCGCGCCGTGATTGTCATATGACAACCAGTTGCCGACATACTGTTAACATTGGCCAAGAGTAGTTATTAAGTAAGAAGTTTAATATAGCTTGATCAGGCGTCTTACCGTGATTGTTATGACAACCAGTTGCTAACGTACTGCCAAT
Organism: Acromyrmex echinatior; assembly: GCF_024713525.1. NCBI lineage: Eukaryota > Metazoa > Arthropoda > Insecta > Hymenoptera > Formicidae > Acromyrmex > Acromyrmex echinatior. The sequence continues at coordinate 2,203,995 of NC_141858.1, read as the reverse complement.
GTTAGCCCAACGTTGACCCGACGATAGCCTAAAACTGTCTTCAGATAAGAGTCAGCTAACATAGCTTGGGCCGACGTCATGCCATGATTGGTATGGCAACCGGTTGCCGAGATACTGCCAACGTTGCCTCGAAAGTCGTCATTAAGTAAAAGTTGATTAGCATAACTTGGCTCGCTGTCGCGCCATGATTGACATAACAATCGGTTACCAACATGTTGCCAACATTGGCTCAATGCTGGTCCGATAGCAGCCTAAGGTTGTTTTCAGACAAGAATCAACTAATATAATATGAACCGACGCCGCACCGTGGTTGACGTGACAACCGGTTGCCGACATATTGCCAATATTAACCCGAGAGTCATTAAGTAAGAGTTTATTAATATAGTCTGGGCCACCGACAAGATACTATTAAAGGCACTTATGGAAATTCGCGTGTTAAAATTTAAGTGATTAAAAGTAATAAACTAGTATTACGGTACTAATTTCATTATTTATTAGTTTTGTAGACATGTATATATGTTTAAAACTTAATAATACTCTCGATTTTTATTTTAAACTGTGATTTTAATGATATCATCCGAGTATCATCCGATTATCAATAGAGATGATAACTGCAGAGAAAAAATTGTAATTTTTCGACAATATATAAGATATTATATCATTAAAAGTACTTATTTACAGCTTTTATATAATAAAAAATCACGAATTTAATAACGTATCAAAATATTTATGTTATAATAATTGTAAATTTTTAATTGTCGTCGGTAATGTTATCATTCTTCATTTATCCTCGGGCCTTCCGAGCTCTATTGATAGTCACGAAAATTTGCCCAGAGTTCATCGGTATCTGGGCCGACGTTGCGCCGTGATTGGAGTGACAACCAATTGCCAACATAATGCTAACGTTGATCCAATGATGGCCCAAAGTTGTCATCAGATAAGAATCGACTAACGTAGCCAACATTGCACTGTTGTTCGATCAATGACAGTCATTTTGCTGTGATATTACTAATGTCGATACAATGTTGGGCAAGAGTCGGCAAACCTTACCTTCTAGATGTCACTTATCATTTTTCACTAACCAGCAAAAGTTGTCTTATTTATAAAATTGATTGTTTCATAAAATAATAAAAAATATTTGTTATTGATTTTTATAAAGTTATAATTGAAAATTTATTCGTTAATTAAACGTTTTTAATTTAAAAAGTATCACACACAAATTTTTGTATAACAATAACATTCTAATTAAATATCTGAGTTATAAGAACTTGTTATTTCTTCATGCAATTTACTAGTCTGTAGACTACCGTTATGCAAAATACAGATTGCACAGCTTTTATATATACGAAGCAAATATTGTCACTACATGGAGCGCTATTGGACTATCAAGAGAAAGTTCGCAACTGTGAACCGATCTAATCCGGAATCGATTTGATTCTCCATGAGATATGTTGTTAAACACGAAAATCTAAGAGACAGGTATTTTTTTTATACGTGCGCTAACTCATATTTAAGAAGTGAAACCCCTTTAAAAAAAATGGTGTTTTTCTTTCAAGGCGAATATCGTCGGAAATATAAAAGATAGAAAAAAATTTTTTAAACAAAAGTTGTACGGTTTCAAGAATACTTTAAAATTATGATTAAAAAATTTTTTTAATTTTTTTGTTTAACAAAATACCCTCATTACCCATAATTTTCTTAAATTTTCAAATTTTTTTTACCAAATTGAAGATTATTTTTCTGCGAATTCAATTATGTGTAATAAAGTTGTATTAAAATCATTTCCGAGAATTAATTATTAACGCTTCCGTATATACGTAAATGCTCATATGCGTAAATAATTGTCGTCGGAACAGTAAAATATATGAAAATTTGAAAAGATGTCTTAAATAAAATTTGTATATTTTTCTATATGCTTTAATATATATGCATTTAAATTTTATATACAATATATATACATATACATATATACATATATATATATATATATATATATATATATATATATATATATATATATACAGGGTGGCATGAATATACGGTCCCACTCGTCCCAGCAGGCAGAGTGGACTAAACTGAGTAGAAAAGTCCTCTACCATTTTGTAATGCTCGCAATAATTAATGAGATATTAACGTTTAAAGATAGCCGAATATGCTTAGACTCGTAACTTGTTCTCGTAAAACTCGTAAGAATTTATAACCAATATTCTAATTTTATGCGTATGTATCATAAGACGTAAAATTATTCACAAATATTTACGATTTTTTGTAAATCTTATGGCTAATAAAAAGTTGTCTGTAAAAATATCGTATAATAGTTTAAACACTTCAAAATTCTTATAAATTTTACGAGAATATGTTACGAACCTTACAATTTTGTTTAGAATTTAGGCATAAATGTCAAAGAAATAATAATAGGGTTAATATATTTTAAAAATATTATATATTTAGAAAATCTAAATACATATACATACACATATATATTATATTAGGTGTTGGAATTAATTCGTAGCGTTTTACAAGTGATGGGAAGTACTTTCATTAATGTATTTTTTAATGCTCATGTGAAATAAATAACATTCTTTCATTAAAAACGCTACGAATTAATTCCAGCACCTAATATATTGTATATAAAATGTAAATACATATATAATAAAGCATATAGAAAGTTATACAAATTTTACTTGAGACATGTTTTCAAGTTTTCATATATTTTACTGTTTCGACAATTACTTACGAATATGAGCATAGATTACGTATATACGCGTTAATAATTAATTCTCGAAAATGATATATTATAATATAATTTACTACACACTTTATTATACATGGTTGAATTCGTAAAAAAATAATTTTTAATTTGGTAAAAGAAAAATTTGAAAATTTAAGAAAATTATGGGTGATTGTAGTATTTTGTTAAATAAAAAAATAAACAAAAATTTTTTTTATCTATAACTTTAAAATACTCTTGAAACCAACTTTTGTTTAAAAAATTTTTTTCTATCTTTTATACTTCCGACGATATTCGCCTTGAAAAAAAATACCATTTTTTTTTTTAAGTGGTTTCACCCCTTAAACATGAGTTAGCGGACGTATAAAAAAACGTGTCTCTTAGATTTTCGTGTTTAACATATCTCATGGAGAATCGATTGCGGACAGTTGTGAATCTTCCCTTGTAAAAAATGATAAAGTTCTCAATTTTGAAATTTTTTGTCATTTTTAGCATAAACTTCACCTCATAAACATGTTAATGCGTATACTTTAATCTTGGATTGGAAAAGGATTTTCAAATCAGTAAGAGAACAAAATAATAACTGTTATACAAAGATTACATGATTTAGTCGATAATACAGATGACTTTTGGATCTCCTTAAGTCTAGAATTCAGAATTACTCAAAGATTTTCAATGAAATTTAAATATGGTGATCGCAGAAATCATTCGAGATGTTTTATGCGTAAAAAAGTTTGTTTTTTCTGTATCGTATGTGTTTTGCTATTTTACTAAAAAATAAAATTATCTTCGAGCCCGAGTTTCAATAAAGACATGTCCAAATTTTGAAAAAAACATGAAAAAGAGCTTCTAAATTCAGAAAACTGAAAATATATATATTATAATTTTTTGTATTTTAAGAAATAAATAAAAGTTTTATATTTGTATATATAATGATTTTTTTATTTTTGCCAATTACTGTATTTCAAAGAAATTCTATCAATTAGATTAGCATTCCCAATACTTTGCTCGAGATAACGCTTCCATCTCACATTTCGTTAAATGAGGAAAAAAAAATTAAAAAAAGAAGTGGCACTCAAATTTTTTCTCAGCAATTTACTCCAACTCTTGATTTAATTCTAGCATTTAGCTTTATCTATTTTTTTCTTGTATTCTTTTTTTTTGTTTAATGAGACAATGAAATGGTAAAAGCATTTAGCTCGCGAGAAAAATATTGGATGGGCCTGAATTAGATAGATAATTATGTATAATTGCGTCAAAAATTTTCTTAAATATTTTCTTCTAATTTTAAAAATATATACTCTCGATTCTGTCTTTGTTCGCATTATAAATATTAAATTAGTAGTAGAGAAAGGTCGCTGATATCGACATACCACTTCATTTTTAGATAGTATTTCTTAAACAAAAGCTAAAAATAAAATTTTAGAATACAAACTAGCAAGTATCTTCAGCAATAACATAACAATTTTTATTGTTTACAATTTTGCAATTAACTTTTTTGTAAGATAAAAGTGAGTGTTTTAACAAATTTGTCCTCAAAATTGACACAATAAACAATAATGCCACATATTCATATTCTTTTTTTACAGAAATTATCAATATAAAATACCTATATATGAATGTAAATAACATTTTCTAAAATCTTTTCGTTTCAGTATAAGATGTTTTTTTGTTTATTTGTATACATACTTCATGCAAGACGTAAACGTGTAACGCGATAATTTTTTTCTTAGTTTTCCCATAAATATAAAGTTGCCTTTAGATCCGATAGGAACACAACACTATGAATATTATGTTATCTTATATTTTATAGACAAATTTACGATGCACCTCGATTTTATATTTAAAACCATCATGAAGGAAATAAAAAAGAAAGAAATATTAATAAGACTGATTTATAAAACTACAAACATCTACAACGATATAATATTATAAAAAATATATAGTCATTTAAACTATTTAAGTATATAGCCACTTAAATTATTTAAACTATGCAATTTGTAAAAGAAAACCATAAAAATTTTATTTTTGTGTCTTTTAATTTTGTTTTTAGCTGATTTTGTATTGTAGAAATAAACCACAAATATATTAATTACAATTTTACTTTGTTGACCAGATTATATTTTATTAGTAATTTACAATAGTGTCCGAAAAATAAAATACAATAGTTCACGAGCAATAAAGTAATATCTTTTGGAAGACTTATATATTATTGGTAATTTTCCTTTATTATTACAAATAATTAAACTTGAATGACTTTAATTTAATATTAAATTCTCAACAAGAGAAATACTGTTCTCTGCAGAATATTTTTTACCTTATAGAAATTAAATATATAATATTCAAGGTCCAAAAGAAGATACTTTGAAGATGATAACATTATATTTTTTTTAACCAATAGGAAATAAATGCCTGTAAGAGTCCAGCTAGGTCTTAAATGCTTGTATAACTCTGTATGAATTTATATACCGAGAGTATGTAGTTCTTTAAATTGCGCGCTGAAATGATTTTTTGATCTTAAAGTTTCAAGAACGAAAAATCATTTCAGTGCGCAGTTGAAAGGACCATATACGTAATATATAAATTTATATATTATACATAATATATAAAATCACAGAATTATACAAGTACTTAAGATCTAATTAGACTCTTAAAGGCATTTATTTTTTATTAGTTGTGTTTTTACATGTACGATCCTATGAGATTTTTTATTCTTTAATAAATCGAGCTACCATAGAAATGTCTTTTTTTTTTATTGGAGTACAAATTAGTTTGGACCGTTTTTTTGTATTCAAAAATGCATTTATTTCAAAACAAAATGAATGAACAGCTTAATTAAAGTATTGTCCATCGCTGGCTACTACGTTTTCCCATCTCTCAGGCAATTTTCGAATTCCATCTCGAAAAAATGACTCGTCTTTGGAGGCGATCCAATTTTGGAGCCAATTTTCGATTTCTGCGAAAGAAGTGAACCGGACTTTCCAAATCGTGCTGCATCCTTCGGAACAACCAGTAATCAGAAGGAGCAATGTCCGGAGAAAATACGGCGGGTGCGGTAAAACATCCCATTTGAGCGTTTCCAAATATTTTTTTACGACTTTTGCGATATGAGGCCGAGCGTTGTCATGAAAAAAAATAACTTTATCATGTCTTTGTTCGTATTCCGGCCGTTTTTCTCGCAATGCACGGCTCAAACGAATCAATTATAGCCGATACCGATCGCCCGTAATGGAATCGCCAGGTTTCAGCAGCTCATAGACAACACCCTTTTGATCTCACCAGATACAAAGCATGATCTTCGAATCATCAATGTTCGGCTTTGGTGTTGATGTTGAGGTCGATGGCAACGATTGACTGAGCTTAGCGTAGTATTTTTTCTTCTTAGGGTTGTCGTAAAATATCCACTTCTCATCTCCAGTCCGATGTAAAAATTTCTTTTCTTTGTTGTCTTTGAATCAACTGTTTGCAAGTGAAAAATCGCCTTTCAACGTCTCTCGGTTTCAGTTCATAAGGCACCCAATTTCCTTGTTTTTGAATTATTCCCATGGCTCTCAATCGTGCAGAAACGGCTTGTTGAGTTACTCCCAATGATTCTGCAAGCTCCTCTTGCGTTTGACTCTGATCTTCTTCGAGTAATACCTCTAATTCTTTGTCTTCGAATTTTTTTGGCTGTCCAGAGCGAGGCTTGTCTTCAATGCTGAAATCTCCATCCTTGAAACATCGAAATCACATGATTCCCTACATGATTTATCAGTTGGAGCAGTGTCACCATGAACTTCGATAAGCATTCGATGAGCTTCAGCTGCACTTTTCTTCTAATTAAAGCAGAAAATTAGAATCTCCCGCAAATGCTTTGGTTAACACAAAATTCGACATTTCAAACACAGTAAAAATCAAGGTTTTTGTATGAAACTCAAAGCGATATAAACTGAATATTATTAGCAGATGTCTAAAAACTCTCTGAAAACCAAAATCAGCTGTCACTATAAACCATTCACAACAGCCAGAGCCATCTTTTGGAAAACGGACCGAACTAATTTATACTCTCAATATAATAAAGTTGAAGTATCGAAATTGACATGTGCAAAATTTTACGGTAGGTTAATAATGAAATAAGAGAGAAAAAAGTGTTGAAAATGTACTTTTCACATATAACTTATTGTTAGTGACGGATAAAGCTCGCAGACGCATCTTTGATTAGTACACAAATCTCACCATAGACTTTTCTCAAAAACGAGATTATAATCATTTAAAAAAATTATGATTTTAATGATCACAAAAAAGTAATAGGTCAACGGGCATTCTGGAAAGATATTTACATGCATAAACTTGCATATAAATTCCTCGAAAAATAAAAATTATGGTCGTTCAGCAGATACATGGCGCGATCCCATGGCGGAACGTATGTGCAATGTAGAATTGGCGGAATGCTCGTGATTGGTTAGACTTGTTTTATGTTCGTTCCGCGGATTTTATCCGCAAGTTTTTATTTTATGAGCACACGATGTACGGAATTGCCGAAATTGTAAGATTTTGTGCGAAGAAGACAAAATGTCGAATGTTTAGCAAAAAACTTCAAATAATTGAAGTGACATTCTAAAATAATCCACATATTTTTCTCTATCTTCGATCAGCACTTCTTTTATAAGATTGTCACTCGCTCCTTGTTGTAATCTCTTTTCATCACTAAATACGGGTTGCACCCAATATTTTCATTTTTTATTTTTATTTCTTTCAGCAAGTTTATATAATACATATTATAGCTTTGCAATCTTGCGGTGCAGCTCCTTTTTTTAAATACACAAATACTGTTTTAATGAATTTAATAATCTGCAAATAATATAAGACAAGTTTTAAATCTATATTCTTTTAAATATTAACAATTGTTTTATTTAAAATATTGTTAATCGAATAAGTTATTTTCAACCGAATAAGATTTGTAGAGTTTTGGATTGGATTTCTTGAATTTTGAATATATACTCGTATATACACGCATGTGTGATTTCGGTCCGCATGAGTTCGTTTCTTTATGTCCCATAGTGCAGAAAAACGCAGAAATATAATCTATGCAAGCCAATAATATAACTGTTCCCATAGATACAACAGAAAGGATAAGATCTCTTGTGATTGGACACACGCCAATTACGCTTTCACTAGTTCCATGGGACATAAGAAAATACATATTGGCGGAGTACAATTGACGGAACGCTTGCGATTGGACGAGCATTGTTCCAAATTCTGCACCATGGGATCGCGCCATTAACTATTACGGAGCAGATCCATAAGCGCTTGTTGTTCATATTAGATGATCTGAAAGAATACACCAGTAGCAGCGAGCGCTCACGGTCCGCAACAGTTGAATCTGCTGAACGCGATCAATTTTATCATTTCGTTCGATGAAGATGAATCTCTTAACTGTCATATGTTCCATACTATTTCATTAAGATATAAACGTTTTAATTTTATCCAAATTATACAGATTGACAATACACAGCTCTCTCAAATATTTAATTTAGAACAAATTAGGAATGCATCAGATCATAAAATTATCCGTGGATATCCGAAAAGAATGTAACATCGGATATCCATTCGAATATCTGGGAAGGTAATTCTTTAAGTCGGGCATCCAATATTTTTCGGATATCCGACCGGATTCCAGGACAATGTCTAAAAAAAAACTGATCAAAAAAGAAAAGAGACTGTAAGGGAAAATGATAATAATTACAATTTTAATGTTATTATCCGAGATGATTATCAATAAAGATGATAACTGTAGAAAAAGAAATTGTAATTTTGCAGCAATATATAAAATATTATAGCATTATGCACTTATATATTTATAGAACATTTATATAATAAAAAATCAACAATTTAATGATATAAAATTTCAACTGGATATATTCTCGAATATTAATGACATCCGACGGTTTTCGGTCAGATAGTAAGAAAGTAATACCAAATACCAGACTGTTCGGATATCTGGTGCATCCCTAGAAAAAACTACATATTTATATTATAAAATTAATCGTATGAATATCATTTAAGTTGTGTAAAATATATATAATAATATTACAACTTTTTAAGACATTAAATATTACACCTATTATTGCAGATCTGACGGCACGCTTATCCTGGATAAATTGGGAAAATTTGGGGGTGAATCCAAATCGTCGATCAGTACTTACTACTTTGGCACTGACAACCGACAATATGAATTAAATACTGATAACATTTTGGCAGTAATTTTTCTTTTCTTTGTAAATATCTTTATGCACAGATAGGAAAAGAGAAAGAAAAAAAAGAAATGCTAAAGACTTTCGCGATCACATTTTAGTTAACGTGCAATACAAGCGACAAACTTATTCAGTATCTATGTGTACATGTATAAGATATAGTACAATTTAGTATTTGCTTTGAAATAAAATCGATGCTGTTCGAGACTCTTGGCTATATGTATTTTTAATAATGCCAATCAGAACTTATATATTTTTTAAGGAGGTTCTCACATTTGATGAAATATAAAACAAGTCCGTAATGTAATGTGTATATATAATACAAAGATTAATTATACTAATAATATCTAGAAAACATTTCATTGATTTTTACCGTACCGTTTGGAAGATATCTAGTTCTAAATGAATGGAATTTTACATTATGCATACGCAAAACTTTATATTATAAATATTTTTTTCTTAATTTGAGACATTGTATATGAAATAGAAATTTCAAAAATGTTATAATGACAAAGTAAACTTAAGTTTTTATTCTGATAATGTTTCTTTTAAATTAAGCGCATAATTAAACAAAAATTAATATCCTTTTTTCGATAAAAAGTAGCAAAAATACTTGTCAAGTAAACGACGCATATGTGTATAATTACGTAATACCTACAGAAAAATTCATTTTAAACTTACTAATAGCTTTTAAATTTATGTCTTTCATATTTAAGATGTTACAACGTTTTCATTATTTACATATTTTGCCGTGTGCACTGTGAAAGAAAAAAACGTAACATAACAATAACTTAAAGATACCTATATAATTTCAAACGTAATGAATCAATCATTATTAAACCAAATTTATTATTAAATAAACGTCTTACAACTTATATTTTTTAATTTAAAATATTTAATAACATGTAAAATTAATAATTATATGTAATTATATTAACAAATTAGTTAATGTAATTATATATAACATAATGTAGCTGATAATGTCTCTATAGTACTGTTTTAATCGATTCTTACATATTTTAAGTATTTAAGCTGTCTATTGATTAGAAAATAGCACAAGAACCTCCTAAAGAATAACCAGCAAATTCTATAGAATGTTTTATTTTACATTATTGCTGTAATTTTGATGTTTGTTACAACGTTATTCATATTATTAAAATTTGTTATAATTGAAATATGGTAAAAAATATTTTTCATTTCTTGTGTTATAAAGAAACATACATGTTAAATCCATATGTATATTTAAATATATATACATACGATAAACGTTTGTATTGAAATGTACAGTGTGACTTTTTTATCAGTTTAAGTCTATTTTATTAGTACTTACTTGTGTAAAAACTCTTCTTGTCATTATATTAATTCCGTTTTAGACTCTATCCATCCTCTATCCACCAAAATGTAATTTTGTAATAATCTTGCAGTAATATTACAAATTTGCAGTAATATTGCATGATAATATGTCAGTAATATGAATATCGCTGCAATATTAAATGTCCGCGATAAATTAATCGCTGAAATATTTCTGCAATATTTTTGTAATATTATTGTCATATTAGACAATATTTCTACATATTATAGTAATATTTTGCAATATTGCGATAGTATTTCTATATACTGTAGTAATATTACAATAATATTACATAGTAATATACCAATAATATTGCATAAATATTGCTACAATAATAAATGTCCGCAAAAAATTCATTGCAGGAATATTTCTGCAATATTTTTGCAATATTGCAACATTATGATATATTAATAAAATCATATGACATATAATTCACATGGTTTTATTAATTACTGAAATCTTATTGCTCAGCATTATACATTCTAAATTATGTATGATAAAATCACGATAAAAAAAATCAAAGTTCTAGAAAGCACATCTAAAAAAAATTGAAAATTTCTGGGAGACACGCTAACTCTTTCTTCTTAAAGTACTATTGGAAGTTTTCTTCTTACGAGTAGGGTATTCCTCTCCTGACAAATTCGCGTACTTACTCCTTCAGTACGAAATATTGCAAAAATATTTCAATACGACAAAAATTGTAGCAATATTGAAATTATAATATATTTTATTGGAAATATTGCAACAATATTGCAAAATATTATAATATTAATTTTGTAAAAAATATTGCAACATGTTGCAATATTACAATTTAGTAAATATGTATGGGCTACGAGTGTTGCAAGATTCGGGATAAATTCACACATGCGCGCTAGCGCAACGTGAGCCGCCATCAGTGGTGTATATATTTTACTGTTACTATGGTTATCATTACGCTCCTCTTATAAAAATATAGAATATAATGGTAATGCATCAGAGATTTTATACAATCAATGTGGACAAAAATGAATCAATCTTGTGGATAGGGATGTGCATCGAAAAGAATGACTTCAATATTTGACATCGAAGTTAACTTCGAAACATGCATCGATGATAGAGAAATATCGGCTGTATAACATCGATGTTTCTTTTTCTTTCTTTGCAATAAAGCTTTAATTTATAATGTAATTTATGTAACTATTCTATAAAAAGCATAATATTAAAAATATTATATAATATTTTCAAAATATTATAATATTTTAATTTTTTGACAATAATTAATTTGTATAATATAGGAATATTTTGCGCTTATGAAGTAAAACTAATTGACTATAAAATATATTTATTGTTAAATCATGTAATTTGAAATAAGAAATAATAAGACTTAACCTCGAAACATGCTATCGATGATAGAAAAATATTGGCTGTATATCATCGATATTTCTTTTCCTTTCTTTGCAATGAAGCTTTAATTTATAATGTAATTTATGTAACTATCCTATAAGAGACATAATATCAAAAATATTACAATATTCTCGAAATATTATTATATTATTTTAATTTTTTAATAATATTTATATGATATAGGAATATTTTGCGCTTATAGGGTAAAGCTAATTGATTATAAAATATATTTATTATTAAATTGTGTAATTTGAGATTAGAAGTAATAAGAATTAGTATTAAAAATATTTAATAATGTTATATTTTTAATTATTATAAATAATAAATAATTTATTAAGATTCCACCGTAATGTGAATACACAATAAATAAAAATATTAAATTCTATAACGGTCGAAACTGGATCTTTAATTAAGGGGGGAAACCACAGTAGAGCACGAAAAAGTAAGTATATTTTCGGAAATTTTTTTTGGCTCAATGAAATGATCAATCAAAAATTTGTAAAATAAGCATTATAATATTATAAATAAAGTACAAATAAGAATATTTTCATACATTTTTGATACAAAATGGCGGCTGTGCCGCACTTGTCCGATGGCGCCTATTTTTGAAGGAGGGACCATGGGCGAACATCTAGAGTCCTTAATTTTTGACCTGGAACAAAAAATGACAGTTTTTTAGGTTCTATATATCAATAGCTATGGAAGTACGTAGGATTTTTTCGATATATTAATTTTTCGCAAAATGGTGCACGTTTTAAGGAAAACTTGCAAATTTAACAAAAAAAAACGCCATAAAATTGTTGATAAAAAAAACCATGTAATATAAAAAAAACCCTACGCACTTCCATAGAGAAAGGTATTCTGAATATACTGTCAAAATTTGAAACCGATCGGTAAAGATTTATTCAAGTTATGTGTCCGCCCAGTTTAAAATAAGTAGTTTCGAGAAAAACGCGTTTAAAGTTTTAAGTACTGTAAAATCATATAATATTTTTATATACATCTAATCTGCGATGCCTGCGCCATACAATTGACCTTCTTCATCTATCTCCTGCTCTTGTTTGGCCTTTCGAATTGTTTTCAGATCGATGCGGGCCTGTTTTGCGCCCTCACTCAAAGATCGTTCCACTTTCTGTATGCGTTTTTCATCCAAGTCCATGCATAGTTTGTGACTTTTTGGGCCAATTTTCATGCCCATGACCTGGATTATATGTAAAATTGATATTAATCCGTCATTAAAAACACACGAAGCGATGTTCGTAGCAATGTCGATGATTATTTTGCCGGAATTCATAGTTTTCGGAGCCATCGCCCATACTGTCGAGTTGAAGCTCTCATTGCTGTTTTGAGTGAAACCCCCGATGCAGCGAGTGAGAAGATCATCCGTAGTGAGTTGTTCGTAAACTGGCTTAATTGTTTCATAAACTATATCACACATTAGTGATTTGTGCGTATAGGTAGCCAAAGTGTTAGAAGATTTCGCCCTTTGCCACGAGCACCATGAATTTTCTCCAGTCGGGCAATCGTCGTGTTGGGGATGGTTATCCGTAGATATTTTGTGAAGTAATGTGGCCCATATAGCTGTCTTCATTTTTTCGACTGATTCGCAATTTCTACCCGAATAGCTAACCCGAAATACATTGACAGTTCGTCGATCAGTTTGCCTGTCAATTTCCCTTTTCCTCCCAAGCCTTTTGTGCGTTTCTTCAAATTACGGAGGTGCCCATGCGTTTTTGTACGTGATCTACGCATTCCTTTTTAGTTATCGTTTATTTTCGGAGGGAAGTTCCTTCTCCATCGCCATTATACCTGCTCCCGTACTCATAAATTACATCGCGCGCCGGAATCACAAAAGGCGCTCGGAGCATACCTGAGAGGCGTTGCCGCAGAATGGAAAATTTGGGTATTCCGAAATTTTTACGGCACTCCATCTTTTGGTATGTTATTCTTAAGACCCTAAAGCATCTTATAAGCGAAAAAAAATTTTTTCGATTTTTTCAAACTTTTACTGTGGTTTTCCCCCTTAATGTTTTAAATAATCGTATATGATATATGTATCATATATATATCTGCATATATATCATATTTGTAGTCATTTGAACTGCGCGCCGAATTGGTTTTCGGGAACTTATAAACGTAATTAAACTACTGTAATAATATCACAAATTAAATTAAATTGACAAGCAAATTTTAATGATATTAATGTTCAATCCGATATCATATTATTGGATCAATTCAAAAAGTTCGTGCTTGATTTATTATTCAAACTTCAAGCAGTTACTATTTTTGTTAAAAATAAAATAAAATCTAAATCTTACTCTATCTGATAAGAGAATTTAAGAATCTATTTTTTTAAATTGTAATAGTTTTGATAGAGTTATGAGCAATCAAAGTCAAAATATTCATTTTATTTAATTTGCAACAACTTAGTAACCAAAAATCGTAACAACATTTTTAAAAAAATGATTTTGTAAGGAAAGCTTCAAGCTTCTATGATAGAAAGTTGAAAATTTTCTCGAACTTTTTTTGGGCATTCTGCAGACCTATAAAGTGAAAAGAAAATTTTTCATTTTTTTCAGTTTTCTATATGTAAAAATTACAAAACTTACATAAACTCAAAAAATATAGTAACCATTTGAAAGTAAAGATTTCAAGCTTTAAAAACTCTTTTCTTAAATTTAAATTTTGTTTATTTTTAACAAAATTGCAGTTGTCTGAACTTTCAATAATAAATCGGGTACGAACTTTTGCACTGTTCCAATAGAAAGATGTTAATGTGCTAAAAAATTGTAAATAAATTGATTGCGAAAAATATTACCTCAGCCGGAAGTCAAATCTAGATTTCTTGTATTCCGTACAAATGTCCTAAGTCTTTAGACTATCAAAGCTTTTGTAATATTCTTCGCAATAATCGATATATATAGGAACAATAACGCATTTTTCAGGCAGTGTATTTATAAACAATTATAATAAATGATTTATTCAGACCGTAACGTGAATATATAATAAGTAAGAATATTAAAGTCTATAACGGTTATATTTTTAACACTTTAATAGTGTCTAAATCTAAAATATATAATATATTATTATAACTTTCTAGTCGTCTGGCGTTTCTGGCAGTAGAGTACAAATTTTCGAGGGTTTCCCGACCACTCGAAGATAGTCTTATTTGTATGTTTTCTTATGTATTTTTCTTCGCAGAAACCGAAAATAATCATTATAATAACGCCAGGCTTAAGGAAAAATTAGTACATTGAAATAAAATGAATAAAATCCTTATTCGTATGAAATCACTATCAGTTATGCCTCAATGATTTAGAAATTAATTCCAAATTGGATCAAATGCGAGTAATATTGCACCACAAAACGGTAATTAGATATTTCTCATTATATCGTTCATCACCTCGATATCGGTTCCTCTACTTCAAGCGTATCTATCATAAGCTGTAAGCGTTAGGGCTCGAATAGACGATGACTTTATGTGAAGTAAGAGAACTTTTTTGATCGGGAAACCATCGAAAAGTACCCTCCTTTGGAACAAACTCAACACAGCCATCGAACACAAAATATCGATGAAACATCGAAATATCTCAGCTTGCGACATCAATGAAAACATCAAAAAAATGATGAGTAAACCTCGATATTTTCTAAATATCGATAATTTTTGCACATCCCTACATGTGTATAAGAAAAAAAGAATATACATAAATATATTTTAAGTATAATTACACATATTTGTAATTAATATTCTTGAGGCTTCCACGGGTGCTTTCTATATAAAGATTATGCGTTTCACGAGTTTTCTCCGTGTCCAGATCCATTCTTAAAATGCCAATGTTTCGTGAACCTTGCAGCCCACATCATCAGGGCGACGAGCAGCCTGATTCTGAGTTGCCACTTACTTCTCCTATAACAATCAATTTTATGAACAAACTTCAGGAGCGGCGATGGGCTCTCCTATTTCTCCTGTAATCGCCAACATCTTCATGGAGCATTTTGAGAAAGAAGTCTTCAGAAAAATACCCAGAAAATCAGAAGTTTGATTCCATTATGTAAGCGCACATATAAGCGTCCACATTCGTGATATAGAAACACAGCAGAGCCGAATTTCGTAAATTCTTTATTTTCCTCAACAATCAACATCCAAATATCCCTTCCACTATAGACATAGAGGAAAACGGAAAACTCCCTTTTTTAGATGTTCTTGTCTCTAAGAAAGCTGACGGTACCTTAGGCCATCAAGTGTATAGAAAACCAACACACATAGATACCTACATGCCGAGTCACACCATCACCCAGCACAAAAAGTAAAGAGAATTAGTTAGACTTTGTCATCAGCAATCAACTCACTTCTATACATAGAACTTTCATCATCTCTGACAAAGTACATCTACAGATGAAAACTTAACCACCTAAAACTAGCCTTACAGAAAAACGGATACGACAAAAGACATAACCAAAATAATCAATAAAACATACAAACAAAATAACGGTCTCTGACACATAACCAGATGATAGGATCCTATCCATTCTCTCATATGTCAAAGGAACAACGGATCGGATTGACAGGATATTAAACAAACACAGTATCCGAACTATCTTCAAACCACTCAAAGAGATAAAACAAATCTTAAGAGATCCTAAAGATCAAAGACTTCCACTCAGCTCCGCAGGAGTATACAAAATACCTTGTTCCTACGGGCAAGTATACATTGGAGAAATCAGAAGAATAGTCAACTTACCAATAAAAGAACATCAACGTGATGTCAGGCTAAAACACGCCACGCAGTTGGCATTATCAGAACACATCAAAACAGGACATCAAATACAGTTTGATAAAACGACCACAATAGTCAATATTATATCATACTTTCCAAGAAAGTATAGAGAAGCCATAGAGATACAAAAACACTCTAACAATCTAAATAAAAATAATGGTTACAACATAAATAAAATATGGAAGACCATTCTGATTATTAAAGACCAATTTCCTCCATTTCCCCCCTCCCATCTACAATTCTCTTCTCCCCCCCCCCTCCCACTCCATTAGGTAGCGTAATGTAAAAGGAATGACCCGGAAAAACAGCTCAGTATCAGGCTGCTCATCGCCCTGATGAAGTGGATTGCAAGGTTCACGAAACGTTGGCATTTCAAGAATGGATCTAGATACAAAGAAAATTCGCAAAACGCATAATCTTTATACTTAATTAATTTCTTATAAACTTTTTTGCAAAGTATTAATAAATTTATTTATTCCAAATGGTATAAAATTAATAAACTTTTATGTAGCCAATATATAGAATTTGAAGAGATGCTATTAGCGCTATTTATGTCATTCCACTTTTGTTTTACATTTAATGAATGATAAAAATAGAAAGACACAAGTAGTGCTAATAACGTATGCCCAAACGCAATTAATATGTGTTTAATAAATGTAATATATCAATAGATTCTATGTAATATATCAATATTTTCTACAGCATTAATATTAATATTGATTAAAGATATAAAAAATGCATCCAAAGAACGCCCTATATTGAATTTAAATACGGATGTGCCGAAATCAATTACATGATCTATGACGTAGCGTTCGCATGCGTAAATAGGATTTATCCCACGAATTTTGCAATACTGGCTACGAGAGAGAACTCTTTTCGTAAAGAGAAAACGTCCAGGAATTCTATAAGGAGTACGCCAAACAAGGCAATCTCGTGGAGATTTTCAATCTTTCTTGGATGTGCTTCCTATGCTCCCGAATATTTTTTTTATCATAACTTTATGTCTTTTGGAATATAATGCTAAATAATAATATGTTAACAATTAATAAAAGTGAAATAATTATTGAAATATTGCATAGTACATATACAGCAACATGTATGCAATATTTCTCTAAATATAATCTACTGAATTGCAACAATAAATTGTAATACTTTCTACAAGATATTAAAGTTACAATTCTTGCTCTAGTTTACTATATTGTTGCAATATATCTAATAAAATATTCAAATTTCAACATTACAGTAATATTACTGCAATTTTTGTAAAATTAAACAATATTAAAATATTGCAATAATGCAAAAATTTATAAATAATGTTTTACTTAATTTTTTTATACCTTCCTTATTATATTATATTTTAAACCGCGAATGTTGGGACTCCGATATGTATATATTGTATATTTCAATGGTATATTATTTGGCCCCGCGCATAATGAAAAAAATTAAGAATTAGAGAAAGATATTGAATATTGAAAAAATAAAAAAGTTATATTAAACAATATTAAAATATTGCAATATTGCTGCAATATTTCGTATTGTAGGGACAGTCATATTTAAACCCTTATATCTCAAAAACTATTGTTTAAAATAAAAATTTATAAATAAATGTTTTACTTAATTTTTTTATACCTTCCTTACTATTATATTATATTTTAAACCGCGAATGTTGGGACTCCGATATGTATATATTGCATATTTCAATGGTACATTATTTGGCCCCGCACATAATGAAAAAAATTAAGAATTAGAGAAAGATATCGAATATTGAAAAAAATAAAAAAATTATAAATGAATATTAAATATAAAACTGCAATGGATACAAATAAAATATTAGACATTATATAGCTTATTTGTATTTATTGTGAGCTACGTTCAACCAATATTACTAATTCTTTTATATTTAAAAGTTTTTAAGCACAACCGTATGTGTGAATACGATAAAGAAAGCCATGATCAAAACTAGATGTTTTGAATAATACATTATATATTCTTTATTAAATCAATATATTCCAGATATGATTACGTGCCAATAACTTTCAAACTTTCAATCATTCTGAAACGCTAATAATCTTTCCTAAATTAGAAAGAATGAAAGAAAGAAATTTATTGCAAAAAATATTACTTCAACCAGAATTCGAACCTGAAACCTCTGAACTTTTCGGGCAGAGTATCTTAACCAACTCAACCACTGAGGCTGAGGAAATTATCTTCGCAATAACTGGTATATAGAGAGAACGCGTTATATTGCCGCGTGTGTACAAACATTATAAGATTTTTAAGCACGACCGTATGTGTGAATACATTAAATACGATAAAGAAAGTCATGATCGGTTAAAATTATGTTTCGAATAATACATTATATATTCTTTAAATCAATTTATTCCAGATAATGCGCGCTGAAACTTTTGGACTTTCCACACAATCATTCTGAGACCCTAATAATTTCCTCTAAATTAGAGTAAAAAGAAAGAAAGAAAGTAAGAATTAAGGAGATGCTAAAATCGTCCTACTTTACCATCATTTCCATTCGGTGAAAAATCTTCGAATGGATTACAAAATTGTTATTACAGAATTAAAATACGCACAAACAGGATCTCAGTTGCACCGAATTTCATGAAAAAAATCGAAAAAGAGTTGAAAAATTCATTTACTTTTCTCGTACAACTATGTCACCTCAAATATATTATATTTGCTTAATATAAGAGTTTTATAGTCCATAATTTAAAAATAAACATGCAGCTGAGGTTACATTACTGAAATGAACGATACCGAATATGTAGAACTAAGATTAAAAATTTAGAAGAAAAGTATTTCACCGAATGATCAAAAATACGGATGTTTTGTGAAGACTAGAAATGTCAACAGAGTTGAAATTCCGTATAGCAATAATTGCGTCTTGCGATAGATAGTGCTGGAATATGTTACATAAGGACAAATGTATGCCTTTGAGTGAGACAGAACGATATATAATATAATGTAAGAAATGAATCAAAGATGTTTGATTTTGACTCACATACTCTCTGAACGTCTTTGTGCTAACATGTCTTATGTGCTCACATATCATCGTTAATTATTATATGTAATTTTTTTCAATTGATTTGATTTGTTATGTTTTAATGACTTATTTGACTTATTATAATAAATTACAAATCATCTGAAATATTAGATTTGAGTATTTTGCTAGATACGACAGACAGCATTATTATCATTTTATGAATATATATTAACAATAATATTAAATTTATATGTCATCAATTTTATTTTTACATTGAGGAAGACCCAATCGAAAAGGTTAAAATATTTGTCAATTTTTCTCAAAAATAATGTATACAATTTCACACACGCCAAATGTGTGTTAGCTCGCATTGGCTGACTTACATTTATTCTTGGATTTATTCGTTGGAGCCTATACCAAGATTATTTGAATCAAATATCTAAATCTGAATTTATAGAAACTGTTTATAGAATCTGAATTTATAGAAACTTAAAATGATTTTGGAATTGACTTATTTCACTTTTGACAATCAGGTTTATAAACAAAGTTATGGTACTTCCATAGATTCTCTTCTGTCTCCAATTTTGGCTGATTTGGTTATGCAGGATCTTAAAAGTAAGGTATTGAATTCCTTTTACTTTCCATTTTATTACAGATATATCGATATTATCATGGCGGTTCCCAGGGAACAGATTGACAAAGTTTTACACAATTTTAATAATTTTCATTCCAGGTTTCAATTCATTCTTGAAATAGGTGGTGATAGCAATTCAATTTCTTGGACATCACTGTAAGGATTAAAGATAACTTTTTACAATTTGATTAATTTGAGAAACTTACATATTTTAGTCGAATTTTGAATTTTTGGTCTCAACACCCCATTTCACAGAAAATAGTAATCTATAGTTTAATAGATAAAGCGTTTTTACTTTTACATCCAGATTTCCATATGAATAATTTAAAATTTATTATTGATACTTTATTATTTAATGACTTTCCATTAGACTTTATTTTTGAAAATATTAGAAAAAGATTAACTTTATAATGAATAAACCAACAGAACAGCAATGTTAATAATATTTCAAGAAACAATATTAAATGATTTATAATTCCTTATATAAATTCCTTATCTTCTGGATAGATTTAAGAGTATCGTGAATGGAATAAATTACAGACTATCATTTTTTAGTATCAATAAATTGAATAAATTCATCAAGATACATAAAGATCCTCTTCCATGAAACAAAAAAGAACATTGTTTATAGAATAAAATGCAGTGATTGTGATGCATTTATGTTGGTCAGATACGAGAAAATTAAAATCTAAAATAAACGAACACTAAAGTCACATATGTTGGAATATTTCCTCCAGATCTGTTATTACTGACCATAGATTGAATCACGGTCATGATTTCGATGTGGATATTCTAGATTGTGAGAATTTTTATCATAAGCGCTTAATCTCAGAAATGTTTTATATTAAAACACAAAGGAACGAACAAACTCAATTTACAAACAGATATCAAAGATCTTGATCAATCATACGCGGATATTCTAGACAAACTGATAAACAATAATTTGACCTAAGTTTATTTTATATACAGGATGTGTCACCAAAATCCGGACAAATTTCAATTTAAATTTTCCGCTATATTGTGCCTCTGCCAGAAAAGTTGTTGGCATCCGAAAAAGACTGATAAGCTTCTAATAAACAATTATATTCTCAAAATGGCCGTGATGTTGAAACCAAATGCGGAGTATAATCGAAGAGCCGCGAAACAGCGAAAACAGCGTTTGACTCTATATAACCATTAATAATTGTACTTGATTAATTATTGATTAATAATTTGTATTTAACATAAGAAGTCTTTAATTCAATTAATTTTGAATATTGGTATTCAATTATTTGAATCAAAGATGTCACTATAATCGAATTTGGAATTTAAAAAGTCTGCACTATCGACCTTAATCAAGTTCAGCCTTCAGTTTAAGATCCCCTTAAGAGAGGATTATTAGCATTTTAGAATAATTGTGTTGAATGTTATTGGCGTAATCTGGACAAAATTGATTTAATAAAGAATATATAATGTATTATTCGAAATATTCTAACTTTGACCAATCATGGCTTTCTTTATCGTATTTAATGTATTCACACATATGATCGTGCTTAAAAACTTTATATATACATGGCTGCGTAACGCGGTCTCTCTAACATAGTTATTGTGAAGAATATTTCCGAAGCCTCAGTAGTCGAATTGGCTAAGATACTCTTCCCGGAAAGTTGAGAGATCTCAGGTTCGCATCCTGAGATATTATAATATTTTTCGCAATAAGTTTCTTACTTTTTTCTTTCTTTCTAATCTAATTTAAGATGGATTATTAACGTTTTAGAATGATTATTATAAATCCGAAAGAATCGGCGCGCAATCGTATCTGGAACAAATTAATTTAATAAAGAATTAAGGAGACCGGGGCTTGGTTGTCAGTTTTTGATTAGTGATTTTTAAAAAAGAGTAGATGCCTAATTTTGAAATATTATATATACAATATATATATATGTATATATAGTTAAATGCATTTTGGCTAAATCTAGTAGAATTTCTGATCATTATAACAGGACTCGAGAAATTTTATAACTAGACCGTTTAATAGATTTTACTATAAGGATTTGTTTAATATTTTTTCAGTTGGATCTACAAAACTTCTAGTTATATTCATTAGACATACATAACATTACAGAATTCTGGTTAACGTTAGCGCACCCTAGCAGTTTTATTATTGTACAAGTTCGCGCAAGTCGCGTGAATCGAGCGTATAGTATATTGATTGTGTTCAGCAGAGCATTTATTTTACAACTGTTGGAAGTTTTCTTTGTGCTGATTGGATTATATTTTTAGATCTAGAAAAATGATCCTATCTCAGCAAATAATCATAAAACAGTTGCAAAACTGTTACGTTCTGCTGAACGCAGCCATTGTTTCATACATCGCGTATCGCTGACTGATCGTAGTTGACCGTCGAGCATGTATTGTGAAGTGAAGTCTTGTGAAATAACAAAATTACAAGTTCAATTGAATATTTCTAACAATAAATCGTCGTACTGTGTAAAAAATTCGAAGAAAAAGTAAATCGTTATGGAACTACAGCATGGTTAACGAAAAAACGTCTTCTCTTCTTCACCAATGGAATTTTGAGAAATATAGAAGTTTTTGAAAATTAGTAATATTGTTAATTTGAATTTCTGTAACGATATTGCTTTGCACATAGATAATGGACGCATTTCATTTTACGCATGATGCGTATGTTGTATCATTTAGGCCGCCATTTCATTTGTGCATTATTGCCATACGAATGTGTGCAAGATAGAGAAGTCTTCGGTTTCTTTATCTTATAGTCTATATCGAATATAAACAAGAATAAGAGGACTATTTCATTTGTGTGTCATTTTTTCATACCTGTTGATTGGCTATAACCAATTAGAAGGCATACTTTGTCTATTTATTTAGAAATCAGATTATTTTAAATGTTTGTTTATTGTTCATTATGCATTGAAACGATATATATTAATATTTTACTTTTTTATGAATAATAATTATTAAATAATTTCTTTCATCATTTTTTTTGTTTAACATTTTCCTTAGGTTACTTTTGTTCCACAAATACTATCCTTTGATGAAAATACGATTGCTGCTATTCCTATTTCAAACATTAAGGAAATTAATTCTTCCGAGTATATTCTAAACACTGCTTGTGATAACATTGAAAATATTCCTTTTTCTAGTAGACAGAAAGAACAAGACATCATTTAAATAAATTCCGTTCAGCTTAATTCTATATGTACATTACTAGCTAACCAGCAACAATCAGTAAATGTAAGTGATAAATATATGTATATTCAGCAAACATGTAACAAAAGAATACACAGAGTAAAATAGAATAAATTTTGTCGAGTTGTTTAATAGATCTTTTAATATTAATGATATTATTGTAGCTATACTTAATAATAATATTGTTTACTAATTAGTATATATGCATTATAGTAGTAGTAAGTATATTCATTTAAAAAATTTATTAAGCTAAAATAACGAAATTAATTTATTTGTAAGAATGAATAATGTGCATTCTTTTGTTTATTTTATAAGTATTAAATTAAGTATTTTCAAATATTGTTAAATATAATTGTTTATTTTAAGTAATTTATATGTTCATCGTAATCAGAAAATTCTTCAAGTCGGTAACAAAGAAGTAGATGCAATTAAATATATATATATTTCGATTTATAACATCATTTATAACATCTTTCGCCATTGTCCGATAACCTCTAGTATGTATACCTATGGTGCGCACTCAGGTTGTACACATATTGTAGACATATGGGATTTACAATTTTAAACGCTGGTTCTGAATGGCAATTTTTAAGAGGTTCTCTTGGTAATAGATACTCTTGATAATCTGTCGGACCACCGAAGAGGAGCTAAGAACGCATGAAAATTCTTGAGTCTGCCTGGGATCAAACCCGGGATCTCTGGCATAGCAGTCTCGTGCGCTACCTACTACGCCACATTCGTGTTCAGATGCAATTAAATATTATACTAAGGGTAAATTATATGATAAATATACAAATTATTTGAGAACTTTGGGTTGGCTTCTGTATAACGATTACGACTGAGAGACTTAGAGTATACCAGATACATTTTTACTTCCAATACTTTTCAATACTCAGAGTATCATTATAATATAAAGGAAATCATATTTCTTTTTATAAACACATACTTTTAATTATTTCAATTATAAGTGAAAATATTTTAGACCAGTTGGAATGACTGCATATTCATAAGGAGTCATTTGAAGATATAAAAGTTAGATGGAACCCATAATGTTAGAATTCAAATGTTACAAGATAATACACAAACTATTTATATTATATATGATTATTATATATGATATGATCAATTTATGATTATATAAATGAATTTAATATTTCATTTATAATAGTATTCTTCAACTGAGTATTGGCTATATGCTGGTAATAAGCGTTTTAAAATATTATAATTATGATTTATAATAAATATCTAAGTTGATTTCAAGTTTAATATATGATTTTGATTTCGCATTTACAGTCGTTACATTTTAAAAAGTTATATCCAGATTATTTGTACATGTGAAATAAATGGCCTTCTTTCTCGCAAAAAATGTATACTTATGAATTTAGAAGGTATATGTTCTCATTGTCAATAAACATGTATATTTAGATATAACAAAATATCGTAAAAAATTAACTTTATTTTATGATATTATTTTACGTTCATCTAGAGTAATGTAAATATTATACTTTGTGATATTATACTTTGTGATATTCTTGTTTTTGTCATTAAGGAAAAAAACAGAATTCGTCATTTTCATCATTACAGGAAAAAAATAGATCTACAAAATAACTGTTAATATTTAAACCATCAAATTTAAAAATCAATGACATAAACAGATTATTATAAATAAATTTTTATTATAGATCAAAGTGATATTAATATTTTTATTAGCTTGGGAAAGCTTTTTACTCCCTTGTAATACAATTAGAAAATGGAAAAACATGGAAGCCCAACTCAAGAAATATTAGGTGTACAACTTTGCTTCCGCCTTTTTTTCCGAAATTCGAGGCTTTATTGTAAAAAAACTGATTATATAAGTATTGTCCATCTGGCCACTACTTTCTCCCATCTTTCGAGCAGCGTACGAATCCCGCGTCGAAAAAACTGGTCATCTTTTGAGGCTTTTCCACCTAATCGATCCAATTTTTTACTTCTTCATAAGACCGGAAGTGCTGGTCAGCCAGGCCGTGTGATCGAAACAAATGATAGTCAGAGGGAGCAACATCTGGAGAATACGGAGGGTGGGGTAGAACTTCACATTTCAACGTTTCCAAGTATATTTTGACCACTTTCGCAACATGGGGTCGAGCATTGTCATGCTGCAAAATCACTTTATCGTGTCTCTCGTTGTATTGCAGCCGTTTGTCTTTCAATGCTCGGCTCAAACGCATCAATTGCGTTCGATATTGATCGCCTGTGATTGTTTCAGTCGGTTTTAACAGCTCATAATACACTACGCCGAGCTGATCCCACCAAATACAGAGCATGACCTTGGAGCCGTGAATATTCGGTTTGGCCGTCGACGTGGAAGCATGGCCGGGAACTCCGCATGATTTTCTGCGCTTGGGATTATCGTAATGAACCCATTTTTCGTCCCCAGTCACAATGCGATGCAGAAATCCCTTCCGTCTTTACCTTTCAAGCAGCTGTTCACAAGCAAACAAACGGCGTTCAACATCTCTCGGCTTCAACTCGTACGGCACCCAATTTCCTTGCTTCTGAATCATTCCCATGACTTTGAGGCGTTTTGAAATGGCTTGTTGAATCACTCCCAATGATCGTGTCAATTCTTCTTGATTTTGACATAAGTCTTGATCAAGTAATGTCTCCAATTCTGCATCTTTGAAAACCTTCTCTCTTCCACCGCTATGCCGGTCTTCGACGTCAAAATCACCGTTCTTGAAGCGTGAAATCACTAATAGTGGCCTCATCATAAGTATTTGAGAGCATTCGATGAGCCTCAGTCGCAGATTTCTTCATATTGAAGCAGAAAATTAAAACCTCCCACAAATGACGAGAATTTGGCTCGTAAACTGACATTATCAATCGAGAATAACTTTATGATGCAGACACAAATCGACTAATGTTTCTATAAGGTTATGTTAACAGATGCCCAAGTTTATTGTGTGACGTCTATGATCTATTTATTTCGATCACCATTTACCACTAAAGCCATCTATAGGAAAACGGCGGAAGCAAAGTTATATACCTAATATATGATGAATTTATACTTCATGTAAAAGTAAATATCTTCTTTTACTAAACTATAATTGTTATTTCCTTTAATTTACTCTTGATTAATGAATATTTGATTCTTCTATAATTACATCTATTGTTTTTAAATATTTAAAATCTTTAAGAGATATACATTTTTTCTATAGGTAAATAATAATTTAGCACCATCTATGGAAAGAATTATTTTAAAAGAGTTGAATTATTGTATTAAGTTCAATTGAATAAAATAATAAAAAGTAAAAAGTAAAAAGAGCTAAGAGCCAACGCTAATTCTGATAGTTAATATTTATTGTCTTTCAAATTTTAACATTTGTCTTTAAATTAGGACCTTTTTAATGTTAATACATAAAAATAAATGCTGCCTTACATACTAAATAACTCCTATCTTATATAATAAGTCAAATATTAAAACGCTTGAAAATTACAAATTAAATTCTTCCGAGTATGTGGTGAATATAATTTCCATTTTTCGTTGTCATTTCTTCATTGCTCAATATATTTTATTTGATCCATTGTAATCTTATTCTCGAACTGATATATGTTTAGTGATTGATGAATTATTTTAAAAACACAGCGCACGAAAAATGTTCAATTATTTAATGTCTATTAATTATAACAATATATAACAGATCCACAAAAAAAAGTATCCTGTGGAGTGGAGTGGAGACCCAGTTATTCTTGTATATTTTGAGTCGCTGAATACGAATCTGACGTCAAAATAGAACCATCTAAGGTAAATTGTCAATCTAGAGCGAAAAAATGACCCATTTTTTCCTATTTTGATCTATTTTTTCGCTCTAGATTGAAAATTTACCCTGGATCCTATTTTGATTCGTATTTAGCGATTCAAAATATATAAGAATAACTGAGTCTCCCAGCACAGAATACTTTTTTTTGTGGACCTGTGTTATTGCTGTTGGATTGACTTTAGTTGAATGAAAAGATTTTTATGTTGTGATTAATGAGACCTACTATTGTTTTAATGATTGCAAGACATTTTGATGACTGCTATG
Organism: Acromyrmex echinatior; assembly: GCF_024713525.1. Taxonomy (NCBI): domain Eukaryota; kingdom Metazoa; phylum Arthropoda; class Insecta; order Hymenoptera; family Formicidae; genus Acromyrmex; species Acromyrmex echinatior. Next base: position 2,176,631 of record NC_141858.1, on the reverse strand, counting down.
GATGTTTGTTTTAAAGCAATTCATGCACATTATCCACTATAAAGTGAAACTATTTGATTTTTTCTTCAACTTTAGGACTTTATGAATTGAAAACTCCTTGGAATAAAATTGTACTACAAGTTAGTAAATAACTCAAAAATTTAGAAAAAATAGAATAGTAATTATACTTTTCTGAAAAAATTTTTTATTTAAAAATAAGATATATCTTGTATGTATAATATCTATTCTTTCATTTTGTGAAAAATAACTTCTTTTAAGCCATACAAACATTTGAATCATTAATAATCCTTGTTACATAGTAGAAACGTATAACATTGAGGTTCTTCATTCGATAAAAGGCATTTTCTTCATATATATATACATATATATATATATATATATATATATATACTCAACTTCATCATAACATAAATTTAAAAGGGAAAATTACGTGTTTGAATCAGAACATCAATGTTTGAGAGATTTTAATGGATGACCATCATTTAATCTCATTCCATAAATTTCGTAAAGTAACATCAAACTATCGTCGACGTGTATAAAATACTAATAATAATAAAAACGTGCCAAGTACTGATAATAATAAAAATGATGAAAATTATGCTACGATTTTGATATTAATGAAAGCATAAGTAACAACGAAAAGATTATATGAGAACACTCTTGAACATATAAAGGATATTGCTTTCTCATTTGTAATCAAATTTTATTCCAATCCTAATCTTTCTCGAAGCATTGTACAATATTATAGATAGTATTCATGATTTTTTGAATAATGTTGTAGTTCAGTATTCATCAATTATTTTTTATTTAAAAAGTAAATCAGTAGAAATGTTTCATTTTTCAAAATATTTTGAAAAAAGTGAATTAAAAGTCTCGAAACAATCTTTTAAAGGTATGGAAACTAACCTTTGGTTGAAAAAGTTTCAAACGGATGTGTTCATATACGTAGGCTGCTGGAAAAGTTTCTGCAAACAATATGAAAAAAAACATGTAAAATTCGGTAAATGGCTTTATTATTTTTTCGAAATATTCGCCTTTAAGATCGATACATTTTTGCATACGCTCGAACCAATTATCGAAGCATTTTTTCCACTCTGAGGTTGTAACCTCAGAAATTAGTGTACGAAATGTTTCAATAGCTGCTTCAGGCGACTCAAATCGCTCATCACGCATTTTCTTTTTAATATTTGGGAACAAAAAAAGTCATTAGGTGACAAATCAAGTGAATACGGACAATGAGTCATCAATTCGACATTTTTACTGGGTAAAAAATCAACGGTTTGACGTGCTCTGTGACAGTTGGCGTTGTCGTGATGAAGGATAATACGACGATTTCGGTTTGTTCTATGCAATTCATTTATGGCAAACAAATTGTTGTATACAATCAGTATTTGTAATCAGTATGTACAGTCCTTCGATCTAAAGCCTCGGTTGCCACATGTCCGGTATAACTGAAGAAACAAGCAATCATTTACTTGGCAGCACTGCGTGAACGAACAACTTTTGTTGGTTTCGATTGATTTTAAAATACCCAAACAGTAGATTGTTGTTTACTTTCGGGCTCATACGAATAGATCCATGTTTCGTCCCCAGTAACGATGTTGTAGACCAAATTTGATCGACCTCGGTTGAATTTTTTGAGCATTTCTTTGCTCCATTTAATACAAGCCTGTTTTTGAGCTTCGGTCAAATTGTGTGAGATCCAACGACTGCAAAGTTTCCGTACTCAAGTGATCATGCAAAATCGTATGTATTGCTTTCATGTCAATGCCTAAGGATGCCTGAATCTCGCGGTATGTCATATGCCGGTTTCGCTCAATCATTTCACGCACAGCATCAACATTAGTGGCAACAACAGACGTGGATGGATGACCTTCACGGAATTCGTCACAAAGAAAGGTACATCCACGCTGGAATTCGGCAAACCAATTATAAACAGTCCTATTGGATGGTACTTCATTCCCAAAAGCCAAATGAAGTCGATCGATGCATTGTTTCGGAGTTAGATTACATTTGTAAAAAATCATTGCCCGAAAATTTTCATGCGAAATTTCCATTTTCTCACAAAATAACTTTTTTTAAAATACTATGCAAATAAAACTAGTTGACTTAGGTACAAACTGTCAACTGAATTATAGATTAAAAATGTCTAATTTTATGGATATAATAGCAGAACGTTGGCGCTACTGGAAGTATTAGATTGCAGAAACTTTTCCAGCAGCCTACGTAAAAAATAAGTGATTAAGTGAGTACTCAGATAACTTGAATATATTCAGTTGACTGTTTATTATACAATACGGCACACAAGGCACATCATGTAACACACGTGCTTGCTCGCTCGCTCTCATACTTAAAGTTCATTTTACATCTTTAGTATGCTTAAGGCTAGTTTGCATTATGATTACCTAAATATATGTCATTTCTTTCTTTTTATAAATTTAATTTCCTAGGAAATTTTATAATCCTGCCATAACGCGAAGTTTGACAAGTTATGATAGTAGTATTCGCTATACAATTAGGTGTACTAGATAAATTGTTGCCGATTAAGATTGTTGCTTCTGTAGATCCTTCCTCTGAATCCGACAAGATTTTCTTTTTATTACTAACGTTTAGAAGATTACTAGTATCATTAGATTCTTACTAGTATCATTATTAGTAGTGTTACAAGTTGGTTAGTGTTTCAACATACTGTGTGTATTAAAACTTTTTTTATAATTCCACATTTTTTCAGTTAAAGCAGAATCTGATCGTATATCATTTGCATGCACATGCCTTAATATATTACCATCAACTTGTACTATACAGTGTGTGAGTTTTTTAACCTAAGATTGCAAAATATCAAACACTATAATTACTAACACTATAAGTATCTTTCCGTTAAATACTTGTTAAGGTATAAGGCTTAAAAGTTATAGTACCGCCGATGCAAAGCATTACGCAAAGTGCCTAATCGATGACTAAAACTTCTTGAATGTTCAGAATCATGTGCTGAATTTTTGTCAAAATCAAGGTCATTGGAGATCATTCGTCTTATTTTTATTTTTACGTAAAAATGAATTTTTAATGCAAAAATGAAAATAAGAGGTAATCTCCAATGACCTTGATCTTGACAAATGTTATTCAAGACATAATTTTGAACAATATTCAAGAGGTTTTAGTCGTCGGTCAGGCACCTTGCGTAATGCTAATGCGCCGGCGGTACTGTAACTTTCAAGCCTTATAACTTAACAAGTACTTAACGAAAAGGTACTTAATTATAATGTTTTGGAAAGCTCAAGATGATCTACAAGAATATGTAATAAAAAGTAGGGATTCCTATTTAAGATTTCAAAGTTATCCCCAGCTGTACCCCCAAGGGCTAGAGATGGCTAACTTTTGCGGGAATTGCTCAAATATTATAGGGAAGAATTGCTCAAAAATATTGAGGATTTATTGGGAATATTTTTTTGTACAATGCTTATTTTTCCAGATATTTTGCATCTCAGGTTAGAAATTCACCCTGTATACGTTACAGGATTAAAAATTTTAACAATTCTACTTTTCTCCCAATTTTGTTTGAAAATTCTTAATATACACATGATCTTCCATAGAGTACAGTTTAATTTTTTTTGTATTAACAATTTCCGTATTTTTACTTATATTTAATAATTTAATTAAATCAAATCTTGTCTAATCTAGGTCTAATTTTAAAAATATTCTCTACTGGAGAGATATCAATTACACTTGACGGAATAGTTTTATATGTAAACAAAAAATCTGAAAATAGATAACCGATTATCTATTAACTCTTTTGTTATTTCTTTACTCCTCTCAAAAAATAAACTTTTGTCTAATCCTTTCTTGACAGTTTGTACTCCCCTTTCTGCAATTCCATTTGCTTGTGAGTGAATATAGAGGAGATTTAATAACTTTAATATCATTAGCTATGCAAAATTTATTAAACTCTGTGAAATTAAAGGGCAGATCATTGTCCGATACTAATTCTACTAAATCAATAACCGAAAATATCTCTTTAAATTTTAATATTATTTCTTTTGCACTATAACCGTTACTCATTAGTTTTATATACACCTTGACTTACAGTCTACTAAAATTAAGAATGTATGCGAAATTTGAGAATATTTATGAAAAAAATCTATATGTGCTCTAAAAAGTTAACTGGTGGTTTTGGCTATACAAGTAAGGTATTATTATTTAAAAAATTTTGAGTGTACTGGCATGAACCAATAAATTTTCTATGTCTTCTGACATACCGGGCCACCAACAATAATTTCTCATTAATATTTTGGTAAAACTCCTGTTTAGGGGAACCTTCTCCAATGACCTTGACATATGTTATCAAAGTCATGACTCTGAGTGACCTCCAACAGGTTTTAGCTATCATTCATCCTTCGTTAAAAAGTTATAAACAAAAAAAGTTTCGAAAATAACCTCTTATTTCTGCTATATCTCCTAAATCAATGCTATCCCCCATTTAATTTTTGTAAGAAATCATTCAGAAAATCACTCAGGCACACGACTCTCATCTTCGACTCTCATCCCTCCCTCCTGCTTCAGAGGCGCACTCTTACCTTCGACTTTCACTCCCATCCCTTCCCCCCCCTACTATTGTAAAATCTATGTACTTTGAATACATATAAACACATACATTGGATATACATACACACTTATGTATATTTATAACAATAATAGACTTATTAAAGCTCTCGAACATTCCTTGTATTCAATAGTTGATAGATTTCTAATACAATAACATGCGGCTTCACTAATTTCTATACTTGATTGATAATTACGTTATTTTCTTATTTGTGCGAGAAAGGTGTAATTAAACAAAATGTTAAGTATCAGCGATGTAAAATCAGTCTCAATCTACGTATGACATGCTCCTTTACAAGGGGCGAGGGTGGGATGAGAGTCGAAGGTGAGAGTCGTGCGCCCTTAAAACAGGGGGGAAGGGAGGAGGGAGAATCGAAAGTGAAAGTCGTGCGCTCCTGAAGCAGAAGGGAAGAGAGGGTGAGAGTCGAAGGTGAGAGTCGTGCGCCCCTTTACAGGTAGGGTGAGAGTCGCTTCTCGTAGAAAATCATAATATATATTTTAAATTAATATATTTTAAATTTATAATATATATTTTAAAGTAGAGAATTTTTGTTTCATGTAGTAGAAAAGAAACTTATTTTTCAAATTTTTTTTGTTCATAACTTTTTAACGAAGGACGAGCAACGGCTAAAATCTGTTGGAGGTCACTCAGGGTCATGATCTTGATAACATATGTCAAGGTCAAGGTCATCGGAGAGGGTTCCCCTAAACAGGAATTTTACCAACATTTTTGTACATATGATTCACAAATGTTGTTGTCATGAAAAAAGATTTAAGATTTCTTTCCTTAAACTGTTTGGGATTATGACTTTATGTCCCATTAGTAAACAATTATATTCTATCGATATATAATGTCTCTTTTGAAAATACGGTTTCATATTATCATCCTGTATATAATTTAACCATCCCGATACTGTAAAATCTAGAATCTTTAACAATAACAAGTCTTGTTTCTTTTGCGATATCATCTATCTAATGATATGCCTCTAACTGTGTTAAAAGAATAGATAAAATTTGTAATACCTGTTTCATTTTGCATTGATAGATGAAAAAGGCCGTCTTGCATTTGTTACCAATTTACTTTTTTATATTTAATTTCATATTCATATGCTGATAAGGTTAAGGGCCAACGCGTAATTCGTGCCGCTGTGATAGCTGTAATTGCTTTATTCTTATCAAAAATATACTGTAATGGTTGGTAATCCGTTACTAACTTGCGACTAAATATAAATTTATGGAATTTCCTAATTCTAAAAATTAAAGTTTCTCTTTCTTTGAATATTTTTTTTGGCTAGAAACGATGTACTAGACGCAAACATTACAGGTTTATCTCCTCCATTGATTTTATGGCTTAATACTACACCCACTCCATAGCCACTCAAGTTACATGTTATTATATAAAAATAGATAATTTAGGGTCATAATGTGTTAAAACATTATTCGACGTACGTTTTTACTTAATTGAAAAATTTTTTCATGTTCTTTCGTCCATTGAAATTTTGTACCGAGTTTACATAAATCATATAATGGTTTTAATACAGATGACAACATTGGTATAAATTTATCGTAGTAGTTAAGCCTACGTATGACTTTAATTGCGGTGAAGACATTTTTTTGATTCAATTTTATTTTTGGTGGGGTGAACATTATCCGCATCCACAATGTGTCCTAAAAATTCTACGTTTTCATTGTAAAATTTACTTTATGTTGACTTTGATATTATAATCATTCAAACGAAGCAACTTTTTATATATTTTGATGACATTCTTTTAAAATTGATCTGTATACCAGGATAAATCATCTAAATAGCACTTTGTGTTAAGCAACTCCATCAAGATAGTTTCCATGATTGTCTGGAAAATATCTGGTGCTGAACTAACTCCGTAAGTTACTTTATTATAACGAAAAAGATTCATATGAGTGTTTATAGTAAAAAGTTCCTTAGAATATTCCCTCATTTCTAATTGTTGGTAAATCAATTACCGTAAAATATTTACTGCTACTTAACATGCAAAAATATCTGGTAATGGTAAGACATAATGATTACTCTCAATAACTTTATTTAATGTTTTTTTTAACAGATATCACTTGATTTTTTTTTTAGAATTACAATAATAAGGCTTGTCCATTTACTATGATTTGGATAAAATACCTGCATTGACGAATTTTGTCAACTCCGACTCAACTTTAAATTTAAGACTGAATGGCATTTTGTATGCATTGTAAAATATAGGCTTCCCAGCAAACATAGCATATATCTCAAAACACGTAACTCAAACATAATTTGAATTTTTTACTCGTAATAGTTATGTCAAAAGTTACGTGACTTTACAAAGAATATAGTAGTTACATAACAGTGATACGATTTATATACGAAACGACGATTGATACATAAAAATTATGTATTGAGATAAAATGCATGTGCAACATTTATGCAATACAAAATTTGTCATTATGATACTTACTATAATACTTATTAACATTAACTCGATTTCTTTGATTTGAAGAAGTTTTTTGATTATTTCTTGCTATTAGAATTTAAAAAAAAATAGTTCATATAGTTTTGCAATTTTTTTTAAATGAAAGAAATATATTTTCAATGCGTAACCAAAAATATTCTTAAATGAAAACTATTTGTTTGTGTAATAAAAAGATTATATTTTAACAAAAAAGTAATTTTTTATTATTATTTACTTTTATTTTTCCAGTTAAATTTATTATTTACTGTTTCGCATACTTATATTCTTGTCTTAACTATAATATACTTAAATATTAATCATTGAAAAACGCATCGCATCACCGCCAAGATTTGAACCCACAATGTCTAGAACAATATCCTAATAATATTTACGCTGAGCTAATTGCACATTTGTGATCGAATCATTGCCAACCTTACTTATACCCCTTATTGTTTATACCATTTCTATATTAATTTCATACCTCGCTGACGGTTTAATATTATTAACATTTAAGAAAATTACATTGAAATAAAATAATCTACGCTGGTAATTTATTCACTTATTGTTGGTTAGGAAATGATAATCTATCCATGTTAAATACTTATCCTTTATATTTTTATATTTATAAAAAAAATCGACATAACAATCGAATATATTATTATCTAAGTGCATATAAAAATATTTAACTAATACCATAATAGAAGCAAACTATATAGAACCTAATTTAAGTTTTGAATAGACTTTATTTGCTAGCGATACTGATTATTTTAATTATTTCTTTATTGACGAATAATTAGAAATAATTTGCAATAGTACTTACTGATCTATTGTTTTCTTCAATTTATCACATTTATTGTTCCTTAATTTGTTTATATAACAAATTCTCACTTCTCTCAATTCTTTAAACAAATGTAATCACTGTAAAAAAGTGACGTATAATTTATGAAATTAGGTTACATCGTAGTGATGTAACTTTAGGTAAGTACAATCTCATAATTTTAGTGATATAATTGTTATAGACTATAGTATACATTCCCGCAGATGTAACCAAAACATGTATAATTTACATCTTTTTCCATTATGGCTTTGTGCTGTAAATGTATTTTTTATTTTTTATATCTCATTCATAGAATGGTACATAAATATAATGTAATTACATTTAATTTACATAATATATTATGTACTAAATATATAACAAAGACATGTAACAATATTTTTATATCATAATATCTCATTTACGCCATAAAGTCTTGTTATTATAAAACAGAAACATCTGAATAATGACAAAAAAATTATATAACAACGCCAAGTCATATTTGCTGGGTTTACATTTGGTTTCAATTGAATATTAACTTTAAAATCCTTGATACATGAATCTGTGCCTGAGAATACTTTAAAAAAACTTTTCTTTAATATCTGTGATATATTTTTCCATCTGATCCGTGCGCTTCGTTTTTATCTCTCTTAATTCACCAACTTTTGACTTTCGATCAGTTTAACAATGGATTCCTTCCAATACGGATTAATAATATCTAACCAATTTCGACCTAATAGTCGTGCGAATCTTATTGAACTGTCTAGAGCAATTAATGGTAAAACATATTCTTTACACTGATATTTAATATTAATCAGAATCTGCCCTATAATATAGAATTAATATTTCTACTTATAACGACTTTTAACTTGAAATGTACCGTTTCTAAATTAATGTTGCTAAATTTTTTCTTATAATCGTCGACATGAATTACAGATTTGCATGCTCCGGAATCTGTTGTATTTCCATACATACTAATTTGTTTCCTACGTACAATTCGACTTTCAAACTGTTTTTAAACTCATCGATTTGATTTATATCTATTAATCTCAATTCAAGGACATCATCATTACCTTGACTTTGTTTTTCTTCAACAGAATCTATATTGTGAACTTTGTTTTTGCATATAACAGACTTAGATGTGACCTATTTGATTACATACAAAGCATCTCCAATTTATGGCCGGATATTTGTTATGATGTGAATCCTTGTACATCGTTTACATTTCTTTCTTGCTGGTAATACTTTATTACTTAATAAGTAATACTGATCTGCTTGGACGTAATTCGGTTGATTTCCTTGAGTTCGACTAGTTTGTAGCCTACTTCGAGTGTAGTTCGTCCTACTTAATTTGTTTTGACTGTAATTCTTGTAATTCTTCATGTAGTTTCCCATAGTTCTTACTTTTATAATTCAATCTGTTGACTCGTACTATATCCTCTTCATCATCCAAGCATCATGATTCTTGTTTGATATTCTGCTAATTCTATCCTTGTGACTATTTCGCATGCTTTTTCGAAAGTTAACTTATCTTCTGATAACAATCTTTGTTTGATTCGATCTAACTTTAAACCGGAGATAAATTTGTCTCTTAATGTTTCTTCCAGAAATTTTCCAAACTCACAATATTTTGTTTTTCAGTTTGGTTTGGTACGTTTTAATATTTTCATTACTATCTTGATTTGTATTATAGAATTTGTATCGTTTTACTATCACCAGTCTTTTTGGATTGTGTTAATGCAATTTTTAACTTCTCATACGTCTTTTGACTAGTTGACTCTAATAATAAAAAATCCTTCAAAACGCTGTAAGCTTCTTTTCCTAAGGATAAAAACAGTGTTACTAGAAGGCGAAAATTGAAACACCAAAATGTGAAAAAAGCATAAATGCTTCTTTTACATTTTGATGTTTCAATTTTCGCCTTTTAGAAGTTTCGTTTTATGCTTTTATTACTCTCTCATTACATTCAATTTACGCTCCAATTTTTATTTTCATAAGGGTTAATAATTAAATGCTCTTATATCAAATTACTTTATTTTCTTAATTTTTTTAAATTACTATTTTATCAACCTTAAAAAATTATCGAGTAATTTACCGTAATTTACCGGGTAAGTTATTGTTAAATTGGGTCATTTTCATCTCTACTTGTTGATGAAATAAATTATTTACAGAAAGAACGTTTAGAAGTACAAACGAAAGAAGGCTTTTTCCATATTTATTTTGCTTTAGGTCTTGTTTTAGATGACAATCTCGAATTAAATTCAGTTATCATAAATATAAATCATATATATTTAAAATGTCAAAATATGATTCATATTTATGTCCAGTAGAAAAATCAGATCTCTTACGTATTGAATAAAATTATAATAATGATTACTTGAACAATGTGAAGGAAACTGGCGTTAAAGAAAATAAGGAACAAAGTAAATCACTTTCATGTGACAATTAATGTTGCTCTTGATAAAATGCATGATTTTGATGAAGACATATACAAATATGGAATGAGCCATATATTATATTATTACATTTATGATATCAAAGAAATATTCCTAAATACTTTAAATGAACGTTTGAAAGATTTTGATTATGATATATATAAAAATAATATATCAAATAATATATCAAATAGACCTTCATCTTTAAAAGAGGTGAAGTAATAAAGAAGAAGTTATCTTTTTCAGCTTGTGAAATGAGTAACTTTTTGTTTTTATTTCCATATATTGTTGGAGATATGGGAATATTATTTGATTTTACATAAAATTCATGATTTAGTAAATGCGAAATATTTCTAAGAAGAATGCGCTAAGCTGCTTGAAGTAGAAGAACATTATGTGAAATATTGCAATTTTTTTATGGTTAATCTAAAATCAAAGCATCATAATATGATACATTATAAAATTGTATTGAAAAAAAGTGATCCTTTATCTCATTTAAATGTAGCATTTGAATCGAGAAATCGATTATTGAAACTTGCTGCAAATGCCTGTTCTCGCAAAAATATTGCTCATTTACTTGTTACAAAAGAACAGCTCAGTTTATAACAGTTTTTATTATATTATAAATTGTCTAAAATCTCATTGATAACCAAAAATTAGATCGATATTATTTGTGGATAACATTTCATTTTTAAATTCCTTCTTGATATTTAAAAATTCTTCACCAGCAAATTTTATGAGCAAATGTTTAGAAGTTCCTTGGATTGAATATAAAGGAATTATTTATAAATCTAGTATATGTGAATCTATATATGTTCTCAATATATCTTCTAATAATCTTCTTCAGTTTGGTATTGTGAAACATGTTTTTGTAATGATTTTAATAATTTATGTTTAACATGCCAAAATCTTCTCAATATAGGTCTCTGCAAAGATCTTCATGGTTATAAAGTTGAACTACTATTTAAAATATCTTGTATTGTTTTTGAAAATTTATGTCATCCTTTCCCTGCTATTATTGTACCTTTATCGAAAAGAGGAATTGTTTTAGTTTGTACGAGGGGAAAGTCAATAAGTTTTTAGAAAAACATAGTAAAACATATTTTTTTTTATCAATTAATTTTTATTTCTCAACATAGTCTCCTTTCAACTCGATACACTTGATCCAACGATTCTCCAACTTTTTTCAGCCGTCCGAATAATATGATTTGTCCAACTCTTCAAAATAAGCCTCTGTTTCGACGATAAGCTGCTCTCTGGTGGTGAATCTCTTTTCTCTGAACCATTTCTTCAGGTTTGGAAACAGGTAATACTCACAGGAGGTTAAATCTGACAATACTAGATGGGGAAGCAATTCGTAGCGGAATTCATTGAATTTGGCCATCGGTGCCGGATATGTGTGAATCCGTGCATTGTTTTGATGGAAGAGCACTTTCTTCTTCGCCAATGGGGAAACGTTTTTTCTTTAAAATGTTGTTGAAACGGTCCAATAAGGCTGCGTAGTAGTCGCCATTGATCGTTTGCTCCGACGGAAGGTAATCAATATGAATTATATCACTTGCATTCCAAAAAACTGTGACCATCACCTTTCCAGCCGACTTCACGGTGTTCGCCTTCTTCGGAGCTGGTTCACTCGGTGAAGTCCATTGTTTTGATTGTTCCTTGGTCTCGGGTATGAAGTAATGGATCCATGTTTCGTCCACAATAATGAATCGACGAAATTCATCTGGATTACGTTGAAACATCTCCAAACATTGTTTTGAAATCACACGGTCGCGCTTATAGTTCATAGTGAGCAAACGCGGCACCCCTTGCCGATAGCTTTTTCATACCCAATTGTTCGTGCAAAATTGAAATCACTGTGCCATGTGATATGCCTGTGGTCTCAATAAGCTCGCGCACTTTCACTCATCAATCAATCAAAACAATATCGTGGACTTTATCGATGATTTCTGACGTAACAGCCTCAACGGACGTCCCGAACGAAGTGCATCACATGTAGATGTACGACCACGTTTAAATTCATTCACCCAATTGTGTACAGTCGCAAACGCTGGTGCAGATGTGCTGTGAACATTATCCAACCCGACTTTGATTTCTTTCGGCGTTAAATCTTTCATATGTAGATGTTTAATCATTGCACGAAACTTTTTTTCCATTTTGCAAAAAATACAAAGATTGTTCGCTTTAATCATCTACAGAAATGAAACCACCCGATGAATTCCGTTAAAAATTTGACAATAATCAGCTGAAAGATGCTACTTGTCAAAAAGTAATGTCATGACATTGCGAGTGCCTCTGACTGATTTTCTAAGAACTTATTCACTTGCCCTCGTACCAAACATGCTTTATAAATTAACAGTAATATATATGATGTCCTACCTAACTAAACCATCTGAAATATTTCGCTTGGTTTTTGTGATAGGAAAAAATATTTCAGATGAAAGTGGAATAATTTTAAAAGAAACGTATTTCTGTCAAGTTGTTTTTCTTCTAGATGGAGGCGTCAAAAAGATATGAAGGTTACCTCCACTTTTTTAAATGGAATTATATAATTTTTTTACACAATATTCCTCAAATTATACTGTATACAAAAGTATAAGGTAGAGATATCAAAAAACAAATAATTTACGAATTTAATATTTTCTATTTTATTGTGACACATATTGACATAAAATGTTAAATAACTCATGAACTATTAATTTTTTGATAACGTTTCTTAATACTTTTATGAATAGAATAATAAGATGAATCAATGATGGGGAAAAAACACATAATTGCTTTAAAAAAATATGTGTGCGAAATGGATAATTTTTTAAGTAAATAATTGTGTGTTATCTTTCCACCAATTAATTCTCATTATTCTATTTTAATTTATGCAATTTGAAATCCACCGATCAGAAGAAGAAGTATTAAGTATGTTAAGAATAAAAAAATCCTGCAAAGAGAGAATAATGAATCGTGATTCTTATTGTTTTGTAAGAACTTGTTATATAAACAAGTTCAACAATTCAGAATTGTCATTTATGTGTTTGCCAAAAAAAAAAGATTCTTCTATATAAGTTATGTTAAAATTATTTGGAAAAATTCGAATTATTCATTGTTTTTATCAATTTCCATATTATCCAAGCTCATTATCGAGTTCTCATGATGATTACGCACGATTATTTCGATCATAGTATTATCGAGAACGAGGAAGGTGAAATAATCCGGAAGAAGAAAAAATTATGTCAGATAATCCGTAATTCTACTATAATATTAATTTTAAATTAAGTTTAAATAACCGTTAATATGTAAAACATCTTTTTAATCTTTTAAAAAGTCAAGAAATAAATGGAATTTGCGGGTCGATCAAATGTACAAAAAGACGATTTGTCACAAAAAAAAGCATATTTAACATGTAGCAATCATTTTTCTGAGAAAGATTTTAAATCTATCCACAAAGATTATTATGGCAAAAGTCTATCTCATCATTAAATAGTCCAAAATATAAATGTGGTGTAACATACAAAAAGAAATATGCAATTGAACTTATAAAAAATATTAATCTATATAATTGGAAGTTTTTATAGGTATATCATCTTTCCAATGTGATGCAAGCCTTGCCAATAATTATTCAGTCACAAATACAACAGGCAAAAATGTCATTGAATCAAGTCATAACGTTTGTAACGGTAAGTTATATATCTAATCTTATACAAAATGCATAATATTTTATTTTTTTATTTACTTTCAGACAATAATACTGTAGACTTGCAACATAGCATTAAAAGAAAAGCTGTTGATTTACTAGCATCGAAAAAACAGGATCAAATAGCAGGATCAATAGATCAAATATTTGTAAAGATGTTACTAAATCAGATTGTAACGTTTGCAATGGTAAGTTACATACCTAATCTTAAACAATGCATAATATTTTAACTTCTCATTTATTTTTAGACAATAATATTGCGGACTTGCAGCCTAGCCTGAAAAAGAAAACTGATTGTAGCATCAAAAAAACGAATGACCCATTTGACCACATTACATTTGATCATCATCTCAATTGACTACATTACGATTAATTATGTTGCAATTGATCACGTTGCAAATAGCCTCGTTGCAATTGACTACGTGTTGCAAATGATCACGTTGCAATTGACCACATTGCGATTGGCCACGAATTGCAAATGACCACGTAGCGATTGACCACGTTACGATTGACCACGAGTAACAAATGATCACGTTGCGATCGACTACGAGCTGCAAATGACCACGTTTTGATTGACCACAAATTGCAAATGACCACGTTGCAAATAACTACGTTACAAATGACCACGTTATGTCACGTGACGCAAATAGGTATATAATAGCTTAACTCTAACCTAACCATATATTATATATAATAATTTAACCCTTTTGTGAGAGGAGAAAAATTTTCGCAAAACTCGTCATCCGGGATGTTTCCAAAGAGAGAACCTAACCGGATGACGAAAAAACGCCCAGAGGCCGATCCTCTGAGTCATAATAACCTTTTTTTTTATAACGATGGGAAAATGCCTTATGCATCCCGCTGGCCTCGGGGAAGCGCCAGGGATGCGGAACTCGCACCTGCTAAAACCTCACCGGGGATCCTAGTCTGACTGGGGCACCTCCGGAAACGCGTGCAGCATATTTCTGAAGGTGCCCACCAGTCGGATCACTAAAATGGAGGTGCATAGGGCGCAAACTGCCCTATACAGGCGAGGGAAGAGACATCTCACCCCGCCCCTCTTCCCCCGTGTAACGGATGAGGAGGTAAAGTTGAGATGTCCGACCCCCGCAAGAAATCCAACCTCCTCCCCACCAAGCAATGGGCAGACTGCTCACGAGATGAGTTGTCATCCCCGTGTGCTATCTATTCGGATTCCGGAGTACACCCCCAAACCTCATCTCCGGGCCGTGAAAAGAGAAGTGGGAAAATCCTTAAACTCCCCTTCAATTATCGCCACCGGTTTGTGGTCCGGAGAATATTCCCGGGTAGCGCCGAGCCGGACACGACCCCTGAAGAGATAACCTCGGGCCCGACGCCACCACTGGTTGCAACCGCCTGAACCTCCCGTAGACGCGGGGTCCCACCACCGCCATCTCCTTTTGTGCGGAGCATGATCCCAGCCGCAGGGTGAAATGACTGTGTCATCTCCTCCATCGTCCTCTCCGTTATCGAGGGGTATATAATGGAGGTGGTTGACTCTTTTCCTATACGACACAGGTACTCGCCGTAACAACCGTGTTCGGTGAATACCTGTATCAGGCGATATGTCAACCCGCCCTACTCTCTATCCGCTCATACCAACAGACAGGGCTGGACGGTCTCTAACGTCCGTGTGCCGGTCCTCAGCAGATCCTCAAGGAGTCTCCTTCAGATCTTAAAGGCCCGCCGAGCGAGCGGGCGTCCTCCCTAAAATGTGCAATGACTCCCAGCGTGGGGTTTATCCCTCTCTTAAAAACACATCATTCAGACTCTAACGAGTTCTGGACGAGGGCATCCGTCAGTATCTCAGCGGAGGGAATCTCCGCAAGAGCCACCATCGCGATGTGCGATATTGTATGAGCGAGTGAGGCGCAGGGCCATCTTCCGCTGTATAGATTCTTTATCCTCCTATTTTTTAGTGCTTTACTCCACCGAGACACCATACAGGGCACCATTGTAGATGTACGCCCGTCTCAAACCGGCACCCGGATTCCTCAGGTTGAGCATCAGGCCAACGAGCGCATTGGTCCATTTGCCCAACTTGGGGGTCAGAGAGTTGAAGTGCTCCCTGAACCCCCATCCAGAGTGAAGCCCAGATATTTCAGGATGAGCCCCACAGTGACGTAGCCTGGAGACGGCGCTCTCCAAGATCCATCATAAATAAACATATCCTCGGTTTTCTGGGGTGTCACCTTCAAGCCCCAATTCGCTTTGGTGATCCCCCCAATTGTTCCCTCCAACCAACGTGTCAACATAACAAACCGTGTGACAGTGTGGAGAACGACGTCGTATGCAATATTCCATAGCCCTAAAATTGACTCCTGAGGAATCTCATGATGTCTTCCTTCGGCGTTGGAGTCCGTTTTTATTGTGGAATTTCAGCCATCTGTTCCGAACCATGAAGTAGTCCTGAACCATATGAACAAGATAGGGAGACATATTATGATACCTCAGTGCCTCCATCACCTTGTTTCACAATTAAAGGTGTTGATCACGTCGAGTAATATGACCAATTTCCCAATATGGCCACTTCTCTTTCCCATCGATAGACTCCGTAATGGCCCGAACCTGACATATTGCATCGATGGTCGATCAGTTCTCACGGAATCTATATTGGTCGTCCGATATATTCGGATCACTCTGAGACAAATGCCGGACGATGCGGGCCGCTATAATTTTCTCTAGCAGTTTTTTCGCATCATCCAGTAGACGTATAAGCCTAAATGTCCTCCTTGCGAAGAAGGACAAGCCGCACTCTCTTCCATTCTTGAAGGAAGATTCCCTCCTTGAAGCAATCCGTAAATAACTGCCTCATTGGTGGCCACCAATCTCTGGAGCTGTCAAGGCCCAGATCTTTCCGTGCACGCCATCCGGATTGAGGGCTTTCGGCTTTTCCCTCAGTCTCCGGAATGCACGGAACATCTCGTTCTCAGACATGGTCAGCTCCTCTGTCCATCCCTCTAGTTTTCTCTTGGAATCACCCTCTCCCTAACAGGAAAAAAGGCGTCCACACATCTGTGAAGAGCTGGTTGTCGAGCCTTTTCGTGATTGGGGACATTTAAGGCCTGAGCCTCTTCGTCACAATTTTATTTGGACGTCCTCAAGAATCTCTGTCCAAGAATGACAGCTTCTCTTGTCAGGCCTGGGAGTTGACATTTCTGATTGCCAGGCGGAGGGCACTTCGTGCGATCCTGAGTGCCTCTTCCGATCATCTCGTCATCGCCCAGCCGCTTGGCCGCGATGACAGTTTGTCTTAGGTCGGCCAAATCTTCCGATCACCAATACGTAGTCCGATGAGACAACTGGCAATTCCGGGGCATGGAGACGTTACACGCTCTCTCCATTGTGTTCCGGAACTAAGTCAGTGTCTCCATCATTATGGCCTCCTGGCCCTTTCGTGGGCCATCATTATGGAAGGCTTCAAGAGCGTTCCTGTTCACTTTTTGAGGACCCATCGACGATCTTCATGCTGCCTTCTGCGGAGCTGCAGTACCTCGTGAGTTTTAGGGACCAGGCTGAATTGGATCATTTGATGATCCGATTGTTCGCTCAGCCCGGTCCCCACTCTCCATCCGTTGATTCTTGGGAGTCGGAGACTCGACCACATAAGATCGATGGTTGATTCCTCCTGATGTCCCACAAAGGCATTCTTCTGGCCCTGGTTCAGAAGTACCCAGCTCCGCCGTCTACTGGACCACGGTTTCTCCCCTGAGAAACTTCCTTGGGGATCCCCACGCCCTGGCATGGGCGTTGAAGTCCTCTCCGACGAAGGCTTGGCGGGGAGCACGTAGTGTGATGTGACTTCCCACGTCCTTCAGGATGTCTACTTTTTCTACCGTCCAGGAATGAGATAGCACTCATACACGTCGATGTGTCTCCATTCCACATCGACGTATCCGTTCCTTCTTGCCAGCAGCGAAATGAGGACGGAGTACGACGAGCTCTTCCAAACCACTGCCACCTTTCCGTACATCTCTTACCCACCGCGAATCGTTTTCTGGGATCCTGTACGGGTCGAAGATAGCCAGCCCTCCATCCCACTACTCGAGGCATTGATGCAATATATCCCAGTGGGATCCTGCATCCCACTGGAGTAGTTTAGATTTGCCTAGCGGATGGCGGTAGTCGCCATTTTTAGTTTTTAGCGCCGACCCCCTCCAAGGTCATCTCCACCACGGAATCAGTAATAGCCTCCAGAGAAGGATTGTGCATGGCCCGCCCGCCATCCCTGTCGCCAGCTCTGTCAGAGGACACAACCTCTTTATGAGATGTCTCTGTTTTGATCTTACTAGACTGGAAGGAGGATGTACCGGAATCACTCTTTCCTTTTGCTTTCTTCTTTGTGGCGGTCTTACATCTAAGTCCGCCGATGCGGTGACTATCAGGCTGCCCCTGCTCTTTGGAGGCTGGGCAACTGGTCTGACTACTCGAGCAGTCTTTAGCCAAATGTCCAACCCTGCCGCATCTGTTGGTTTGACTACTGCATTATTGTCGGACGTGGCCAGGCTCCAAGCAACGATAGCATTGGAGGCCACGTACCAGCAGAAGGACAATGCGGCAATCGGTTTATCTGATCTTCAGTCGCGTCGCCGCTATTATCTTCTTTGAGGCCTAGATGGGGCATTGCACCCACATCATACCAAGGCCACTAGGAAACGTCCTCTTCATCCCTATCTTCACGACGTAAGTCACCCCTTCACCTTGGAGACCGCTTCGGCAATCTTCTCCTCACTAATGGAATCTTCCAGGTTACTAACCCGAAGGTCCATCTTTTTCAAAGAACGGGAGATTTTCACATCCTTCCGTCCTGCGAACGCATACCTCATCTTAATTGCCAGGGCGTCAGCCTTCGCTTTACTCTCAACCCCATGGATCTCCAGAATTAGAACGTCCGTAAGAGCCCTCTTGGTCCGAAAGTTGTCAATCCCCAGCTCAGCCAGGTTAATAAGGCTTCGGGTCTGTCTCATTATGTCACCGTACCCATTCGTTTTCTGACAAATCACGATAATTACCGCTGAGCTGGGAATTCTTACCCTGGGTTGTAACCGTGTCTGAAAGGAAGGGGGCATTTTGCCTGTCCTCTTCCTTTGAAGCCTGTTCCTTTTCATCCCTTCGCTTTTTGAAAAAAGCGCCCTCGATTTCATCGAGGATCACTTTTCGGGGCCTGTTGATTAGCTGTCTTTTGGACCGCCCTGTGAGCATTCTTTGACGTTACCACAACTCAGGACTCGTTTGTATCCGCCAACGTCCTGAGCTGCTTTGCCGAGTCTTCCGCTGTTGCCGATATCTTCCTCGAGGTAGTCGGCATTGCGCCCTTCTTGTTTCCCTTCCCGCCGGATTTACGCACGGGTTAGAAGGGTTACAAGAGTTTGCTCGCCTTCGCCATCTTCTTTTTGTGGCTTCCTTTACGAGGGACTGCGTTTGGTGGTCGGGGCAGATATCGGGGGGTGGGGATGTGAGGAGAAATACGTTTCCCACTCTTTTCGCGGGGAATACCCCAATTTGCTCAAGAGTCCATACAGAATGAACTCCAATGCCCTTTGTAAAGATTTCTCCATAGAGTCCTCCCTAATCCTTTCCATAGCCTTCCGTGACAGAGACCTCGAGCACTTTCGCCTTTCCCCTCAGCATTAGTGTGGTAGTCAGAGAGATTGCTATTCCATCTCCGATCGTCCTCATTGATGTGGGTTCCGTGTTGGTTGGAGATTGGAGTTTCTTTTTTTCCCTTCTTTTCTCCCTCTTGTTGCGGCCACAGTCTCTCCATTATCCATGGAGGCCTGGATTGAGATTAGTGTCGCTGCTCCCTCCCCGTCGGAAAGGTCCAAGCCCGTCTCCTCCTCTCCTGTGTCACGGGCGCCTATCCCAGAGGTCCGCTGAAAGTTTGCCAGTTCCTGTCTTGCAGCTTCTAACTCCCTCTCTTGCTTAGCCATCCGCTCTCGCAGGCGGACCAGTTCCTCTCCCTCCTCATCTCCTGAGTGCTCCTTGGTGCGACTGCGCGTCATCAACAATGTCTTATTCCGGCGTCACCCTTGTCTCCGATTTTTCCCATCAGTCCCGACGTCACCGCGATCGAGATCTTGGCATAGGCTCATCATAGGTGATGTCGCCCTTAAGGTTGGATGAAATCTTGACTACTTTGATTATAGTATCGAGCTTCCTCGTGGCCGCCGCTGCCACAGAGTTGGCCGATTGTTCGACTAGATCCAACGCCCATTCTTCCGCTTTGAACGCCCACATCCACGCCGGGGCAGAAGAAGAGATCACCTTCGGATTAATTATCTTTCAATGCTTTTAGCATTTTGGCCTGCTCTTTTTTCGCCAGTGCCTCGACTATACATTAGCCTTTATGGGTCTTTAGCCGGACGATCCCTTTCCTCCTTTGGCTCCTCCTCCAAGTCGACATCCATACCCGTTTTCAAACCTTCTTCTTTCTTTCTGGCGCATCCTCCTCGTCATTAGAGGGGAGGCCCATATATGGTTGAGGCCGGGGATTATAACCTCCCGATCGACATCGACCTGGCGCCTATCCTCAGCTTGGAACATGAGACCGGCATCTCTTTTGGATTACCGCGCTTTTTACTATGGGACGCACCGAATGATCTTCTTTTGGACATGTAATTATTGGACACCGCACGATTGGACATGCACGATTGGACATGTAAAATTGAACACTGCACAGTTGGACACCGTATTATTGGACACGGAATTATTGGACACGGCATTATTGGACACGGCATTATTGGACACGGCATTATTGAACACCGTATTATTGGACACGCATTGGTGGACATCATATTATTGGGTACGCATTTCTGGATACTGCATTATTGGACACGCATTGCTGGACACCGCATTATTGGACATGGCATTATTGAATATCACATGATTTTATACCATACGTCTTTAAAAAATGTGTCATTCGATGTATAAATTATGCACATTTAAAGTAAGGCCCTCCTAATATGTACGTACATACGCGTATCAAATGCGTTATGACTCACCGAGCGACTTATAGCTTTACCAGGTCAATGATTTCTATCTATACGTAAATTATATGTTTATTTCATACATACGGACTCTATCTGTCGGTGGTCAGCTCATCCACCGTGAAGGATTCAAGACTCACGGTGGACAGGCACCTGCCAAGCGTCCCGCTTT
This sequence comes from Acromyrmex echinatior, assembly GCF_024713525.1. Lineage (NCBI taxonomy): Eukaryota > Metazoa > Arthropoda > Insecta > Hymenoptera > Formicidae > Acromyrmex > Acromyrmex echinatior. The sequence goes on along the minus strand of NC_141858.1, from coordinate 2,155,457 downwards.
AGAAGGAACGCTGTCGCGGGAATGCTGGGCTATTGACTTCAATGTCGGCTCAGATCTCAGAATATGTCCGAGCGGGGACTGGGACCGCACGTCCCGTCTCGGAATACATTCGAGCAACCGCGCGGTCCTTCTCCAGGAGGAGTCATCACGGAACCTCATCACAGAATATATCCGCGTGGCTCCCACCCTCCGTGGCTTTCCAAGCAGACACCTAGTAGCACCGAGTCGGCCGACTTCACTGCTGCGTGAGAATGAGCAAGACAAGGAGAGCGCCCGTCCTTCTCCCTCTACTAGTAACTTGTAAACACAAGCGAGTAATAGAGCGAAAAGGATGGTTGCACTCTCGCTTTCTCTACTAGCCGCTTGTTATAAGCGACCGAAAACCGAAAATGTGTTTTCTCGGCCGCTCGGCGTGTTTTTGTATAAGCGAAAAAAAAACACACACATTCTATATAGCGATAGATTTTAATAAATTTTAATAATCATATCACTCTCCTATTAATAGCAAAAATTATTTTAAAACGCGACAGTTTACGAAATATTAATTATGTTATAAAATTATATTGGTATCTTTATAATTCTTTATCTTTATAATCTTTATAATTATATTAATTATCTCACTTTAGTTCATTATCAGAATTCTTACATACACTGAGATGATAGTTATAAAAGAAGCATTTAAAACAAAATACTAATCGACTAATACACCAAAAAAAACAAATACATTTGTGATAAACACATCATTATAAAAACATTATTTCTTGTCGGATTTTTTAAAAGTAATAAAATTTTATTTGCATGTAAAAATATTAGTCTTCATTCAATTAAGTTGGACCATACCATCGAATCATTATTTTTTTCTACAATTATTGATTTAAAAATAAACGACTAATTGCAATAATTATATAAGAATGTATTATTTTATCTTAATCTTTACTGATAATTAATGTAATAAATTTAATTAACTATATATTATGAAAATAAAGAGAAAAGAAGCACGATTGGCGCTTGAAAAGTCCATCGCGCGTTTTACTTGCTCAGTCATACCGATTAGTTGTGTTTACAAATGTGTATATAATCCACACAGAAAATTTTAACAATACCTTATTAATTATTATATGCACCGACTTTTGGCCGTTATTGATTAAAGAGATGTTATACGTATTCAAAATTTAATGAAATTTATAATGTTGGAAATTGTTTGCTAATATTATCAGTCTCGGCCGGATTTTATTAAAGAATTTTTATAAAACTATAATCGCAATATCCGTAGACCGATCTTATATCTAAATAACGTAAAATTTATCTCACACAGATCTTCTTATGACCGTTTCATTTTAAGATATTTATAATGATATTGAATATGTGAGATCGAATTATGAATATTGATCTATATATAAATAATAAACATGTCACAAATTTCAGTAAAGAGTTTTACTATATTCCTTTATTTTAACATTTTATATGATGTTTTTTTGCTTATATTTCTTTATTTCAATATTTCAATATTTTATTTCAATATTTTTATGATGTTTTGGAAATTTTGTCATTCATAGCTTGAAAATAAACAATTCAAATCATGACTGCAAACAATCTCGAATCCTTTCAATTGTTTTTGCTCCTTCTGCAATCTAAAGTTTTGATATGGTTTCGACAAGCTTATGCGGCATTCTGATAGCAAGAAGTTTCGGAGTATTAGAGGCTTCAACGTAGATTTGAATACGTATGACGAAGAACTTATGCCTTTTGAAGATCGAAAAAAAATTGCGGAAATAAAATTTGCAGCACTAATTGTCGAAAAAAATATTTCATTTGAAACGGCAAAATCAATTTTAAATTTCTTTCAAGACCTCGGAGAAGAGATCCGGAAATCTTAAAAAGTATGACGATGAATCGGAATAAGTCACCGAAAGTAATAAAGAATGTTTTATGTGTTTGTGAACAGAAGCGGTTGATCGAAAAATTATATAATAATAAATTTTCTATTTTTGTTAACGAAACATCTGATTTAACTAATGATAAATGGATAAATGGTTTTTGTTCGATATGTCGATCCTCAGACTTTGAATGTTCGAACGGAATTATTAGAATTAATTCATTTGGACGCGAGTGATTGTAGTGCCGAAAAATTATTTACAACTTTTAGAGCCGAAGCATGGAAAAAACAAATTCTGTTTTCAAACATTCTCGCTCTTTTTCCTGTGATAATGCCTCTGTTATGATACGAAAATACGAATCATTTAAAACTAAATTACAAAAACATTGCAAAAATTTGATAACGATGCCATGCCCTTGTCATGCATCTGCATTAGTAGCAAATGCAGCTTGCGCAATTCCTGAAGCATGCGAGAAGCTTTTGCGAAAAGTGGCATTGTTTATCTCTAGTCCCAAGCGCACATATTTTTGATCAATTCCAAAAATCATTTAGTTTTAATGAGATTTGTAGGAAAATTTTAAAACTCTGAAACGCGATGGCTTTCATGTCATGCATGCGTGGCTAAACTAAATGAAAATTGGAATGTGCTGTTAAAATTTTTGTAAGAAGAGCAATTGAGCGAGAAATCAAAGTCTAGGATTGCTTTACTATCTTTGATACAAAATTCAGAAATACAAGCGTCTCTTATTTTTTGAATATATTCTAGATGCATTTAACAAGTTTAATGCATCTTTTCAAATTGAAAAAACAAAAGTTCATTTACTTCAGCCAGTTGCAGAAAATCTTTTGAAAACGTTCTTAAAAATGTTGTAAAAGTATTATTAGTAAACCATTAGTTCGTTTCGATGGGTATAATTAATCCTTTGCTTGCGTGTAATCGTCTATCTCCTGATCAAGTTATGATTGGAGAAGCTTGCCAAAATCTTCTTAATCGATTGAATCAAGAAAGAAAGTCAGGGTAAAATTGTCAAATCAGTTTACGATAATTATTTGGCATTCTATGACATCGCTGCGAAAAAAATTCGTAACAAACTTTTTGTCAAGGACGAATTTTTGAGTAAATTGAGGATCTTTGAACCAAAATTTGCTCTGCAGCAAGTAGACAAAAAAAACAGCCCGAACAACTCCGTTCAGGATGTTCTTTTTGTTGCCCAACGATTCGGCGGATTTCATGAGGAGATATTAAAAAAAGAATAGCAATGTCTAAAAAAGGATTTCCCATCAAAGCAGAAAGCGATAATAATTAATTTACATTTTGATGAAGCATGGAAAACAATAACAACTAAAAAGACAAATGGAAAATTTAGATATCCCGTTTTAAGTAAATTAGTTAATATAATTCGATCTCTTTCAAAAGAGTTTTTTATGCTGACAGACGTAAAAACCAAGAAACGTAGTAAACTTCATCCGAGTAACGTTCAATCTTTATGCGTGTTTAAATTAATTCTGAAGGCAAGACGAGAAACAGATCGAACCATGATAGTTGATGCTCGACATTTAATTCTCATGTCCGAGAACTTGTATAAAACAAACGCAAGAGAAAATACATGTACAATATTTTGCATTTGTTTGTTATTGATGAACATCCCTCTATGTCCTTGGATTTGTAACTAAATCTCTCAATTGCCAAATTATTATAATTGATTTCATTTTTTTATTAATTACTAAATTGTTACCTTACAGCATAGAGTTAAAAAAAAATATTTTAAAGAGGCTTACTGTTACTTCAAAGAGGCTTAGTGTTACAGCTTTTGCTGCTTGATAGTGGTTAATATTTTTTTTTTAACAGCATGTACTTATTTCTTGGATACCTCTTTTTCCTTTCTAATTTTTTTGGATTACTTTTCTTTGGATATAAGCTTTTATGACATGATTCTTCAATGGATTCTGCAATGGATTGGTAAGATATTTTACGTTGGTTTCTTATTCTCTGCTAAACTTAATGTACGTGTTTGGATTATGTTCTGATATTCATTGTGAGTACATTCATTGTGTACTTCAAATCTATAACACACATTACCATGTACCACAAATTTTCGGTACTGGCAATGAATATCGGAACGCAATCTTGATATGTATAAATATTAATAAAATTTTAGACTATTATGGAATCATAACATGAGAATTCTTTAGAATAAGTATTCAGGAATTTTTCAAGATTTGTCCACACGACGCTGTTTCACGCCATTCAGTCTCAGTTTAATCCTTTAATGTAATCTCATGCGATCCAGCACTCACATTTCGACATAGAACGTATCCTTCCCAAAAGTTTCCAAAAATTACATGCGGCTTCTCAGAAAAAATACGTAAGTTTAAAAATTAATATTTTTCATTGACATTCCATGTTCTAACTGAAAACCACATCTCGCAATGTAATACGAATGTCACTACTCATTTGGATTTCATATTCGTTATATAATATTTTGTTTAAATTGGAACAAAGGTTCTAACCCAGTGAGAAATAACTAACAATTAGATATGTAATTGATATTAAATCGACTTGGTATCCATGTCAATTTGATGCCAGTTCAATTAATCGTTTCTCACTAAGCACTTTTTATACTAACATTGTAAATATCAAGTAATTCAAGGCGTCGTTTCGCCGAGCGATATACACCAAACAATAACAATGATGCTGTAAGTGCAGCCAAAGGGCAAAGCCGTCATGTCGTTAATCGTACAAAACATTATCATTCCTCGAACTGGTAGCCGCAGGTTCAAACTCAGAAGATCGTTATCCAGAAAATGCAAGAGCTGATTGTGCAAAGCGCTCAAATAAAGCAATCGCCATTTGATCGTCGCCATCACCAATGTAAATTCGCTGATCGCCAAGACGATCGCTCAGTCGAAACAAACAGCTCCCACAATTTTCAAGTCTTCTGTCAAAGAATTTCAGACCTCATATGAAGCGCAGAAAAATCTGTTGACTATCGCCACTACATCGAACTTGATTTTGCGATGGACTTGGACCATCTCCTCGTCCTTCAGTTCCTTCGCCTATCCCTCAGGCAGTCCGTCATAAGGGACAAATACTGTTCGGACGTGTGAGGAATAATTTATCTACCACGCGGCCAAGGAGGGTTCTTTCCGTTAAAGAGGATATCTATGGTCGCGTCTTCTTTGCGACCACACGATAAGGAAGCCCCTACGGATTCCTATTAAGATCCGAAACCAACTCGATCTATTTCTGGGCCTGGAGTTTTCGGATCGCTACGCGGAGAACTTTACGCGTTTCGCACAGTCTGTCCCCCGCGTTCGCTAATACTATTCCTCCAATATATGAGCGCAAGATGACGTCTTTTTGAAACCGCCGCTTCCCTCAATGCAGCGATTTTAGGCGATTTTAGGCAATGCATCAATATGCGAGCCGCGATGGTGCCCTACGGCTCCGAGACATCGAGACATCGAATAGTCTAACCATCGTATCCCAGAATCTTTCAACCTCCTCCTTGACATTCTCATCCAGAGTATACGCTACCTAGGCTATGCCTAGAGCTATGCCTAGAGGGCATCCAGGTTGAGCTTTTTGAAAGTCTATCTGAGATGCCTGACGTCCCAGTCCTTTTTGGCACTTCTTGATCTCCGGGCCGGCAGTCGCTCGGACTATCATGGAAATATCCACGTGGTCCAACTGTTCGATCGGAAGATTGAGATTGATCTAATTAAATACCCTTCCAGCGGTATGAGACCCAAGTAACACTCTGCTCAACCGCCGAAAAAGTGCCTGCTCCGTCTCCTCCTGTTTACCAGACAGAGATCGAGCGATTCCGTCCACTTCATTACCGCATGGCCCTTTCCGTCTGTGCGGGGAGATCCCCCTCTGCGTGGACATTAAAGTTCCCTGCTATTAGAGCCAGGTGGGGGAGCGTCTTCTCACGGCCACAGTTCAGTTCCAGTAGTTTTATTTTAAACTTCCAGAGTGGGAGCTGCGGCCGGAAATAGCACACCAGGATGTCAAGGGCCCCCCATTCCACCATCATGTAGAAGTTATCACTTTCCACATGAGAAGGTGATGGGGAACCCCTTGTTGACCTTCAAACAACGGCGATCAACTCCGTCATGTCCCTTCGTCATTGGCAGGACATTATTGGGGTCGACTTCCCCCCTCCCCATCATACCCAAGTCTGTCTCACTTTCATCCAGCGCGAGGAGGAACATGTCCTGCACCGAACAAGGTTCAGATTTGCCTGGAAAAGGCACGTCTCCATGAAGATTATGATGCACCAGTCTTTTCCAGGCATACCTCTATCTTAGTGTCCTTGCTAGACACAGTTTCCGCAGCCGCTGCTCCAGACTTTATGAGGTGAGAGGGGAGTAGTAAAATTATCTCCCCCCCCCCGTCTGCCGAGCCTCCTTCGAAGTCTCCTTCTCCGAACCCCTGGGTAGGACGGGCTCTCCTTTCCTTTTGCCGCTGAATTTGCAGGCCGAATTTGCCACAAACGACTCTCATGCTGATTCTGTGTGCAGCCGGTCTGTTCTCGGCAGTACATGCCGGATAATTGGCAAGAGGCTTACAATCTCTCGCTGTATGCCCCTGTCATCCGTATTGGTAGCAGCAACCAGTTAATTTGGCTGCTACAACTAGTTCTTACGAGGTCGAGTCTCAAACATTTAAAGCATTGCAAGGGGCGAGCCATGATGAGAGAAATCCGGGAGAACACCCTTGCCCGTGTCCGCCACCATTTTCGCGACAGACACGGGGCACTGCACCCACGCTGACACCAGGCCATTGGTGACCAATCGGTCACAGGGCTCACCTTCACCTCACCAGAGGAACAACTCCCGCAGTACCTTTTTTTTTTTTTTTTTTTTTGATAACAGAGGGGAAATGCCTGACGCATACCCCGAGCCTCGGGGGAGAGCCCGGGGTTATGTGGGGCTTGCACCCACTAAAACCCCTCCGAGTGTCCTTACCTGGCCTTACATGAGGGACTCCCAGGAACGCGTGCAGCATACTTCTGGGAGTCCCTCAGGCCAGTCGGCTTATTGCCGACTTCTATTCCCGCCCGGGGATTTTTATGGCGTCGTCTGAGAGACGACGTGACCCCGGGCGGTGCTTGGCACCTTCGACTTTATTCGGGCGCTGGGGGGACACCACCCCCTGCGCCCGCCGTCCCGATTGGTGTTGGGGGGCGGGAGCTGGGGATCACAGCCCCCGCCGCGATCCCCAGCCCCCCGAGGGGCGCCAATCAGAAGTTTGGCGCCCCTCATGCTTCGGCGCCGCGAGAGGAAGTCTCGCGGCGCACCCCCCGCGCGCGGCGGCGCAGGGCTCCCCGCCCGGTCGCGCATTCGACGCGGCCGGAGGATGATGAGCCACTGCACCCCGCGCACGCGGAGGGTCATCCTGTTTCCGGCGGCGGATCGACTCTAGGGTCGGCCGAGACGCGGGGCCGTCACTGATGATGGTGGCGGCGGAGGTGGAGGGTTCACTGACCCCGACACTCCCGCACACCACCCCACCGTCCTCCTCTTCACTCCTCTCATCTATGGGGGAAGAAGGTCGCCGTCATTCTCGCCCCGTGGGGCGGTCCCGGCGGCGGGTACGCGCGAGGGGTGACCCGGGACACGAGCGATCCGGTTGGAGCCGGCGCCCGCGTTGACCCCCAACGCCACCATCCCTCGCATCTCCTTCCCCCCCGTCAGCCCCGCCACCCGGAGGCGGCAGGGGCGGGAGAAGGCCCCGACCTCCCGGTGCCCTCTCCCTCTGCCTCTCAGCCTCCTCCTTCTGCGACATCACCCGATCGCAGAAGGAGGAGAAGGCCCTCCAAGCACTCTCCCTGCCGACTATCTCCTTCACGACAGCCGGCAGGGAGAGATCCTCCCCTATCTCACGGACCAGGACACCGCGCTCGCCCGCCCAAGCCGGGCAGGTCTCCAGCGTATGCTGCGCGGTGTCCCGGTCCCCGTCGCAGTGGTGACAACAAGTGGTCGGCTCCTTACCTATGCGACACAGGTACTCCCCGAAACATCCGTGTCCGGTGAGCACCTGCGTCGCGTGGAACGATAGTCCGCCCCATCTCCTGCCTACCCATTCCTCGAGGCAGGGGAGGATGGCCTCCACGGTCCGAGCGCCCGTTGTCGGCGGGTCGTTTTCGAGAGCGGAGCGCCACTCTTCGAAGACCCGCCGACGGGCGTTCCTTCTCAGTCGGTCAGTGGTCCTCGGGGTAACGATCCCCCCCCGAAGCCGAATGGCCTTCACCCCGGTGAAGGTTTCCGCCAGGGCGTCGGCCACGTACTCGGCAGGGGGGATCCCCGCGAGGACCATGGCGGCGGCGTACGACACCGTCCTATAGGCCCTACAGATGCGCAAGGCCAGCCGCCGTTGCACGCTGTGCAACTTCTGCTTTATTCGGCGGCTGGCCAGGGCCTTCCCACTCCATACCGGGGCCCCGTAAAGGGCCCCGGACAGGACGGCGTGCATATAAGCCCTCCTGACCGACCCGTTCGGACCGTGGAGGTTGGGCATGAGGCCGAGCAGAGCGTCTGCTCGGCGGCCCAACCGCGGGGCTAGCTCGTCGAAGTGTTCGACGAAGCCCCAGCGACTATCCACGGTGAGGCCCAGATATTTGATCGTTGGCCTCACCGGGACGCGGACATCGTCCACCACTATATGTGCCTGAGGGGGCACCCCGCTCTTTCCATCGTGGAAGAAAAGAGCTTCCGATTTAGCGGGGGCCACCCTCAGGCCCAACTCCTTAATGGAGCCGACCACGCACGCCACTGCGACGTTTGCCGTACCGACGGCTCTCCCCCAGGTCGTGGCCCCGACCACTACCAACGTGTCGTCCGCGTAACAAACGACGTGACAGCCGAGGGGTAGGTCCGCGCGGAGAACGTAGTCGTATGCGACGTTCCAGAGTAGGGATCCCAACACGGACCCCTGTGGAACGCCGCACGACACGTCCCTCCGCTGCTGAAGTCCCGTTTTGTTATGGAACTCCAGCTGCCTGTCCCGGAAATAGTCCTCTATAATAGCGACCAGGTAGGGGGGCAAGAGGTGATGTCCTCTCATCGCCCCCACTACCCGGCCCCATGGGATGCTATTAAAGGCATTGGCGATGTCAAGGGATACCGCCAACGCCACCTCCCCTCCCGCGGTCATCTGCTCCGTGAGGGCCCTGACTTGCCTGACGGCGTCGATAGTCGATAGACCCTCCCGGAAGCCATACTGACCGCGGGATAGATTGGGACCATCCCGGGACAGGTGCCGGACGATGCGGGCAGCGATGACTCGCTCCAGCAATTTCCCCGCATCGTCCAACAGGCATAACGGCCTATAAGCGGAGGGACTCTCCGCTGGCTTGCCCTCTTTACGAAGAAGGACAAGCCTGGCCCTTTTCCACGGCCTGGGAAATATGCCGTCTCTGAGGCAGCTCGTGACGAGCCGCCTCAGACGGCTGCCCACTATGGGAGCCGCGGCGAGCCAGACCCTTCCGTGTACACCAGAGGGTCCGGGCGCCCGCGGCCTCCCCTTGAGGCGGGCGAAGGCCATCACTATCTCCTCCCGGGTGACGCCCAGCTCCTCCGTCCATTCGGACGGGGGGCCGACCCTCTCCGGTATTTCCCTTTCCCTATTGGGAAAGAGGGCGGCCACCACATCCTCCAGGTACTGAGCGTCCAGGGTTTCCGTTATCGGGGGGGCCCACGGACGAAATTGCTTCGTCACAATTTTATAGGGCCTCCCCCACGGTTCCCTGTCAAGGGAGGAGACGAGGTCGCGCCAAGCGTCAGCCTTCGCCCTCCTAATGGCCGCTCTAAGGGCGCTCCTAGCTTCACGGAGCGCCTCGGCGGCCACTTCCACCTCCTCGTCGGTGCCCCGTCGTCTGCGGCGGGTGAACCTCCGTCGGGCAGCTACGGCGGCCCGTCGTAGCTCAGCTATCTCCTGGGACCACCAGTAGACTGCCCTCCTCGCCACAGGATGGCAGAGGGGCATCGACGCGTCGCACGCGCGCGACATGGCGTCCCCGAGCCATTCGGCCTCCTCCTCCACCGAGCGGGCCTGGTTGGGTTCCGGCCACGTGGAGGAGAGGAGGCTCACCTCGAGGGCGCCGGGGTCCACTTGCGCCGGGCCCATCGACGTTCCTTCTCATGTAGGCGGCGTCTTATCGACACCTCCGTGGGGATGGACACCAGCTCCATGCGGATCAGACGATGATCCGACAATTCTCCTAAGGAGCTGGCGTCCACGTGCCAACCACGTATCCTGGCGGCAGCCGCGGGGGTCGCCCACGTCAGATCGACAATGGACTCCTCCCGGGCCCCCACGAAGGTACTGGCACGGCCTCTATTCAACAAGACTAGGCCGTGCCTCGCCGCCCACAGCAGGGTGCTGTCGCCCCTGGAGTCGGTGGATGGGGAACCCCACTCTAACGCATGGGCGTTGAAGTCCCCACCCACCAGTACTGGCCTGGAGGAGCGTCGTCTGATGTGCTCCCCCAGAAACTCTAGGGCGTCCTCATATTCCCTGCTCGTTAGTCGAGGAGAGAAGTAGCACCCCGCTACATCGATGGGCCCCCACTCTACCAGAGCGAACCCCTCCGCCGCCGATATTGGAATCATCGGCGGGGTGTCGCACGCGTGCCGGCTGACCACCGCCACCCGTCCCAGGGAGTCCCCCGCCCAGTTGGGGTGACTCTCCGGGATATGGTATGGGTCTGCGGCGATGGCCAGTCCACTCCCCCACTCGGCGAGGCACTGCATTAGCATGCTTTGCGCCCCGGCCGAGCGATTGAGGTTAACTTGAGCGAGGACGAGGGACATTAATTGTTGTTACCTCGTTCCTCACCCCCACCGACGTTGGATTTGTCGGCCACGTCTGCGACCGCCGTGGGGGGTGACTCCTCCACGACGGCCATCTCAATGTCGGCCACTGTTACGGCCGACATTGTCTCTGCGGTGGTCGCTGCCGCCGCGGGGGGCTGTCCCGCAACGGCAGTGAGGGGGCCACTGGGCTTCTGCCCCCCCTTCTTGCCCTTCGCTTTAGCGGCGGCGCATCCGGCGCCGCCGATGCGGTGCTCCGAGGGGCGGCCGAGCTCGCGGCACGCGGGGCAATCGACCTTAGCGCGGCACTCTCTCGCCGCGTGGCCGATGCCCCCACACCGGTAGCAGCACCCGGAGCGATCCACGGTGCTTGTGCATTTGGCCTGGACATGGCCAGCTTCCAAGCATCGGAAGCATTGGAGGCTCCGAGCCGGCAGCAGAGCCACCCTGCAGCTCGACCACCCCACCTTGACTCGTGAAGCGGCCACTAATTATTTGGCCGCCTCTACGGGGCACCGCACCCAGCAGGTGCCCAGCCCGTTGGGGGCCCTGCTGACTTCTCCCACCTTAAATTCCGGTGGGAGTCGCTTGCAGGCCCTCGCCAGATCCTGTGCCACCTCGGTGGGAGTGGCCGAATCATCGAGTCCGGTGACCCGGATCTCGGCCGTCTTCGATGGGCGGGACACCCTCACGTCGTCCCTGTTTGCGAAGACGGCCGTCAGCCTCTCGGCCAGCGCGTTCGCCATGACTCGACTCTCCGGGCCCCGGACCTCCCAAATAAGGGCCCCTGTGATGGCCCTCCTGGGACGGAGATCCTCGATCCCCACGTCCTTGAGAGAGATCGAGGATCTTGCCTTCCCTACCACCTCTTGGTAGGAGGTAGGGTCGGCGCAGGTCACCACTATGGCCGCTGAACTTGGCGGCCTCAATTTCGGGAGGGGAGCCTTCTTGCCGAAGGCTGGAGGCCTCGCGGCAGTGCTCCCCTTCATCGCCGTCCCGCCCTTTTTCCCACCGCTCCCCTTTTTATTGGGAGCGGGGGCCACGGGCGCCCCGGCGCTCTTCGCGCTCTTGGGGAGGGGCCGGGGCGGCTCCGCTTCCGCCTTTTTCGCCTTGGCGGCCCTCTTCGCCGGTGTGGCAGCGGCCAGACCGCTCCGCGGCTTTGTTGACGGCGCCGTCATCGGGGCGACCCCCATCTCCCGCAGGAGACGGGGCAGGAGCCGCACGATGAGCCGCTCGATGCGGCCCTCCTCATCATCGACCCTGTCGGCATTCTCCCTCCTTTTATTTTTCGAAGGGGGTGTCTTGCCGACAGGGGCGGTCCTGTCCGCGACGGCCGCCAGGGGGTTCAGCTGCTTACTACCCCCTGCAGAGGAGGCCTGAAATATGGGGATCTCAGGTCCTCCTCCGTGACCGTCACGCGCGGCCTCTCCCCCTCCGCGGGAGCAGTCCTTCCTCTAGTCCTAATTGGACTGCGGTCGCCAGCCAGGCTATCGGGACCCGACCACTCCATGATCGAGTCCCATTCCATCCCCGGCACCCTATCCCTGCCGGACGTGCGGCGGGAGGTGGACCTCCCCCGGCCGTGTTCCAGTACCGCGACCCTGGAGCGGAGGAACACCAACTCTTCATTCAGCCGGCGTCTCTCCTTCGCTCAGGCGGGTCTGGAGCATTCCTCCCTCTGGTCTACGTTCACGGCCAGGCTGCTATCACCCGCCCTCGTAAAGACTGACGTGAGGGCTGCGGACAGCTTGGTGTATGCTGTCCACATATCCCTCACTATGTCGCCCCTGATGTTCTTTGATCGCTCAACCGACTTGGCAATGGTCGCCAGTTCGCGTGTTGCGACCGCGGCGACTGCGCAAATCGGTTGTTCGTCGAACTCGAGGGCGAGTTCGACAGCCTTCTCTTTGCCCTTCCTGGCCGATGTGGAGGACGGCTCAACTTCCGGATCTAAAATCGTCCGGTGGTCCTTTCTTAGCTGCCGGGCTTTAGCCTTTTCGGCCTTCTTTGCCATTGCCTCGGCAGTATATTTCCCGACATGTTCGGGATTTAGAGCTGGCCTCCCCCTGGACCTTTTTGTTGACTCCCCCTCGGAATCCGAGGAGGAGACAACACATTCGGCCGGCCGTTTTCGGCTCTCTCCTCCAAGGGAGCTCAGCGAGACCGTAGAACCGGCCCTCGACAGCGCTCCCTCGTAGGCGACCGCCTCGGCGCGCGCCCCGGCCTTGCTGCTCGCAGGGCCGAGATGTTGTTTGCGCGAACTGTCGCTCATAGTTGAGCGAGCGTCCGCCTCTACACTCTGAAGCGAGCGTTCTCCCTCCACATTATGTTGAGAATTTATATTGTCCATTAGATTGATGCCCACGGCCCGCAGCGGCTCCGCCAGCCAGGGTGTACCCTCACCCCTCCCCCGAAGAATCAGGAGAGGGGGCCCCGAGTTCCCCGGGGGGCTAGCATATGGCTCAGGTCCCCAGAATGTATCATCGGGGACACTGGCCTCCGGCCCCTTACTCCCCGTGAGCGGATGTGGTGCGAGCCCACTCACGAGTTTCAGGGGTCCCTCGTCTCCGATGTCGAGGGCACCGCTGCGGGTGGCGCCACCCGGGGCGGTCCCACGGACGGTTCAAATCACGGAAGCAGCGCCCCTTCCGGACCCTATCCGCCGTGGCGACCAGCGTTGTTTGCGCTGCCCGGTGTCCCGCTTCGGAAGGGACGCCGTCGCGGAGACACCGGGCACAATACTCGACGCCCCCCCCCCCCGGCCCCGACCTCGGAATACGTCCGAGCGGCCCGGAGGGGGCGGAAGTCGCGCGCCCTGTCTCGGAATACGTCCGAGCGGCCGAGCGACCCCCCACCAGGAGAGACGGGTGGTTCCGCGACAGACCGAAGTCCGCGCGGCCCCGTCCTCCCCTACGGACAGAGTCCGCACCTCTCGAGGCGGGAGAAGTCCCCGGTGCAATGAGCCGAGGCTCTCGGAGACCCCATCCCCCTCAGTGGCATGAGCCAGCCCGCAGCCAGGAGCACCCAGCACACGGGCCGTCTCGCCTGCGGGAGCACCCGCGTCGACCCTTTTGCACGCAAACCCCAAAGGACCCACCCCACCTCACAGGGAGGAGGGGAGGGCCTCACGGGGGTCTACGTGCAGTGGGGGTCGAAACCCCATATCACGCACGGGAAGGGAGCAATCTTCCCCCTGACGGTACCGTGCCACCGGGCGATTGAAGTCAGGGCCGCCAACCCCTACCGGCACACTGGGGACCCGTCCCGAAGGACGAGACCCCCAGGAGTCCCTCCCACGAGGAGAGGAGACCCCCTTGGGGTGCCGGACCCGGTGTACAGACTCCCCCCGTGAGGAGGGAGTCCGTACAGGCTGCTCTTAGACCCCCACGTGTCGCAAGCGACCCGTGGCTCCCGCAGTACCTATCACCTCGATTACGTTCCTTTGAGTGATGAAGTTATTGAGGCCCGTCAGCTTTGATTCGGCCTTTTTGACGGGTCATGAGACCTTTATCCCCTCCTGACCCTGGAGGACTTCCACCATTTTATAAGCCAGAGCATCAGCTTTGGCGCTGCCCTCCAAGCCTTTTATTTTCAAGAGACAAGGGCTCTTGTCACGGTCCGTCTGGCTTGGAGCTCGTCAATCTTGAGCTCCGTTAGGCTGACATTCTTCGTCACAGTTGCCATCGCCTCTGCCAGGTGTGGTAAGCGTTACTGCAGCCGACTTAGCCGAGTATAGTCTAGGGAGCTGTTTCCCCCTATTCACAGTTCCAGCTGGCTGTTTGATCGCAATTTTCTGAGATGCAGGTAGGCCAGAACCTCCTAGGGAGAAAAGGAGGGGGACGCTTGATATCCTCTTTTTATTTCGGGAAAGGGGTCTTTACCCTCTGTTGTTGTTGAGATATTTCCCTTCTTCCTCCTATCCACCACTGTCGCCCAGGCCTCAACTGGGGTAGCTTTTTGCGCCGCACCCGCATCCATCTGGGTCGTCTGAGACGGGAATAGACGTTTTTTCTGTGGCTTCATGTTCTTTGGGGCCTCACCCCTCTCTTACGTTCACGCCGTTTTTACCGCTACGGGTTGAATCCTATAACGATTCAAAATTGTTACGAGGGCCCTTTCGATCACTCTGTCGAGAGTTCTCCTCCACCTTTGTGGCTCTCACCTTGGGGACGGGAGGGCCCTGCGTGGGCTCTCCGCCCTTCCCAGAGGTTTAACTGAGACGAACGACGAAGCCTTTCTTGGGAACGACACTTCCGTGATGGTTCCCGGCTCGTTGTTCAGTTTCTTAGCCCTTCCCAAGATCGGCAGCCTGAAAACGTCAAGTAACTTCTCCCTACTTTAGGGATGCGATCCCTGGGAGGTGAAGAGAGGTCGGCCTCTTGCGCAACCGTCAGCAATGATTCAGGAATCCTTTGGATCCTCTCTGCTCGGATGGAAGGACCCATATTTAGCTCTCGCTGAGCTTCCTAAGCTCCGATCCCGCTTCTGGTGCAAGCGGATGATGTGCTCTTTGAATTGAGTTATCTCTCTCTCTCCTGTCCCCCAGCTTTGCTTGAGACTTTTCTCAGGCCGAAAACCTCGCAGTTGTTAAGCGAGTAGCGGTCCTCCACAAATGGCCGACGATCTTTCCCTTGATGTTCTTTGATCTCTTCATTGATCACGAGGTCGACAATATCCACCGTTACCCCCATTATTGACTCAGAGGGTTGCATATTGTAATCCTCCATCAATTCTTCCACCTCCTTTAACCTCTTCGCGTTTCTTTTGGAATAGGGATTCCGCGAGGGTGCGACTATAAAAGCCGCATCTTCCTCTAATCTTCTGGCCAATTTAGTCTTTTCATTTTCCGCCCTCTTCGTTTTTGTAGATTGTCTCTCATGCGGAGGGTTCTGGGCAGGGCGTTCAAGACCTTTCTGCTTACGAGGTGGTTCTTCCCCTTCCGCCTGAATCTCTACGTCAAAGTCAATCTCCCTCTCCGTGGTGGCCACATCGCCCAGTTTTCGCTTTTTTGAGGCCGTTGTTGAGGCATCGAGCACAGAGACTCCGTAGATCCCACGGAGCTGTGCCCATCTTAATTTAAATGAGACTAAATTCCCGCCAGATCTTGCGCTCTTTTTCTCGGAGTCAGCATTGACATCAGTCATGTCCACATCACCTTCATTCTCGACTCTTCTCCTCCTTCTCAGAGGGATTTATTTATTCATTTCTCCTCGTGAGAACCTCCTTATTCTCGGCTAGTCCTCTTCCTTTCCTTGGAAGGGAGGAGGGATCAGGAGCCGTTATAATTAGAAATCTAGTCCCTTCCTCCTCTCTCCGCAGGGATCTTTCCCAGAGCGCTTTCGCCTTTTCCCTAAGTATTATTGTAAGAAAATAATATTCCATTAGTGATTTAGTCTCCCTCCCCATCGACTCCGCCAGCCTTGTGTGTCTCACCCCTCTCCAGAGACATGACTTAGAAAGAGAGCGCTCCGAGTTTCCTCGGAAGACTGGGTTGGGCCCCAGAAATAAGACATCCGGGGCACTGAACTCCGTGCCCCTTACTAAGTAGTTTGACCCACGGTTTTTGGGTCCCCCATCTCCGACTCGGAGGTATCACTGCCGGTGGCGTCACCCGGGGATCCAATGGACGGTTCGGGTATCGGAAACGGCGCCCCCTCTGCACCTCAACCGCCATGGCGACCAGTACATCCGCTGTGAGTGATTCATGGCCCATGGAAGACAGACCGCTTAACCGGTGTCTCGCTTTGAAAGGAATCCCTGTCGCGGAAGCATCAGGTTATCTGTTCCTACCACCACCCTCGACCTAGGTCTCCGAATACGTCGGAGCAGCTTGAAGGTGGTCCAGATCATGGATACTGCCTCGGAATACCTCCAAGCGGCCCCATGGCCCGTCCACCAAGAGATAGAGGAGATGGAGGCCTTGCCGCGGAATATCCGCGCGGCCCCCTACTCTCTATACCCCGCAAAAATCATCGACACCCGCCCGACGAAACGAACAGGACTGGTACCCATCCCTGGGGACGGCAAACCGCCTCCCGTGCCACGCACAGGAGCACCCAGCGATACGGAACATAGTGGAGCAAAACAAGAATTCCTGTATATAACCCGAAAAAAATTGTTTATTTTGTACATTTTATCATTCAAAATATTTATTAAAATATTTGCTAAAAAGTCGGTTTTAATATAGAAATAAAAAGTAGGATCATTTTAGTAAATATTTTTAATGATATAATATACAAAATTAAAAAATTTTGTTTCGGATTATGTCTGAAAATTCTACGTTTCGCACTGAGCAGCAACACGCCTGCGGGAACACTCGCATCGTCGTGGATAGAGAGCTAAGCTTCTCCTAACAGTGCCGTGCCACCGGGCGTTTGAAGTCGGGATCGCCATCCCCTACCGGCACATTAGGGACAGGCCTCTGAGGAGACCCGCTTTTTTGGGGTACCAGATCCAGTGTACAGACTCCTCTAGGCTCACCAAATGTTCTATGTATGTGTCTTCCAATTTCTCCAGCTTTGCTTCCGCTTGTTCCTCGTCAATGCCATTGGCTTGCGTCACTGGCGTTCGCAGTCTTGTTATTTTCGTCTTGATGTAGCCTCGTGCTCGGCGAAGATCAGCCATTTTTGAAATCGTCTCCTTGGTGACTCGGTAGTTTGGTTGGAATTGCGGTGCGTGATGCTTTTCGAATGCTGACATTGCTTTAGAATCCGTCTCGAAGGACCAAATGTTATATATGTAATGTGAATGGTTGACTCGATACAAGACAATTTTTGCTTATAACTTTATGTTTAATGGCAATCGCGGACTTCTGCTTTCTCGTCTCGCATGGAAGTGATCCAACGTCACCACACTCGCCTCTGGATAACCGAAGGAGCCCGTATAGGACGCTCCTGGCACCCCATACCGACATCCTCGGCCGGCGGCTCCGACCACGAGAGATATCACGAGATAAGCCTTCTCACCACGACAAGATGGCGTTCCACGGGGGTATAGTAACCTAACCTTAACTTAACCATATACCCATTTGCATCATCCATGGTCAATCGCAATATGATCATTTGCAACGTGATCATTTGCAACTCGTGATCATTTGCAACTCGTGGTCAATCGCAACGTGGTCATATGCAACACATAGCCAATTCCAACTTGGCCATTTGCAACATAACCAATTGCAACGTGGTCAATTGGGACGGTTGTCAAATAAAACGTCAAATGAGACGCACCTAAAAAAAGCACGATCAAGTAGCGTTTTAAAGATGTTACTGAATCACGTCATAACGTTTGCAATAGTAAATTATTTATCTAATCTCATATAATGCATATTTTAATTTTTCGGTTATTTTCAAACAATAGTATGAATCTACAGCTTAGTATTAAGACGGAAGCTTAGTTAGTATTCTGGCACTGAAAAAACACAGTCAAGTAGTATTTGTAAAGATGTGTGTATTTGTAAAGACTGAATCTAGACATTTGTAGTGCTAAATTACATACCTACTCTCTATAGAATAGTGTGCGAATCAAGATTTTTTCTCTTTTGAATCAAAACAAATATTTTAAATCTTGATTCATCGGGCAGAATGACACTTTTTTTGTATGAAAACGCGTTGAATGGTTCTAATTTTTTCAAAATTAGAGATGAAGTAACTCAAATTTGAATGTACATTTAAAGCTCTATCTTTGCGTTTAAATGCATAATCGCTAAACCTGTCTATGATTTTTTTTTCGTCGAAATATTTAACTTTTCGTTAAGTGTTTTTAAACTTTTGGCCGGTATTGTATATATGTCGATATATATGATTCTTGAAATCTCTAAGATTCGAAATTTTTGAATAGTTTGTGATCGAATCATGACGATTCAAATTCAAATAGAATTGAATCTTAATTCGATTCAATTTGTATTTGAATTCAATTTGTAGTTTGCACATCAAAAGGTGCTTTCCATTTAGTAATATAAGTTGATATAAATTCTATATTTCTTCACATTCACAGAGTAAGATAGAGGAGCACTTATGTGTCCGAATGGAAAGCATCTTCTATAGTACAGTCAGAGCCAAAAAGATTGTAACTTTTTTTCACTGAATTTCCGAATGCGACTTGCTCAACGGGCGATTGGTTTTTTTATAGATCGACAAATAAAAATCAATCGTTCGGTGAGCAAGCTGCATTCCGAAACTTATTGAAAAAAAATTGCAACCTTTTTAGCTCTGTCTGTACATACTTCAACAATATTACTGTGATATTGTGCAATAATGTAGTGTTCTATGTTGTATTGAAAAAAATTATCTTCCCAATACCTAGGGAAAAGTAAAAGAATTGTGTACATCTAACAGAAATTTATTATTGTGAGATAGTTTTTGAAATTGTAATCTATGTAAGCGAGAATAGAAATTATAAATATTCTTCTATCATTATACCATATTGCCACATTGAATAATTTTTCATTTGGTAATATATTTGGCAAAAAAAAAGAAAAAGCGAAATTCTCATGCATCGGATAATTGTGTGCAAAAGCAAATATCGTAGAAAATGAAATATAATAGTATAATAAAATTAATACAGTATAATAAAATTAATATATCAGGAATGTGGATAAGAAAATATTTTTATGAAGTCAATGTTTAATACAAATAAATACAAAATTTTTAAAAATCGGTACAAAAATTGGACAAATTGTAACTAATTATAATTAACTCTTAGTCCAAGAAAGATAAGTAAAATTATTGGACTAAGGATAGTTACAATTTGTCGCATTTTGTTATCATTTGTATTAACATTGGCTTAATACAAACATTTTCTCATTTCTTTATTTCTGAAATATTTATTTTATTTATTTATTAGGTGTTGGAATTAATTCGTAGCGTTTTACAAGTGATGGGAAGTACTTTCATTAATGTATTTTTTAATGCTCATGTGAAATAAATAACATTCTTTCATTAAAAAACGCTACGAATTAATTCCAACACCTAATATTTTCTACGATTTTTGCTTTTGCACACAATTATTCGACGCGCGAGAAATGCTTTCGCTTTTTCTTTCTTTTTGTCAAATATATATGTCTAAAAAAAACGATTTACAACTTACAAATTTCGCGGTGGAGTCTTCAACCAAGATGTATTAAGCCAGGATGAGCACAATTTCACACTGCACAATTTCCTCGCTTTTCCTTACTACGTATTCTCTGCAAGTATGGTAGAGACTTAGGCCCAGTTCCACAACTCACAGTTAACTGTCAACCGACATTTAACTTGTTTCTCAACTCTTTCCAATTGTAAATTTGGAAAGAGATAATGAATAAGTTAAACCTCGATTAAGGGTTAATTGTGAGCTGTGGAACTGGACCTGAAGGCGTTCCGTATTCATATTCACACGCTGTAAGCATCATTTTTTCATCTTTATTGTCTATCAAGTATTAAACAAGAACCAATGATGCTTGCAATGCTGTAAGCGTAACAAATCGGAACACATCCGTATAGTAATTGATTTTCTATTCTGTTGCTGATATTGTATATACTTAAAATTCTTCTTTTATAAATGTAAGCTATAGATGTAATGAATGTCTTTTCGTAAATTAAATACATACATGTACAATATAAAAAATAAAAATAAAATCTTGAAATATGAAATATCTCTTAATATTACAGATATACTTGACTAATAAGCATGGCTATGTGCAATAGAAGAGAGGAGGGCTCTTGTCCCTCCAAAATTTGGCAAAAAGAAAGTATTGTAATTACATTATAAAATTATTATATTATAATTACATTATAAAATTTTATAATAAAAAAGTAAATTTTATAATAAAAAGGTAACATTCAATTTGTAGTTGATACGTTATTCATAAGAAAGTTTACTGAAAATCTTTGAAGATTAGTTTTAATATAAGTATAATTATACACGAAAAGAATAATTTTGTAGAAATAATTATCTGAAAGTATGGCTACATAGAAATCTGAAAATAATTGTATTGGATCATAAAAATATTTATGTAGAAAACTCAAGCATATTTAGCCATGTTGCAAAAAATTTTGATAGTTTAGCAATCAGTTTGAACATTTTACATAATTATTTTAACCAAACAAAATTTATTTTTACATCTGTATCTAAATTTTTGATTGCAGCAAAACCATTATTTCTACATAACTTTTATGTGAATATAAATTTTTGCCCCTTTCTGACTGCTCCTAGATACACCCCATGATAATAGATCTAGTATTACAAATATTTCTAAGAATTATGTATAAATATAATAAATATTTTATAAAAGAATAAATTAATGTAATAAGAGAGAGATCTGATTGCGTACATTGCTAATTTAATATAAAATATTCTCATTGATAAAATAGGAAAATTACTAGGCACCAACCGATGTGTGCTATTGAGATTGACTAATGAGACATTTCTATAATAACTATTCATTACATTAATATATATATACCGTAATACAATGCGGTAACATGATCAATATATGCATATTATTGTGTCATTTATTTGTACCTAATCTTTTTTCCAACTAATTTCTTTGCTTTTAGAAACTGTTTTGGATGGTCGTGTAACGCCAATGACATCAAAGAAGAGAATATTTATGAGCAGCATCACACCAAGATAAAAAAAACATTATGAGAAGAAGAAGAATATATTGAAATATAAATTATTCCGTAAACATAAAAAGAAGTGTAATTGCAGTTTTAATGGTCGAACAGTCAATCGGAAAACCAATGCGTTAACTGCAGGAGCAAAATCATTTTTGACAAAAGAGGCATATGCTCTATTTTCTTTTCAATCAAGATATGATTTAAAATCTAATTATAATAGACGATATGATGATACCATAAAAAAAATTGGTTTATCTTGGAACTCATCATCTTACAACTCTCCGTAATGCTATAATGCATTTCGAAAAACTTTAAATTTACCAACATCTTGAGAACTTGGCAATCAGCGATACGTACGTATGTCGACAAAATTTACCAAACTGCTTCGTAAAAAAAAAAAAATTTTTAACCAGTTAATAAAAAACATGTAGATTGTACTGATATACAGGGTGCGTCACCAAAATCCGGACAAATCGAACAATTTTTTTAAATAAAAATTTTTATATAAAAGTTTTTAATGAAAAATTAAATATTACAAAAAATCCTTTTATATGGCACTTAGGGGATTCCTGTAGGAATCGATTAGCAATTATTCGATATATCCCCCATTAGCTTGAATGACGGCCTCTATTCACGGTCTGAAGCGTTCGCACATACGTTGTAATGTAGCGCTGTCCATGCCGACAAATGCTGTCTCAATAGCAATCCTTAATGTCACATTGAGATGCCGAGATTTGTTTGTGACTCTTTCAATTACGCTCCATACGTAGTCCAAAGGATTTAAATCTGGGCTGTTGGGAGGCCAGAATTCCTTGGACAAAAACATATCGACGTTGTCTGAGAGCCAATTTTGAATCAAATAATCGATATAAAACATATGACTATCCTACTGAAAAATATATGGCCTTCCGGACGCCACAGTTTCCATCCACGGTTTCACTACATCCATCAGAACGTGCAAATACTTCTTTTGTGATAATTTCCTCTTTTTTAAAGAAATGTGGTAGCATGACATCACTCTAGCATGACTGGATACAATACCTAGCACGTGAACATTGGCCGGAAATTTCGTTCTAGCAACAACAGGAACATCCTCGGGGCTGTAGGCGAGCCATCTGTCATTCTTCCGGTTGATTTTGGCATCAAAAATAAAAATTTTTTCGTCAGAAAAGAACCTAGTTCGTCCCGGCACTTCGTTTTTCAAAGAACATAATAGCAGATTGCAGCAAGCAATTCGGTTTGTCCTGACAGCCTCAGAGAACATCTGTCGTATCTTTTATGTGTACAATTATATCGAAGGTCTTCCTCGGCAATTCGACGCATTGTTAGCTCGCTTACTCCAAAAATCAATATTAATTTTCGCAACGATTGGCCATCCGAAATCAGCGCTTGAGTCCTTTCAACGACTACGGGAGTCCTCGCGGTGCGTTCTTTCGAGTGACTCTTCCTCGCTATATTGGAACCTTCGTTGGACTATTCTAAAACCATTTAGAAAATACATTTTGACAACGTTAAACGGTTGATCTCGGGTATCCAAAGAACCGAATTATTTTCAATTTGCTGAATGCCCAGCGCGAATCGTGGCTCTTCAATTATACTCCGCACTTAGTTTCAACATCGCGGCCATTTAAGAATATGACTATTTATTAGAAGCATCAGGCTTTCTCGGACGCTAACACAACCTCTGGCTAAGGTACAATATAGCGGACAATTTAAATTGAAATTTGTCCGAATTTTGGTAACGCACCCTGTAGAAGACGAAATTGAAAAACTGAAAGATTACCTGATAAATGGATATTATACATTCGAAATCAAATATCGATAGAAATGGTATTTATTATGTCGTGGGATATTTTTGTAATTACAAATACTTTTGTAATTACAAATTCATAAATGCGCAGAATGTCAAGAAATTATTTTCGACAACAAATTACTTATAGACGACCATCAGCTATTCACGTTTTTCAATCAGTCCGATAAATTGAAAAAATAATGAAGGATTAAAATTTGTAACAAACGAAGTATTTAATATTATTCAATCACTTGAAGCTAAACATAATAGTTTATTGACAAAGTTTTTGAAAAGTAGGAGTTTGACAAAAGATTTACTTTTTTTAATACAAAACAAATATGATGTATTGTATAAATCAAATTATATTCAGAAGGATCAAGCAACTTATTTCTTAAATTATTTTTAAAAATTAGAAATTTTTGGACTGTTCATTTAATAAAAATAAATCCAGAAAAGAAATAGACAAAATCAGAAACTGAGAAGTTATTATGCATGAATAGTTATTATGATGAATCTTTTAATGAAAGCTTTGATTAATTTGCACGTTTTATAAGTTGCATGCTTTATAGATTGTCCGAAAATTCTTTATGGTCGCATTCCACTTTGTTCTTTGTATTGTTGTCGAATAGCATATTCTTCATTTGATTTTTTCTACTGTCAGTTGAAACTGATACTAAATTCTATCGAAATTTTGTTTCCTGCAATAAATATATCTATATTTCTATTAATTATATATTCATTGCGCGTTATTGATATTCTATTCTTTATTTTCTCCATAAAAATAATTATTTTGTGATATCAAAAATTATTATTGTATTTCATAGTTTTTATTCAAGTTATATACATTAGGTTACATAAAAAATAAAAAAATTATATCACATATAATATATATATATATATATATATTTATATATATATATATATGTATATATATATTAGATGTACAACTTTGCTTCCGCCGTTTTCCTATAGATGACTTTAGCGGTGGTGGTCGAAACAAATAGATTATAGACGTCATACAATAAACTTGGGCATCTGTCAACATAACCCCATAGAAACATTAGTCGATTTGTGTCTGCATCATAAAGTTATTCTCGATTGAAAATGTCAGTTTATGAGCCAAATTCTCATTTGCAAGAGATTTTAATTTTCTGCTTCAATATGAAGAAATCTGCGGCTGAGACTCATCGAATGCTCTCAAATACTTATAGTGAGGCCGCTATTAGTGAAAGAACATGTCGTGAGTGGTTTCAACGCTTCAAGAACGGTGATTTTGACATCGAAGACTGGCATAGCGGTGGAAGAGAGAAGGTTATCGAAAAGGAGGATTGCAGAATTGGAGGATTACTTGACTCGTGTCAAAATCAAGAAGAATTGGCACGATCATTGGGAGTGACTCAACAAGTCATTTCAAAACTCAAAGTCATGGGAATGATTCAGAAACAAGGAAATTGGGTGCCGTACGACTTGAAGCCGACAGATGTTGAACGACATTTGTTTACTTGTGAACAGCTGCTTGAAAGGCAAAGACGGAAGGGATTCTGCATCGCATTGTGACTGAGGACGAAAAATGGGTTCATTACGATAACCCCAAGCGCAGAAAATCATGGGGAATTCCCGGCCATGCTTCTACGTTGACGACCAAATCGAATATTCACGGCTCCAAGGTCATGCTCTGTATTTGGTGGCACCAGCTCGGCGTAGTATATTATGAGCTGTTAAAACCGACTGAAACAATCACAGGCGATCAATATCGAACGCAATTGATGCGTTTGAGCCGAGCATTGAAAGACAAACGGCCGCAATACAACGAGAAACACGATAAAGTGATTTTGCAGCATGACAATGCTCGACCCCATGTTACGAAAGTGGTCAAGACATACTTGGAAACGTTGAAATGGGAAGTCCTACCCCACCCGCCGTATTCTTCAGACGTTGCTCCCTCTGACTATCACTTGTTTCGATCAATGGCACACGGCCTGGCTGACCAGCATTTCCGGTCTTATGAAGAAGTAAAAAATTGGATCGATTCGTGGATCGCCTCAAAAGATGACCAGTTTTTTCGACGCGGGATTCGTACGCTGCCCGAAAGATGGGAGAAAGTAGTGGCCAGCGATGGACAATACTTTGAATCATAAATGTATAACCAGTTTTTTACAATAAAGCCTCGAATTTCGGAAAAAAACGGCGGAAGCAAAGTTGTATAATATATATACAGAGTACTCTCAAAACGTGGTACCAAATTTTAAGGGTATATATATTCGTTAAAACAAACCAAAAAGTCTTAATGAACAGTACTCCGAAAACTTTTTATTTCTGAGTTATGAAGCATTTTCTTTTGTGAAAAATAGAAAAAAAATTAAATCTACAATAAATATTCAATGTGCCTTCAGCTCATGTCAATACACAATTCGGCATGTTTCGTCATTGAAGGTTAAAGATTCAGATTTATTTCGTATTTGTTTCCAAGTCTCTTAGTCAGTTCATTCACGGACGCCCGTATGTGACCACCTAATTACGCAGCGATATTGTTGTATTCAATTTTGGGGAATTGTTGTATTCAACTTTGGATTGTGGACCGTGTCTAGTTTTGTGTTATCTGAGAAATGGCTAACTTTTTACACAAATTCTGAAATGACAGATATTTATTTTATGGCAGAGCAAAGGGCTTCAAAAGCAGCATGTATCATGCAGTTTATCCGAATCGCCAACAGCCAAGTAAAAGAATGTTTAACAAAATTCATGAACGCTTACGTGAGATCGGACAGTTCAAACCAAATTTAGTTGACTGCGGTAGATCACGACTTGTTAGAAGTCCAACATTCGAGGAAAATATTTTTCGCACAATTGAAGAAAATCCTGGAACATCTTATCGAAAAATCGCCCTGCAAGAAAGATCAAGCCATCACATTGTGTAGAACATTTTGCATGATCAACTTTTGCACCCCTATCATTTCCAGCACGTTTAAGCTCTTCTACCAGTTGATTTGCAACAACGGATCACTTTTTATCAATGGCTTCTTCATCGATGCAATCAAGAGCCACAATTTTTGTGCAATATTTTGTTTACTGAGGCAAGACCTTTACCTTCACCAAGAATAGGATCAATAAAGTTTATAACATGTTTGGGAAGATGAAAATCCTCATGCTATCATAGCATCACAACATCAGCATCGTTTTTCTGTGAACGTTTTGGGCAGATATTTTTGGAGACCATCTAATCGGACCTTACATTTTACCTAACAGGACAAGTGCATCTTAATTCAAAAATAATTTATTCGAACTTTTGAGAGATATTCCTTTACAACATAGACAACAAATGTGGTTCATGGACGATGGTACTTCTGCCCATTTCCTCGTTAATGTCAGACTCCATTTAACCAATCGTTTTCAAGAAAGGTGGATAGGACGGTCCATTTGTATGGCCACCTTGCTCACCGGATTTAAATCCGTTGGATTATTATCTATGGGGACACTTGAAGAGCATGATATATGCCACATCAGTTAATGCAATAGATGAATTAACACAGAGAATTGAAAATTGTTGTCAACAAATACGGAATAAACCCGGAATTGAACTTTGAATGTGTTTGATCTTCAATGAGGAGATATGCCGAATTGTGTATTGAAATGGACGGAGGGCACATTAAACATTTATTGTAAATTTAAGTTATTTTCTATTTTTCACAAAAGAAAATGCTTCATAACTCAGAAATAAAAGGTTTTCGGAATATTGTTCATTAAGACTTCTTGGTTTGTTTTAACGAGTACATATTCCTAAAATTTGGCACTTTTTGGGAATACCCTGTATATATTAAAAACATAAATAAACTTACATATATGTGTATAAACATGCGTATATAATTGTGTCACAATTATGTACATTACGATCAAATAAGTTTATTATACCAGCTTGATCAAAAAGTTTCCGGAAGAGACCACCAGGTGATGCTCTGAGTCAGCTGATTTGAGTTCTTTTTTTTGACTAGATTGCCACATCTATCATTGACATTTCCATCAAATTTTATCGCCATAGCTTGACATTTGTAAAAATTACGCCGTCTTGAGTACATGTACCTCTGCGCGTGTTTTCGATTTTTTACAGTTTTAAAAATGGAGTTGAATTTGCAACAACGAGTTTGTATTAAATTTTGCGTTAAAAATGGATTCAATGGTGCGAAAACCTTGGAAATGTTGGGAAACTGTTTCGGCAGTGATGTTCTAAAGAAAACAACCGTTTACGAGTGGCATGAACGCTTCAGAAGTGGTCGTGAATTCGTCGAGGATAACGAACGCAGTGGCAGGCCGTCGACATCGAAAACCGACGAAAACATCAATAAAGTGAGAGAAATGTTGGCCAATAACCGCAAATTAACTATCAGAGAGCTGGCAGAGGACTTAAACATTGCTTATGGATCCGTTCAGGACATTGTAGTTAATGATTTGGGTTTGCGCCGTGTTGCTGCAAAGTTGGTCCCGAAGGAACTGAATTTCATGCAAAAAAGGGACCGCGTTGACATCGCCAAAGACATGATTTCCAAGACTGAATCCGACCCAACATTCATCAAACGCATCATTACTGGAGACGAGACATGGGTTTATGAGTACGACACGCAATCCAGACATCAGGCGAGTGAATGGAGAGCTCCAAATGAGCCAAGACCGAAAAAACCACGTCGTTTTCAGTCGAAAAAGAAAGCGATGCTCACGGTTTTCATGGATTACAACGGTATTGTACATCACGAATTTTTGTCAGAAGGTCAGACAATTAATAAGGAGTTATTTGGGCGTTATGAGACGTTTGCGTGAAGCAATTCGTCAAAAAAGAAAGGATTTGTGGGTAAACAACTCGTGGATTTTGCACCATGATAACGCACCGTCGCACAGTGCCGTCATTATCCGTGAATTTTTGGTCAAGAACAAAATGAATACCATCCAACAGCCATCGAATTCATCCGATATGGCTCCCTGCGATTTTTTTCTGTTCGATCGAGTCAAAAAACCACTGCGGGGAACGCGTTTTAACAGCCGAAAGGAGGTAATGGAAAAATCGAAGACGGCTCTGGTGGCTATACCAATAATAGAGTTTCAGAAATGTTTCGAGAGCTGGATCAAGCGCTGGTATAAGTGCGTTGCAGTCGCTGGAGAGTACTTTGAAGGGGACAATATCACTTTTGATGAATAAACTTGTATTTTGAATTTTCTGAATGAATTCCGGAAACTTTTTGATCAAGCTAGTATATCAAAATATAGCTTGCATAAGAAAAAATGTTAAAATTAATCAAAAATACATCACTTTCTCTATTTTAAATTATATTTAAGTACATTTCTCATATAATTTCTCTATGCAATATTTTTAAATGTTGCAAAAATGTTATAATTTAAAGTTACAAACATTTTCTTAAAAAAGCAAATATAATATATATATATATAGCTTTATACGCACACACACACACATACACACACACACACACACACACACACACACACACACACATATATATATACCTATATATTGATTTTTATTATAAAATATATGTGTACTTTCTGTACGAATTGTTTCTGAAAAACTTATATTTTGCATATATAATTATTTTTATATCAATTAATAACTTCCGACTCCAAGAATAAATTTAACTCGGGAAAATGCCAGTAAGAGCATATGTGCGCAAATAATATATTTATATTTATAAAGCGGAAGATGCCTAAATAAAACAACAACATGTTTAGTAATAGTTATTTTTGTTTTAAATTCATTTATTTTAAAAACGTTTTTTAGGAACTGGTTAAACAACCATAAACGTTTCAAAATCATGTTTTTAAAGATAAAATATAAATAAAAAGAATAAGTGAATGATGAAGGATTGGAATTATACACATACTATATATCATTTTAATAAAATGAATTTGTTAAATTACATTGCCTGGCTGTAATATAGCAGAAACTATATTATTATTGCACAAACTATTTCCAATTTTGTCTTATTTGCGCTCTAGCCATACTAGCTCTTACTTAAAGTATCTTATAAAAAAGTTCTATATTATAAGAAAAGCGCAAATGAGATTCACTTGCTGATTGGTGAGCGATCGTATATCAAAACCAGAAATATCGAGGTCGCAACTGATCGTTCATAACAAAGTAGTTGTATATAGGGATTTTGTTAGGAATCAAATTCTAAAGGTTCTCCCGGCGAAAGATGTCAAAAGTTTTGTTTCTGACGAAATTTAATCAATCAGGAACATTTTTATTCTAATTCTAACATCATAAACAATGTTAAATAGGAGATTATCAAAGTTACGAAGTTAGTTTGCACAAAGGATCAGTACAAAGGATCACCTGCGAGCCCGATATTCTCAATTTTGATTGGTGAATGCTATTAGCCAATCAATAAGCGAAATTCATTTGTGCTTTTTTTATAATATAAGAATCTACTCTATGACCGTTATTTCATTTGTACGTTTTTGTTGTCACGATAAATGTGTGCAGGACAGAGAGATTCTCGGATTTCGCTATCTTGTAATCGATCAATAGGCTTGACAAATTTTTTCTCAGAAAATTTCCAGTCATATAATATTTAGGTAATTTTCCGGTCATATACATGTAAAATTACATGCACTTTTTTCAACGAATGTCCAGGATCTTATTATAAAAATAAGTTACATTAGATATTGTAAAAAACATTTTAAAATGGTTCTTTTATATTAAAAGAAACATTTTATAATAATTTTTATACTAGTTTCATAAATACTTAATTTATCGTTATTTCTAACGTTTCCTACATGGATACTTATAATTATAATAATATACTTATAATGTATTAAAAACATTTATTTGTAACCAAACTTGTTACTCAACATTATAGAAAAACGTTTTTTAACATTTTTTTCAATGTTTTTGTTCTACATATTTTACAATATATAGACACATGAAAAATTAAACATGATACAAAATGTAAATACTGTTATTTCCAGTCATTTAGTTATTAGACATTAAATCAATGGGTTTTATTCTTTTCAGATGTCTTCTCTTCCCCTCAACATTTAGAAGACGAGATGATAGTTGATTTGAGTGATTAACTAGTCGTTGTTTGTGCCTTTTGGCAATTAATGTTCTTTCTTCGGCATTTAGTATAGCATTTTATTTGCAGGTCACGATGGATATCTCTATCCCGGCAATACTACGGCGCATTTACTATGTTTCTGAACACTTTGTTTAAAAAAGTTTGAATGATTTTGATGTTTGAATGATTTTGATGTTTGAATAAGAACTGCATCCCTAGAGCTGAATGGTCCATAATCAATGGTCTAGATAGATTTTAGCATTAGATTTTGTTTGTATAACAGAAATTTGTTATGAATTGATAGATTGAAATTTTTGCCGATCATCTATTCCATTTTGGAATGCATATTAGTCAGCTTCATCACTCTTCATCGAAGCTTGACATCAAGGGTCATGTCAAGATACTTCGCGGTGTTAAAATATATAATCACTTGCTGATTTATAGTAATAGGCAAGAGAGGTTCCTTTCTTAGTGTAAAGTTTATGCTGGGATTTTTTTTCATTTAACTTAATTCTCTATCTTTTAGTCCAATCCACTATCTAATTGATAGCATGTTGAAATCGCGCGCACAATAGGAAGGCTCCCATCCCTTTAACTCATTCAAATAATAGTTGGCATTTTTCTCTGCAAAATAGACTTTTGGATGCGATAATTCTCGTTTGAT
The DNA here is from genome assembly GCF_024713525.1 of Acromyrmex echinatior. Lineage (NCBI taxonomy): Eukaryota > Metazoa > Arthropoda > Insecta > Hymenoptera > Formicidae > Acromyrmex > Acromyrmex echinatior. The sequence goes on along the minus strand of NC_141858.1, from coordinate 2,124,649 downwards.
GAAAATCTCTGTCTTCTGACCCAAACTTTGAGGAAACAGAGAAAAATCACTGGGAGCCAGATTTGATGGGTGATCAATTAATTCGAACCGCAATTCGTAAATTTTTACACAATATTCGATTTTTTTTATTTTTATTGTATAAAAACATTGACATCGACTGGCACAAATGACTGTCGAGCAACAACTGATGAGTGTCCATAATGGCTATAATTTTCACAAGTACCTTTCAAAGCATGTACGATTGTATTGTAATATCAAAATAATTTTAATCTTCATGTTGAGACTCAAAACTTTTCAAACAATCGTTGTATTATACTTGATCAATAGTAGAATGTTTATCACGAAATCCAAACTGATGTTTTATGAACGGTTTCAATCTTTTGTTAGAAATTTTTTAAAAATTTTAGCAATGATAGGAAGCTCTGGTTAAAAAAAATAATAGAAACAGATAGACTACGAAAGAGAATATCGCCGATTCTAACGTCACATATGACTTTCAATACAAATTATCAAAAAATTGGCCATTTCTATAGTACTTGTATATGTTTTTTCATTTCTGAAGATCTTCTATAGTTTTATATACAGTTTAGTATGAATCTCATTCGACTCGTGTTGTTAAATATGTATATTCAAGTGTTTCCTGGTAAAAAAATGTTTCTGAAAACTTCGTTGAAAATGTCTGAAATCATTTTTCAGAGATTTTTAGTGACATTCAGAGACTTTTTCAAAAAAATTGAGGAATTATCGGAAGAATTCTCCAAAAGTCATCTCCAAGTGTCTAAAAGTCTCTGAATTTCGTTGAAACTCGAGAATTCAGTGATGTTTCTGAAGGTAGAATTTTCATAGTTTCTCACTTTTCAGAGATTTTCATTGAATTATCCGAAAATCATCTCCAAGTGTTTAAAAGTTTCTGAATTTCGCTGAAACTCAAGAATTCAGTGATGTTTCCGAAGATAGAATTTTCATGGTTTCTCACTTTTCAGAGACTTTCAGCAATTTCTCTGAAAATCCTTTTCAAGTGTCTTTCAAGTCTCTGAATTTCGCCAAAACTCGGGAATTCAAAGATATCACTATTTTCAGAGATATTGAGTTTACAAAATTTTTCGGAGATTTTTTTTCAATAATTTTTATGTCACACAATGTCTTTCTATGAGAATGATTTCAAAAATATAAACATCTTAATCTGAATCTCTGTCAAATAGGAGTAAAATACTTTACATACTCTTCTTGATGCTTCCATGGGTGCTTTCTATATAACTAATCTGTGCTTCGCGGGTTTTCTCCATGTCTTGGTCCATTCTTGATGTGCCAACGTTTCGTGGGCCTTGCGGTCCACTTCATCAGGGCGAGGAGCAGCCTGATACTGAGCTGTTCCTCCAGGTCCTTCCTTTTTATGTTACGCTACTTGTTGAGGTGGGAGATTTTGGTGGAGGGGGGGGGGATTAGAGTGATGGGGGAGACAGATAGTGGAATCTTGGTCGGTCTTTGCTGGTCGGGAGGATGGTCTTCCATATCTTACTTATGTTATAGCCATTATCCCTGTTTAGATTATTAGAGTGTTTTTGTATTTCTATGGCTTCTCTGTATTTTCTTGGGAAGTATGATGTGGTGTTGGTTATCGTGGTTGCTTGGTCAAACAGTATTTGATGTCCTGTTTCGACGTTATGTTCTGATAGTGCCGACTGTGTGACGTGTTTCAGTCTAACGTCTCGTTGGTGTTCTTTTATCCGTAGGTTTACCATTCTCCCGGTTTCCCCGATGTATACTTGTCCGCAGGAACTCGGTATTCTGTATACTCCTGCGGAACTGAGTGGCGGTCTTGGATCTTTGGGGTTTTTTAAGATTTGTCCTATCTTCTTGGGTGGTTTGTAGATAGTTCGGATATTGTGTTTGTTCAATATCCTGCCGATCCGGTCTGTAGTTCTTTTGACGTAAGGGAGAATGGTTAGAGTCCTGTCGTCTGTTTGTGTGTTCGGAGCCGTTGTCTTGTTTGTGTGTTTGTTGATTATTTTGGTTATGTCTTTTTTGTCGTGTCCGTTGTTTTGTAGGGCCTGTTTTAGATGGTTTATTTCTGTCCGTAGATGTCCTCTGTCGGAGATGGCGAAGGCTCTGTGTACCAGTGAGTTTATTACTGATTGTTTTTGTGCTGGGTGGTGGTGTGACTCAGCATGTAAGTATCTGTCCGTGTGTGTTGTTTTTCTGTACACTTGATGCCCTAGGGTGCCGTTGGCCTCCTTTGACACCAGCACATCTAGGAATGGGAGTTTCCCGTTTTCCTCTATGTCTATGGTGAAACGGATATTGGGGTGTTGTTTGTTGAGGTGGATGAGGAATTTTCGGAGTTCAGATCTGCCGTGTCTCCATATTACAAATGTGTCGTCTACGTACCGGAACCAGACTTCTGGTTTCTTTGGGGCTTTCCTGAGAGCCTCTTTCTCGAAGTGTTCCATGAAGATGTTAGCGATTACAGGAGAAATCGGAGAGCCCATAGCTGCTCCTGATGTTTGTTCGACCATTTCTCCGAAAATTCCTCATCCACCTCAACAAACAACACCCCAATATCCGTTTCACCATAGACATAGAGGAAAACGGGAAACTCCCATTCCTAGATGTGCTGGTGTCAAAGGAGGCCAACGACACCCTAGGGCATCAAGTGTACAGAAAAACAACACACACGGACAGATACTTACATGCTGAGTCACACCACCACCCAGCACAAAAACAATCAGTAATAAACTCACTGGTACACAGAGCCTTCGCCATCTCCGACAGAGGACATCTACGGACAGAAATAAACCATCTAAAACAGGCCCTACAAAACAACGGACACGACAAAAAAGACATAACCAAAATAATCAACAAACACACAAACAAGACAATGGTTCCGAACACACAAACAGACGACAGGACTCTAACCATTCTCCCTTACGTCAAAGGAACTACAGACCGGATCGGCAGGATATTGAACAAACACAATATCCGAACTATCTACAAACCACCCAAGAAGATAGGACAAATCTTAAAAAACCCCAAAGATCCAAGACCGCCACTCAGTTCCGCAGGAGTATACAGAATACCGTGTTCCTGCGGACAAGTATACATCGGGGAAACCGGGAGAATGGTAAACCTACGGATAAAAGAACACCAACGAGACGTTAGACTGAAACACGTCACACAGTCGGCACTATCAGAACATAACGTCGAAACAGGACATCAAATACTGTTTGACCAAGCAACCACGATAACCAACACCACATCATACTTCCCAAGAAAATACAGAGAAGCCATAGAAATACAAAAACACCCTAACAATCTAAACAGGGATAATGGCTATAACATAAGTAAGATATGGAAGACCATCCTCCCGACCAGCAAAGACCGACCAAGATTCCACTATCTGTCTCCCCCATCACTCTAATCCCCCCCCCCTCCACCAAAATCTCCCACCTCAACAAGTAGCGTTACTTTACATACTGTTACGTCCTACAGATTCTTTCCTTTGGCTCCACGTCGCGATTATGGTTGCCGTCTGTGAGCGGAGCTTTCTGATAACGATCTGACAGAATTGAAAAGAGGGACCGGACAGACTCCGCGAAAACACGTAAACGCCAATCAACCCGAAAGGAATAACAACCTTAATGCAGGCTCGAAAAGAGACAAGATTGCAAAAGACATTATAAATGGACCGAAGTAGTAAAATGGACGCAATAGTAAAAATCTAAGCTTTGTCGTACGAGACTGACTAACAATTTCATTTTAGGAAAATAGACGCCACGTCGCGCTTAAAAAATCATAAATGATTACTGTGGGATAACTTCCCACAGTAGTTATCTAAGATCAGACTCGCGATTGACAATGGTAGCCCTGCACGCAAACTTAGTTATGCACGGTAACTATCTGTTTACCTAGCCATATTTTTCGCGAGAATAACAGAATTCATCATCCGTCTGGAGCAATCTTGGCTCTTTAAGGAAAAACATAAATCTTCTTTTTTTCTTGAAACTCCTCTAACGATGTACTTTAGATTAACAACGATAGGACGATATAAAAAACCGTAAATCTCGCGTTGCAACTAACTTTTGCATCCTAGACAAAGGACACAACACCCTTTTTTCAATATAAACAGAGTATAAACAGAGTATAAACAGAGGTCCGCAGGAACGCAGAGCGGTAGTACGAAATTCTAAACTCTACGCGATTCACGTCAGTAAAGTTCGCGGTCAGTACGAAATCTTAGCTACCTCGATTCACGTCAGTCCAGTTTACGAGTTAACCCATTGTCACGGGCAGTGCGGAAATTATTAAAACCCGCGCTAATCATGCCAATTCGCGATTCTATCTGAGTACGAAGTTGTGGCAAATCGTCACTGGAGTGATTAGGAGTGTCCCACTGCGACTGCCCTTCCGACGCTCTCCGCGGACAACGGATCCCCTTCCACGAGTCACCTACCGGAACCTACCTGATATCTTGGGGCCAGCTAACAGTAATCACTATTCTTTCCAGTCCACCCCCGCGTTTCCCCGCATGGAAACACATACATTATACTTAAATACATTTACACTTCAGTTTGTAGTGCGTACCATTAGGAAACGCGGACGAACTCCCTATGTCCGGAGGAGTAGGCGGAACCGTTTCCCTCGGGCCACCCACAATCGCGCCGTCACAACCGACTGGCGAACAATTCAGCGAGATCTCCTGTTCAACATTAGAGACACAATCATTAGATCTCACCTCTCCTCCTGTCATCGACCCTGATATTCAGGAAATCCTCAACTATTCCCCTCCTCCTTTCGAGGAATGATTTCCTCTCTCTCTTTCTCGCGAAGAAGGATTTTCATTCCCTCCTCCCTTGGATCAGTTCCCACCCTTCCCGTTTCAACCAAATCCCGAGCCGATCGATTGGGATCGGATGTTCAGGCTATATTCGTCCCCCTCCAACAAAGAGGATAGAGTAATCACCGTATACATCCCCAGAAATCCTACCCCTTACACCGTCCTCTACAAGTACCTCATCCCGATGTACTCCTGCAACATTTTCCTCGCCTCCCATACTCGTTAACCCTTTTCTCCCCACCCACACACACATACACACCCATAAGGTGTTAATTATATTTTTGTGTAAAAAGGAAAGAAGATGAGAAAAGTCTATTATGTACAACATTTTTTTATTTTATTATTCTTCTTCTTTTTATTGTTAATAAACGTAACTTAAGGTATTCCCCTGTCTTTTATTAAAATCACCTCTCGCATTCACTTCCCTCTAATACCTGAGGTCGCACGAGGTCCAGTCCCGGGTCAAAATCATTAAGTTCCTTGACCCAAAAAGTAGGACCGACGTTCGCACTGTCCAGCGGAACAGGTGTCATAGCATCCCTTCGGACGTTGACCCATATTCCGAGACTGAAAAGATGCGTACGACTCACAGGTGTTCGCCTCCGCGCGTATACCTGTGAGATTGAATCTAATCGTCCTTCCATACTCTCTCCATTCTTCCTCCCATTGTCTGCTTGACCAAATTTCCAAGGATTTGAATGTAACAATATCTAGAACGTAACAATACCAAATAATTCTAACAAATTCGCGTAAGTGCACATGAGATCACTCAACTGATTGATCCTTATTGTTAATTGTTTCTATTAATTCTGGGATAATAAGCATTATCGGATTACTATTCAGAACCAATAAGCATTTCTAGATAAGAAGAAAGAATCTTTTTTATAATATTAGAGAAATGAAAATTAGTCGCAAAAAAAGTGATCGCTGGCATATTGCTAGTACGTACTGCTCTAGCATTTTGTTGTCTGGAATATTTTATCATTTTTGTATTTTTTACGATATATGATTAGGATATACATACAATACACAGTGCGACAAATATGTTCCCGGACACGAACTACATCTCAGCAACCAGTGGCGACATCTGTACGTTCAAACATGCATTTTAAAGGTTGAACATTTTGCTATCATCTGTCAAAGTTTCATTCATTTTGGTTGACATATAACGAAGATATGACAGTTCATGTTAAACAAGATTTTAGTCGAGGTAGAAATTTTAATATGAAACAAAGAGCAGTGATTAAATTTAACGCAAAACTTGGTAAAAGTGCATCAGAAACATTCCGATCGATGCAACAAGTTTACGGCAGTCAATGTCTAGGTCATCGTACAGCTGTTTTTGAGTGGCATAAGCGTTTTTTGGAAGGCAGAGAGACCCTTGAAGATGACAAAAAATCAGGACGGCCAATTTTAGTTCGAACACCCGAAATGATCGAAAAAGTACGTGATTTTGTTGCAAACGATCGCAATGCATCACTAAAAATGATGAAGGAGACTTTAAATATCAGTAGAGAAACGATTCGAACCATATTACATGAAGATTTGGGTAAAACGAAGGTTTGTGCGAAGTTTGTTCCACACACATTAAGAAGCGATCAAAAATCAGCGAGAATCAATTATTCCAGAGACATCGTTGCAGTCGCAGAAAATAATCCAAATTTCCTAAAATCAATTGTTACGGGTGATGAAACATGGTGCTTTCAATATGATCCAGAAACTAAGCGTCAAAGTGCGGAATGGAAGTCAAAAAATTCACTACAAGCAAAATAAGTACGAAAAGTTCCATCAAAAATCAAGACAATGCTCATCACATTCTTTGAGCAAAGGTATTATCCACAAAGAGTTTGTTCCAACTGGCCAAACAATTATGGCGCATATTATCTCGAAGTTTTAAAGCGATTGATGGGCAGAATTCATCGTATTCGCCCCGAATGTCGATCCAGAAAATTAGTCTTTGTTGCATGATAATGCACCGAGTCACACTTCATTGATTGTCCGTCAATGTTTGGCTCGAAATCGTGTCTCTGTGTTAAATCATCCACCGTATTCACCTGATTTGGCCCCCTGCGACTTCTCATTATTCCGAAAATTGAAATTGAAATTGAAAGGACGCTTTTTTGATGACATTCCGACCATCCAATCAGCTTCTACACAGGCACTAGAGGCAATTCCGCAAACTGAGCTAGAATATGCATTTGAATCACTATTGAATCGCTGTAACAAGTGTATTGCCAGAGGAAGTGAAGCCAGAGGAGAATATTTTGAATAATAAAACCAAAAAATATGCATATTTGTTGTTTCAATTATGATTTTCAGGCCCTGTCCGGGAACATATTTGTCGCACTGTGTATGTAGGCGTAATGCGATGAATAAAAAGCAATATTGTTTATTTACGTTACATATATATTTATTATTTCACATTTAGTCACCGAGACATCCGTATGGAATTGTGCATACCGTATGGAATTGTGCAAACAAAAGTACTGTTATTACATTTTAAAATCACGCATGGGCTTTTTATATTTTCAGGTGTCTGCATAAACAAAGTACTACCGTTTATATTACATTTCTTAATATGAGTAATTTTTATGTTGTGATCGAAATTAGTCCATCATTTTCAAGCATCATTTTGCGAGTAAATAATATATCCCTTAACTGTCCATTATCATCGCGTATTTTACATATATTAATGATTATACCAATTTCCCCATTTATATTTTCGACAGAATCATTTTTTTTCTTTGAATGTCCATATGTTGCGATAGAATATCTAATGTCATCATATATCATTTTCTGAAATGCTAAACATTCTTGTACTTGTATCTGTCCTAAGCATTCTTATTCTTCGGGAAGTAAAGTGTTCCTGTACCTATCACGACGCTATTCTCGTTTCAATAAATGTTTTGCACTCGATATCTACTTGTACATATTTTATTACAAAATTGGCGAACTGTATTGCTGATGACTAATGAATTATCGAAATTAGAGACGCTTCGATAAATTAATAATCCGGATGCAACTTGCACAGCAACGCGAGCAGGACTATTTTGTAGATTCAAAAGTACTCTATTTTCATTTTCAAAACTAAAAGTTGTGTACCCACAAAGGCCCTCAATTGTGTACACTTCGACATAGGTGAAGAAGAAGGTACACATTATACGATTTCTTGTTTCCCAAAGTAGCTTTGAAATTGACAAACTTTACAAATAGAATATATGCTCTTTCTAATAGTTGAGAGTTAATTGATCTTTGCAAGAAGATATTTAATGCCGACACAAATAGAGCCAGATAGTGTACATATTTTTTTGGTAATACTCTGTGCAAACAAACTAACGAATACATGACCTCCACTCAGAGGCTTTCCATAACCGAATATCTTTTAGACTCCTCGGCGTTCTTGTAATACATTTTGGAGTTTGAACTGATATTAAATACGAATTGATAATATTCATTTTTTCTGGCGATCCCACATAATAATCTTTCCCGACAGAAGTTAACAAAATATCCATATATTGCTATTGGACACCTAAAAGACAAGAATGCATGTTCTCGGATTTGGTCATTATATTCATCAACTAATTGTAAGAATTTTATCAATAACAATCCAGATTTTATTTATGTATGCAGACAAGGGTAATACTGGGTCTCAGAGCACCCGTACCACCCTTTTAAAAGGTAGGGATGTGTTTGTACAAAAAAATGGTTCAGACAAAATTTGCAGGATTTCGGGAGATCTATCTGATGGTGACCTTGAATTTGACCTTGAGGTCGACCTTGGGCATAACTCAAGGTCAAAGTACCGTTTTACAAATGTAAATCCTTATTCATGACATCACAAATGAAAATAGCGGAAAATTTTACGTCCGAATACGTTATCAAGCCTAGGTCAAAATTACTCTTAGAGGTCATGTGGAGGTCAAGTTACTTTTAGAGCACCCGTACCAACCTTCTAAAAGATATGGATGTGTTTGTACAAAAAATAGTTCAAACAATACTAGGTATTTATTATAGCTATGATGCATCCATCTGCTGGTGAATTTGAATTCTACCTTTAGATTCATTTGTAGTCGTGTACATCGATTTTTAAAGATTCCTAATTATCAAGATCTTGAACAGTCGATGCCGCCTGTGTCAGCGTTACCCAAGATGTACCACGTGGAGGTCACAAGGTCGGACTTACACCTCGTCGGGGTGCTTTTTTAAGGTGGTTCCCCTTGCCGTCACCTTTGTTCGTACGCATGTGTTCAGTCTAGATTTTCGAAGTGTCCTCCACGTGCATGTATGCAGACTGTTATTCTTCGTTGAAAATCATCCGTCACCCGACGAATTTCGACAGGATCTAGAGACTGAATGGCTTCTCGAATTCTGTTCTTCATGTCTTTTGAAGTTGTAGGTCGTTTGCGGTATACGAGGTCTTTTATTCTTCCCCACAAATAAAAATCCAAAATTGTAAGATCCGGTGATTGTGGTGGCCAGTTATGTGGACCATATTTACCTATCCATTGGCCGCGAAATATGCGGTTCAGTTGTTGACGAGCAATGACAGACGTGTGGGCTGGACATCCATCCTGTTGAAATCACATATTTAGACGTAGTTGAAGTGGAATATCTTCAAGTAAACGTGGGAGTTCGTTTTCGAGTAAATCGACATACAGAAAACGGTTTAGATTTTCTTCAAAGAAAAATGGTCCGACGATATGCGTATCAACAATTCCGCACCAAACATTGACTTTCCAGATACGTTGATGATCAATTTCTCGATACCAATGTGGATTCTCTTGCGCCCAATAACGGAGATTATGTGTGTTCACTTCGCCGTCACTTTTGAAGGTGCACTCATCAGAAAACAAGATACTTCTATGGAAAGTAGGTAATTGTTGAGTAATCCAATTACAGAATATCAGTCTTTGTCTATGATCGTCCAATGTCATGGCCTGGTGAAGTGACATTCGATATGGATGAAATGAATTTTCTCGCAAAATTCTACTGATAGTGCTTCTACTTATTTCACTATCTCTTTATCGTCTTCTTAAAGAATCGGTAGGATTTACAAGAACAGAAGCAATTATATCAGGTGCCCGTACTGCACGAAGCGGACGATGAATTTGCATTCCTTTATTATAATCCGATTGGATGATATCTTTTTGAATTATCCGCCGTTGCAAACGACTGAAAACATTGCGCGAATGCGGTGTACGATCGGGATATTCATTTCGCTACATTCTTTCAGCTTCGCGAAAACTTCCAGCCCTACTCAAAACCGACAACATTAACGCAGCTTCTTCGCTTGAGTAAGACATATCTACCTATAAATGAATAATAATCCCCGAATATTGAAGTACCTAAGTACCTACCTACCTAGGTATAAAACGCACCTAAAAAAAAAACCGACAGTTTATAAAACTCTTAAGCGAGCAAAGGGAGAAAAGCAAAACAAACAGGTAAGTTTAGTTCAGTTCAGTTTAGTTGAGTTCAGTTCAGTTCAGTTTAGTTTAGTTTAGTGTTGTTTAATTCAGTTTAGTCGATTTACTCGAAAACGAACTCCCACGTTTACTTGAAGATATTCCACTTCAACTACGTCTAAATATGTGGTTTCAACAGGATGGATGTCCAGCCCACACGTCTGTCATTGCTCGTCAACAACTGAACCGTATATTTCGCGGCCAATGGATAGGTAAATATGGTTCACATAACTGGCCACCACGATCACCGGATCTTACAATTTTGGATTTTTATTTGTGGGGAAGAATAAAAGACCTCGTATACCGCGAACGACCTACGACTTCAGAAGACATGAAGAACAGAATTCGAGAAGCCATTCAGTCTCTAGATCTTGTCGAAATTCGTCGGGTGACGGATGATTTTCAACGAAGAATAACAGCCTGCATACATGCACGTGGAGGACACTTCGAAAATCTAGACTGAATACATGCGTACGAACAAAGGTGACGGCAAGGGGAACCACCTTAAAAAAGCACCCCGACGAGGTGTAAGTCCGACCTTGTGACCTCCACGTGGTACATCTTGGGTAACGCTGACACAGGCGGCATCGACTGTTCAAGATCTTGATAATTAGGAATCTTTAAAAATCGATGTACACGACTACAAATGAATCTAAAGGTAGAATTCAAATTCACCAGCAGATGGATGCATCATAGCTATAATAAATACCTAGTATTGTTTGAACTATTTTTTGTACAAACACATCCATATCTTTTAGAAGGTTGGTACGGGTGCTCTAAAAGTAACTTGACCTCCACATGACCTCTAAGAGTAATTTTGACCTAGGCTTGATAACGTATTCGGACGTAAAATTTTCCGCTATTTTCATTTGTGATGTCATGAATAAGGATTTACATTTGTAAAACGGTACTTTGACCTTGAGTTATGCCCAAGGTCGACCTCAAGGTCAAATTCAAGGTCACCATCAGATAGATCTCCCGAAATCCTGCAAATTTTGTCTGAACCATTTTTTTGTACAAACACATCCCTACCTTTTAAAAGGGTGGTACGGGTGCTCTGAGACACCCGGTATAATTGCAATGGCGAAATATATTATAAAAATGGAATTGATGCTTAACGATCAAGACACGTACATTAAAATTTCGCGTAATCCGATGAATAGGATAATTACCAGTTTGAAGAATATGTTGAAGAGATGGAAACGAGATGAAATGACAAATGATTCTAATTACAGATATCTTAATACAATTAATCAAATTTTACCAAGAGCATATGGTTTGACTAAAGTGCATAAAAGTGGTTATTCGTTGAGCATAATAATATTTTCCATAGGAAATCCATTAAATAATCTAGCGACATTTTTACACAAAATTCTGGTAAAAAGTTTACCCCCGGCAAAGGAATTTCATAGATAACAGCTTTCAACTCAGTAATAATTTAGATAAATTAAAAATTTCTAATGATGATACTCCTTTTTTGTTAGATGTGATTTCTCTGTTTACGAATGTTCTAATAAATTTAATGATGTATGGAATCAATAGTAGTTATTTAGCATTTGATACAAGTTAACACGTGTTTAATTAAGACAGAATGCTTTAACACGATAAAACTAATCCTTGACTACATATTTTTTACCTTCTTTAATGACAAATATTATAGACAATCTTTGGAGTACTCATGGGCTCTCTGTTATCTCCGATTGTAGACATAGCAAGTCTTAAAGATATTTGCTTTTAACAGATTGACTATAAAACCTTCATTTATACGTTACGTAGATGACATTGCATTAGCAATCAATAAAATACACATTAATGATCTCTGTCTTACTTTTAATAGCTATCCACGACTTAAATTCATGTTGGAAGAGGGAGGTCACAGGCTTAATTTTTGGGACTTAACGTTGATTAAACATAATGACTCCATATCCTATGATTAGTATCAGAAACACGTCTTCTGGACGTTACCTTAATTATTTCTCTCAATATTCTCTATGCCAAAAAATTTGAATTATAGTAAGTTTAATAGATAGAGTACTTCTGCTGTCGCATCCTTCTTTTCACGCTAAGAATTTCGATAAAATTATCAGATTAAATAATGGTTATCCCTTGCATTTGATTTTTTCCATCATAAATAAAAGATTACATAAGAAATTCTTTGAATGGAACAGCCTTGATAACAATCAAATAAATAATAAAAAAATAGAAAAGAGACAAATTTTCTTTACATTGTCTTTTATTGCTGATGTTTCAAAAAAAATTAAAAACTTTTTAAAAAAAACATAGTTAAAATAGCGTACAAAGGTATTAACAAATTAACTAACTACATTAAAATACAGAAAGACAAACTTCTATATATGATGCACACTGATGTAGTTTATAAAATTGAATGCAAGGACTGTAACGCATCATACGTGGACATCAAACAAGAAGGATCCTTAAAACCAGAATTAGCGAATATAGAAGCTATATTAACCGAAATACAGATTAAAGATCAGTTATCATAGAACATCGATTAGAACAAGCACACGATTTTGAGACAATCTGAAGATATTAGATGAAGATAAAATATTAAATAAAAGACACATATCAAAAATGATTTTCATCTGCAAACAGAAAAATAGTTTAAATATACAATCAGACACAGAGTCATTGAACGAAGCATACGACTCTTTATTTGAAAATAACTGAGATTTCCTCTCTTTAATATTTCTGTTATTTATAGTTCAACTCGTGATTTGTTTTAGCTTAACATTGTTTAGATATCGTAATGTCCACACACACACGCTCGCACGCACGCACGCAGATGACACGTATATTTTATAAACTTAATGAATATCATGTAAGTTTTTCAAATTAGTTGTTATTCATGATTTTAATATTAGATTATTATTTCTTGTCAACACTTTATTATTTTTTTAATTATGTTAACAATAAGATATCGATTATATTGTGTTGTGCAGACTGTGCGTCGGCAAACTCAATGAGTTCGTTCAATTTGCATTGAAAAGGATCCGAAGGATCAAAACATGTATAAGACATTAGAACTAATAAATCTTATTACGGATCGACATCCTATGTTTGGCTCCAAAAGACATCAACTTATGGACTAAAAATTCGTCCGTAACGAGACTATTTATTACTAATATTTAATAATATGTTTATACAAGATATTGGAAAAATAATAATAAATCTTTTGCATAGGGGCAGAATGGAATGAACTGAGAAGAAAAGTCCTTTATCATTTTGCAATTTTCATAATAGTTAACAAGATATTAATTGCTAAAAGTGTCCGAAAATTGGTTTTTAATAATTTTTTACTCAAATACTATCAATTTTATTTTTTTTTTAATTGCAAGAGACAAAAATTGTTTATTTTCTTCTCATAAAACTATACGAATTTTTTCAGAATTTTTTATGAACTTTTTAGTAGATACTGCATTTTTTCATTTTTACCAACATGAGAAAATACGGTATTAAAAAATTTTTAGAGCTCTATGAGAAAAAAATAATCAATTTTTGTCTCTTGCAATTTTTCTATGAAGTTGATAGTATCGGGTATCTCAGACCACCCGTACACTCCTTTTATCTCGGAAAGAGCATTTTAAAAGAAAACATTTCAGACAAAAGTTGTGGGATTAAGTGATCTATTTAGTGATCTGATCAATCTGACCTTAGGAGTAATCAAAGTCAGAGCAACGTCACTTTAAATTTTTTAAATAGAACTCCCTATTTTTCATTGTATATCCTTGCACACCTCGAGAGCTTTCCAAAATATTTATAATAAAATATTTTTTTATGAAGTACTTTTCGAGTTATAAGGCTTGAAAGTTACAGTACCGTCAACATTAGAACTACGCAAGGTGACTGACCGACGACTAAAATCTCTTGAATGTTATTCAGGATCATATCCTGAATAACATTCGTTAAGATCAAGATCACCGGCTCTGTGTGGTACTATAAAAATATGTAATGAAAAATAGAAATTCTATTTAACAAATTCAAAGTGATATTGCTCTGACACCACCCAACGTCAGACTGATCAGATCACTAAATAAATCATTTAGAACCCCACAACTTTTGTCTGAAACATTTTTTTTAAATGCTTTATTTGTGACAAGGAAAGATTCACAACTGTCCGAAATCGATTTGATTCTCCATGAGATATGTTGTTAAACATCTAAGAGGCACGTATTTTTTTATATGTGCGTTAACTTATGTTTAAAAGGTAAAACATCCCTTTAAAAAAAAACACTATTTTTCTTTTAAAGTGAATATCGTCGGAAATATAAAAGATAGAAAAAAATTTTTTAACAAAAGTTGTACGGTTTCAAGAGTACTTTAAAGTTATAGATAAAAAATTTTGTTTATTTTTTTGTTTAATAAAATACCCCCACCATCCATAATTTTTTTAAATTTTCAATTTTTTTTTTCAAATCAAAGATTATTTTTTTACGAATTCAACCATGTGTGATAAAATTATATTAAAACATATCATTTTAATTTAATTTAATTTAATTCAATTTAGTTTATTGTAAAGCTATATGAAAAAAACTACATGTTAACAGAATAATAGACATAAAGTATGATACAATAGACTATAGCATATACAATAATTAGCATAAACATAAATAAATAGACAATAGTTGCTTGCAAATGGTTAGGTGTCACCAGAATTGTTGTTACAAAGTCGACCAGTAACAAAACCAAAAAAGACAACAATACAATAAGAGGTAAATTAATAGCTGAAATCATACGTACACACAACATCCACACACACACACACACGCACACACACACACACACACACACACACGCACGCACGCACGCACGCACGCACGCACGCACGCACGCGCACACGCACGCACGCATGCACGCGCGCACGCGCACACACACACACACACACATAAAATTTACATACAAACACTTACATACACCCGCAAACACACCAATTACATCAGTCTCGTTTAAATACTGTGAGTGACGCAATGAAACGCAAGACAGCGGAACGAAAGGAGGATAGAGAGGGAGAGATTTTTATTGAATCAGGAAGGGAATTAAAATATTTGCCAGAGAAGTAGGAGAAAGTGGCACAGAACTTAGTGGACCAATATATATAGGGAAGGATAAGTAATCTTAGTATCTGATGACAAGAGAGTTAAACGAGAAATGATGCTCAAAGTTTAATTGAAGGAGACGTCGCAGATATAGAGGAATAAAAGAGAGAAAGAGAGTTGGAGCGAAAGAGAGAAAATACAAGACAGCACAAATGGAGAATAAAACATTACCAAATCTTAAGCCAGCCAGATCTCTGGTAATACGGAGATATATGGTATTTACAAATACAATAGAAGAAGCGGAGACAAGAATTTTGGATACGCTGTGCATGATTTAGCAGATGTCAGTTATTTTCGAGAATTAATTATTAACGCTTCCGTATATACGTAATCCATGCTCATATGCATGAGTAATAGTCGTCGGAACAATAAAATATATGAAAACTTAAAAAAATGTCTTTTAAGTAAAATTGTATAGTTTTCTATATGCTTTATTATATATGTATTTAAATTATATATATATATATATATATATATATATATATATATATATACAGAGTTGGCCATATTCGACGGAAAGATGTTTTTTTTTCAATCATGGGAAACGTCGTTACTCGATCTAACATCTCTGTCAAAAGTTACAATGTTTGCCAGATCTTTCCGTCGAATATGGCCAACCCTGTAGTGTATTGTATGTATTTATATTTCCTAAATATATAACATTTTTAAGATATATTAACCCTGTATTATTTCTTTGTACATTTATGCCTAAATTCTAAACAAAATTGTAAGGTTCGTAACATATTCTCGTAAGATTTATAAAAATTTTGAATTTTATACCCTATACGATATTTTTACAGACAGCTTTTTACTAGCAATAAGATTTAAAAGAAATCGTAAATATTTACGAATAATCTTACGTCTTATGATACATACGCATAAAATTAGAATACTGGTTATAAGTTCTTACGAATTTTACGAGAACAAGTTGAGTCTTACGATTCTGCTTAAAATTGATCTATTAACTTCTTCTATGAATAAAAATTAAAAATAATTTTATTCTAAATCCATTCTTTTATAATAAAATTATTATATAAGATTAAATTTTTAAAAAATAAATTTTTAAAAAATTGTTGCATTTAAAAATACATTGAATTGTTAGAAAATATATATTTAATAATTATATTTAATATATATATAAAGTAACATTTAAATTGTTAGAAAATCTCGCATCTGAATCGTCATGATAATGAGATATAAAAAATAATTTTCTAAATCACGTATCAGTTGTCATATTATTTTTACCTAAAAAAGTTGCTAAAAATTGATTAATGCGTTTGCTATGATGTCCGCAACTGAGTTTCTTTGATAACTGATATTCGTATAAAATAAGCAATAATAAAATTCTGTTTTTTATTATCACAAGTACATTTATCTTATTAAATGATCTTTTCTTATCACTTTAGTAAAATCTATACAAATATATTAATTACCTGTGGTATTTTATATTACTAAAGTAAATTTATGCAACTTTGAGGCATAATGGCACATTAGCATATATGGAACACAATGGTGTGCCGTAGTATCATTTGCCGTGACACACGAGACTGTAGAAATGAGATTAACGCTAGCCTTACGTGTGTGTTTGCATATTCCTAGAATTGTATAAATACAAATATTGTAATCATACACATATATATATAATATTGTAACAATACCGCTGGCTTTGATAATACGGTGGGAATCAATAACGAAATAGGACGCCATAGATTGCAACATGACGATCTGAAATGAAAAGGGCGACGTTCATCTTGTTTATCGTCAGAAAACGAGAAGAAACACCATAGGTCGCGGCGCAACGCCAAGTATGTCGACCTAATATAAAAAAGGCGATGTTCACCTTCCCCAACATCGGAAGGCGAGAGGAAGCGCCAGGACGAATGCTTCAACAGACTCGAACGTGGAGAGCCTAGATAGACGATCTCATACGCGAAGTTCATGCATCTATAAAGATGACAAACTTATGATACCTCCGTTCGATCTATCAAAGGATGATTTAGTTACAGAGAAGTGGATCAAGCGAAGTGGACGAGTTAGCTGCACAATACGATTGGAACGTCGTAAACGAACGTTGTAAAGTCGTCATGAGACTAATACCATCGCGCTTGAAGGGACATGTGCGGCTGTGATACAACACACGACAACGACTGGCGGTTACGATCGAGACGAAAGATCTGTTGCTGCAGCAGTTTCGCAAGAAGATACCCTTTAGAGAGACAGATTTCGAGAGACCTCGCTGTACGAAAGCAGTCCAGGATAATCGTTAGGAGATTAATGCTTCCAAAAATTAAATAAGTTACGTAAGTTATACATTAGTATTGTGGATAAATATCTTATTGACACGATGATAGACGAAATCACGGATGCGCATGTCGAGAACGGTACGGGCTGCACAGCATGCGAATCTTAATTGTATGCATATATGGACGCTAGGAAATATGCCATCAAAGAGCGGGAGGAGCAAGACGGTTGCATCTATTAGTAAAAACGAACGCAAAGATAGACCCGCGGAGAGATCGCAGAAGGAACATGCGCAGACCGCGAACCACAGATTCGACGTCACTGAATATCCATTGCTCTACCAAAGTTCCAGTTGTATACCATCCCTACCGACTAACCGAATCTGAAAAACGTGTCATAAGGAAAATGATTCAAGAACTATTAGGTAATGATATTATCCGCGAATCTAAGTCGCCACGCGAATCCGATTTTGTTGGTAAGGAAGAAAAACGACGACTATCGGTTGTGCATAGACTATCGTAAACTAAATGCCATTACGATTAAAGACAAATACTTTATGCCTCGAATTGACGAACAGATTGATAAGCTCGGAGGTAACCAGTATTTCACCAAATTAGACTTAGCATCCGGCTATTATCAGATACTGGTGGCAGGTGATTCCATCGAGAAAACAGCCTTTTGACGCCAGAGGGGCATTACAAATTATTGCGTAGTTCTTTTATGCCCTTTGGTTCAACTAATGCGC
This sequence comes from Acromyrmex echinatior, assembly GCF_024713525.1. Taxonomy (NCBI): domain Eukaryota; kingdom Metazoa; phylum Arthropoda; class Insecta; order Hymenoptera; family Formicidae; genus Acromyrmex; species Acromyrmex echinatior. Next base: position 2,106,250 of record NC_141858.1, on the reverse strand, counting down.
TCGCTGTGTTCCAGTGTTTATAATGGATATGAGATGTTAGGAAGCTTAAATACGATCGCTTTTCTATACCTGTTTTCTATACCTACGATGTCATAATACTATCGAAAACAATAAGAGAAAGTTTAGATTGCTTTCGATAGATACTGAAAGCGTTTCACTCACACGGGCTAACGCTCAACCTTAAAAAATGCACGTTCTTCGCGAAATCGATTGAATATTTAAGTAAAGAGATCGATGAGCAAGGGATGCGACCCGGGCGACACAAAATCGAAGCGGCGTTACAAATGGAATCACCATGTTCGGTGAAACAGGTACATTAGTTAGTATATTTAGCTAGCTATTTTAGAAAATATGTTTAGAATTTCGCCACAACTTTCGTCGAGCCACTGACAAGACTGACAAAGTAAAGCGTTCCTTGAATGTAGGGAGAGACTCAAGAAGCGGCACTAAATACTATCAAGAATAAGCTTATGTCCCGGCCGATATTAACAATATTCGACTCGAATAAATCAAGGTACACACCGACGCGAACGCTATAGGCGTAAGCGCTGTGTTCATACAGACAAGTGACGGTCAAACGCGCGTGGTAGCTTATAACAATAAGCAGCGACGGCAGACCAACGCTGCTACCATTCGTCAAGTTGGAAATGATGACGGTGGTCTTTGCGCTATTTTTGGATCTATCTACTAGGATTATAATTTAAGGTGATAACCAATATAAGGCACTGCGGGCCATTTTTGCAAAGCGGGACTTGCTATCTCGAATTGAATGATAGATGGCTCGAGATACAAAAGTACACTTTTGACATAGAATACCGTGCAAGATCGAGAATATCACACGTTGATGTCTTAAGCCAAAATTCTATGCCGTTCCAGTTAGAAGTATCACACGTCGATGTCACAAAGAGCGACTGGGTACTAGCCGCGCAATTAAAGGACGAACAAGTATTATGAATTCAATCGATTTTATTATGTGGGAAGCCGAAATCAAACACTATTTCGACAAACATTTGATGAAAAACTGTATAGATACATGACGGATACATGACAAGACTAACATATGTGCAGTACCACGAAATGCACGAATGCGAGTCTGTAGGTTATGCCACGACGACGCGGGACATTTGAGTGCAGAGAAAACGTTAGGTCAAATGAAATTACTGGTTTGCTGGAATGCGCCGTTTTATAATAAAGTATGTTGGCGCCTGCTTAAACTGTGCATACATTACAACACACTGCGGGAAAAAGACAATGTAAGTTAAATAACATAGAAAAGGTCCCGATTTCCTTTCATACAATTCATATTGATCACGTCAGTACATATACAGTAGCGCAACTCTCCCGATTCTAGCGTGTATAAAATTGAATTGCATATGCGTGAGCTAAATAAATAACCAATAACGTAACTGATTTTCACATTTCCTCTCTCTAGTTTTCTATAATTCTCTCAATCATTTAAATGTCTAGATAAACAGTAAAATTAACGGAACATAAAACGCAGTAGTGAACTCGGAACAAATTGGAATGAACAGTGAACAATCGAAACCGTGTCAATATAACACGTGTAAAGTATTCAGTGAATAGTAATCTGTAACGTATTTGATGAATAGTAATGTGTAAAGTGTTCAGTGAAAGAAGTGAAAAAAGTGAAAATTAATATTGACGGTGTCGAGAACGAAGGTTATGTTCACTTCGGAGAATAGTTAATCCGTATAAAGATATTATACAAATTTTCAATTCTCTGCCAGAAAACACTGGTCTCTATATTGTCCCCATCTTGAAAAAGAATATTGTATAAAATTTATAAAATATAAGATAAATAAAAAAAATGTAAATATATAAATATTGTATAAGATGTATAAATATTGTATTTATAATATATAAAAATTAAAAAACCTGTTCGTTTCTTCTTGTTGAATCTTATCCTCATCTTTTCCAGTTATATTTTCTTTTTGAAATGATGTTACAGGTGTATTGCTGTAAAAATTGTAATATTAATTTATACATAATAAATTTACTATTTAAGAAAAATCATTTGATCTTAGCGTTGTTACAGGTGCTGTTTCTTAGAAGATACAAAAAAATCAAGAAGGAAAGAGGATGTCGACCCGTAAATCAAATTTATGATGTGTTATGAAGGAGTGCAATTATATTTATAATGTTACAGAGAAAACACTTCTTTATGTTTCCAAAGGAATATGATAGGTATAAATTTATTTTAATTATTTTTTAAAGCACGTATAAATCAGTTATTATTTTAAATATTTATAATTTTATATTACAATATATATATATGTACTTTTAATTTTTTAATATTCTTCTATATATATGTATTATATTTTTTATATTAACTATTTCTGTAAAATTTTTTGGTTGCAGTAGATACACATATGTGGAAAATTTGATTTACAAGTGATGGGCTCAGAATACGCTCATCGCAACTATTGATTGTGCCACTTGCATTTAAAAAGAAAAATGATATAAAATAAGCAAATGTAGAGCCAGTCTTCTTCCTAATGCTATTCCAATAATATTTTTTGGAAGAAAGTAAATAATAAATTTTTTACAAAGCATTTTCTACTCTGAATAACATATGATTTTTCTTAAATAGTAAATTTATTATGTATAAATTAATATTACAATTTTTACAGCAATACACCTGTAACATCATTTCAAAAAGAAAATATAACTGGAAAAGATGAGGATAAGATTCAACAAGAAGAAACGAACCGGTTTTTTAACTTTTATATATTATAAATACAATATTTATATATCTTATACAATATTTATATATTTACATTTCTTTTATTTATCTTATATTTTATAAATCTTATACAATATTCTTTTTCAAGATGGAGACAATATAGAGACCAGAAAATAGATGATATTTCAGAATTTTTTAAAAGAAAACTACACATAAATGAAATTTAGTTTTATTTATACGAAAGTACATATTTTAATGTGTATGTAAAAAAAAAGTTCCAATTATATTTCCATTTTTATGTCTTTCAAAGCTGACGCAAGCAAGCCTTTAAAAAAAGAAAGCTAGGCTGATTAATACGATCCTTGCAAAACGGTTGATAACGGTAAAAATAAATTTTTAAATAGAAATCATTCTCGTCAGTGTCTCATCATAGAGAATTTTAAAATTTGACAAATTAAAAGAGTTATTTAACTTAAATAAAAATGTCACATTTTAATTCTTTTTTCGCCTTTTTAATTCCGTAATTTTTTTTAATTTTTCTAGATTTAAAATTCTCTGTGAAAAACTGAAGAGAATGATATATATTTAAAGATTTATTTTGATTTTTTTATTTTAGATTAATCACTTTGCGGAAATCATATCAACTAGCCTATTCTTTTTTTGGAGGATTGTTTATGTTAGCTCAGAAAGACACGAAAATGGAAATAATGGGTTTTTTTTCTAGATACACATTAAATTATGTACTTTTGTATAAATAAAATCACATTTATATGTGTTTTATTTTCTTTTCAAAAAATTCTTAAATATTGTCGCTTTTCCGGCTTTTATAGTGTTCCGTTCTCTTTATAATAATGACTGGTTTTATAATCTACATCAGCTGTTGTATTCTATGTATTGTTGCAAAAACATATTTTATTTTTTATCAAAACAGTATTAAAAATATGTATTATGTTTTAGCGACATCCAATCATCAAAACCTATGCCTATAGATATAGATGCATATATAGACCTAGTTGATATTGATAAAGATATCGAAATGATTAAACCGTAAATTTTATTAAAAAGTATTAGGTGTTGGAATTAATTCGTAGCGTTTTACAAGTGATGGGAAGTACTTTCATTAATGTATTTTTTAATGCTCATGTGAAATAAATAACATTCTTTCATTAAAAACGCTACGAATTAATTCCAACACCTAATAGTTATATAAATGCATTTTGACTATGATATTTTTTTCTTAGCTATTTTTAAACATAGTAACATATAAATGTAAAAGTAAAATACATGATTATATAATAATAATATTTTATAGTACGTATAATAATATTGTATAATATATCTCGATTGGTTTACTTAATCTTAATTCGTTTACTTAATTTTACTTAATAGTTAAGATATCTTCCTTAATATATATTTTGACATCTTTTTCTACTGTAGTTACATCTTTTTTTTATATGTCAACATATTTTTAATGGTGTTCTATTTCTGATTTGCATATAGAACCACACATATACCAACCATAGCAGAAACTCCGAAAAAGAAAAAAATTACAAAAACGGAATTTCAAATTAACAGCAGAAAATAAAAAACTGCGCGAAATAATTAGAAGACTCCAAAAAAAATACAAAGGATGGAAAATAAAAGAAAAAGGAAGATCCTAAGAAATACGAAACTTTTCGTCAACTAGGTTGTCAGGTACTACCCGTGAATGTTTCACAATTATTATCCGCACAAATTGATGCCCAAATTAAAAGCAAATATGGAAGAAAATACACTACCAAATTTAAACAATTTGCATTACGATTGTATTTTTTAAGCCCACGAAATTATCGAGAACTTGAAAAACAATTCGCATTACCTTCCGTGTGTGATCTTCAATCATTTACGCAAATCTGGCAAATAAAATCAGGCATAAATAATAATGTTTTTGATGTTATATCAGTAAAACTAAATTCATTACCGCTTTTAGAACGGCATTGTGTATCGATGAAATGAGTTTAAAAGTTCATTTATTTTATAACATTTCACAAAATAAAATAATTGATTTTGAAGATATGAGTGAAAAATAAAAAAAAACAGCAAAAGTGCTTTAGTTATTATGGTATGCAGTATTTGCAGGGGGATGAAAACTTCCAGTTTGTTTGGTGGAAATTACGTGTAAATCAAATGTCAATTAAAATGTCTTACATTTGATATTATTCGTGAGTTACAAGGTTATGCTACCGTACACGCTTTAGGATATGAGGTCTAATTTCATGTCTCGTGAATTGGGCATTTTAACAAACAATTCTATTTTTTTAGTTGATGAGTTCGAAATATTATATATATTTGATACGTCCCATTTGATGAAAAAAACACGCGGCAATTTATATAAACATCGCGTAGAATTTGCAATGAACAAAGTCGCGTCATGGGCTTATATTGTAGAATTTTATAAGAGATAACAAATAATGGATTAAAACCGCTCCAAAGTAGAGATGGGATCAAATTCAATATGTACTTAAAAATTCAAGTCAAATATCCAATAGTTTAGCTTCATTTTCTAGGGCTCGAGGATATTCATAAGAAGTAATATTTCGTACTTTATACTTACAAAGTAATCGATCTCACCTTGTTAGTTTCGAATTTTACAAACGAATACCTACAAGATTCGAAATATACTTTTTTTTACAAAGTATTTTTTATCGTATACGTAAGCTGCTGGAAAAGTTTCTGCAATCTAATACTTCCAGTGGCGCCAACGTTCTGTTACTATCATATCCATAAAATTAGACATTTTTAACCTATAATTCAGTTGACAGTTTGTATCCAAGTCAACTAGTTTTGTTTGCATAGTATTTTAAAAGAAGTTATTTTTTGAAAAAATGGAAATTTCACGTGAAAATTTTCGGACAATGATTTTTTACAAATGTAATCTAACTCCGAAACAATGCATCGATCGACTTCATTTGACTTTTGGGGATAAAGCACCATCCAATAGGACTTTATAATTGGTTTGCCGAATTCCAGCATGGACATACCTTTCTTTATGACGAATTCCGTGAAGGTCGTCTATCCACGTCTGTTGTTGCCATTAATGTTGATGCTGTGCGTAAAATGATTGAGCGAGACCGGCATATGACATACCGCGAGATTCAGGCATCCTTAGGCATTGACATGAAAGCAATATATACGATTTTGCATGATCACTTGAGCGTACAACTTTGCAGTTGTTGGATCCCACACAATTTGACCGAAGCTCAAAAACAGGCTCGTGTTAAATGGAGCAAAGAAATGCTCAAGAAATTCAACCGAGGTCGATCAAATTTGATCTACAACATCGTTGGGGACGAAACATGGATCTATTCGTATGAACCCGAAAGTAAACAACAATCCACTGTTTGGGTATTTCAAAATGAACCGAAACTAACAAAAGTTGTTCGTTCACGCAGTGCTGCCAAACAAATGACTGCTTGTTTCTTTAGTTATACCGGACATGTGCCTTTAGAGGATCGAAAGACTGTAAATACTGATTGGTATACAACAATTTGTTTGTCATAAATGAATTGCGTAGAACAAAGCGAAATCGTTGCATCATCTTTCATCATGACAACGCCAGCTGTCACACAACACGTCAAACCGTTGATTTTTTACTCTAACGGGGTTGTTAACGAAATACAAAAGAAAATATTCCTTATTTTTCTTGATTTTCCTGGTCATTTTTTGAAAAAAATTTCCTGACTAAAAACTTGAGAAAGAGAAACTTTGAATAAAAACAAAAAAAACGTTAAAATATTTTATTTTACAAACAGTATTATAAAATATAAATATATATTTGGAAAATGAAATAGTAAAGTATAACTTTTATTATTAATTTTAAATACTTTATGAATATTTTTAACAAAAATTTTCGTTTTGAATAAAATTTCATATAATATGTATGTATTTTTACTTTCAAGCATTTCGAACAGTACATTTTAGCATTTAATTATAATATAGATACTCCTTCATTCTTCTTAATTTTGAACATGTTATTACACAAATATATGTACATTTGAATGTTGTATTCACTATTGAAGAAAATGTCAGACATTCTTGTAATCCGATTCTAATGTCTTTACTAATGCTCTTTTTTGTGTTTTTATGTTAACACAGTTATTTGATAAGTCGATTATAGTTCTACTAATCTCTTTATGTAAATCGATAAATGTCGATTCATAGTAGATACATTATTGTAAGTCCGAATATGTATTAATCTCAAAAGTGAGAAGGCATTTCACAAAATGTTCTTTTCTTTGCGTGATCAAATTTTCATTAGTTTCGGGCATATTTGATATAGGTTGGAGTCCATTTGGAAGTACTGCTTTTATTTTTCGAGGTACTTCTAAAACTTCGAACCTATTTCGTTTAAGTTCAAATCTATTCGAAAATACTGCTACTATTTTTCGAAGTGATCATAGAGAATTCGAAACTGCTTCAACAGATTTGAATCTACTTGTAAGATACTTAATCCCATCTACTCGCTACTCCAAAGTTATCTAAAAATCACATTGAACCTACTAATTTTCAAAAAATGAAACTCAAATAAGCTGTTCAAATGATTAGTAATCGCGTAGCTGCAAGTATATGCACACAAATATCCTACGGCTTTCTATCAACTGAAGCAGTGGGAACGATAGCGTTCTTTAATAATTTCGACAAATTGTTTGACATTTTAAATTCTTCTTCAATAAATAGTTCTAAAGAATATAGAAAAGTATTTACTGGAAATAAAAAACAAATTCAATTTTTAGAATAAATGATATATTTCATGAAAACCATTAAAGTAATTAATAAGAATAATGTGTTAAAGTTAACTGTTTTGAATGCTGGCAGGTAACAATTAAAAGCATAATGTTACTTTGGAAGAGATTAAAATGTCATGATTTTCTACATTTGCGCACACGAAGGATAAATCAGGATTATGCTAAAAATTTCTTTGATTCCATTAGAGTGATAATTCTTTAAATCCAACACCAATACAGTTCATTCGTGCTTTCAAAAAATTATTTAGTAAAAAGTTTTCCAGCAAACAGATACACAAAATTGTGCTACGGATAATAATAATATGTTACATTTAATTGGAGCTTCAGGTTCGAGCCCTTCATCATCTTCTATGTTCATTTCATCTTCATCGCGTCCAATTTTAGATATCTCAAATCATGAGTATTATGATATGGAATTACCAGAAGAAAATGCGTTTAAATATATATGCGAATACTTAATGAAAAAATATCTGGAAGTAATACTTGTGAAATGTGCATATTTTGATGAAAGAAAGACTGTCATTGATAAGACAGTTTATATTGCTCTTTTCGAGCTTTTGCTATCACGGAAGAAAATTCATTTGGAAGTTTGCATGTAGCAAGTTTTAATTTTTGTTCTTATATACATGAATTAGAAAAAATATTTGTCATTAATTTTGAAAGTAATTATTTAAAAAAAAATATTGATAATTATTTACTTGAACTTGCCCAGACTGTATCCTTTGAAAAACCATACCCAAATTTTCCACAAGTTTATTTAATAAAATTATTTATGCGCATGCGTATTTATTTTACTTTGTCTCAATATAATAAGGAATGCGGAAAAAGTGTTAATAAAAAAAAACAGGAAATTATGTAATACGGGCAGAGAAATTTACTTTTTTGAAAAACGCGCCAAACGGCAAGGGGTGAAGGTAGGGAGCTGGGAGGGGGTGCGTCCGAGAGGATAGGTCCTCAATTTTTGTTCCCCCTACAGCCAATCTCGATCATGCTTTGGACGAGAGAGCATCGCGCGTTCGCCGTCGAGGCATACTTTGGTAATAGCCGCTTTCACCTTTCCGGCTGTGTCAACAAACAGAATATGCGCTACTGGAGTGCTGAAAATCCACATGAACTTCACCAAACCCCTCTCCATTGTGAACGTATTACCGTTTGGTGCGCAATTTCGTCGGTCGGGATCATTGGTCCTTATTTTTTTGAGGAAAACGAGCGCCCTGTCACGGTGAATGCAACTCGATACAGGGAGATAATCGAAGAATTTTTCCTTCCACATCTGGAAGAAATGGACGTCGGGGATGTGTGGTTTCAACAAGACGGAGCCACGGTCCACACAGCACGGGCCTCGATGGAATTGTTAAGGGAACACTTCCCTGACCGCCTCATCTCTCTCAGAGGCGATCTCCCTTGGCCGGCGCGCTCTCCAGATTTGGCTCCATGCGACTTCTTCCTATAGGGAGTTATTTGAAGTCTATCGTTTACAACGATTGACCACAGACCCTAGCTCACCTGAAGACAAACATTCGGAACGCCATCGCCGAAATACCGGTGGACATGCTTCAGAGAGTGACGCGAAACTTCAGAAATCGACTCAATCAGTGCATAGACAACGGCGGCCGTCATTTGATAGATGTAATTTTCAAAAGTACATGAAAAAAAATTTGATGAGGTGATCTGTAAGAGGAAAAAAGAATTATACTGATATCTGCAATAGTTTCGTTTTTATTAACCTTTAAAAAAAGTAAGTTTCTCTGCCGCACCCATATTTTACATTTATAATTGTTAGTTTCTCTTTATTTCTTTGGTGCATGTAGTCTTATCTTTATTCTCATTATTCTTAACTTTTCTCTGATAAGTGTGTTTTTGAAAATATATTTTCTACTAATTTTTATTTATTAACTATATAATATTTATCCATTAAACAAAATTTCGTTCCAGCAACATTATAATAACATTACACTTAAGCTGTGCGATCTTATCTGTGTCGTTAATGAAACGTTGCCACAACCAGAAATGTCCTCACACATTTACTATTCATGAAACGTTCCATTTGTATCCATTGTTCGTTTATGAAACATTTGATAAACATACATAACGTCATTGTAACGTTCCACATGCAACATTTGTGAAATGTTCGTAAAAAATATATATATAAAACCTCACTAAAAAGTTCATTCACAACATTCCATTTGTAAGATTAGCGAAACGTTTGTAAAACATATATATATATATATATATATCGCCACAGAAATGTTCATTCGCAATGTTCCACTTGTAACGTTTGTGAAACGTTTAAATATATACAGTATATCCCAAAATTCACGACTAAAAATATTTTACAGCAAGAAAGTTTCCGAAAATTTAAATAAAAAAGTAATTTGTAAATTTTTATTCTAAGTAATAGTTTCTGAGATATAACAGTTTACACATGACTATATCTCAGAAATTATTACTTAAAATAAAAATTTACAAATTACTTTTTTATTATATTTTCGGAAGCTTTCTTGCTATAAAATATGTTTAGTCGCAAATTTTAGGACAATCTGCATACTGATTATTGCCAAAATCAGATATAACTCCATTTGTTTCATTATTTGAGTATAGATTTTGAGATATTTATTTACCTGTAGAAAAAATTAACAAAAAATTTATTATTTTTTGTTAATTATTTTCTACGGGAAAATAAAATAATATCTCAAAAAATCCTATACAGCACCAAACTTGCAACAATATTGCAATGTTGCAATATTGTTGCTGCAACTTTTGTGCTGTAGGAGATGTCATCTTTTTTTATATCTTAACCCAAATGATGGAAAAATGAAATTATTTGGATTTTGCAACAACATTCTAATTGTATAAGATATATTATATTCAGAACTGGGCATGAATTTGAAATACTTTCATTTAAAACACATTATTTGCATTACAAGCGTATTTTGTATTTTTTAGTATTTCAGCGGATTACATAAAAGTATTATGTATTTTGTATTTAAAATCGAAAGATTGATAGCTTTTTATATTTTGTAATTCAAATAATAAGATTGATTGTCAATGTTAGTATTTGAAATACAAAATACAAAATACTTTCAATCTTTTGTTATTAATACTGAAATACAAAATACAAAATACTTTAATATGCTCCCATGAAACACAAAATACAAAATATTTTCATGTACTTCTAACAAACACAAAATATAAAATATAATTGTCTTACTAATACTGTTTTTCAAATAAAAGTATTTCAAATACATGCTCACAGCCTTGATTATATTATAATTGGTGTACATACACAGTGGTATTCTAAAGTTTAATAAAAAAGAAAAAAATAAAAAAGCAAAGCACAATCAATCATTTTTGTATGTATTATTGATATTATTTTATATATATATATATATATATATATATATATATATATATATATGTATTGTCTCGGAAATTATCATTATATTCTTTTCATATTCTCGAAGCAAGCAAACAGCTCGTCGACACCAAGCGATCAAAACACGAGCATACTCGATTCTGTGCTAATCACTGTTTGTCTCGAATAGCACGCGAAGCCCCTTGCGCAAATCCAGAAAACCGTCGAACGCGCACACGCGTGAGAAGAGTGAGTTCGCAACCGGATCCCGATGAATAGTATATAGATCGCTCCGAGCGTTTAACGCATCTTCGCGAATATTATTTTATTAAGCGCGAACCAATCGACTTGTCGTCGCATATCACCAGTGCTTGTTATAACATAACGTGATCGGTCTACGCGAGACCGTTTTAGTGCGCGAGACTTACCGGCGTTCCCAATGAGATTTGCCGGTCTCGTCACGGCTCGCAACACATACCTTTTTGAAGGAGAAATCTCTCAACATCGTACCATGTGCGAAGTACCTGTGCACGCATCGAGCTGAACGCTTCAATTGTCACAACATTATTACCACGAGCAACGCTTACCGCCCGCTTCAAACAAATCTTAATTCAACTCTATAATAAAAGCTCACATATTACAATCAACAGAGTCATTGTTATTATATGCCGCCTTGGCGAGCGAGCCTTCCGTACAAGGTGACACCAGCCACCCGTCACAAAACATATATATTTATGAATTATATATTGTACATATACATTAAAGTTTTCTAATTTTTTAATTTTAATCGTAAAAAATATTGATATATATTTAAAAATTATGATATATTATGATATATTATATATTATTGTATATACTATATATGTGTATATATATTCATAGGGTTCGGTGTTCTCCTTTTCATCTCGGCCTGTAACAGATAGATTCAGAATATAGTGTTATGGAAAATATATTACAGAGAACAATATAATTTATGTATTATTTATAAAAAATATACCTGCTTTTTCTCTCAAATATCTAGTTTTTGCATATTTAAACCATGAAGATACATGATCTTGAAAGTTTTTATCTGTGTACATAGGAAAATGTTTTTTTATTGCATCTACACATATGATATAATAAAAAGGGGGTTACATATTTTATATTTTTATAATTAAAAGAAAAAAGGGCTTATGGAAAAATGTCTGTCAAATTGGCTAATTTTTTAATATGTTATAATTCTCGTTATTCCGAACAAAAGTCTCAATAGTTACAACTTGATCTTATAGTCTCAATAGTTATTACTTGAACTATTTCCGCATTACAAGCCTTAGAAGTTCCAGATTTAATCTGTAAATGTACAGACTTTTCTACTTGGATATGTAACTCTTGATCGAATGGGCATGCGTGCATGTGCACGCGCGCGTGTGTGTGCATATGTGCATCTTAATTACATGATTGATTATAACAACTATATAATACAAAATATATAATTACATGAACAGTTATATTACACATTTACGGGATTGTTGCTTCCTAACTGTACAGACGTATAATATGAAATGATAACGTGAAGATTTATTAACTTTTAAATAAAAAAATTAATATATGCATGCACATTCGATCAAGAATCACAAATATAAATAGAGCATAATAATAAGTAAGCATATTAAGTCTAGATCTTCTAGAGCCTTCATAACGCAAAAATAACTCATAGGATCAAATTGTGCTCATTGAGACGTGTTCAGAATGAGAGCTACATTTCAAAAAATTAGCTGATTTGACAGAAAGACATTTTTTCATAAGAATGGTGCAAGGGGTGAGGTTTTTTCTCAAATATATGAGATTCGTCTTTTAGTTTTTTTTAGCTAGTACGAAAAACGGCAAACAAAAGAAATGCATAATACTCTTTTATGCTGCCAGCGGCGCAGTCAGAGAAATAAAAGTTAAAAAAATCTTGACTTTTACATACTTTTTAAAATTGCCATTGTACGTAATGAGCACAATTGATAATTTCCCTTGCGGTCAAACCAAGAGCATTTAGATCCCAGCTTATTGGTAAATAGTTTCTCCAATCCATTTTTACTTTGAATTTAGGCAGTATTTCCTTCTAATAAATAGAAGAACATTTCCTATACAGGAAATAAAAGCAGTTAATGTTTCGTGTAATACAGGATTTCATTTTTAATGTAATTTTATTTTTAAATTATTCAAGTTTATTTTATATACTTAAAAATTCCTACCAATTGTTTTGATGCGACTATATTTGCTCTTAAGCTATCGTCAAACTTTAACAATTTTCTATATTTATTAAAAGGTTTTGTAGAAATTATGTTTGTCGTATTTTGTATAATATTTGGATTTATTGCAGCAGCTGCGTTTGAAGCAACATTAAATTAATAATACCTGTTCGAAAATGTTCAATAATAATATCACCCATTATAGAATTCTCATCTTTGTTTGTCATAGCAATTGTATTTTCTTAGAGTAAACACAATAAAACTTACATGTCATTTTCGTTTTACACTTTAATTTCTGAGAAATATATACCTACTTTCTTTGTCTTTCTTTATCCATTATTTTGGTTGAAGTAATATTATTCATATTGAAATCTGCATCCTTTTCTGTATTTGTAGTAATATCTTTTCCGGTAGTTATATTTGTTCGAGAGCAAGACAAAGCGAGAGCGATAGAGAGAGAATTTGAGCGAGAAGGCGTTTTGAGCTAAAATTCGATTTACGCGAATCTTCGTAATCAATCACAAGTCGTACGCGGCGGTTTTCTTGCGGCGGAGCGTCTCAAAGGCGATTGCACTGTATTGCGGAGCGTTAAATTTGATCGAAAAAGCGAAGAAGAAGGATTACTGCTCAATTCGGCCTTTTATCTATTTTGTTGAACAAAGGCTTCCTTTTTCAATCGCTTATGAGATTCTCGAAAAATTATAAAAATTGAGGTAACCCCATGATTCGGGCAGCGATTGGCAATTCTCGATGGCCAAGCGGTACGTTATTGCCATGCGCGCCTGCCAAATCAGGAATTCTGATTGGGGTGTTAGTATGTTACGCGTTTCGCGTCACGCGAGCGCGCGTGCGCTGTGACCGATCCGAATTTGATTGCCGTTTTAGCAGTTGGTTTTTTGTGTACGACATGCGGCTTTGATTATATTTTTTAACTTTATTAACTAGAGGTGATTGTTGAAGTTTGTTTTTTGGATATTTCTAGATACATTTGAAATTATTCTAGAAATTTCTAATCCACATGTCGCACGTACACCGAATCTACGAAAACTGTTTTTCGGATGCATCTCAAACATCCCGCCCGCCTTGTCACGCAGTGACAAAATTAATGCTCACGCTTGGCAAGAGTACAGATGTCGCGAGTTCGGCTAATTATTTGGGAGATCGCGGCGCTTCAGGTGGCGCAGACTGATGATGCTTGCGCGTGCAGCGCACGGTGTCGCGGAAACCTACGCTTACACATAATCGGAGACGTTTTAAGTTTAAAATAATAAGAAATTATTTAAGAAATATAATGATGCAGACGCGGTCATGTAATCTAGCTATGATATCAATTGAAAAGTATTAGCGAACAATCGTGATTACAAAGTCTTGATTGCGCAATATTTGAGAACGTAATCAGAATAATTTCAAACTAAAACTCGGAAATATAATATAGCATATTGCATTAAGTATTAACTTAATATATTATTACAAAGAAAATTGTTAAATTTATTATATTCGTATTATCGAAAATTGCGAAAGATAGATGAAATTAACGCGAAAATTACCGCGATTACACGCGCGTTGACTGACGCGAGTACATTGAATAAGATCGCACGGTTTACTACAATGTGCGGTTTTATTGCTCTTGCGAGTCCGCGTGTAGAGTAGTCGAGACTGTAGGTCCAGGCAGCATCACCAATTTGACTAGAAGTCGAATGAGCTCGGAAGAGGCTGTGCGGACAGTTGCTACTCGGATCACACCGTCCTTTCCTGAGTGCAGCTTTGTGATGCGAGCTAGAGGCCATCTACTTGGTGGTGATGTCTCTGAAATTATGAGGCACAATGAGCCAATCTGAGGAGCAGTGCTTACCTTGCACAACTTCGAGCGTGAGGTCAAGAAATGTAAGTACTCGCGTGACTACCTTTCCCAAAAATGATCACGCATTTTTTGAAGATGCTGTCAACGAGAGAGAAAGCTCGTTGCCTTCTTTGTGAGCGACGATTCTGGAATGGTTAGCAGCGGGGCTCCGATAAGCAAATGTCCTGGAGTGAGCGCGAAGAGGTCGTCGAGATCGACAGATAACACCAACAAGGGCCGAGAATTCAGGTAAGCCTCTACCTGAGCTAAGAGAGTGCTCATCTCCTCGTAGGTAAATGTAGTGTCGCCAATACTCTTCAAAGATGGCACTTCGTCGACTTTACTGTTGCTTCCCAGAGGCCTCCGAAGTAAGGTGCGGAAGGTGGGTTGAAGTGCCATCGGATTTCTTCTGTGACAGCAGCATGCGGCTGCCATTGACGGAAGATGCACGAAGGTCTCGTATCTGTCGGTCAGCGCCAATGAAGTTCGTACTACAGTCGGAGTAGATATCCGAGCATAGTCTTTTCCATGATGTGA
The DNA here is from genome assembly GCF_024713525.1 of Acromyrmex echinatior. Lineage (NCBI taxonomy): Eukaryota > Metazoa > Arthropoda > Insecta > Hymenoptera > Formicidae > Acromyrmex > Acromyrmex echinatior. Next base: position 2,090,811 of record NC_141858.1, on the reverse strand, counting down.
ACCGACGAAGTGCGGCCAGGAATGCGTCCGTCGTATAATTGGAAATGACTTCAAGATGCGTCGCTTTAAAGTAAAGACACACAAAAATTGCGATTAAGGCTTTATGGGATCAGTGCTCACGTCCTCGTGCAAATGAGTATAGGCATGCTCGGCATAGTCGGTTCTGACAAATGAACATGCAAGAGTTACACGTCCTTGAAAAAGGTTATCCATTGGCTGTGGTGTGACTCCTCTCCATTTGGTAGTGACGCACCGATACAACCAATATTTTGTCATTGCTCGCCCTCGAAGAATCCAATATCGTAGTCGCAACAAGCCCAGAGTCAACTGCACTCCTCCATGGAGTGCAGTTCGGCGGTGACGATATTAAGAGGCGTGTGAGGTATGAGTGTGGCGGAATGATCATCGGATGCCGCTTGTCCGGAGAGAGAACTGCGTGCTTCAGGCGACCTCCGACTCTCAGCACTCCGTATTCGTCCACGATTCAAGGCCCGTAACTGGCTGCGAGGTGGCATCGGGCGCTGATCTTTTGCGTGACCTCGTGCGCATGCAGTACCTGGACTGCTCGGATCCATCATCCAAGTGCAGCGTCGGATGTCAATGTCGACTCTGGACTTTCTTCCGTCGTTGGCATCCCTCTTGGGTGCAGCCAATATAGACACCACGCTATGACCCTCAGGAGCCGGTGAAGTGAGGAGAATCGGAGGAGGAACTCCAGTTTTGTGACAACCTTTGACGTAACAGTGCAAGACACGTTGCTCGAGCAATTCCTCCAGTAGTGCTTCAGATTGTGCGCTAGGCCAGGTGGAGTTGTCCTTGAGCAGAGAGGCCTAACCACCAGAGTGAATGATCAATGCTCTCCTGGTGTTCCAGCCTCTCCCCCGAGAGGCGCAATCGGGTTGTCCTTTCCGGGAACATGACGCCATTGTCCTTCTGGGAGCGCCTCCTGTATCATGGACTGTATCATGGACGCAATTGGCTACATAAATTTTCCATCGAGAGGCGTGAGCCTGAATCTAGTATAGAGTGATCTTGGAGTCGGACCAGAGAGTGACTGTAAACAGGCTTAAAACAGCGCGCGTGTGTGCGACTAATTTTTTTAAGTAAGCATTTTACTAATTTAGCAAGGCGGCGGCGCACAATTCCAATCGCAGCAAAGACACTGGCTTGATCGGAGCGACCTTGCTCTTTATCGCTAGCAAGAGAACGTTGACACTGTTAGAGCTGATGACACGAAGATACACCACAGCTGTGTACCCTCGTTCGGACGCATCGGAGAATCCGTGCAACTCTACTCTCGCATTCTTGGCGCCCGTGTTTAACCAGCGGTTGATTCAAGCTGTTGATTGAAGCTGTTCAAGTTTTGGGAAAACCTCCAGAAAACGACTCCAATGGCAGGCATCTGTTTGAGGGAGCAGGGCGTCCCAAGTCCAGCTTTTGCAACCACGCTGACTGAAGCAGGATTTTTGCGCAGATCACTATCAGTGCCAACCATCCGAGTGGATCAACTAAACGCGCGGTCTCCGAGAGAACTTTCTTTTTGGTGAATTCTTCAACGGTGCGGCTTCGAATTGAAAATGTGAAGGTGTCGTCGACCGGGTGCCACTGCAAGCCCAGCATTGCGTCCCACGACTGCGAATCCGCGAGACAGTGATCCGCAGAAATATCAAAGAGAATTTCAGGATGGTTGGCAGCCCATTTTTTTAGCGGAAACCCGCCCGCCATGCACAACTGACGGAGCTCGGATTGTATCGCGATTACCTCATCTTTAGTGTACGCTCCGGTCACGATGTCGTCGACGTAGCAGTCGTGTCTTAGTACAGCAGAACTTCGTGGAAATCTTGCATTTTCGTCGTCGGCGAGCTGACGAAGTGCGGATGGCGAGAAATGGCGTACACGACAGATCGTATGTCACTGTATTTAACCAATACTCGCACACTGGATCGCTGACTGAGTGACACCAGAGAATGCGTTGGTAATCTCTATCCTCAGGCGCCACAAGAATTTGACGATACATTTTTTCGATATCTGTCACGATTACGTATCGGTGCCACCGCGTCAGCACATCGGCAAGCGATGGCAACAGGTTAGCGAGTACCTGAATGTTCAGTGACTTACCGGACCTTGTACTCTGAGATCTGTTGAATACCACCCTGAGTTTGGTCGACGCGCTCGATTCTTGGTGCACTCCGTGGTGAGGTAGGTAGCTTCTTGCTTATGACTCCGATGACTTTGACACTAATTCCATCCAACTTTTCGTATTCCTTTAGAAAGGCATAGTACAGACGTCCGAACTGAATGTCACATTCGCACCGTCGCTCCATGGCGGTGAGCAACCGCTCGGCTGATTGGCGGGTGTCACCGAGTGCTCTTGACGACGCGGCAAATGACAGTCGCACGACGTACCTTCCTGTAGCTGTGCAACTGTGAGTTCGAGCAAAGATTTCCTCGCATCGTTGTTCTTCTGGTGTGATGGACACTGAGGTTGAAGGTTCCTTTTCTTGCTGCCAAAAACGGGAGCGTGATCAGCTCATGGTCGGTAGTGCACTAGAAGGAGCGGTGTGGAGTCATTGAGAGATTCTCGCCGCAGAATCCCGAGAGAATCCATCCGAGCAGAGTGCACTGAGCGATGAGAATATGCGAATCGCCCTTTCGAAAGCCCTCTTGTAAAATGATAGAGCACACTTCCGCGAATAACAGCTCGATCGGCGGCCGTGAATTGCGGATCAGCCAGCTGGAGACCTTCAATGTGAGGCCATGTAGTCTTGCATGTCGTAGCTGCTCCTTGATACAGCGAAAGACATGGCAGGATGAAAGCAACAGTAGTAACTCGAGCTCTATTGATACTGGATGAGACTGATAGACATTTTCCCGCGACAGAAACCAGAGGGTGAGTCGCCGATTCCGAAGATTTGCCGCACGCGGCAGGCGTAATCGCTGGACCAGTGCCTCGGAGATCAAGGATACTTCCGATCCTTAATCGATTAAGACTCTAACCGTTTGTAGAGCCCCGTGGCGACAGTAATTCTCGCGGTAGCGAGCTGAATGGCCTTGCATTCGTCGTCTTGGCGTACAGAGGTCAATGCACTTACGTCGGCGGGTTTCGCAGTGACATATGCTTTGTGAAGGAGCGTGTGATGTCTCGCCTTACACGTAAAGCACGTCTTCGTTAATTAGCACTTCGCGATTGTATGCGAACCGAGATAGTTGTAACACAACCGGTGTGTTTCCGCAACGGACTTTTGTTCGGATGCGGATTTCGCCTTGAATTGTTCGCACATCATTACATTATACCTATCCTTGCACAAAACACAGCCGAGAGCTTCGGCTATACGTTTAGTGACGTGCGATTTTGCGATTCGCGGTGGATCTCCGAAGACCTTGGTGGCCTTGAAAATCAGAGTTCGCTTGATAATAAATTCCATCAAAGTATCGTGATCTGGCAAGTCCGTGGAATCGCTCGTGTGAGATTCCCACTCGAAACAAGTCTTCGGGTCTAAGAGTTCGATGATGAAATAATTGAAGAAGCCATGCAAATTAATTGGTCTTCCTATACTTTCTTGACCGTTCACGGCACTGTAAATATGTAATATATAAATATAAAGCACGATCGCGGTATTGTAAATATGGCTAAGCTTCTCGGCGGTATCGCTTTTCATCTTTTGCACTGCGGTGAACGTGAAAAATTGGAGCGCGACAACTCTTTTTTGTATTCTCGTAATGCTTGCACAACAGCGGCCACGCTCGAGAAAAATTATCTCTGATTACGGCTAACGGACGTATCAATACTTCAGCACTTCCCTTCTAGGCAATGCTTTAAGTGATGGAACTTCTCTACGTTTGAGATAGAGGGATTATTACCGACGATGGACAAGAATATGTCTCGACACGATGGCCAGTCCTCAAACGCGCCCGAAAATGATCGGATTTTCAGACGCAGCAGCGCCGATTTGATGGAAAAATTGTTTCCCGATTCATTCGGAAGAATCTGTATTTGACTTCTCAGCCTTGAACTTTATCAGGTAATCGTTCAACAGGCTACGCTACTGCACATAAGTGATTTCAGCGGAATCGGCGAATTGAGACGTACTGTACTCACTTTCATCGAAGGCTTCCTTATAATGTGCTCGAATAAACTCATGCTGTCTTTCGAACTTCGTCCACAGTTGATCGAGAACGCTAAGCGGATTTCGACGGCGTGGAGAGTAATATTGGCTATACCCATCTTCTTTAAATTTGTCACTGATCTGGCCATGCGATCGTGGATGTCACTCTAAGCGGTCAGCATGGTATTTATTTCCTCACTCACGATTTACTTATTTACGTTCTCTCTTTGTTCTTTTAGGTATTACATGCACTGAACGCGATGGTATTCCCGAACGAGCAATAATCGGCGAAGGCGAATCCGGCTCGAAGGACCAACAATATTCGAGAGCGAAACAAAGCGAGAACAATAGAGAATTTGAGCGAGAAGGCGTTTTGAGCTAAAGTTCGATTTACGAATCTTCGTATCGATCACAAGTCGAACGCGACGATTTTCTTGCAGCGGAGCGTCTCAAAGGCGATTGCATTGTATTGCGGAGCGTTAATTTTGACCGAAAAAGCGAAGAAGAAGAATCACTGCTTAATTCGGCCTTTATCTATTTTATCGAACAAAGACTTCCTTTTTCAATCGCCTATGAGATTCTCGAAAAATTATAAAAATTGAGGTGACTCCATGATTTGGGTAGCGATTGACAATTCTCAATTGCGATGGTCAAGCAGTTATTGCCATGCGCGCCCGCCAAATCAGGAATTCTGATTGAGGTGTCGTATGTTACGCGTTTCGCATCACGAGCGCGCGTACGCTGTGACCGATCCGAATTTGATTGCCGTTTTAGCAGTTGGTTTTTTGTGTACGTATGACATGCGGCTTTGATTATATTTTTTGACTTTATCAACTAGAGATGATTGTCAAATTTGTTTTTTGGATACTTCTAGAAACATTTGAAATTGTTTTAGAAATTTTCAATTCACATGTCGCACGTACACCGAATCTGCGAAAACTGTTTTTCGGACATGCATCTCGAACAATATTATTATTGTTTGATTCCTCTGCTGACAAATCTTTATTCAAAAATTAAATATATATGAAATAAAAAATATTATTCAGTTGAAAAATAATAAAAAAATAGTAACTATTATTAAGTATTTGTAAAAACAAAATTGATACTGCTTCATAGTGAAGTAGTTCATGGATTTGCATGGATTTAAAAAATAGTAATACATATGTGTGTGTTAAATATTGTGTATTATTTGGAAAATGTGGATCGGATCGTATTAGTGATATATTTGAATTTATTTTTAATGATTAGAATATTTTACTTGTCCGTAAATCATGTTGAATTGTTATTGAAGGAGGCGGTATTATTCTCGATGAATCGATCAGAGTGGACATCTGGGGTTTGTATGTTTTCTTTTACGTTTATCTTTTCCCAGCTCAAAACATGATATTTCGGTCTGTATTTGATTTTTTTTGTATAATCTAATGCCTTCTTATAGGAGTCCGCAATTGAAAAAAATAATAGTAGAGAAAGAAAAACATATTTTTAATTGATTTAGGATTGTGAAACTATTATTCGTGCTTTGCTTTAAAGCATCTTATAATATCCTTTATTGAATTTGTATTAAAGACAAATTTTGGACATGTTATATCAGTTACATATAAATTTTCTTAGAAGAATTACTGACTACATGAATGAACTAAAATAATAAATTATAATTCAAATGCAATCATGAGAATAAATTTAATTAAGCAACAGAAATGGCCATTTTCAAAGTAGATCTTATTGCTTAAACGTTTATGTGCGAATTTACATATGTATGTACATACCCAATTCTGCAAGCCGCGCATTGGTCGCACTTTTTCGGTCATAAAACGCAATCATGAACAGAACCAGAGCAATAATATCACATATTAAATTATTAAGCAATTTCATAATTGATGCTAACACGAGATCTGTCCGAAAAGTATCCGACCTCTGCATATATCTTTGTCCTTGGGCATTATGGAAAACAAGTATTCAGTATTTAAGATGGACTTTTAGGAGTACCTCCATCAAGCGGCACGACCTAACAGCTGTTCAGTTGGTAACAGTATGCAGTGTGAGCGTCGAAAATTCCAAGCGGCGCATTTCATAATGACTGTACGATAACGCACCTACTCATTCATCTCACCTGATTGAGAAGTTTTTTACTAAACACAGCATTATCCAACACGACATTGATTGTATGGTTGACGAAGCGTGCCGCTTGGTGGGGGTACTCCTAAAGGTCCATCTTAAATACTGAATACCTGTTTTCCATAATAGGATAAAGAGATACGCAGAAGTCGGATACTTTTCGGATAGACCATAAGTATCTTATAAGAATAATAATAATTTGATGTTAATACGAATCTTAAAATTAATAAAAAAATATAAACAATAATTTAATTGATGGACTTCTTATATTTAATACAAATCTTAAAAAACTACAAATAGTTTATTGCAAAAAATATTGCCTCAATAAGAGTTCAGCGCGCAGATTACAGAATTAGTAATTCACACATAACCGTTTAAGCTAAAACTAAGATTCGCTTTAACATAAATAAATAACCTTATAGGATTTACTTTTGTAATTTAAAGATTATATTATCATATTTCATTAAAATTCTTACCATTTTGAATAAAAATGTATACTGTATATATATCCCGGCTGCTGTTTGGTTGTACATTGTTCCGAATACATTTTCTAGGATTTTTAGGCGGCCATTTACATACAATGTGGTCTTTCTTAAATTCTAGCCATGAAGTTGGTACAACTTCAATTTCACAAAACTCTTCTAGAAATTCAACGACTGACCATATCTAGAAACAATGCCACAAATTAAGTTTTAAATTAAACTGTATTAATTATTATTATATTATATAAAGTATATTAATTATATATTTTAATAACATACTGCAATACAAAACTTGTTTACAAATATCTTACACAATTTGATCTATCATATTATTTAAATTATATAATTCAATTTTTTTTCAAAAGCAATAAATAATTTAAATCGAACTCTTAATCTTTAAAATAATAAATAACAGTAAAAATAAGGCTAATGAGAGTCAGCGCGGAAGTGCACACAAATATTAATTCATATAAATTAGTCCATTATAATACACGATGTCAACTTTATTATAAATTCTTGTTGAACTATAATAATCCGTAATAAAGTTGACATCATGCGTATTATAATGGACTAATTTATATGAATTAATATACACACTTACTTCCGCACTGACTCTCATTAGTCTTAATTTTACTGTTATTTGTTATAATATATTCAATTTTCATTTACAGATTGGCTGTGTATTATTGGTAAGATAATAAAACATTATTGTACGAATATTTGATGCACTTCATGAGTATTTTATCTATATCAATTGTATGGACATCATTAGAGAAGTTTTGCACATGTTGAATATGAAATAATTGAGAAGAACATGGTGGATTAAAAAATAATTTGGATTCGATGAACATTTTGCCTTTTAAAAAAATTTCTGCCGTATCATTTTTTTAACAAATGTCTTCAATACAAAAAACAGATTTGTCTTTCAATATGACGCAATTATCTGTATCCGATATCTTTAATTCATACTTTTCAACATCAATCACTTTAAGATAAGTATATATTTAAGATAAGTATATATTTTGTTATTATGAACTTGGACTTTATATTGTTTCCGTAATACTGGATATTTTGTCAGATCATTTATTTGTTGCATTTTTGCTTGTTCTTTGAATCTATTATAAATTTGTTGTAAAGGATGTCATGACGTTTGTATTTTCTTTTTAATATCGTACAAATAACTTTCAAATATAAAACAGCTATAATTTTCTAATAGACCATACTTAATACAATCTGCAGGCAAGTGTATTAGAGTGCATGTACATTATGAGTAAGGTATTCTTCTCCATAAATTATTTTATATTTTGTTACAAAATATTGCAAGAGTTATAGAGCATAATTATTATATGTCAAATATAATTCGAAACTGCTTAAAATTCTAATGGCACGATAGAGCCAAAAAATGTATGTACACATTTTTGTTTGCTATATTTTTTAATGCAACAAGTATATATTAGGTGTTGGAATTAATTCGTAGCGTTTTACAAGTGATGGGAAGTACTTTCATTAATGTATTTTTTAATGCTCATGTGAAATAAATAACATTCTTTCATTAAAAAACGCTACGAATTAATTCCAACACCTAATAATAAAAACTATCGTAGTTCGGTGGCTTTATAATATTCTATATCTTTCAATTTTCTTGGTAATCCTGCAAAGTCTGTTGGTAAATAGTTTCTAAATAATAAAAGTTTACTCATTAACTTTTTTTTGGTCACGTTCACATAAACGAATATTTTTAATTTATAACAATATTAATAACAATAAAATAATAACTTAACTCTTATTAATAACAATAAAATCCGTTTCATAAATATACAAGGTGCATACTATCGAGAGGTACTTGTGAAACTAAACCCATATATTCAATTTTTCAAAAGGACTTATACCTTTATGAAATTCATCATCCAATTTATTTTTGAAACTCATATCATTTCTTAACTGTCTGTTATTCTCTAAAAATACAACTTTTCCGTTAACAAAAGTTCCTTCTTCAGTACATTTAGTACTAGAATAACCTGATCTTTAATGCATAAAAGAAAAGATTTTGCTGGAGCGTCGCAGAGAAGTTTAGAAATTTTTAGTTTAATAATTCTGTTATTTATTTCGAAATCATTTTTTTCTAAATTCTGAAACTCGTTTATAAACGAATTCATAAATTGATGGACATCGGCTGGTTTTTTAAAGCCATGGTAAATACTAACGGTTTTTGCCATTTTTCATTGATAATAGATAAATCTATATAGATAAGAATTGGTCAAAATTGACTGCCTGAACTTTTTGATATTGGTAAACCATCTGTTTTTATACAAATAGATAATACTATTTCAGTGCAATCCAGAAATAATTTTTCTATAATACAACTATTGTTAAGTAGTTCTGCATAACCCATTTTCTGTTCCTAGATAAAGTAAAAACCAGGAAAAATGTTTATAATTTCATAAGGACATGAAGAAGGTGTTTGCAGAAGCGTTCGCGAATCCTTGAAAATTGTGAAAATGGCACTCTTATAGACAATAATTCATTTATAGCACACTAGCTTAGTAAGTGTCTATATTTCAAGAACCATTATTGAATCGCATTTATTATAAAATCATCTAAGCAGGAAGTGTACCACATTGTTCTTCAAACAAAGATGATTCATCTTTAAATATATCTATGTCAATATTTTCAATATGTTGTATTGATTCGGGAAAATTATCGATTAAAGAATTATCCAGAGGAACATCATCGCGTGCATTAACGTTATCACCTATAACTATATCAGCGGAAACATTATCACAAGAATTTTCATTTTGTATCAATTTTTTAGTATTATTATCTGTTTGTATTATTTGCTAATTCATTTGTAAAACGTTTATTAAATTTTACAAATGAATTTTTTTTTACTATTCGCCGCAAAACTCTGTCTTTTAATCTCGTCTACGCGTGATACAGATTACTAAAGCCACCTATTGGAAAAATAATGGATTTCTTTTTACTACACCTAATATATATATATATATATATATAGAATATATATTTATCTGTTTATATTAAGCCTCGTCCAGTGCTAAATTTACGTAGGGACAAATTTAGCTGGACTTGTCGGGTTGACACGGAGTCTTAAAAACATATCATCAATTATAATTGATATATATACTTATGTTCGGTGAATAGTAGGTCTCTCGCATCCTTTTCATTTGAATCCATATTTTATAACACTTCAACTGTAGAAGTAATGAAGAGGATACGTGAAGGGACCGAGTTCAACTTTAGGTTGCTAGGTCAAAAACCGCGCGGACAAACGTGGTACTCGAATACAAATCCCTTCACGTTGCTGTTGCCGGTTGCTGCTATTATAGCCACGTCGCGTGTGCGCGTTCTAACCGCATGCGCTTTGCATATGTAAAGGCTGCATTCCGTTTCATGCATGATGTGCATGATGCATCATTTATCCTTATTTAACATTCGGTGAATAACAAGGATAAAAGATGCATTAAGCGCATGCGTGAAACGGAACGCAGCCTTTGTTATATGGACAAATAAAACATTACATTTGCAACACTTGTACGACATTGTGCAATGAAGATTTCAATAATATCAGATATGCAATGTTATCTAAACATTTCTCAATGTTCCAAAATGATTGTTTTACAGAAAAAGTTCATGTGATGTTATATAATAAATATTTTATAAACGTCTCATACATAATGTTATACTAACATTTTAAAATGTTACTAATGACACGTTATAAATGAAATGTTCCGAATGTAAACATTCCAAAACGTTTAATATATAACGTTACAAATTAGATGTTGCTCGAATGTCACACAACGTTTCATATGAAACGTTTCAAATAGCAGTTTTAATTACCGAAATGTAATGTTTTTGCGACGTATTAGACAGTACAGATGTAATGTTTTATAGACGTATTAAAAATAAAACGTTTCACCAAAACTTTTATGTAACATTTCATAAATTTATTATGAAACGTTTTATGTACGATGTATTCTTCTCCAATGTAACGTCGCCTGAAGGTGATTCATGTTTAATGAGTAAGTTGAATGAATGTGATAAGATTCATGGTTCTACAGGGTGCGTCAGGTATTTGAGGACACTCACATATGTGCTTGTCACTTCGCAGCAATATATTTTTCTTTCTTTTTTTCCTTTCAGATCATAAATAGATGGCAATAAGCTAACTCATGAAATGAAAAGACACGCTGTTATCGTCGCTATACACGCGAATCACAGCGATCTTGAAATCTTCGAATTTTTGAATCTCGCCCAATCGTTTGTTCACAAAGTTCGTCGAGAGTTAAAAGTATCTAATGGCAATGTTCAAAGTGTTGTCAAGCGCAAAATACATAAAGCACGTTCAGACACAGTTAGAACATCACAGTTTGTGCAGCAAGTCCAGGGCATTATTGCCCCCCAAATCACATAACCCCAAACATGTGGCCACCTAGCTCCCCTGATCTTAATCCTTTAGATTACTATGTATGGGGCGTTGTAGAACGGGAGACCAATAAACATCCCCATAACACGCTTGATTCCCTCAGAACAGTTATTGCCAGAGTAATGACACATATGGACAAGGCTCCTTTGATTCGAGCATGCAAACGTTTTCGGCAGAGAATTGAAGCTGTTATTGCTGCTGAAGGTGATTTTATCGAATAATTGTATTGCTTACCAGTTACTTACTTTGCTGTAAAAAAGTCAATAAAATACAATAAGTTTTCTAAGAAATATACGCATTTTAGTTTTATAGTCAATATGTCCTCAAGTGCCTGACGCACCCTGTATTATACTACACATATTACTTATTGTATAGCAAGTATTATTAATGTTATTATTAATTATAATAATAACATTACTTGTTATCAATTGTTTTCTTGTTTATGCTTGCAATATATAATTTATTAAATTATTATAGGATTATGTGTTATTATAGGAAATTTTGTTCTCTTTTGCTTTCTCTTTGGCCGTCAAGGTGAATCGAGTAGCTGAGGTATGGACAAATGATTGAGAGTTGAGAGAGAAAAAATAATCCATATAATCTATACACATACAACAATTCTTATTCTTACTTTTAATTAATTTGATCGTTTGTTTCATGGTTGTATTCATTCTCATTCACTGTTCTTTTCTCATCGAGGCGCAAACGTGCGAGTGTGTGAGCGGTCTTGATTTCACTGCGTGATTTTTTGTATGTTATAGCACAATTAACGGTGATTTCTGTTTCTTTCTGATTGTACAACTGTTTTAAAATATATTTATATATATAAGATAATATATTCCTAGATTTTTTAATCTTGAAATTTTTTTTTTTTTTACACAAATAAGTACGTGTTTCTCGCACTAAAAATCATAACAGTTGTAAAAATGAATGAAAAACTACAAAAAAGATGGAATATTTCCCATTGAAAAAGTTATGTGATTAGATACATATGCGTTGTGGGCCAAAAATTTAAATTACATGTAAAATTTAGAATAAAAAGTTTTTATTATTAGATTTTTATTATTATTATTTCTTTTATTAGAACTGAAAATTATTGAAAATAGGATTGAAATATTTTCTTGGTGAAAAATTTTGTTATACATTTTTTGTACATTTTTTCATATTTAAAAATAATTTTAATATAATTGTACAATTTCTGGTAAATTTTATAATTTCTTAAAATATAAACAAAATAAAAATACTTTTTAAAAACACATTTTTATAAATTAAAAATATTAAAAATTCTTAAAATTATTATGAGATATTAAAAATATTATATGTATATTAAATGTATGTAAATATATTATATGTGAAAATTTCTTTCAACAAAATTAAAAATTTCATTTAATATTTTTTTTATTGTTTTAATATTTTTTCTTAATTTAAGATTACATTAACATTATATTTAGCATAGTTATAATTGTATGTACACATATTGTATGCATATTTGAAATGTTCTTAAAATAAATTTTCTTACCATACAAAAATATTTTTATCATTGTGTATAAATGTATTTGGATTTATTAATTTTGTTAATATTTGTTTTTTCTTATTTATTTTTTATATTTATAGATTTAAGAAGTGCGTACTTATTAAATGTTTTTTATTTTATTGCAATATTTAAATAAATACATTGATTTTACATACTATTTGTCTTACTTTACTCTTAACATTTTTACTAAAAATGTATAAATGTATATATGTATATAATAAATATATTTCTTTTTCAGTAAATAATATTTCTATAATTATATATATATTTCTCTTTAGTATTTTCAATTTTATATTTCTTATTGATCAATACAGATTCTATAATTTGTGATTAGCTACTTATTTATTTTTTAATTTAATTTATATCTTAAATGACTAATATATATAAATAATAAGTTAAGAAAAGAGAAGAAATGATAAAAGAACTATAATGTATAAAATAGAAACTAGAAAGTAATGAGATTCTTTTGTAACTAAGCTAATGTGGCACTCATTGTACTTAAAATGAAATAGATATATTAAATGTACAAATAAGTTTTCGCCGTTTGACAAAAGACTGTGCCACTAGCAACCTATGGTTAAAATTGTCTGATGTAAAACATTATATCGTAAGGTTGGACATCTGTCAACAACATAATCTTGAAATACGATTTTGTATCAGTATCATATATTTTTTTTTGTGCGAAAATGCCGAGTTTTGATCCGAATAAGCGTCATTTGCGGGAACTTTTGATTTACTTCTTTAATTTGAAGAAATCTGCAGCTGAGGCTCATCGATTGCTTGTAGAAGCATATGGTGAAGCTGCCTTAAGTGAGAGAAGTTGTCGTGAATGGTTTCAAAAATTTAAGAACGGTGAATTTGATCGAAGACAAAGAACGTAGCGGAAGGCCGAAAGTGTACGAAGACGCGGAATTGGAAGCATTATTGAATGAAGATTCGTGCCAAACGCAAAAAGAACTTGCACTTACATTTTGACTTACATCAATAAAACATTATGTATCGTTCTTTCACAATAAATGCTTAATTTTTTATTAAAAACGGCGAAAACTTATTTGTACACCTAATATATTTGAAATTGGTGGAAGCATGATAGAACATTTTAGTGCAGTTTAGTGTAGCAACGAAGAGCAGGTTTATGATTGGTTACCTACTTAGTTCGCGCATGTGCAGTTCGATTTCATATACGTTATCATCAAAGGTGCTGACAGAGAATTGCGCTACTGTATATACTGTGTCAGTCCATTCAGAACAAGCCGAAACATAATAAGTTCCTTTTTATAACATAAAAAGAGAAGCATGAAATTAGCACTGGATATTGTTTGTGAAATTTAATAAATCATTACATTAATAAAAAAATCTTTAAAGATCACTAAAGATTTTTTATTAATGTAATGATTTATTAAATTTCACAAACAATATCGAGTGCTGCGGTTTTATGCTCCTCTTTTTATATGTTTTAATTTATAAACATTTGTTATAATTATTTCCTTTTTGTAATTGTGGATAGATTTACAAAGTTCACTGTAATAAAACCGGTAAAGGACTAGAAAATCGTGTCATGTCGTAAAAATATTAACGAATTTAATTTGGTTGTTTGGAGTTCCTGAGGTCATTAGTAACAGAGGAATGGCCTTCACATCGCAGGCATTCTGTTTTATAACATTTACGGCATCAAACACATACTAAACACAGTTGCTACATCACGTGCTAACGAACAGTGTGAGAAATACAACTTAACGATTGTTCATGCCTTGATCACTACCACGGCGGTAAGAGATCCGCGAAATTAGAACTTGAGCGTGAAACAGATGCAAAATGCCTTGACACTGCATAACAAGGACATTAACACGATCCCTGAAAACATTGATTGGGTGTGACACGATGAGTCCTGCTGAGGCTCCTATCGGCAATCGATGCAAGACACGGTCCATCAAATCGAATTAGATGAATTACTCCAGGACATGGAGGCACACATTAAAGAGGATCAACGTATTCTAGAAGCAGATATACGATAGGATGCGGCGAAACGCCATTAAATACAAAGACGACGACCTAATTGGTGCACATCACGAGCGATCTGGGTAGCAGCAGGAAATTGCACCCGAAATTCAAGGAGCCCTTTCGGATTCATAAGGTGCTTATCAACGACCGATGAGATTGAAGATTTGCGAAAAGGGGGCAGATGGCGTCGAATAGTGGTGGCTGCGGATAGAGTGAAACCGTAGGTAGCTGTTTTGGAGTAAAGACCACCTTAACGGACAAAGATCTGACGCTATCTGTGAGATGTTAATTCGATAAAGCTACGGAAAATTGTAGGGCTGACATGGCAGTACTAGCCCAATGGTGCTAGGCTAACTTGAATACACGAACTAATACGGTTGTATGGACTGAGGCTGGTTTACGTAATGATGCTAAACTAGCTCAGTTATATGAATTGCTCCTGGCTGGTAAAGTAACGTCAGGCCAATTCAGTTATACGAACTGCTTCTGGCTGGTAGAATAACGTCATGCCAATTTAGTTATATGGGCTGTCCTTGGTTGAGATAACACTAAAGTGTTAGTCCGAGACAGCTATACAGGCTAAAGCTAGACGATACAGCAGTACTTGGCAAGCTCTGCTATACCATCTTGGTTGGACGCTATTTCAATGATATTTACATGCGAGTCGGAACTGGGAATCCACCAAGGACCGATGGGAGAAAGAACGCCATCAATGGCTTAGTTTCCATTGAAGGTTTAAACCGGATCAGAATATGAGAACCAATTACAGTCGAGTATTCTCCTGATGTTCGACTGTAACAAGAGAATACTCAACTGTAGTTGGTTCTTACTGATACGGTTTAAATTCTCGGTGGAAACTAGGCTAATGACGGAGGAATGAATGCTGGGCGAGGTATCTGGGAACAGACACGGATGTCAGAATGGACGAGCAAAGGGCGGCTGAGCGCTAGTGAAAACGGGCCCTGCAGTGACGCAGTGATCCGATCGCGCAGGACTGCGCGTGCACGACGGAAAAAAAGATATTAAGCAAAGCGTTGCGTATTGAACACGACTGACCGACGAGTTGACGAACACATAAGTTTATATACGAGCTATTGAGTAAAGAAAAGTTTAAAAGTGTAATACTATTTTTTCTTTATTTCTGACATTAAATCACTTTTAAACAATGTTCAATATTAATTTTTGGAAATTAAATAGGTTTATATGGTATCCCATTATACCCCGCATAAACAATAGAAGTTAATGCACGCCTTTGCTGAAACAATAATTCCTGTTAATCTATTCTTTTGTAATAAAACTTAGATTTTTTCCTATATTAAATACTCCAAAGAATATTTTATTTGTTGCCAAGTTAAAATCCAGACAATTCTCCTAACTTTGAATGCTACGTGTCAAGTATATAAAAGATTTTATATCAATAATGAATGCTAAATTAATTAGTTTTTATTGTATTCCCTTGAGTTATAAATATATACATTACCAATAACAAAGTTTTCTTATTCTAACTTAACCTATTCTATATTTTTTTTTTGGTAATAGAAATAGAAATGCTCTTGTATACCCCACTCCCCAGGGAAGGGGCGGAATTATGTGGGACTCCTCCGCCAGTATGAACTGACGGGAGCCTACCCATTAAAACCACTGCGAGCATTCTAGCCCAGGCGAGTGTTGAGCCAGGTCGGACTCTTCGCCTCTGTAATACCACCGACCTGACCCAATGCCTTAATGCGCCATGCTGCGCATTACTGTCCATGTAAGGTGAGAGGGGACGCCACCTCCTCCCGCCGCCAGCCCATCCGGGAATCCCGTTGCAAGGAGATGGCGAATCGCCCGTTCGTCGCCTCACGACCATTCGGGACAGTCGTCCACAAGTTCGGCACACGATCCCACCGAAGACTTGATCGAATTATGTCCGCATCAGCGAACAGCGCGTCGACCTGAGAAGTGGATCGGCGCAGCTCCCCCTAGGAGACAAACACAGGGTGGAACTAGATTTCTACAGCCCTGCTTCCTCCCCCCCCCCCCCTCATTCTCAATTCACGCACGCTTTTTCGCGCACGCTCATCCCTCTCCTTCCACAGCATAACACTGCTATAGAAGGAGAGGAAGACCCGTAAGCCATTCTCAGTTAACTTGACCCTAACAATTGCCGCCAGAGACAAGTCTTCTCCAACCACACTATGAAGGTCTCTCTTTCTCCGTCCCAGGCGGGGCAGTACTGCAGAGTATCCGACGCAGCTCTGCACTGCCAGCATTTCTAGGTGGCCTCCTTCCCAATGTGCCGCAGGTATCGGCCAAAACACTCATGGCCAGTCAGCACCTGCGTAGCATGGAAAGAGAGGACCACCCTGGACTCCACCGGATTACGTGGAGTTAGATGGCCTCCGTCATCTCTTCTCTTTCACACTCAGCCGAACTCAGCCAACCCACCCATCTTTGATGGAGTTTCTGCCTGACTCTATGCTTGATTGTATCTAGCGCCTTTGTGATTATCGGAGTTCCTCTTCTTTTCATGTTGGTGACATGCTCGTATACTTGCAGATGTATCGCTGCGAGCAGCTCCAGCGGAGGCATGCCAGCTAATGCGGTGTTCACTGCAAAGAGATCGTCTTATAGGCCCTGATAATCCTCCCGGCCATCCGCCGCTGGGAAGTACGCAGGGACCGCTGAACGGCTCCGTTCTCAGCAGCCCTTCCCATCCAGACAGGAGCTCCGTATAAGGTCACCGAGCTCACCACACCGGCGAATAGGCGGCGAACTCTCCATCCGGGCCTCAGATATTAGGAAACAGTCAGCTGAGCTAGAGTCCAATCCTTTCCATCTTTGACGTGATGCTGATGAAGTGTGCCTCGAATCTCCATTTGCTAGCCAATATCAGCCCCAAATATTTCATCTGAGTCTGGACCAGAATCCTGACCCCCGCAATTCTTACTTCCGCACTCGGCGGTCTTCCCTTGCCATGGAATCCAATGGCCTCGGTCTTCAACGGTGCTACATGTAGCCCTCGTTGCTCGATCTCACGGACTACTTCTCATACGGCCTCTCGTACGTGGCCACCTCCCAATTTTCTCTGGCCGCCAGGATCATCGTATCGTCCGCGTAACAAACGATCCGATAGTCGGAGAGAAGCCCAGACTAGCTCATCACCGCGTTGTAGCCTAGGTTCCAAAGCAGGAGGCCAAGCACGGATCCCTGCGGGACTCCGCGTCCCACTCTCCTCACCTCGAAAGAGCCGTCCCTGACAGAATACACTAGGCTTCTCCCACTAAGATAGGATCTTAAAACCCTTCTGAGATAATGAGGAACCCTGTGCACCGCAAGGGCCCAACCGATCACATTCCAGGGAATAGAGTTGCTGATATATCAATGGAGACACTAACCACTACATCCCCGTCCGATGTGACCTCTTCTAAGTATTGCCTCACATGTAGCACCGCATCTACGATGCTTCTGTCCCTGCGGAACTCGAATTGATTCTCGTGGAAATTGGGTCCTCTTTTCTCCAGGTGTTCAAACAATCTGTCCGCAATTATTCGCTCAAAGAGCTTAGCCTCATCATCGAGGAGACAGACTGGTCTGTATCCCGAGGGGCTGTTCTCCGGCTTTCCAGACTTACGAAGGAGAACTTTCGCTCTTCCCCACACTGTGGGGAACTCTCCTTTCCGGAAACATTCCGTGAAGAGGCTCCGGATTTGGTCTCCTATCGAGACCACCGCCAGTGCCCACGCTTTCGTGGGAATGCCGCTGAGTCCGGGGGCCGCCTTACGCTTAAGCATTTTCCTGATGGCGGCAGAGATTTCCTCCGAGGACATCGCGTACTCTTCCCTCCACGAGCTGTATCCTTCATGGGGTGATCAGGGGAGATTCTACCCATTCTTCATCTCTCCCATCCGGCGAGGGAAAGAGTGTCCCGAGCATCCTTGACAGGAAAGGGGCCTCTGTAATTGGGAACGCCCATCGTCTCAATTTATTCAAGACAATCTTATAAAATCGCCCCCGAGGTTTGTCATTTAGCATGAGTGTTAGATCCTCCCATGCTTTGGTTTTCGCCTTGGCTATTGCTGTTCTGAGGGTTGAGCGTGCGAGTCTCAAGTCAGCGACCTCTATTTCTTCCGGATCTCCGTGTGTTTTACGGCTCCTTTTTAAAGCCTTTCTTGATCTATATTGCAGATCGGCGATCTCGTCCGACGACCACGGTATCGACGTGAGGAGACCCTGGATATAACCAAGTCGCACGCACGCACCATGGTTGCTTGCATGTTTTCCGCATTGAGGTCCCACTCCTCCGCTGGTATAAGTGCCACCTATGTTTCCGCAAGAATGGCTGCAGTCATCCAGTCCTCATTTAATTTATTCAGCCTCCGTTGCGGCTGAGGGAGTTTTCCCTTACGTGCCTGAGTCACCGTCTCACCCAGGACCATCTCTATGTATAAATGGTCGGACAGAATCTCATTCGGAAAAATTCTCCATGGAATCTGGACGCAGCCAAGGGGGTTGCAAAAGTAATATCAATCCTTGATTCTCCCTGCGGTCTCACGCATGTGCTGGCATTTCTAATGTTCATACAGCACAGTCCGAGTGTAGTGGCTCATTCTTCAAGGTTAAATCCTCGATGATCCGTTGTTCGGAATCCCCATACATTAGCCTTGGCGTTAAAATCTCCGGCCACAATTATCGATTTCGTATAAAACTTCCTTACACAGGATTCCACCTCGTCCAACCCACGTTCGAACTGCGCCATATTTATGTTCTGGGAAAATGTAGACCCCTATCAGTATCATATCGCCCCATCTGGTCGCGACATGGACTTCTCCGGACCCAATGGGATATACGAGAGTGGATTACCCGTTTGTCATGTAACGGCTATCGTGTTTTTCATATTGGTTATCCAATGAGGATGATCGGTAGAGACTCTGGTTTCGCGACCACGCTCCGCCATATTTTGAAGGAGTAGGTCTTGTGCATGGCGTGATTTAAATTGGTTTGCAAAATTTTGTTGGGCATCACTGTTTTTCTGTTTTGCCAATATCCTTCTCCAGGAATGCAACTTGAGCACGTGTCTCATAACGTTCGTCTGATTTAGGAATTATTTCCTGTTATCGGTCCGTGTTCAACGCTTTATTGAGAGGTGAGGCCTCCTCTGTATTCTCAATCTCCATAGCGTCGTTCTTTCGGAGAGTTCTATAACTCTGACAACTCTTTGCTTCCTTTGGTTGGGGCGGTAGTTCTATCTTCTCCTCAGTGCACTCTCCTCTTTGGTTCAATACCCCCTGCAATGTGAAGGGATATTGCAGGCTTTCTTGTCGTGGCAGCAAGTCCGTCTTGCCCCTTTTTCTTTTGGGTGGTTGCAAGCCTTGCCCCTGAATCTGTGGTTGGCCGGACGTCCCAGATTGGCACACCATGCATTGCACCGAGACTGTGCACTGTTCTGCTTTGTGCCCCTCTCGGTCACATCGGTAGCATTTATTGCTACAATCCACTTCGCTTTTGCATTCTGCTCTGACATGGCCTTTTTGCATATACCGAAAGCACTGCAGTATTCTATTCGGTAATAACTCTATCTGAACCATGGTCCAACCCATTCTGAACCTTGGCGATCTGGTTAACTTAATCGCAGCGGCTAATGGACATTTGGCCCAGACTGTGCTAAGTCCATTTGGGGCTCTGTTGATTGGGCCCAATTTAATCTCATTGGAGTTACGATCCCCTAATTTGGCCATTGTTTCGGCAATCTCATTTATGGAGATTAAATCCTCCAAGTCTTTAATTCTGACTTCTGCAGTCTTCTCTGGGCGTGAGATAACCACATCTTCCTTATCGGCAAGTACGGTCTTCAGTTTTTCTGCGAGTACATTTGCCTTTACCGCTCCTTCCGTTCCTCCTGGAATTTCCAGAAGGAAAGCACCGGTGCGGGTTCTCCTGGGACGAATTTCCTGGTGGTTTCCTGGTTGCCACCTTGATTTTTTCCCTGGGTATGTTTGGTCCACCGGTACCCACTTTGGGTGCTCCTCTTTGCGAGGTGACCTTAGGAGTATTATTCTCGACTTCCCTCTTCACTCTTCTGCCAAGTACTTGGACCCAGTTCTCCTGCGCTGTGGCGGTTTTGGTTCCACTATCCGGCGTGGGTTAGCTTGTATGTTCTGGTTCTATTCCAGAAATAAAACCTCTCTTCTTGTTTTTCCCTTTTTTTTATCTTTTCCATGGTCTCTAGACCTCTCATTGGGTTTTATTGGGCGGATCTCTTGCGTTATACTGCCGTCCCGATTTTATTCGCAGGGAGGACTCCCCAAGCTTAGTTAGCTCCTGGGAGACGATCTCTTTTACGATGTCAATGAGAGCTCTTGGAGCAACTGGCTTCTTCGCTTTCCCCTTCTTGTCCCTTGGCTTCTACAGAGGGAGCGACCATCTTGTTTAATCTCACTTTATCCTCCAGGATCAAGTATTTTCCCTGGATCTGATCGCTGGAGGCATTTTCTCAGGAGGGAAAGGTGAAGTCCCCTTTTCCTGGTTTTCCGCGCTTCTTCTTTGTCGCTGATTTCCATCCATTCATCGGAGTCCTTCTTTTGATCCTCAGTTCTTAGACTTTTCATTTTCTTTCCCTTCAAAATTATTGTGCTTTGATAGCATTACATGTCTCTTTGTTTGTAGGGGAAGCAGCAACCGGGGAGCTCTCTCTCGGTACTTCGCTTCCCCCTCTCTTTCCTCAGGATCTTCAGCGCTCCGTTGCGCCTGTTGCTTCAATTGCTTTCTGTCGTTCCTGCGCCACTTCGGCTTCTAGCTTCTCCTTTAAGGTGACCATCTCTCTTTTAAGAGCGCGAATCTCTTCTGAAATAGCGTCTTTCCTTGTTTCTTCCGTTCTGTCTTTCAATACCTCAAGACACCCCATCGTGACAGCATCGTCCGAGGATATGACAAGGGGTTCCGGGGCTTTGCATCTTTTACTTTTTCCACCTCTTGCTTTTTCCAGCTCTTCAACCTAAACTCTTCCTCTCCAGTCTTTGCCAGCTTTCCAACTCCCTGTCCTCGAAATATTATTTCCTTTCTTTCTCTCAATCTTCTAATTTTCTTCCATTCCTTATATTATCCCTTATCTCCTTCAAACATAACTGCACTAATAAACTATCCCCTCTCTCCTTCAATCTCTTCTCAAATGCCCAAACCCTTTTCGCTGTCCTTCTTCTTAGCTTTTCCCTTTGCATTTCCTCCCTCATCATGTAGCTTGACGTCTTTCCTCTCACCTCTAACACTCACCTTAAATATATATCCTGCAACTTCTCCACTCCCTCTCTTTCCAGCCCCAGATTTCCACCCCATAACTCACCATAGCCCATATCAATGCGTCAAATAATCATATCTTTCTCTTTCAATTATTGCTCTCTTTTTTCCAATCTTCCATATCTATCCCACTGCCGCCGCCTTCACTACCCTTTATGTGCTCCTCCCTCATTCCTTTGCAAAGTATATCCCAGATATTTGAACTTCTTTACCTCTTCTATCACCTTACCCTTCCATCTCCAGTCCACTTTATTGCTCCTGTCCTTCCTGAATCTTATTATTTTAGTTTTTTCTCTATTTAGCTTTAATTCCTTCCTTTCAATACCCCTCTAACCTCTCTATCATACTCCTCATGCCTCCTTTATCCTCCGCCAATAAAACCATATCATCCGCATAAACCAAACCATATACTTTCTTGTCTTTTAGCTTTACCCCCTCCCCCCCCCCATCATTTAACTTTTTCCATCTCTTTTTCCAGATCTGCCATCAGTATATTAAACAATAAGGGATTTCGGACATCCCTGCCTTACCCCTCTCGCCGTCCAAAAATTTTCTCCTAATTCCCTCCTCACTCTCATTCTACTCTTTGTTTCCCACAACATTTCTTCCATTCTTTCTATCAGCTCTCCCTTACCCTCCTTTCAAAGCTTCAAAGCCTCCACCAATATTCCCTTGTCCACCGAATCAAACGCTGCTTTCAAATCTACAAATAATGCTATTAGTTTTCCCCCTTTTTTCCTCATCTGCCTATTTATTCAATACATATATATTATCTAATGTTCCCATCCTTTTTCTGAAGCCCGCTTGATTTGGTGGAATGAATCCCTTCTTTTCTATATCTTCCCTCAATCTTTCCGCCAATGCTACCGTATACATCTTATATACAGTGACGGCATTATCGACACTCCCCTATAGTCTCTTATTTCCTTTCTCTGTCCTTTTTTCATTACCGGCACTACCACTCTTTCTTTCTATTCCTCTGATCATTTCCCACCTTCCTATACTTCATTGCATATTCCCCAGATCCATTCCTTGAAATCCTCTCCCCCTTCCCCCCTATACTTCTACACCTCGTTCGGAATTCCGTCCATTTGCCTTTCCTTTCCGTCTTTTAATTTCCTAATCACCTTTTTTACTTCCTCCTTACTTAGCTCCTTTTCCATCCCGCTTCCTCCTTTCTTCTTTTCCACTATTCCTTCTATCCCCCCCCCCCATCCACTTTAACAACTCTTTGAAATAATTCTCCCTCTATCATTTCTATCTCCCTTTCCACTTCTTTCTTTCCCCATTTATTATTTTTTATTCTAAATTTGTCCCTTATTCTTCGCTCTCTCCACTTCTCTTTCACACTTATTCTCCTCTTTTTTCTTGACTTCACATAACTCCTTATATTCTCTTTTTTCTTTCTTATACTCCTCTCTTCCTCTTTTACCTTTCCTCCACATCCTTAATACTCTTCTCACTTCTAACTTCTTTTCTTTACATTCTATATCCCACTATCCTCTTCTCTTCCTTTCTTTTCCTCTCTCTATTTTTATATTTTCTAATACCTCTCTTATTCTCCCCTTCACTTCCTTCAGACTCTCATGCACATTCGCTTCTTTCCACTTGTGCGAGAATGCACCGCGCGGAAAGGTTCGAGTGAGAGAACGGCACACGGTTAATATGATACACGACAGTAAAGAGAACTTCGTTTCCTTTTAATTTAACAAAGAATTTTCTTTAATATGATCAGTTACAGAGTCAGAAAATATAATTAATTAAATATTAGATTAACAGAAT
This sequence comes from Acromyrmex echinatior, assembly GCF_024713525.1. Lineage (NCBI taxonomy): Eukaryota > Metazoa > Arthropoda > Insecta > Hymenoptera > Formicidae > Acromyrmex > Acromyrmex echinatior. Next base: position 2,067,075 of record NC_141858.1, on the reverse strand, counting down.
ATCAAATGCGGTCACCTTTTCCAAAATTGTATTTGGAATCGCGGTGATGGAAAATCTCGGCGATTTTCTCGGCACTTTTGATAAGATTCATTTTATAGCGGTTTCACTAAGCGATTAGCACGGCGGTTTTACGAAGCGATATAGTAGCGAGACTATGACTCTAAGAACTCGAAGAACTTTTAGAAGTAAGAACTCTAAGAAGTCTAAGAACTCTAAGCGGTGTAAACGATCTAAGCGGTGTAAACTATCTAAGCAATCTGCCCCGGAGGAACGGCGAGATCGAAGCATTTATTGCTTTTGGTCTGGACTTTCTTCTTGGGAGAAATCCAATTAAATTTTGCCACAATCGTAATTATCACGTGGCATTGGTTGTACAAAATTGATTGGCGCTTTCGATTCTTTTCTAACGGCGTTCAACGTAACGGTCATGCGCGACAGAAAATCCGTACGCGGGATTGGTGACAGCGCGTGACGTATTCGTCGGAGCGCGGCGCTCGCGTGCGCGAATTGAATTGTTCTAGAACTTTCGATGGTCCGTTGCCGGTGCCTGTTTGCGTGTACCGAATTGTTTTGAAAAGACTAAAGAACGATGAATCCCTGACTTTGACGAGGCTTAATGTCAGGCTCGAGATGAAATCACGAGCTCGCCTTGTGCGTGCGTTCAATAACAATCACTGTCGGTCGATCGAAGGAATTCTTACCTTTTTTTCGAATTATCGATCTCAAACACCACTCCATTCTCCCTAATATCTCTCTAAATATTTCCTTACCTCTCTCATCCCATATTCCCCTACATGCTCCTTTCTTTTCCCTTCCCTCTCCTTTTTTCCCTTCCCTCTCCCTTTTCCCTTCCCTCTCCTCTTTTCTCTTCCCTCTCCTTTTTTTCCTTCCCTCTCTTCTTTTCCCATCCTTACCTGCCTTCAATGAAACTATCAATGGATGATGGTCCGAATTTATTGCATCCCTTATTTTCATATAATATTACATGGGCTGAAAAGTCCCGGGATTTTTAATGAAAACAAGCATTTTTTGTACAAAGTTATATTTATTCCTCAACATAGTTGCCTTCGAGGGCGATACACTTGGTATAGCGATTTTCCAACATTTCGATGCCCTTTCTGTAGTACGAAACGTCCAAGCCTTCGAAATACGCCTCGGTTTCCGCGATGACTTCCTCATTCGATGTGAATCTCTTTCCCTGGAGTCACCGCTTGACGTTTGGGAACAGATAATAGTTGCTGAGGGCCAAGTCTGGAGAATACGGTGGGTGAGCAACCAATTCGAATCGTAATTGGTCCAATTTGACCATCGCTTTCAAGGACGTGTGTGACGGTGCGTTATCGTGATGGTACAGAACTTTTTTCTTCGCCATATGGGGCCGTTTTTTCTTTATTTCGTCATTCAGTTTGTCCAATAACGCTGCATAATACTCTCCCGTAATTGTTCTTCCCTTCTGCAGGCATACACCCTCACTATCTTTATCCTATTTCTACTTATTTCATACCACCATCCTTCCTACTCTTTCTTTCCCTCCTCCCCCTCATACAAATCCCTCTTAATACCTTTTATCAATCCTCCCATTGCCCTTCCTTTTTTGTTTCTCTTTTTTTGCGGCCTGCATCCTCCACACATATCCATCTGGTAATCTTTCTCTTACATAATTCCATCCCTTCTCTTCCGCCCATGTTTCCATCAACACCATGGCATCTTTTCAAATTTGCTCAAAAGTCCCTATCCTTATTTCTCATTCCTGCATTCCAAAAACTATCCTCACTCCTTTCTCCCCCCTCCCTTCCTTCCCCATTTCCTCTACCCTTCCCTCTTTTTTCCTTAATCTTCTGCTCTCTATTTCCTTCTCTCTCCTTTCTCTCTTCCCTCTCTTGTATTCCTCTTTATCCGCCCTCCCTCTTTTTTCGTCCCTATGCTTATTCTCCTCTGTATACCCTTTCTCTTCCCCCTTCCTGTTCCTCCTGTTCCTGTTTCTCCTTCCATCCTCTCTCTTCCTCTTTGTTCTTTTCTCTATCTTTAATCTTTTCCCCCTTTTCTCATTTCCTTTTTCTATCAACCTTTAGTTCTTCCCTCTCTTTATCCCATTTCCACCATTCTTCTTCAATCCATACCTTTCTGCCCTATCCTTGCTCTTCTCCCCTCTTTCATAATCACCTCTCATCATCCATCTCATCTTCCTCTCATGCCAAATCAAATCTTCCTCAATTCATACATCCTTTCCCTTCAGCTTCTATTTATTCTATTATAGATTACATTTGTTAAAGAAAATCGCGTCCGCCGACATTTTAGGAACTAAAGCTAAAAAAGTAGTTTTCGATACTGACTTTGGCACCGAGAATTAGCGAAATCGTTGAGGAAGTACAAAATATTCCTGTTGCTCCGACGGACGATAGATATAGTGTTAAGATTAGATTAAAAGATTCCATCTTTGCGTACGCACCACGTCGATTCGCCCATACAGAACGACTAGAAATACGCGAAATTGTTGGTGATCTTCTTAAGCCTAGTAGATTATCAAGCCTAATAACTCTTCTTATTGTGTTAGGATTGTACCAATATGTAAGAAAAACAGAAAACTTTATGTAGATTTATTCCCCCTCAATGATCGAGTGATTAAGCAAAAATTTCCTTTTCTAATAATTGAAGATCTTTTGGCGATTCGGTAACAAGAAAGTTTATTTTGATTGATCTAAAGAATGATTTTCATTTAATTAAAATACATTTTCCAGATTCCACTAAGTATTTCTCATTTGCCACTCCAGATGGCCAGTATGAATATCTATGATATTACCCTTCAGATATTGTAAATCTCCCGCAGAATTTCAAAAGAGAGTTTATCATGTACTACAACCATTGATCAGAGAGGACAAGATCTTGGTTTATGTTGACGATATACTTATTCCGTCCGAATCCGTTGAAAAAAATTTGATAATTCTTAAACAAGCAATGTTGTTACTCAAAAAATATGAGTTTGTAATTAATTTTGAAAAAAAGTCTATAGTAGTAAATTTCTTAAGCGATTGTGCGATACGCACCGAAATTCTGTACGTACGTTTCCATACAAGTTTTACGCGGAATCACTTCTCTTCGCGTTCGAGAATCAAGTGATCAAGGGCGTGGTCGAGAATCAAGTATTGGGTCATCTAAAAAGTATCCGCGGTACTTTGTCACTAGATATATGACCATCAACACACATCTAGTGACAAAAAACCGCGGATACTTTTTAGATGACCCAATACTACTCTTCTCTTAGTTTGAACACTGTTTATTTAGCTCTCTGGAATACAGCTTACGGTGATGCAGCGGTGCGATTGTTGCGATGATTGTAATGGAAAAACGAGGTACAAAAAGTACAAGATGGGGACACGCGCGAGGAAACATGCTCGTAGCCTCGCGCACCGAACGGTCACGAACGCGCACGAGCGGGCCAATCAATCATGGTGTTCAAATGGAGCGAGAGAATTCGCAGCAAAAAATGGCGCCAAGCGCCAAAGGCAAAATAAAAATTGTTATACTTAACACGCCGCCCCCCTTGAAAAGACACACTTTCAACAAAGAGAGCGAAGAACCTTTACTCGTAGTTTCGACCAAATAACGCTCGCTAGGGTCATAGAGAGAACAGTACACAAATTAATGGCCCTTATATAAAATAATCTTCATATAAACTTAAAACGCTTTCATATAAACAATAGAACTAATACTTTAGTCAAACTCTTGTTGAGCATCTCTTAGTGTTAAGCAAGTCTTACGCAGGATCCCTTGATTGTTTGGATAATGGCGGTTCGTACAACACCGTCGGAATCGGCGTGAGTCTTTTGAATGCGCCCTAACAACTATTGCATCGGAGCTAGGCCTTGCTATTTTACAAGTACGAGCTGCCCTGATTTCAACTGTGCACCCTTGTTGACCTTCCACTTAGGGCGTTTTTGCAAGAACTGGAGATATTCAGTGCTCCATCTTTTCCAAAAATGTTGTCTTATCTGGTCAACTCGTTGTCATCTCGTTAATCGATTTTTCACATCGCATAAGTCCCGGCAAGGAAGATTATTCATAGCCATTCCAACTAGAAAGACTGAGATAGGAGAATTCGTTCAGGTCGTTATTCAATTGCGTAAGCGGGCGCGAATTCAAGATTGCCTCAATCTCAGCAAGCACTGTCTGCAGCTCCTCAAAAGTTAAGTGGGCCTTGGCAATGATTCGCGACATGTGATATTTGGCCGTCTTCACAGTCTCCCATAGTCCTCCGAAGTAAGGTACATTAGGTGGAATAAAGTTTCAAGTAGACTCTTGCTCGCAAAGGAATTATTTTATATCTGCCTGTACTTGCTGAGAGTTGAGAAAGTCTCAAACCTCCTTGAACTGGTTGTGAACCTCTATAAAGGTAAACCCATTATCAGAATACATACATATTGGCTTACCTCTTTGGGAGATAAGACGCCGAAGTGCACCAATAAACATGTCCGAAGTGAGGTCGCTCACTAGTTCGAGATGAACCGCCTTTGTGGCAAAGCATACGAAAACAGAAATGTACGCCTTACTGTTATGGACATTTCGTCGTTTGCCCTCTCTTATTGTAATTGGACCAGCGTAGTCCACTCCGCAGTGCGAAAACGACCTTGACACTGTGACGCAGTCGGCAAGGAGTCCATTATAGTCTCCGATTGAATTGGTTTGACTCTGAAGCATGTTATACAATTTCGAAGTATCTTGCGCGTACTTGATCGCAATGAAAGGGATCAAAAGCGTTGTCTTACGACGGCCATGGTAACCTACGTACCAGCATGCATGTTACGTACGTGTTCATGATTTATTACGCATTTTGTTAAATTATGTTTGTGTTTGGAATCAATATCGGGTGTCGTGTCTCGAATAAATCGAAATTTTTCAGTCTACCCTCCATACGAATTATTATCCAATCTCATCTATAAAGGAAGATAGCGAAAGTAGCTTACTGGATGTGCTGATGGAGCTACCCTTGCTCAATGCCTTGTACTCCTCAGGAAATGAGATTTTCTGTACTACTCTACATGCTATATTTAGTGCATGCGAAATTTCGTTGTGCGAAACAAAACTGGTTGGCGGGTTCGGACGATGTGTCTTGCAAAATCTAAGATAATAAACTAAAATGCGACATATTTTATTTAAACTGAAAAACTTGCTTGTCAATTCGTCGATCATGAAGCGTATAAGAGGAACTGCGACTGCGGAGATTACCCGCGCTTCCGGAATGCCATCTTTAAGCTGAGTGAACCTACCGCTTGGCCATTGATCTTGAGGAGATTGTAAGAAGGCGGGATCTCGCCACCATAACGAAGAGCTTATCAATTCGTGAGGATCGAGTCCGCGCGATAACACATCCGCAGGGTTATCAGTTGATGAAATGTGGGCCCAACTCTCTATTCTTATCAGGCGCTGTATCTCACCAACTTTATTAGCCACGAAGGCTGTCCATTTTCGAGAAGGTGAAGTCAACCAATTTAAAGTTATCGTCGAATCCGACCAGAGGAAGACCTTATTGTGCGATATGTCAAACGAATCTCTAATCTTTTCCAGTAGTTGGGCTAGCAATAATGCTGCAGATAACTCTAGCCTCGGGAGAGATATCGCCTCGAGAGGTGCAATGCGGGATTTTGAACAGAGGAGTTCTAAACAATACTCATTGATACCTTCCGTTCGGATGTATATGCATACCCCATAGGCGCGTTGACTGGCATCGTAGAACCCGTGTATTTGAATGCGTTGAGAATCTGAAGCAAATTTAACGCATCGAGCAATTTATAATTCGTTTATCTCCGATAATTGTGATTTGAATCTTAGCCATCGTAATTATATGGCTTGCGGAACAGATTCTTCCTGCCAAAGCTCTTGAAGGATAATTTTTACCGTAACTATAGCAGGTCCTAGAACTCTCAAGGGATCGAATAACCTAGCGATTTCTGATAATATTGTGCGCTTAGATACCGCGATTTACGTCAGTTTCGTATGAAAAGCCTAACTTGTCTTCTGTTTGGTATCACAAAACTCCTAAGACACGCGGATGTGCGTCCCTGCCAATGATGGTCGAGTCATCCTGCAGGCCTCCGACATTCTCGAGCAACTGTGGGCAATTTGATGCCCATTTACTAAGTTCGAACAATCCTAACCGTAATATTTGCGTAACCTCCCTTACTGTCAATTCGTATCTGCAATTGTGTCCGCTTCTGTGAGCATCGTCCATATAAAAGTCTTGCTTAATGCATTTTGATCCCACTGGGAATGTCGACTCACATTGCTCCGCCAAATATATCAAGCATCTCGTTGCCAAATATGAAGCGAAAGAAGTGCCGTACATAACTGTCGTCAGTTCATAAGTCCGGACGTCCGAATTGATATTGTCGCGCCACAGTATTCTTTGCTATTTCGTTTATGAAGGATCCACTAAAACCTGTCGGTACATTTTTACTATGGCTGAAATAGCTTAACGATGTGTACAAAATCGCAATAAAATAAACATTAAATCCTGCTGAACGACAGGTCCCACTGTGAGAGCGTTGTTGAGTGACACTCCTGTGATATTTTTGTACGACGCGTCGAAGACAACGCGAATCTTGGAAGGCTGATCGCAACTCTTGAAAACACAATGATGCGGCAAGTAGAAGCCTTCGTCGGAATATTCATCCATAACCTTTATATGTATCCTGAGGCCAGATACTCGTTCATAAACTCTGTATATCGTAACTTTAGGCTAGGATCACGCTCGAAACGTTTTTCAAAATTTCGTAGGCGCCTTAAGGCAATGTCTCTAGAGCTACCTATTTTGCCGATCATGTGCTCCTTGAAAGGAAGCTTCACCAACCTACCATCTTGATTCTGAGACACGTTGCTCAGAAAGTGCTATTCGCATTGAATTTCCATCAGGATATAACCAGTCGGATGCCTAACACAACTTTCCTGACATCAAAAAAGGCTCAGCTGCTCGTGTATCTGTTAATATCTGCGTTAATTATCGTCGCGTGAAAAGATCACACCTTCTGCGGATTGCCAGATGAAAAGCCGATACAACCGGCTAGAATCCATCCCAAGCGTGTCTTTTGTAGAGTTGAGTGTTTGAGCTTCACCTGCCCTACGCACAACAAATCCCAGAAAATTTCAACACTTAGTAAATCAAACCTTGAGGATTTATAGAAGTGCGGATCAGCTAGCTCCAAATTGCGAAGAATGTCAAAGCTGCCACGATCGAGAGTGAACGCCGGAAGTTTACTTGTCACCTGCTCGATCACAATACACTCGATATCAGGAATAAGAATTTAAGCGAGACTGAAGTTTCAAATGGACGCTTTGATTAGACATGGTGGTTACGCCATCCATCCCTGAGATAATTACGTTCGTTGATGTTGGCGTTAAACCGAGCTCGGTTAAGAATTCTCTAGAAATAAAGTTAGCCTGCGATCCAACAATGTACGACACTCGATATGCCTCCCCTGATTGATGATATAGATTTCACGCAATTTTCCTTGTCAGGATCTTGCGTACCTGTAACAGTCGTCATGTGCAGTAATGTATTATGTTTTGCCTTGCAATTCTTACAAGTGTCTGAAGGACATTTGCTAGCTACGTGTGTTGTGGAACGTAGGCAATTAATACAAATTTTACGATTACGAACTTCTGAATTTCTACGAAGTATTAGAAGTACTAGAAACTCCTTACATTTGTAAATTGAGTGATCGCCCTGACAGAAGCTGCATTTGTAACCGATTGTTGTTGTACATGCTAACTGGCGTAACGAGTTTCGCGGATTATTACCTTTAGTGAAAACAGTGAGTAAATTGCCTCTAGAACAACGATGTGTTATGAATTCGATAAGTTACTTCAGAGTGGGGAGCTCCGTACCGGCCAAAGAGAACTGCCACTCCCGCAGAGTGATCGTGTCGAGCTTAGCGCTCAAAACATACACAAGAAGGTCATCTCTTTCCAGTGAGACGTTGGGCGCTTTAATGTCTGTAGGGCACGTATATGGACGTGCCATCTGCTATCTGTCTCAGCTCGCTGAAATTCTCCTTGGACATAGAGGGAAGCTCCATGATGGCTCTAATATGTGTGATCACGATGACCCTCTTAATATCGTAACGCTCCTTCAGTAGTCGCCAGGCAACTTCATAGTTAAGATCTGAGATTTCCAGCGAGCTGACATTACTGGCCTCACTGGAAAGAGAAGAACGTAAGTACTGAAGTTTTTGAACGTTACTAATCGAAGTATTCGAGTGCATAATTGAATTAAAGGCGTCAAAAAAGGGAAACCATTCGTCGTATTTGCCGCTGAAAGTCGGAAGGTTAAGTTTCGATAGTCGCACGTGCACCGCGGAATCATAAGTATCAGAAACATTTGATGGCGATGGAGCAGTGATACGCGTCGCTGACATGGAAATGGCTAGCCGCTCTCTTCGCTGATAACGCATAATATGCTTTCTCGAACCCTGGTCTTTCGTCTTCGTCCAATGTTTCTATTTGAAATTGGACAGTATTATATTTCGATCAACCAATTGAAATCCAACTTTAACTTACGTTCCTCAAGCTGAGCTATTACCGACAGCGTAAGGGATGTGACGGCATCCACGAATATTTTCGTACGCGTACACGACGCCTTGCATTGTATTTTAAGAACAACTATATCTTCGGTAGATATTTTGATTAATGAACGACAATTCTGTACCGTGAATCTTTCTGGTCGGCGACCAATCTAGATAGTCCCCTTACCTAATTATGAAGCGCGCGATACCTATATGCGTTCCTGATTTGACGATGCCTCGCTGATGCGATGGGGAAGGATGACGGCAGTTGATCTTTGAAGCGGGTCGTCCCTCTGGACTGATATCTCAGGTTAACTTGTTTCTTGGATAACGATGATGTTGACTGCTCGCCGCTGCCGCTGGTTGCAGCTAGCGTTCTCGCTGCGACTAGCCTCTCAAAAGATGGAAGATCTTAGACGATGATAATGTGCATAGTGCGCAGGAGGACGCCCTAGCATTCGAATGTGAGCTAGCGTCAATGTGATGACGGACTGCCTTGGCACTAGACTTCGCCAAATTTGTAGGTTATGTTCACCGCTGCCACTCACCGGCTTGCCCGTGGCGTGCCTGGACTTCGCCACAAGGATCTCATAATTGTGCCGGGAATACTAGCAACCGCTTTAGCTTGTATTCGTTGAGTCGTCTGTAGATCCATAATGACTGAATCCGGCTCGAAGGACCAATACTTTGTGCGACACACCAAAATTCTGTACATACATTACCACGCAAGTTTTACATGGAATCACTTCGTGCGGGCGTAGTCGAGAATCAAGTACTACTCTTCTCTTAGTTTGAACACTGTTTATTTGGCTCTCGGAATACAGCTTACAATGATGCAGCAGTGCGATCATTGCGATGATTGTAATGGCGGAAAAACGAGGTACAAAAAGTACAAGATGGCTCGGGATGCGCATGAGGAAACTCATAGCCTTGCGCATCGAATGGTCACGAACGCGCACGAGCGGGCCAACCAATCATGGCATTCAAATGGAGCGAGAGAATTCGCAGCAAAAAATGGCGTCAGGCGCTAAAGGCAAAATCAAAATTGTTATACTTAACAGCGGTCTGTTGAATTTCTGGGTTACGTAATATTCTCAGCCGGAATAACTTTAAGCGAATGATACATTGAAGCAGTCAAACGTTTTCCCCTCCCAAAAAACGTTATTGAATTATAATGATTTTTAGATCTTGTGAATTTTTTCCGTCAGTTCATCAAGGACCTCGCCACTAAGGCCAAATTGCATTCGCTGCTCAAGAAAAACACGGAATTTAAATTTGATAATAACTATATTGAAGCGTTCTGATTTGCTTTCATACCCGATATTGAGACCTCATCAGCCTCATTTGCATATTGAATTGCATACTGACGCGAGTTCTATCGCGCTCGCTGCGATACTCTTACAGAAACAAGATTCTGGTGCGCTGGCTCCTGTGGCTTATTACAGTCAATCCACTAATGAGGCTGAGTCCAGACATCATTCTTTCGAGTTGGAGATGCTAGCTATTGTAAAGAACGATTCCACATTTATTTAGCCGGAATATCGTTATTATCGTATATATCGTATTTAAAGTCGTTACTGATTCGTTGGTTCATGCTGTTCTGTGAACAAAGCTAATATTAATCCACGTATAGCTCGCTGAATTTTGCGATTACAAAACTATACGTTTATAATACAATATAGGAGTGGCAGCAGAAAATGACACATAGATGCGTTAAGCAGGATAGTTGCGTCCACGAAAATTATGTCTCGAGAGAGAGAGAGCTCCAGCTTAGACAACTAGCAGATCCGAATATTAAGATGATCGTTCAGCATTTAGAAAAACGTACCTATCATGAGTATGATCTTATCGATGGACTAGTACATAAAAAAGAACCTGATCAAATTAAATTTGTAGTGCCAGAAGGCATGATTAATAAAATGTTATACATCTATCATGATAAATCTGCCCATTGCAGTACTGAGAAGACTTTTCAAGGGATCAGCGCCTATTACTGGTTCTCAGCCATGCGCCATAAAATCAAAGTTATGTGATGAATTGCGTAACCTGTTTAATGGCAAGCGCGTCAGTTAACCCAAAAGAAGGCGAGTTACAGATTATTCCGACTGCAAAAACCCCGTTTCAAATAACGCACACTGATCATTTTGATCTCTTGCCTGAATTCCGTAACGGAGTAAAACACATTTTTTTTATCTATTTCTTATTGACTCGTGTACACTGTTCATTTGATTATTTCCAGTAAAATCCACTACAACACGCGAAGTGATCAAGCACTTTTCAACATTGTTTGATGACTACGGAAATCCTAATAAAATTGTATCCGATCGTGGAACTGCGTTCTCGTCGGCTGAATTTATCGAATTTTTGCGTCCTCGCGAAATTAAATATCAGCCCAATTTACGTCATTTATTCATTTAGATATGTCGTCGTCGTCATCATCTTCGCAAAATCTTGTCCTTTTATTTGCACTTTTTTTTGTACTTTTTACGCTTTATTTATATCTTTTCTACACCTCTTTTGCACTTTTTTGTACTTATTTTCTGCACTTTTACACTTTTTCTACACTTTCTACATCTTTTTTTACACATTTTCGACACCTTTCTATACTTTTTCTACATTTTTTCTATATTTTTACTGCATCTTTTCTACACTTTTTTCGTATCTCTCTTGCATCTTTCTCACATTACTTCCACACCTTTCATGCACTTTTTCTGTACTTTTTCTACATCTCCACCACATCACTACATCTCTAACAGTACAAACGTCGATATGTCGACTGTAAATTGACTTTGCTAATTCAAGCCATTAGAGTCGACTGTAAGTCGACTTTGTACAGACGTCCTTCCAATATCGACTTTAGGACGTCTAGTGCGATTTACGCTCACAAAGCTTAAATGTGAAATCATTTGTCCTTGTTGATTAACTATAGTTAAACAAGGATGAATGCTGTTCATGAGCGTGTGGGGATGAATCAGACCACAGCCTAGAATAGTTGACTTAAAGTCGACTTACAGTTGTCTTTAAAGTGGAATATTGTATGGCTTAGAGACGTCTCCAAGTCTAAAATCGACTTATGGACGTCCATTTTTCAGACGTCTAGAAGTTATAGTCGACTTAGAGTCAACTTTGTGCTGTTAAGAATCTCTCTCACATCACTCCCGTATTAATTTCGCATTTTTTCTGTATCTCTCCGCATCTCTTCTCACCATTTTCGCAACTCTTTGCGCCTCTTTGCGCATCTTTTCTACACTACTTTTACACTTCTTTTGCATCTTTTCCGCATTTGTTCTGCACTTTTTATTGTTTCTACAATTTCGAAAGATAATCGACACGCTTCTATCCTACGATCACATATAGCGTTATCGAATGGAGTGAGTTTGAACCTGGATCAGATCAATGATGTCACGTGCACTGCTTCAGGTTACTAGGTTATGATCCAAACCTGAACCGTGTTCAATTGAATAAATAAGAGATATCCGTATAATATATAATAGAAAAAATAGCTTACAAACAGAATTTATATAAATTATCTCTTAGTGAGTTCATTGAAACAATTTAATATTTTTATTTGTCAAAATAAAATATTTAAAATTGTTAGGGAAAGGAGTGTCCTTAGTGTCCTCGTTGCGTTCTGTGTAACGCTGTTTTCTCATAGTCGGAGATTTGTGTCTCATGCCTTGTGGCTTGTCCGAAGGAATTGGCTGCGCGTAATAAAAGATGAAACCTTGCCTTGATAAAATACTTTATTTCTTGATTTGCACTCGCGTATATTATCAGGTCAAAGAATAAAAATATGGTTTGTGCATCAGTCTTGTACGTGTTCACCGCAAGGAGGCTCCTCGCACACGGAAGCTCCGAAAAATCTAGAAGCACGGCGGATCCGCACGCATAGTCGCGCGCATGCCCTCCCCCTCGGTGGACCTCATCAGCGACACGGCACGCCGCACACATGCCGCAATCACGTCGCAATCACCACGCAAGCCAACGAGCTGGCATCACATGCTGAGCTAAATAGTGACAAGCGCCAACAAAAATATTTATTTATTCATAAAGTTGTCGATACTTGTATTACAAAAGAAGACTAGATTAGATTAAGATAATTAAAATATATTTTTTTTTATTTACATGTAAATATATATTAACTGTTTCTTACAGAAATATTTAACAATGTTAATAAAAAGAATTGTATAATATATGATGGAAAAAATGTTATTATTATAAAAACAATGATCTTATTTTATGCGAAGTTATAAATAATAAAGATTACGAAACTGTTATGTAAAGTAATAACTTTATATTATAAACATAAAAATTTTTTTTCTTTTTAGATGAAAGTGTGATGAAATTTATTTCTAAAATTCATTTACACTCAATAGGTTTAATGCCTAATGTTTATCATCAATATGTAAGTATATTATGTTTAATTAATTTTATTATACATACATATACTGCATGTATATATAAAAATATAAATATGTACGCGCGCATGCACGTAAGCACACATGCATATTATTATTATAATACTAAAAATAAATGTACTATAAAATGTATATAATAAATTATAAATTTATAAATGTATTATATATTTTCCACAGATTGGTCCATATCTGAGTCTTCAAAAATAAAGTTCCTATGTTTGAACAAATAAGCAAAAATTTATTCCAGCAATTTAATAAAAAAGTTATTAAAGAACAATATATAAATAGATTTAAAAATATTAATAGACAGAAGAAGACTGTTTTATTACACAATCAAGTTTCAGAAAATACTCTCACCGAAGCACCTTATGAAGATAAAAATTTGAAAAAATTAAAGATTTAGATGACAATTTTAAACCAAATGTTTTAGTTAAGATAAATCATATATAATATAATATAAAAGACTAATAAAAAAAATAGGACTGATTCTGATGAACACATCTTTAAATCTGATGAAAGCAATAATAAATTTGAATCTCCAAAACCAAAAACAAAAAGATTAAAATCTAATAACATGGAATAAGTTCTTCGAGAAATAATTGTTACCGCTGAAATAAATCGAGATTAATGTTATAAAATGTAATTTATTGCTGTCGTTATTTGGAAAAAAAAGGACAGGATTAAAATTAAATCATAAAAGATTATTACAGGCTATATAAAAATTATTAAACTTATATAAAAAGAAAGACTGAATTATAAATGTTGACTTAAAAGTTGATGTAGATTGATAAAATAATTTTACGTTTTATCTTTGTTTTTTAAAATATATTTTAAGTTTTGTTTTTTGTTCTCATTATACATTGAGTGCATTCGGTACCCAACAATATAAATATTTTTTATTAATTATCTGTTATTACCATCAGTATATTTTCGTTTTTGTTCATTTTTTATTTTAATGCAATATTTATTTCAAATCTTTAAAAAAGCTATTATATTTAGAAAATTGATAATACTATTAGTTATTTTTATATACGTTAGTAAAAAAAAATTAAATTAAGACATATTAAAATTAGACAAATTAAAACACATGTGATGGCAGTCTCGGCATTTGAAGAACAAAAAGATGACACATAATATTTGCATAAAATAAGTTTATTATTAATTTTATTTTTATATTCGATGTAGATTTTTGTTTTTGTACTATATATTCAAACATAACAGACTATGTACAATATTATCAAAATAAAAAATTTATTTTATATATAACACAATGTTGTTTTTATTATTAAAAATAAATGTATAAGATTCTAAAAATGTATATAACGTGCACATTGTAATAAATTGTAAATATATTGTGTAAACACAACATAATATAAAGTAATATTTTAAATAGCAACGTGTTCCAAAGATTCCATATATGTAGTAGCCAACATATCTATTTTATTTATTGAGATTTCTTTCTTTAGATGAATATAGTATATATTTATTTGGTTCGTAATATATTTCTATATATTCTATAAGATAATTTTCTAAATAATCGTTTTTAATAATACATAAATTATATAATACGAAACAAGCAACAATGAATTTAGACATTTTAATAACATACCACATTTCTAAACGAATTAATTGTCTAAATATATTTTTTAAATAACCATATGTATTTTCTATTTTTATTCTAGCGGTACAAAATGCCTTATTGAATGTTCTTTCTATTTCATTTAAAGTGTCATAATCTTTAATGGTATTATTAAATTTATGGATAGAGGATATGTAGCATCTCTGTTTATATGATAATCATTTCCCATTTGACACACTTTCTCTCCAATAAAGGATATTTTATATATTCGAGCATCATGTATTTTACTAGGAATACCTATATAAAAACATCAATAAACATATTTTGAACATCGCAAGATAATAGCTGTCTGATGATGTCGATTAACATATGTGACATGGTTTATGACATGGTGTTCGAATAGGTATGTATGTATCATCAATGTATTCAACAATACCAGAAATTCCACATATCTGAAAATAATAAATTGAACATACAAATTAATTTAATTTTTAGTGTTGCACAAATAATTATCAAAAAAAGTATTTATTCTATACTCTTCTATAATCTATACTAATTTAGTTTATTCTGTTAATATTTGCATATACATTTTATATTTGTACATTCTATGAGAGTAGGATATAATTTTTTTTCAAATAAATTTAGAAAAGATTCTTATTATACATCCTTAAATTGTGTTGCGCATACATTTCTTTCTTCAGCAGTTTGAGAAAATTTGATTATTGTTGAACTCAAATCATATAAAAAGTGAATTATTCTATCTAAAATGTGCAGTACATAAATTAACATCAAACAAATCTGCAACGTATTACACATTTGTTGCCTGCAAACCTAAAAAAAAACATAAAAATAAGAAATAAATAAAAAACAAACCTAAAAACATAAAAATAAGAAATAAATATTGGATTTGTGTAGAATAGTTTTAAAAAAAATTATTTTTTATTAATGTATAATAATGGTAATATTCAATTTAAATACTATTAGGTGTTGGAATTAATTCGTAGCGTTTTTTAATGAAAGAATGTTATTTATTTCACATGAGCATTAAAAAATACATTAATGAAAGTACTTCCCATCACTTGTAAAACGCTACGAATTAATTCCAACACCTAATATAAAAAACATAAAATATGTTCTGTAGCCGTTTTTACTTTTCTACTTCTTACTTTTTATTCTGAAGAACAATATTTATATTCTTTGAAAGCATCAATAAGGAAATTACATGTCTCGAGATACACGAAAACGAGATTTAAACTATAAATAAATAAAAATGTAATGCTATATTTGTACAAAATTGTTCATATTACACACATAATTTTTCATATTTCAAAATGTAAAAGATTTTTGAAATGATCAATGCATAAATTATTAATCTCTTTATCATTATATTGTTCAACTACTTGAGTAATAAATGCTTTTATTGGGAAATTCGATGTGTCACTATGCTACCTGACGGGAGAAATCAGAATTAGCGCGAGTAGATAACTTTGTCTAGTGACTGTAGCAATCATCTGTAATCATTTGAGTTTTAATACGAACAGAGAAAAATAATCTCTCTGGTACAAATGCAGTGAAAAAATCATAGAATTTTCACCGCGAAAAAATAAAAATAAAATTTTTTGTTGTGTCTGTGGTTGCACTAGCCAAGCAGGAATAACACTGTTAAATTTTTTCATTTTCCTGAAAAGAACAAAAATCTCGTTAAAATCACAAACAAATTTGGTACGGAGGAAGTAATTGATCATCGAACAACATGGATCAAAGTATTAAAAATGGGAAAAAAGATTTCTATTTTCATGAGAGGTTTCTACTTCCACGTGTTCTCTTCATTTTACAAAAAAAATTTCATTCCATCAAGTAAGTATTATTATTGTATAATTGTTATTTATTTTTGAAATATTATCTTTAATTATTTAAATTAGGAAAAACTAAGATTTGTCACATTTTTTGAAAGGTAAAAATTGTATATATCACTTAAAGGAAATGAGTATTCCATCGCTCAATCTATCAATTCAATCAAAGAGAAAAGATGTCAGTTTGCAAAAAGAAATTCAAGCAAAATCCAGAGAAGAAAGATGGCATACAAGATCTTGTGCAAAACAAAAATTAATAGAAAATGTTTGTGATGTATCTGAAAAAGTAATCGTAATGAAGACTATTTTTACTTCTGAAAAAGCAACTGATAATGAAAATATAATTGAAGAGCAACAAGAAACAATGCCTGCAATTAAAATAATTAATGAACTTGGATGTTCTACAGATACTGTGAAAGAAAATGTCAAAATTTCCTTGATAAATCTGAAAGATATAGGAATATAAGTTCAAAGTGATAATATCTTTGTCAAAAAAATTTTCAAATATTATTATTTCTGATAAAGAATTAAGTACAGAAGAATTAATTGGTACTCATAGTTTCAGTTTACTCAATACGACTGAAAATCTTGTAAAAATTGAACACAAAGAAACTGCGAATACAAAAATAAATATACAAGAGACAATAATAATGACTTTTATGAAATTGAAACAAAATATGTCCTTTTGTTACGTCCAGACTCCACAGTTCTTTTCTTCGATTAAAATTTTTGTCATCACCATAAAAATTATTAACAAATAACATCGGTAGACCACCTGTTTCTACATAGGGAATTATAATATAATAGACGAGCTTAATAACATTCGCCTTTTTAAGACTAATAATCCACTCGGACGAAGTTGTTGGATTAAAAATTTGAACCAAGTGCCGAATAGACGAACTTTATCCCGAGGGACAAAAGAAGTAAATACAATAAGAATTACAAACAGCAGTTTTCGGTAATAAATGACACATGTGGCTCTATTGAACATCCGGGAAATAGTCGATGACGAAAGTTGTCTTAGACACATATTCCAGTATCTCATTTCACAATCGATATCCCTAATCCTAGATTAAACCAGTAATATACGAGGCCTGCACTCGGCACCACTAGCGAATATAAAAAGATGGCCCTTCACGAACAGCTCCATCTCCTACACAAAACTCTGTCGGTTCGCAATTATACAAATCATCCAGCTAGCAGACACTCTGCCGGTCCGCAACCATACCACTCCATTGATCTTAGTGATGAGCCGCGATTAATTCGATCGAGCGATCTTACTCGTTTACTACGTGACTTAAGTAACCGGATCAGATCTCTGTGATTGCCCAAGGAGAATTGACTCAGCGGTTTGGAGGCTTCGGTTACTTGAGTCACTTGAGTCACGTAATAAATGAGTAAGATCGCTCGATCAAAAAAAAAATATATATATATATTGTATATACCAGGTGTACAAATATGAAATGCGGATTTTTTTTCAAAAAAAAATACGTTAAATTCGGAAGAATGATAAAAAGTGGTTTATAAAATATGCTCCATTGCTAGTTACACATTTTTCCCATCCTTCGGATAATTTGTGGATACCACGCCAATAAAAATCTTCCCCTTTTGCCGCGAACCATTCATCGAGCCATTTTTTCACATTTTCGTACGAACCAAAGCGCTGCTCAGCAAGTGCGTGACCCATCGATGCAAATAAGTGATAATCGGAAGGAGCCAAGTCTGGTGAGTAAGCCGCATGGGCTAGCACTTCCCAGCTGAGTGCTTCCAACGTGTCGCGAATCGGTTTTGCCGTATGCGATGGAGCATTGTCATGGAGAAAAATGATCTTGTGTTGCCTTTTTCGATATTCTGGTCGTTTTTCGAGTAGCAAACGGTTCAAATCGATCAATTGTTATTTGTAGCGTTTGGTATTAAGCATTTCAGCAGGCTTTAACAGCTGATAATAGACCACACCCTTCTGGTGCCACCAAACACAGAGCACCGTCTTCCTGCCAAAGCGATTCGGACTTGCGGTCGATGTGGATGGTGCGCCTGGATCTATTCATGATTTTTTGCGCTTGGGATTCTCAAAATATATCCACTTTTCATTCCCAGTAACGATACGATGCAAGAACGACTTTCTTTTGTAAGTTCGAGTAAAATTTCACATATGTTTTTGCGCCTCTCCATCTGCCTCTCATGTGATATCCATCTGCCGACTTTCTGAATCTTTCGTAGGCGATTGGAAACAGCTTGTTGACTAACGCTTAATTGCTCTGCGAGTTGTTTTTGTGTTTGTGAATCGTCTTCGTCCAATAATGCTTGCAATTTTACATCTTCGTATCTTTTTGACGGTTTTCCGTGTTCCTTGTCTGCAACATCGAAATCACCACTTTTAAAACGCCGAAACCATCGTTTACACGTATCTTACGATGGAGCATGTTCACCATAAGCTTCTCGAAGTAATCGGTATGATTCAGCAGCAGTTTTCTTCAAATGAAAACAAAAAATTAATGCTGTCCGCGAATGCTCTTTATTTGGCACAAATTTCGACATATTGAACACAGTAAAACAATATTATGCAAACACTTTTTCAATTTATCACTTATGCGCGTTTGACACTTATTGATGACACAACAAAATGGCATATACGTCAAATCTTTATACTACACACTGCAGTGGTGCACCATCTATTGTCTCAAATCCGCACTTCGTACTTGTACACCTGGTATATCCGTATACTCACCGCGAAATTTAATCACGCTATAATAACCCACGCTAAACCATAGTGCCGCTTAAACCGCCCCTACAAGAGTTGATTTAGAAGCGGAGTTTACCGTCAAGCGCGGAAACTCCTGGACCAAGCGTACAAGGAACTTGAGAGTTTTCAAGATTGGAGTCGCCCAGCCGACGCATTGCCTCCACCACCTTCGTCACTACTACTTTCGCCGGCTCTATCTAAACCCGTTAGAGGTGATACCTCCTTCTTCTTCTTCATCTCCCCCTCGAATTCTTTCACCTCCTCAATCTTCATCACCTGCATTTTCGGACGCTCTAACAGAACGAATTTTCCCTGACACCCTTCCGGTAACATCCGATTCATTCGTCATCTCCATCCCATTTTCCCCCAGAGGAACTCCGTCTCCGACGAATTTCATGGAGTTCCTAAAAGAAATTCCTCCACCACCACCGAAATTCTATTTCCGCATCCAAGAAAGTGACTCATTCGAGTTCTTTATCTTCTGTTTGATTGATAACGGTCAGGAACAATAAACATTACTAATAATTTATATCTTTCTTTCGTTCTTTAATTTTAAAACCCTAAAAATCTCGTAGTCGTTTAACCTTGCCCTTTTCAGAGATCGCACGTCCACTCCCGAGTTAAAGGAATTAGATTCCTTGATTCGAAATTCGAACCGACGATCGCACCGCTCGTAGGAAACAGATGTCATAGCGTCTTTTTGGGACGTTGACCGATATTCCAAGGTGAGCACGAAAAAGGTTCGACTCGCAGTACTCGCCTCTTTGCGGATACCTGCGAGTACAAGAATCTGACCGCATCCTATCCTCACCATTCCAGCTCCTCTTCTCTCCAGTAGGATCATAAATTTAAAATCTCCACGGGTTTGGACGTAACAGACCAAATGAATTTGCAGGCTCGTCCGGGATTATAAGTGTGTATCTTTGTGGGCAGATATGAATATGATGTCTAACAAAAGCGAAATTAATAATGTTTATAAAATCGCAATAGAAAAGTCTCAGGGCAAGTCTAAACACGATAATCTTATAATACACAAATCCACTCCTGCGTCCTCTAAGTTTACGTATAAGCAAATTGACTTTACGCTGAATAATTCCGAGATCGACCAAGCTCTGTTTAGAACTTTAACTAATACACTTGTCTCCGACGGTTCTGGGGATACAACAATTCAACCGGCAAAAGAAATGGTAAGTTAAAAGAAGATAGAACAATTGCGAATCCTAATCCATTCGCTACATCAAAGTACGCGATCGAAGCCGTCCCTTTTTTTGATGGAAAATTTGATGAAAAATATTCCATTAACATACTTTATTGAGAGAGCAAAATCCATGTTGCCTGCGGAAGCTGAATTTCAATTCACAAAAATTATTAGAACAAGAATTGTGGACGAAGCCCACCGTACAATTCAAGATCAAGATTTTGACAGTGTATCTCAACTAACAAAATATCTAGAGCAAGTTTATCCCCCATCAAAAAATATTTATCAGTTACAAGGAGAAGGTAATATCTATCTAAAAGAACGAGGAAGACGTAATTATTTACGAATAGAGTTAAAATTCTGAGGAAACAAATATTGAAAGCACATAAAGATTCAAGAAATTTTCTCCTTAATCAAGATATCAAACTACCATTAAAGAAGGATATGTGTAAATGTTTCATGAAAAGAATTAAAACCGGAGATCAAACAGAGAATAGCGAGAAATTTAAACGTTCAAAAAACTGCAGCTGATGCTTTGAGAATAGAAAAGGAACTACACTCAATGACAGATTTATGACAAGGGCACAGTAACACAGCAGATAAAATACTAGATACTAATAAATTACGCAAAACATGTCAAATTTGTTATAAGGGAGCATTTGACCTCTAATTGCAGGAAAATAACTAATTTAGGAACTGATTTTAATATGTTAAATTTGTAAAAAACGTGAGCATAGCGCCGATAAATGTCGATTCCGCGATCCTTGAGCTCAACGACCTGTTAATGTAATACAAAGAAAAAATATTATTTGTCAACTTTGCTCCAAATCTGATTGCTAAATTTTGTAAAACAAGTAGTAATATTAATAACAATAATCAGAATAAGTTTTCTATAATCTGTCAATGATGTGATAAGCCTGGTCATTTGGTCAATAATTGTTGGAAAAAATGAAATGAGCAATGTAAATAAAGAAAAAATTGTCTGTCAGATTTGCAATAATTTTGGACATGTCGCCAAAAATTGTCGATCTAAGATAAGACAAGATGCTACATCTTCTGGCTCGCTATTCTGTCTATTATTGTAAAGAGCAAAGACATCTTCTTGACAACTGTGAATTATATATCGCAAGTAACAACAGAAGTAAATAATCAGGGAAACTCCGATGGTTCCTCGAAGTTGGATGTGCAACAGGGGTCCACACTCGCCATCACTACAAAAAACCCAGTAGATAAAAATGCGGCAGAAGTGCAACCTGTAACAGTAAATCTCGACAAACATAGTCGCGTGCCCACCATTCAGGTAAAACTTTGCGAATCCACTCCATATATAACTTTTATGCTAGACATCGGTTCAGTGATGCGAATTCCGAGCCGCTTGCAGCACGCGATCACCGGTCTGGCAAACGGTAGCAACACAAGCATGAATCCGTGTCCGTGTGAGTTGATTAGTTAGAAGCGTGCCGACTACATCGCTCTGTCCTTTTTGCACTATGTTCTTGTTGCTTGCCTCGTCAGCGCGCTGAGAACGAGAGAGAACCATGCTGTTTCACTCAAGCGAGCATCGAGCAACTGAAATATGCTTTCTCGGCCTCTCGGCTCTCGGCGTCAGGCGTGTATCAAGAGGCATGGAGGCATGGCAACGTTCTAGATAACATATAAGTTTTAATAAATTGTAATAAATTGTAATATACCCCTCCTATAAATCCAGAATATTATAAATCGTATCAAAACGCGATAGTTGACGGGAGATTAATTGTTTATGATTTTTCATTCGTGTTATGTACCACGGTCATAAATTCGTTCCGCAAGAAATTGGCGTGGTCGAGCGTAAGGTATGAGATCGGAAAGTACTATAATTAATAGTAAACATATATATTATTATAGGTCAAATATATTTTCATATAATTTTTGAAATTATTATTCGTATGTGTAATTTTTAAACAATAGTCGTAGGAAAAAACTGATTCGCTTTTCAATAAGCAAATAAAAAAATATTTAAAAATTACACAACATATGAAGGCTTTCAATTGTGCACTACAAAATTATATTGGTATCATCTTTATTTATATTATTAGTAATTTCGTTTTCGAAATTTTGTTCATTAACAGAATTTTAAATGCGGATGTGATAGTGAGAAAGAAACATTTTATACAAAATATTGATCGACACAAAGCGTATTTGTTATTGTCAAACGCAATATTATTAAACATGTTTTTTTTAAGAATAGAAGTCAAAACGTGGTTAAACTTAAAACAATGTAATTGAAAAGGCATACATCACAAGGGCAAGATGTTAGCGAAATATTTATATTTTAATAAATAACTATAGAATAAAAACAATACAATAAAATAGACGTTTCAGCCTTATATATCAGGTCATCTTCAGTATTACAAAATTAATGTGTGTTATAACTTTCATACATGTTGAGAACACCTAATTTCGAATAAATTTTATTCACATTATAATAATGAGATAAAATATTTTTCACGCTCAATTATATTTTCGAAGAGCTTGACACTTAGGTTATTGTTATAAATTTTTTAGTCCATAAAATCATGTCAAATACTCCAGATGCCAATTGTCGTTTTTTCGTCATAACAGTTAGTCGAACTTATTGAAACACATAATTTCCAGATTCTATTAAATGTGAAATTTATTGATAATGCTAATAGCTCTTCAATTGAAAAAAATTAATTTAACTGTGATATATAATATATATATTATATATATATATATATATATATATATATATATATATATTAGGTGTTGGAATTAATTCGTAGCGTTTTTTAATGAAAGAATGTTATTTATTTCACATGAGCATTAAAAAATACATTAATGAAAGTACTTCCCATCACTTGTAAAACGCTACGAATTAATTCCAACACCTAATATATATATATAAATTATGATACCTGTGTTAACAATAAATTGAGTTGTGAAATCCAAGACTTGAAAACTATATTGAACTGTTCAAGAGTCGAAAACAAAATATCTAATTCTAATCATGAAAGACAGTTTATATACAATTTTGTTTATTTATGAAGATCATTTCTGACATTAGTCTCTTTTGAAAGAATGATTCTATATCTAATATCTGAATATTATCCTAATTAAATTTGTGACAATATTCAAATTGATGTTGTGAGACACATTGTGAGCGCTATTTAATTTTTTAATGTTAGTTTTATGTTCATTTATTCCAGATTTAACTTTCCTTTTAGTTTGGCCCACGTAAGAGAGATGTTTTTTTTATATAAATCTTTCAACGATTAAGTCGAATACCATACATGTCGAAATCATTTTTCCTATGGTACAATTTTTGATTTTAAGGTACACGAGGAATAATTGCAATTGTTATACGAAAATATATTATTTGACCTTATACAGATAATTAATCTACTTGTATCACGAAAGTATATTAAGGGAAAAAAGGGAAAAACAGGATTTTCGCGTGACTATCAGCGTACTGTCCGCGCATTTTATTTACTCAGCCACATCATTTAATTAAGTTTGACGTTTACTAGTGCAATATAGAATCCACACGATGAACGCTCTCATGTTCTTGTATTCTCAAGAATCTCGGATTTTCGATGCAACGTGCGATATTATTATCAAAATATCACTCTCCTTCTCTACTTTCCTATATATTTTAAACATTAATCGGAATAAAGTGAGGTGTATTAGATATTATTATAATGCGTACTTCTACGAATTACGCAACATCAAATTTGTAAGTGTGAAAGTATCCAGTCTCGGCCAATATATACGTCTTTTAATTTAAGATGTTATGTTATGTTATAATGTTAATTGTAGCACTTTTAATTATACCATAACTTATAAAGTAAATTATTTAAAAAATATTGTACTGTTACTTTCGTCTTATTTATTTTAAATAATGTACATATTGTTGCTCAACGGAAATCGCGAGAAGGTGGTGGTCTCTTCCGTCAGGAGGGAAATGTAAAAAATTATTATATAAAAATAAATATAAAATTCATAAATAAATTTACAATATATTTACATTTACAATTATTGTTAAAAAATAAATGTTAAAAATTAATTTTTCCATTTCCCTGGATATTTGCGTATGTGTGTGTGTGTGTGTGTGTGTGTGTGCGTGTGCGTGCGTGCGTGCGTGCGTGCGTGCATGCGTGCGTGCATGCGTGTGTGAATGAAAAAATTAATTTTGTGTGAGAGTGGATACTTACAAATTTGAATGTTGCGTAATTCATAGAAATACGCATTATAATAATATCTAATACACCTCACTTTATTCCAATTAATGTTTAAAATATATAGGAAAGTAGAGAAGGAGAGTGATATTTTGATAATAATATCGCACGTTACATCGAAAATCCGAGATTCTTGAGAATACAAGAACATGAGAGCGTTCATCGTGTAGATTCTATAGTATTGCACTAGTAAACGTCAAACTCAATTAAACGATGTGGCTGAGTAAATAAAATGCGCGGACAGTACGCTGATAGTCACGCGAAAATCCTGTTTTTTCCTTTTTTCCCTTAATATACTTTCGTGATACAAGTAGATTAATTATCTGTATAAGGTCAAATAATATATTTTCGTATAACAATTGCAATTATTCCTCGTGTACCTTAAAATCAAAAATTGTAGGAAAAATGATTCGACATGTATGGTATTCGACTTAATCGTTGAAAGATTCATATAAAAAAAACATCTCTCTTACGTGGGCCAAACTAAAAGGAAAGTTAAATCTGGAATAAATGAATATAACACTAATATTAAAAAATTAAATAGCGCTCACAATGTGGTCTCACAACATCAATTTGAATATTGTCACAAATTTAATTAGGATAATATTCAGATATTAGATATAGAATCATTCTTTCAAAAGAGACTAACGTCAGAAATGAACTTTATAAATAAACAAAATTGTATATAAACCGTCTTTCATGATTAGAGTTAGATATTTTGTTTTCGACTCTTGAACAGTTCAATATAGTTTTCCAAGTCTTGGATTTCACAACTCAACTTATTGTTAACACAGGTATCATAATTTTTATATACAGAGTGTCATGAATATACGGCCCCATTCGTTCCGAGCAGGTAGAGTGGACTAAACTGAGTAGAAAAGTCCTCTATCATTTTGTAATGCTCACAATAATTAACGAGATATTAACGTTTAGGTAGACGAATATGCACGTCCTCCCGACCAATTATTGCCAAAAGTACGGCCCATCGAACGCGCGGGCGGCGAGGAGCGGGGCTTCCCATCGCGAGCATTTAAGCTCGAAGGGCGCGGCGCGCCTGCTAGGCCATTCCCGCTCCTCGCGGCCCGCGCGCCGTGCGCTCGGTGCGTCATACCTTTGACAATAGTAAGCGGACGCGCGTATTCGGCTATCTCTAAACGTTAATATCTCGTTAATTATTGCGAGCATTACAAAATGATAAAGGATTTTTCTACTCAATTTAGTCCATTCTACTTGCTCAGGACGAGTGGGGTCGTATATTCATGACACTCTGTATATATGTGTATATATATATATATATATATATCACAGTTAAATTAATTTTTTTCAATTGAAGAGCTATTAGCATTATCAATAAATTTCACATTTAATAGAATCTGGAAATTATGTGTTTCAATAAGTTCGACTAACTGTTATGACGAAAAAACGACAATTGGCATCTGGAGTATTTGACATGATTTTATGGACTAAAAAATTTATAACAATAACCTAAGTGTCAAGCTCTTCGAAAATATAATTGAGCGTGAAAAATATTTTATCTCATTATTATAATGTGAATAAAATTTATTCGAAATTAGGTGTTCTCAATATGTATGAAAGTTATAACACACATTAATTTTGTAATACTGAAGATGACCTGATATATAAGGCTGAAACGTCTATTTTATTGTATTGTTTTTATTCTATAGTTATTTATTAAAATATAAATATTTCGCTAACATCTTGCCCTTGTGATGTATGCCTTTTCAATTACATTGTTTTAAGTTTAACCACGTTTTGACTTCTATTCTTAAAAAAAACATGTTTAATAATATTGCGTTTGACAATAACAAATACGCTTTGTGTCGATCAATATTTTGTATAAAATGTTTCTTTCTCACTATCACATCCGCATTTAAAATTCTGTTAATGAACAAAATTTCGAAAACGAAATTACTAATAATATAAATAAAGATGATACCAATATAATTTTGTAGTGCACAATTGAAAGCCTTCATATGTTGTGTAATTTTTAAATAATTTTTTATTTGCTTATTGAAAAGCGAATCAGTTTTTTCCTACAACTATTGTTTAAAAATTACACATACGAACAATAATTTCAAAAATTATATGAAAATATATTTGACCTAATATATATGTTTACTAATTATAGTACTTATTTCCGATCTCACACCTTACGCTCAACCACGTCAATTTCTTGCGGATCGAATTTATGATCGTGATACATAAAACGAATGGAAAATCATAAATAATTAATCTCCCGTCAACTATCGCGTTTTGATACGATTTATAATATTCTGGATTTATAGGAGGGGTGTATTACAATTTATTACAATTTATTAAAACTTATATGTTATCTAGAACGTTCCCATGCCTCCATGCCTCTTGATACACGCCTGACGCCAAGAGCCGAGAGACTGAGAAAGCATATTTCGGTTGCTCGAAGCTCGCTTGAATGAAACAGCAAGGTTTTCTCTCGTTCTCAGCGCGCCGACAAGGCAAGCAATAAGAACGTAGTGCAAAAAGGATAGAGCGATATAGTCGGCACATTTCTAAGTCATACGGACACGGGTTCATGCTTGTGTTGCGCCAGGCCGCCGACCGGTGGCGCTGATTGCATGCTACTGTGGGAATAGGTGACTCAATTGATGAGTCAAATTCTCAAAACAAGCCCACGCTTGTCGTGTGATGTGATATAAGAGGTAATGATCGACACTTTCTTGTAACTGGTAACTATGAATCTTTATTACTCGAGCTCAAATGAATATGACCGTACAGGATGAGCGCCATAATCTATCTAAAGTCTTATTTTTTTCTCTGACGCTGCTTGTAGGCAACTCGCAACCTACAAAATCCCTAGGCTTTCTACACTCGCTGCGCTAGTGAGATATTGATAACGTAGTTCCCTACAACTGTGTGGCGTTGCGAGCGCCAGTTGCGGCGCTGCGAACGTTCATCGCGGCGCTGAAGTTGGTTCTTCTTTCCGGCTCTTCCTCCTTTCGCTCTCTCTGGTATCATGGCGTACTGCGTGCAGACCTTGTGTAAGCCTCTGCGATAGTTAGTAAGTTAAAACTCCGGAAGTTAAGGTTTCGAATCACCTTGTGTTCACTGCGAGATTGATACCGATTACCGCTCACATCTTTCGGTAATTGTTAGCATCGTCGGATAAATACTCATAGTGTATATTTTCTTAATTCCTCGTATTCTAACTTAGCAACGCGATGCCGTTATCTGAGCCGTCTTACGCACGCAATCACGTCTCTATTTTTGTAATCTATATTTGTTAAATAATTAATCAAGTTTGTATTAAACCGCCTTATGGCATAAGAATCAGAATCAGCGAGTAGCATTCATTCGCAACCTAACGATTTCCCGCCAATTGTCCTTCGCCGTTAATTGGTCATCGCCAGACACGCTCGGCGCCATATTGGGCACAGCAGCCACATCAATAGCCACAACTGTACGGTAACAGTACAAAAAGTGTACATAATCTTATAATGTAGCATATCAACATTGTACCTGTACTGTTTAGGTACATCATGGTACATATCTCGTACCGTATCAATACGGTATACTGTTATCGACAGGAGAAAGACTGCGGAGACCTCTAGTCGAAGACAATATACATGATAACTGGTACTGTGATTTCTTACATTCTGATCTGGATTAAACCCTCGGTGGAAATTAGGTCAGTCATGGACTAAGAAGTTGCAACACTTTTTTTCAATGGGTTTCGGAATATAGCTTATTCACCGAGCGATTGATTCTTATTTGTCGATTCATGAATTAAGAACTAATTACTTGGTAAGCAAGCTGCGTTCCGAAATCCATTGGAAAAAAAGTGTTGCTTTTTGTCTCTGTCGGTATTTGATATTATAGTACGGCATATCAACATTGTACCTATACTGCATATAATTTAGGTATATAACCCGTACCGTATCAATATGGCGTATTATTATCGATAGAATAGAGAGACTGTGGAGATCTCTAGTCAAAAACGATACATGATGGTACTGTGAAAGTACCAGCGTACGATTTCCTAACCTGAAAATAGTTGTTATAACATTAAAATTAAATATTAGATGGTAACTGACTGGATGTTCAGTAAAACTGCACAAATTTCTATCAGGACTACATTGAACAGATGTATCATAACTATACATCCATGATTATATGTATAGGTGTTCGTGGATCAAAGTGTAACAGTTTCCATACGATTTCAAAAGTCAAGGATAGTGGATAGCGGTATGCAACCGGATGAGTGACCGTTTCCAAACATTATGAAATTAGTTCCCGAATTCAGAGAAAAACATTTTTTTTTTAAATCATAATTTTATAATGTGTATTCTGAAATAAGATATTAATCAATAATAATACTCATATAAGAATCATTTTGTCTTGATTGTGGTCTAAAATTTGTTTAATATATTAATTTAGTCCAGTTTTAGTCTATTGAATCCTAAAATGGATGTTTTTAAGAAGTTCAAAATGGTAACACTGGACTGTTTTTAAAACGTTTTGAAAACGTTTTTAAACATCCATAGATCTAATCTGGATGTTTTTAATATGTCCAAAACGTCCAACATATACATTTTAAATATATTTTTAAAACATTATTGTGCTGTCTAAGTATTATTATTTAGTAATAATATACATATTAATATAATATATTATTATTATTATTATTATTATTATTATTATTATTATATACAATATTTATTATACCCTACGCAAAAAAATTAAAGGATCACCTTAGTCCGTCCTCAAAAATAGTCCTCATAAATATTCAAAAAAGTATAACTTCAAAAATGATCATAACGAGATTTTTAAAAAGCATTTTAAAGCTTGAAATCTTTACTTTCAAAATCGGTAATTACAAATAATATCTTCGATCTGATTGATTCTTTACATAGCTATACAAGCAGAAATAGGTATTCGTCAAATTCGAAAATGTTATATAAATTTTACAAAAAGATCTATGGCGTCAATTAAAAATCGCATACAAATGTAATTTACAGCAGTCAAAAGAGCAAATCTTTATCTTCAATTTTTTATTGAACGTTGTATTATTTTTTTTCACCGAGTTATTCAACACTGAAATAAAAGGGATCATTTTTTTATTCAATGTTGAATAACTCTTGAAACAAAATCGTACAACGTTCAATAAGAAATTGAAGATACAGATTTACTCTTTTGACTGCTGTAAATTGCATTTGTATTTTTAGTTTACGCCATAGATCTTTGAAAAATTTGTACAAAATTTTCAGATTTGACGGATACTTATTTCTGTTCGTATAGCTACGTAAAAAATGAATCGGATCAAAATATCAATTACCGATCTTGAAAGTAGAAATTTCAAGCTTTAAAATGCTTTTTTAAAAATCTTGTTATGATCATTTTTGACGAAGTTAATTCTTTTGGATATTTACTTATTTTTGAGGACGAATTAGGTAATTCTTTAATTTTTTGCGTGTATAATATATTACTAATTTTTTACTAATTTTATTACTATTCTTCAATCGGTCTACAAGTATTATAGTAACTTTCTTTCTTCTGATTGGTCAATTAAAAGAAACAATTCAATTCAAAATACAAGCTAACATTATTTGTCGAAATAATGTCAGCTTTCTACTTAATATTGTAGTAAGTATGGATGCATCCTGAAATCCGCAAATACCATGTAAAAATATCGTATTAAAATACGCGCAATTTAAGTGCATAATTAATGTGGTTTTGAAATCAACGCAGTCGTACGCGAATTAAAAGCGCATTATATGCGCATTGACGCTCCTTGGAAAGCGTCATGCAGCGAAAGCGGCAAACAATCAACGAAGCGATTTTTACAATGGCGTAAAAAATATTTTTTACATTATCGCTCAGCTGATTGGTTGCTGCTTCCACTGCTTAATGCTTGATGCTTGTGTGAATGCACCTATAGCCAATCAACATTTCGTTTGCTCGGAAATAAATAGATATATAGGATGCGTCATCAAAATCCGGACAAATTTCAATTCAAATTTTCCGCTATATTATGCCTCCGCCAGAGATTGCTGTTGGCGTTCGAGAAAGCTTGATGCTTCTAGTAAACAGTTATATTCGCAAAATGCTGCGATATTAAAACCAAGTGCGGAGTATAATCGAACAGCCACGATCATCGAAGGCACTAGGCGCTCAGCAACGGAAATAATTCGGTTCTTTGGATATCCGAGATTATTGTTTATGATGTAGTGTACAAAATATACGGCTTTAGAACAGTCCAATGAAGGTTCCAGTATGCCAACGAGGAAGAACACCGCGAAAGAACACTTCCGCAGTCGTTGAAAGGGCTCAAGCACTGATTTCGGATGGGCAATCGTTGCGAAAATTAGCATCGATTGTTGATGTAAGCGAGCCAACAATGCGTCGAATTGCTGAGGAGCATCTTCGATACAAATCGTATACATTAAAGATACGACAGATGTTCTCTGAGGCTGCTAGGACAAGCCGAGTTGCTCGCCTTGGCTCTCATTCTGGCTTCCCAACAGTCCAAATTTAAATCCCTTGGACTACTACGTATGGAGCGTAGTTAAAAGGGTCACAAACAAGTCTCGGCATCCCAATGTGACGGCATTAAGACCACTATTGAGACAGCATTCGGTATGGACAGCGCTACATTACATGCGTGCGAACGTTTCAGATCGAGAATAGAGGCCGTCATTCAAGCTAATGGGAGATATATTGAATAATTGTGCTCTATAGAGATTCTTTAAGTGCCAAGGATTTTTTGTATTATTTAATTTTTCATTGAAAACATTTTGTTTAAAGAAATTGTTCAAATTGTCCGGATTTTGGTGACGCCTCCTGTAATTTCTACCACGCGACAAAGGTTGGCGCGATAACTAATTAACGTCTCGCTTGTTAGGAAGTAATAGATATATAATTTTCATCACGCGACAAAAGTTGAACTCAATCCAACTTTTGCCATGCGGAAGTAGTATTATATTATTTTTAGAAGTTTGCACGGTAAGGCCGATTTAAGAACATAGAATTAGATCTATTCTACAATAGAATCGTAAGCGATAAGAAATTATCCAATCATACACAATTATTATTCTTCTCACACTTAACTGTGATTGGCCAATTTCTTACGGCTTATGACTTGCGACCCTATTGTAGAACAGGAATTAAGCCTCGTTTGCAATAGTCACACAAGCTCTGTCGCATGTATATGGAATATCGCAGAAATATTGCATATAGTCGCATGATTGTTGTAGTCGCAAGAGCTCTTGTCGTACGGAGTTGAGCCAATTTTAACTTTCTACGATTGCGACAGAAGTGTCGCATAAGTTCAGCTAATCACAGCACAACAAGTTGACGTTCAGAATTTATTGTCGAATTACATGCAAACAATCGTTGTGACTATTGTAGACGCATATTTAATGACACTCTTGTAGCGTGT
The DNA here is from genome assembly GCF_024713525.1 of Acromyrmex echinatior. Taxonomy (NCBI): domain Eukaryota; kingdom Metazoa; phylum Arthropoda; class Insecta; order Hymenoptera; family Formicidae; genus Acromyrmex; species Acromyrmex echinatior. The sequence continues at coordinate 2,035,059 of NC_141858.1, read as the reverse complement.
GACAAATTTTCCTATTACTATTCGCTTTCCATGCTACTACTTTCCATGCTACTCGCGACATGCGACACAATCTGTGCGACTGTTGAGACGAGGCTTAAAGTCGGTTGTATATTAGTTGCAAGCTGATGAGCAAATTTGTTGCGACAGCCAATATGAAGCGCTGATTTCAAAATGCAAGCTTCAGATGCAACTAATATAGAATCGGTTTTATTGATTTGTGCGATAATTTTCGCCGCGCGGCAAGCATTGCTACGTTCTCCGTGCAGGAGCCATTAGGCAGGCTCCTATGGAGCGGAAATTGACAACGGAACAAAACTCGCGGAATCAACACCCCAGTCAAAAATAGTTCCTCGAAAAAACGTCGTTTCGACGTTGTTACGATGGAAAAGTTGTCGATTCGAAATTTGCATCGAAATTTTAACATTTTCATTTTGATAAAAAATTATACATGTAGAGAGTACAATGAGAGTTTGATACATTTTTAATATTTTTGGTATAAATATGTGATACGTAATCTTATATTAGGTCATCTAAAAAGTATCTGCGGTACTTTGTCACTAGATATATGACCATCAACACACATCTAGTGACAAAAAACCGTGGATACTTTTTAGATGACCCAATATTTTAAATATTTTCGTTCAAAGGTCGAATTGACATTTTTTTCGATTTCATATCGACAATTGCAATATTGCTCTAATCATAAAAGCTTTCTCAAAATTTTTCAGAATTTATAAATAATTTTATAACTTTTTAGAAAATTGTGGAATTTTTTTATACGAATCGGAACATTTTTAACTGTCGATAAAGTCTACATCTTTTCTTCTAGTAATTCTTTGTATCTTATTTTATTGTTCTACTCCTGCTGAATAACATTACTTTTATTTGTACTTCGTAGTTTTTTAATATTGGGTCATCTAAAAAGTATCCGCGGTACTTTGTCACTAGATATACGACCATCAACACAGATCTAGTGACAAAAAACCGCGGATACTTTTTAGATGATCCAATATAATCTTAATATGTCATTTTTGTGTATTGAGGAATTTCAAGGAATAATGTCTCTTATCATAAATGAGCACGAAATCAAGGAAAAATATCATCGATTCTATCTAATTTTAGCTAAACTAATTCTAATTCGAATCGATATCGAAAAGATCTCAATTTTTAACGTTACTTTTAAATACGAAGCGCCACTACGATCTGAGTGTTGAGATGTTGAACTATATATATTTTCAAATAAACGAATTAATTTCAGAAATGATAATTACGTGCCGATATGGTTGTCAGACTTTCAACGCAATCAACCTAAAATATTAATAATTCCCCCAAATTTCTCAAATTAATCTTAAAAAACTGTAATAAACTTATTGCGAAAAAATATTGCCTCGGCCAGTGTTGTTTCCTATCTTATTGTTTATACATGCGCGCTGAAAAAATGCGTAACTCTCTATACATATTGGTTATTGCGAAGAATTATTGCTAAGGTTCTCAGTAGTCTAAAAGCTCAAGACGGAATGCAAGAGATCCGGGTTCGACTTCCGGCCGAGGCAATATTTTTTCGCAATAAATTTATTACAGTTTTTTAAGATTAATTTGGGAAATTTGGGAATCTACTCAACACTCGACAAAGGGCAATAGTGCAGCGACTTGTGTTTATTGCAAAGCCATGTCAAGTCTGAGTGCTATAAATTACGCAAGAAGGAACAATCAGCCAATACAGCGTCAGGTGCAGACACACCTGAAGCCGCGCCAGAAACTCCGAAAGGTAACCTATCTCATGTGGGATGCGTTATTGACAATACATCGCGAACATTAAAGATAAGTAACTCGATCGTTGAGATACATACAGTTAACAGTTCCAAGTGTAGCATGTTCGCGCTGATAAACACGGGAAGCCCAGTTTCGATCATGCTAAGTTCGGTGCATAAGTTGTTTTATGGTCAAAATTTGAAGTACGATACACCCGTTACTGACAATCTTGTTACTCTGAGCAATACAAATATTAATATTGTTCTTGGATTACAAGACACAAATATTGGTGTATCAATATTACCGGAGAATACATTTAAAGTATGGCTACGGACCATAGATAACGATGTATGTATAGTCAACGCACGTTGTATTAAATCGCGATTTTATTATCGATAGTAATCTAACTCTTCTATTTAAACCTAATATCTCAGAATGAATTAAATAGATTACATTTGTTAAAGGAAGCGTCCGCCTACATTTTAGAAACTAAAGATAAAAAAGTAGGTTTCGATATTGACTTTAGCAGTGACACCGATCGGAGAATTAGCGAAATCATAAAGAAAGTACAAAATATTTCTGTTGTTCCGACGGACGATGGATATAGTGTTAAGGTTAGATTAAGACTAAGTTAACTAGTGTTAGTGTTAGATTAAAAATGATTCCATCTTTGCGTACGCACCATGTCGATTCGCTCATACAGAACGACTAGAAATACGCGAAATTGTTGGTGATCTTCTTAAAAGAGAGATTATCAAGCCTCGTAACTCTTTTTATTGTGCTAGGGTTGTACCAGTACGTAAGAAAAACAAAAAACTAAGACTTTGTGTAGATTTACGTCTCCTCAATGATCGAATGATTAAGCAAAAATTTCCTTTTCTAATAATTGAAGATCTTTTGGCCAGATTGGGCAACAAGAAAGTGTTTATTTTGATTGATCTAAAGGATGGTTTTCATTTAATTAAAATAAATACATCCAGATTCCACTAAGTATTTCTCATTTGCCACTCCAGATGGCCAGTACGAGTATCTACGGTTATCCTTCGGATATTGTGAATCCTCCGCAGAATTTCAAAAGAGAGTTTATCATGTACTACAATCATTGATCAGAGAGGACAAGATCTTGGTTTATATTGACGACATACTTCCGTCCAAATCCATTGAAGAAAATTTGATAATTCTTAAACAAGCAATGTTGTTACTCAAAAAATGAATTTGCAATTAATTTTGAAAAAAGTCAATTTCTTAAGCGGTCTGTTGAATTTCTGGATTACGTAATATTCTCAGCCGGAAACTTTAAGCGAATACGTTGAAGCAGTCAAACATTTTCCCCTCCCAAAAAAAGTTACTGAATTACAACGATTTTTAGGTCTTGTGAATTTTTTCCATCGGTTCATCAAGGACCTCGCCACTAAGGCCAAACCATTGTATTTGCTGCTCAAGAAGAACGCGGAATTCAAATTTGATAACTGTATTGAAGCGTTCGAATGACTAAAATCTGATTTGTTTTCATATCTGATTTGCTTCACATGCCCGGTATTAAGACCTCATCAGCCTTATTTGCATACTGAGTTGCATACTGACGCGAGTCCTATCGCGCTCGCTGCGATACTCTTACAGAAACAAGATTCTGATACGCTGGCTTATTACAGTCAATCCATTAACCAGGCTGAGTCCAGACATCATTCTTTCCAGTTGGCGATGCTAGCTATCGTAAAGACCACAGAACGATTCCACATTTATTTAACCGGAACATCATTTAAAGTTTTTACTGATTGTAATTCGTTGGTTCATGCCGTGAACAAAGCTAATATTAATCCACGTATAGTTCGCTGGATTTTGCGATTACAAAACTATACGTTTATAATTCAACATAGGAATGGCCAGAAAATGACACACGTAGATGCGTTAAGCAGGTTAGTTGCATTCACGGAAATTATGCCTCGAGAGAAAGAGCTCCAGCTTAGACAGCTTAGCAGATCCGAATATTAAGGTGGTCGCTCAGCATTTAAAAAAACATACCCACCACGAGTATGATCTTATCGATGGACTAGTATATAAAAAAGAACCTGAATTAAATTCATAGTGCCAGAAGGCATGATTCATAAAATGTTACACATCTACTACGATGAATCTGCCCATTGTGGTACCGAGAAGACTTTTCAAGACATCAGCACCTATTACTGGTTCCCAGGCATGCGCCATAAAATCAAAAGTTATGTGACGAATTGCGTGACCTGTCTAATGGCAAGTGCGTCAGCTAACCCAAAAGAAGGCGAGTTATAGATTATTTTGACTGTAAAAACCCCGTTTCAAATAACGCACACTGATCATTTTTGTCCCTTGCCTGAATTCCGTAAAACACATTCTACTTCTTATTGATTCGTGTATACGATTCACTTAGCTATTTCCAGTAAAATCCACTACAATGCGCGAAGTGATCAAGCACTTTTTAACATTGTTCGATGACTACGGAAATCCTAATGAAATTGTATCCGATCGTGGAACTGCGTTTTCGTCGGCTGAATTTGTCGAATTTTTGCGTTCTCGCGGAATTAAAAACATCGTATCGCAGTAACATGGGCGAACGGGATGATTGAGAGAATTAATAGATTCTTGAAGACCTCACTTAAAAAGTTGTTGACTGGCCCAGCAAACTCGCTACGATACAGTACGTAATTAATAACATATTCTACTCTGCGATTAAAATGTCTCCTTCCAAGTTATTGTTAGGATACGACATGAAAAATCATTCCGATAGTAAACTCATCGAGTTCTTGACTGAATTAGCTAAAACGGAAACTGTGCTGGATCGAGAGATTTACCTTAGTTAAATGAGCGAGATACGAGCCGTAAGCTTGCAATTGGAATTACCGAAACTAAAATTAAAGAGTATAACAAGATTTATAATACTTTGATCGTAGTCACAAAGCACCAAAGAAGTACAAAGCAGGAGAATACGTGCGTGTTAGGAACGACTCGGCGAAAGTAAAAAAATTGAAATCAGATTTTAAAGATCCTTACATGATAGACAAAGTACTGTCTCACAATCGATACATAGTCAAAGATACTTCAAGTTTTAACATTACTCCTAGGCCATACAACTCGATTGTGTCGCCCGATAGACTCCGACCATGGATAAAACCAGTGGTACCTATGTAAAACCTTACCGTATCAAAATAATTTTAAGATTGCGTTTAATAGTTAGTATAAGAGTTGCGTTTCTGTTAATAGCGGTTGATAAATATTGGGTTATCTAAAAAGTATCCGCGGTACTTTGTCACTAGATATATGATCATCAACACACATCTAGTGATAAAAAACTGCGGATACTTTTTAGATGACCCAATATATAAACGTGTATGAATTATCATTATATAGACTTAAGCGTAATAGATAAGACAAAATTATTTGTTGCATTAATGATTAATCATTTATTTGTAGTCCGTTTATTTTATTATTTGTTCCGTTTCAAATTAAAAAAAAAACTGCTAGTTACGTTCAGGACGAACGCTAGTGCAGAATGGTCGAGCTGTAAGCAATTACCATTTAAGTTGGTAAACTACCAAGAATAATATCCCTAGTTACGTCGTAGCGTGGATATATACTGCGCCGATCGTGCATCACCATGTACCACCGTGATTGGACGTTCCTAATGGAAGTCCTCGATTGGAGCATACGACAGGGGGAAGAGCTGGCGCTCTAAAAGAAAAGAACGATAATGATAGTCTCAACTTGTACTTCAGAGAATAAAGTGACGTGCATACAATCTCATCCTGATTTCTCACAAATCCCTTTCAAAGAGATCCGTTGGTATTACTGTACCAATATAAAGACGAACCAATATAAAAATATACTTAATCGATGCGTTTTTGTACGAAATGAAGAAATCTGGCAAAAAAATGTCGCTCTGCCCCGCGAACCAAGATATTAAGCGTTAAGTTGATGACGCTTAACGCTTAATATCTTAGTTCGCGGAGCAGAGCGACATTTTTTTTTTGCCAGACGATTTTGACGATTTAGGTTAGGAAATATGTCAGCCGCAATTCTGCGCTGCGGTAAGATAGCCCTCATTTCGCGAAGGTTGTAAATCCATATCGTTAAAAAACCTAACTCAACTCATTTTTTACTTTTGCGTGGAAAGTTGTACGTTCAAGAAGCAAAGTTCTCCTAGGTTTACAACTTTCCACGCAAAATGAGGGTCACTTCGCACCAAAAAATGGGTTAAGATTATGTTTTTTAACGTGAACCGAACATGTATTTACAATAAGTACCTAAAACGCATGTGCACGTGACCATAGAGCATGAAAATGTGATCGCAGCGCAGTATTTCACGGCTGACATATTTCCTAACCTAAATAGTCGTCAACTTTAACGCTTAATATCTTGATTCGCAGGGCAGAGCGACACTTTTTTTTGTCAAATTCCTTCATTTCGTACAAAACGCATCGATTGAGTATATTTTTATCAAAATTTGAGGTGGAATATTATATTTACTCAATTCTTCTTAATATTATATTTATTCAAAATTCATACGGGAAATGTTTTGAGATCGAGACTTAACCGATCAGAAACCAATATGATTCTTGTAAATTTGATCCATATAAATGTAATATTAGAAGATTTTTTATGTATGATATTTTATGTTTCACATTAAAACAAACATATATAATAAGTGCGAAATGCGAGGTTCACGATAGATTTACTTATATTTAAATCATTAAGTAATATTATTAATTTTAATTAATAAATTTAGTAATACATTATAAAACATTTGTAATACATTATAAAACTTTTTTCAAAATTTATAGGAATTTGGACAAAGGCGAAGTCGTGTTTATAGTTGCAGCATATATTTTAAAGAAATGCTGGATTTAAACTTTAATCCATATAAAAAAAAATTAAAAAGATATTAATTTTAAATAACTTAAGTTTCTCTGCTTTAAAACATATCTGCTTTAAAAACACAAATTCACTTTAAAAATACAAATTATTTTTTTATATTATTTTTAAAGCAGTGAATTTGTATTTTAAAAGCAATGATCGAACCACTGCTATAACAGATTTCCTAACCTAAATAATCGTCAATTTTAATGATATATTTCGGTTCGCGGAACAGCGCGACACTTTTTTCTTGTTAAATCTTTATTTTTACGCGAAAACTCTCTGATTCAGTGTATTTTTATCAAAATTTGAGGTAAACGGGATCTCAACATTCTTCTTCTTATGCCCCTCCTTAGTTTTCCAAGGAAAGGGACACAGGTATAAATTTGATTTTGGGAATATAATCCCGTGATAATTTCCATGGGGAGGTCTCAATCTTTTTAACATTAATTATCACCTGCAGTACTCCAGGAAAAATATAGACAAGACAGTTCTGTAAAGTTCGCTCTTCAACTTTGATGGAAAAATTTTGTTAAAATTAATCCCCATTTTGGAACAGTATTTCAGAAAAAATTTAGTTTAATTTCAACAATTTTTTGTTGAAAAATTCATTTTCAGCAAAATTTTAAGAAAAGTTTCCGAAAAGTTTTTACAAGTTCAAAGAAATTTCAGTTCAATTTCAGCGATTTTTCAGTATGTCAGCTGAAAAATTAACTTTCAGTGAAATTTCAATAAATTTTCAATCGACAATTTCGCTAAAATGTTCCAAACATATGAAATAATTTCAGCGAAATTTTTTCATAAGAGAATGCACTTTAAGTCGGAATCCATAACACACAGTCTAATCATACAAAAGATAATATAATAATACATTTCGTACAATTATACTTTTCAAATGCAATGTTTCTATTGGATAATCCAACGAAAACAGCCGGAAACAGCCGAATATCAAATAAGTTCAATCTTCGTCAAGACGACCTTAAATCAAACAAGAATTCCTTAAGAAAGAATTTCTTCTTGAAGGTCGTCTTATTTCGTGACTATGAATTGTTACGATCTCAAGACGATATTTGATCTGTTTTCTATTTATTTCTATTCTAGAACTTTCTTTCTCGCTTTAAACAAATATCAAACGTATATCTATTTTACTTTAAGTTTCAAAAGTGTACACAAAAGTGTACACAGTTCAGCCACAGAAAATAGACCTCTTGATTGAAAGAGACAGTCTTAATCAAGACGACTTTAAAGCCAAAATCAGAGTACGCATTGAAAATTGAGATTGAAGATTGATATTTGACCAATGAGGACAAAGGAATTTTGACTCGCATAGTTATATTTAAAGCTTCCTTAAATTTATCTTTACGAATTATTTCATTGACTGCTGAGCATCTAAAGATAAATTTAAGGAAATCTTAAGTACATCTGACTATAAATACGGGCATTTAGCTCCTATTTTGATTGGTCATATTTCAATCTTTCAATCTCAATCTTCAATGCGTACTCTGATTCCGGCCTAAGCGGCTGCCTTGAACTTTTTCCCGTATTCATAGAGTATGGTCAACGCGATGTTGCAAACGCTTTGAAGTTTTTTAATTGGTCAGTTTGTAAAATTCTTTCTTCTAATTGGTCCATCAAATGCTTCAAAACATTTGTAGCGAGATTTTGACCACAGCCTTAGTCAGACCTTGTACTTAAGGCTTCCTTAAATTTATCTTTAGATGCTCAGCAGCAATGAAATAATTCGTAGAATATGTAAAGATACATTTAAGGGAGCCTTAAATATAAGGCCTGATTATTTGATTGTGAATATGAGTCTACACATTGTGACCTAGTTTCCATTAAGAGTTTAAACAGAATCAGAATGTAAGAACCAACCAACTACAGTCGAGCATTCCCCTGTCGTTCGACTGAAACAGGGGAATACTCGACTGTAGTTGGTTAGTTCTTACTTTTATTCTGATTCGATTTAAACCCTCGGTGAAAACTAGGCCCGTGTTATCCCTTCCACTATGGTAAGAATTCAGCAGAACTCAGTAGGAACTGTAGCCCTGTATAGCCTGTTTTAGCCGGATAACGTGATAACGTGATACATTTGTAAGTCTGGAAATTTCTCAAAATTGTTTGGCTATTATGTGTGCCCGAGTTATATATATTATCCGTATTTTTGAAGATATCAGAAAAATTAAAGAAAAATTATCGAATGAAAATTTTCGAACAAAATCATTTTGCAGAATCTAACCTATGAAATACACGCGCCACTGTACGCGGTGAATCATTATTATCAATATCTGAGCTACAATCTTTGTGTTTATTGCAAATTCTCGCAGAATTGCAATGCCGGCCGGCTTACCTCTTCCTTTTTTGTTGCGCGATTTCATTTAAACGAATTTTAGTACATCTAAACATCCTTTTCTTGGATAATATCTCTAATATTTCTGTTTTATATCGAACCTTTTGTTTACTGTTTTTAACATTTTGAGGTTGTGTCTGTGTGGTACAACTCACGTTTCTAATAATGTTTATTGATAATGTCATGATGAGGCTTTGAGGCCAACCAAGAGAACGTTTTCTTTAAATGACTGACATCTAAAAATTATGAAAATTTTCAACATCGATTGTCATGCACTATATCTTTCGCGCGTAATTTAACCTTTATGTTGCATTTCAATTGAGTACATGCTATGTTTAATGGAACTCATTAAAATGTCATGTAAAATGTCATTAAAATTTTAATGCAAGCATTTTTAATAAAATCTTTTGTTATGTCCTTTTATAGAAATGTGTTTTAAAATGATTAATTTTATTTATTGTAGTGTACGATTTTATATACATGTTCCATATACACATAGCTCAAATAAAATTTTTTTGTTGTCTATTGAAATTTCAATAAAGAGACTGATGAAAGAAAGAGAGAGAGAGAGAGAGAGAGAGAGAGAGAGAGACTTTCAAATATTAGACTTTTAAATACATTATTATTTACAGATCTATAATGGCAAATACAGAATCACTTGCAGAAGTAACAGATGTTGTACAAATTCTACGACAATGGGAAGAAGAACATAGTTCATCAACCTATGATCCCATTCCTGTTCTTCAGAGATTAGCAGATATAATAGAACTTGAGACAGAAAATTATATGAAGATGGATCCAGATCCATTCGATGAAAGACATCCATCACGTACTGATCCAGAATGTAATTTTGGACATATATTGAAGGTTTTATTTAGGAAGGATAATTTTATGACAAAGGTAATTATGTACATACAGAATTTTATGTATTACTTTTTACTTGTCATAATGAAATTTAATATGCATTACAATGCAATGTCCTAATATATATATTATTTTTTTTTAATGCAATTGATATAACAATACCCTTAAGTATAACAATATTAAGTAAATTTTACATTTATTGTAATTGCAAGATATATAATGTAAGATTTTGTATTATACAGTATTTTCCATTATAATTAATTATGTAGTTTGCAAACCATAAATTAATCTCTTGAGACCTAATTTTAATGAAAGCATGTCAATAACATTCTTTTTTTTAATTCAATTCAAAGACACTTAGCAAGTAATTCATCTAAAAAATTAATTTTTTTTTAATTTTGACTTTTTGAGATGTATATTATGTACATCTGTACCCTGATTCTATTCGGTATAGTTATATTGTTGTCACTTAGCTTTTCTACTATAAGTGCATTTGTTTTTGCACTTATAGCTCATTGTAAGATTCATTTGTTCTTGTTTAATTTGACAATGAAGATGAAATGATGCTTACAGCATATGAGGGTGAAAAGTGAATTCATATAACATCTGCGTATCAACAATTCAATGATATTAACATGTCAAGATTTACAGAATCAGAATATTAATTTTAGATGTTGAGAGAACTAAATAAAATTTAATGATTATGTCTTCAAATTTAATGTGTATTGCAATGTATGTAGGGTTTGAAAGGGTTTGAACTAGACGCTATATGAACAAGTAGAGGAATCCCAAAAAGAGACTGGATCTTAATTTCTAATGATATTTTTATGTAAATTTCAAATATATTTTCCAGTATATTTGACTATAAACACAATACATTGATTATTGTCATTTAAAACAATTATAAATTGAAACTGGAACAGTAGTATCATAAATTAAATTAAATGTTAGTTTAATATATTATATATATGTTATATATATATATATATATATATATATTTGTTCATTTTAGTAAACACATAAAGCAAAATATATCACTACGTTTCTATAATAAGATAATCATACTAGTTATAAGTTAAACAGGATTTACCTAAGGGGATGCTTAAAATCACGACAGAATCAAATTTTGTCAGAATTATTTATTTATTGATCGAAACATGACTTACGCATGATTTACAATATAGACATACAATTTACAAAGTACTAACATGTTACTATATACTGTTATATTAATATTATATGTAGATTACATATATATAATATATGTATATATATATATATATATATATATGTACATCTTTTTATATTAATTTTTCTCATATTTGATTTTTACATCTAATTTTAAAAATTCTACGTTATTTCTTCATATAATTCATAAGTCAGACTACTCTTATTTTGTAAGTAGCTATAAAATTTTAAATAACGCAAATTTTATCACGAGTTCAGAGATCTAAATGCTAAAAACTAATAAATGCTGAAAACAAAGATTTAAATTAAACATTTTTTTTTGTTTTTTATATAGAATCGATTGATTTGATATATTAGTACATATTTAATTATGGAAAAAAATTTGTTAATTTGTAAAAGCAATAAGATAAATAAGGTATAATAAGAAAATTGCGTTTTATCAGTAATAACAGATGAGTTCAGCATTGTCTTAATAACAACACTTTTCTATACTTTATTTGAAATTATAATCTCATATTATTGTGTGAATCTTTTAATAATAATACAATATACTTATTTTCAGTTAATAAATGATTATTTGAGAGATACATATTGGACTCGCGCAGGAATAACTGGGAGAGATGTCAGAAAATTAAACATTGCTGCCTGTCGTCTGATGTTAGACATACTTCCAGGATTAGAAACTTCAGCAGTATTTCAGCCAGATATGGAAGGTCTTATACACAGATTATTTTCTTGGGCAGAAAAAAGCATTGAACCATTACAGAGTTATTCGACTGGACTTTTGGCCGCTGCTATGGAAGTACAAGATATAGCTACGGGATTTAGAGATCAAAATGCTAAAATGGTACCATTAATGTTGCAACGATTACATAAGTTGCAACAGAAAGCGCACGAAGACCGTCAGCAAAAAATGCATGAGGATCATCAGAAAAATATTAGGCCATTTGCTCATTTTGGACAAGATAAAAATAGTGTTGATTATATTGATAAAGATATTTCTGAAAAACGCAAAATACGAGAGAAATGGCAGAAAAATGGAATTATGAAAAATCAAGATTCACCTTCTTCTGATGATAATGATTCAATGCACAATTTCAATGACATGCCAGCTATAAAAAGAAAGAAAAGTAACTCTGGTTGTGAAACGCCTGTAAAAAATAATGAACTCTATCCTAAGATTATGTCTCCACCTCTGTCCATCCCGAAAACTGTGAACAATCATGTTAATTTGCAAGTAACACCATCCAAACAAAGTGGTTTACAGTCCACGAGAATATTGAATGTACCAGTATCCGCTAGATGCAATTTGCAAAAGTTATCCAATCTGTCTCAAAATTCTAATATACATTTGACACTGTTAGAAGGAAATTCAAATTCTTCCTGGGCTGAGATGGAATCATATGTCATTGGTAATGTTCAAATGTATCCTCCTACTCTTGCGACTCGGCAGATGCTAATTTTACGATACTTGACACCAATGGGAGAGTATCAAGAGTTTCTTGGTCATGTATTTGAACATAATGCTCTGGACTTAATACTGAAATATATAAACGTGCGAGAAACTAAGGATAGCAGACTTGCTTTTGAAGCTCTTAAGTATCTTGCATCTTTGTTATGTCACAAAAAATTCTCAATCGAATTCCTAAATGTAGGCGGTTTGCAAAGACTGTTAGATGTGCCAAGACCGAGTGTTGCAGCAACAGGTGTATCGATATGCCTCTACTATCTGGCATACTGCGAGGATGCTATGGAACGAGTGTGTCTGTTACCGAAACACATAATATCTGATCTCGTGACTTATGCATTATGGTTATTAGAACGTAGTCATGATTCTGGACGATGTCACGCGACTATGTTCTTTGGGTTTTCTTTTCCATTCAAAGTTATATTGGAAGAGTTTGATGCACAGGATGGCTTGAGAAAATTGTTTAATGTAGTAAGGAAACATCAATTTATGACTACACAAAATGAAAATAACTCAACAACTGTTTAACTCGATATTTATATATTTACTTATAAAGCACGGAAAATAGAATTTTTTTTTATTACGAAGAAGAAGATTATCTATTAATCTCATCTAAGTTAAAATTATTCCTTATGATAAAATATAATTAAATTCTGTACAGATATCTACTTTGCCAATTTTAAATATTGAAGAAGAATCAACTATAAATGATGATGAAGAATGTGCATCACGACAAATTGTACGACATGTAGCTGTTGCTTTGAAGAGATACATGGAAGCGCATTTGCATTTAAAAGCAGAACAATTACAACGTGCGGAAAATGTTAGAGTTGAACGTGATACATGGCAACCATCGTTACCACCTTATAAGGTAAAGTGTAAATAATTATGCAATTAAAGGAGTTCTTTCTCATCAGAGTAATAAAAAATATGAGTAATTTTTTATAAATTTTAAAAAGAAAAACAAAAAGGCCTTGTAGCTAAAATTTTTTTATCTATATTTTCTTAATATTTGTTGCGGTAAATTTGATCTATACTTCACAATACTGAAGCAACAAACTAAAAAAGGTTCTTATCCTTTTTGAGCGTAATTATCGTTCATATTTGAATATCTATAAAAAATACAAAAAAATTATGAAAAATTCACGTTTTTATATTTTATAATTTTATTAAAAATTGTATTAAAAATTCAATTTTTAAAAAAGTGTTGATAGTATTTATAATATTAATTGTATTTATAATTGGAACGTCTATTTTATATTTTGACAGAGTTTGAAACTAATGAGATAATTTGTTCTAGAAGTATGGAATTTAAGAAATATATTTTAGGAACAACGTACTTTTGTACATAATTTCCTTTTGTACATAATTTTGTACATAATTTCGTACACATAATGTTTTCTCACAACGTTTCATTATTGTTCTTCCATACAAAATCTTTTTGATATGTGAGAAAATAAATTTAAAAAAATTTTTTTGTTTTTTATTTATAATGTTATTTTTTTTAAATCACGTTAGATCTTTGTTCAGAATGTTTGGCTTCTCAAGTGCTTGTAACTCTTTAAATATTGTCGAAACATTTTAAGAACTTATTTTTATTTTATTTTATTTTATCATTTGGTTGTACAAAATATGATAAAATGGCAAAATAACAAAAATCCCTTTAACAGTTCTTTCGTTTAAATTACGTTTAACTATTTAATTAAGGGAATCCTAAAGAGAAGCCCGAACTCTGACGAAATCACCAGAGATCGCTGTTTTTTCAGCGCATCGACATGTCTTTATATACTACCGCATCAATATCTTACACAACCTATGATACACAAAGTCATACGTTCATGTCAATTTTTGTATAACGAATTCGTCGCGATAAAGCGCCTAAGCGTCTAATTCTAAGAACTCGACGTTATTTGTTCGTGCAAACTACATATTTGTGGATTACTATTTCGTAAGTACAAGGTTGCAAAACTTTCGTATCAAGCAAATATTACGACTTGACAGCTTGAGACGACATGTTACACTAAGAAATAGTAAAAAATATATCAATTTCAAAATTTTTGGTCGTTCTTCGCATAAACTCTACCTTACAGAAACGCATAATGCATATATTTTAATCCTGGAAAAGGATTTTCGAATCGGTGAAAGAAAAAAAAAGTATTAGGTGTAGTAAAAAGAAATCCATTATTTTTCCAATAGATGGCTTTAGTAATCTGTATCTCGTCTACGCGTGATACAGATTACTAAAGCCATCTATTGGAAAAATAATGGATTTCTTTTTACTATATCTAATATTATATATAAAAATTATATAATTTAGTCAGTAATACAGACGGCTTTAGGATTCCATTACATAATTTTATTCTGAAATATGACACATTTGTACGTGAAATTATTTGCATATAAAATTATTTGAATTAAATTTTGTTGACTATCATATATAAATCAATTATTATATATTTTAACATTTTTAACATATTAGATGTGTATACATATACATTGTTTTAAATGTGTTTATTTTGTAGGCATGCAAATTTAGCAGCGAAGAAGTTCAGGCAAAAGTGGAAATTCTTCAAGAATTAATGTCAGTTAGAGCAGTATGGCCACCAGTAGAAGAACTTTATCGTTTAGGTGGTATCACATTGCTTTTGCAAATCATAGCTTTTGCTCGCGAATGGAATTATAGTGGACGGTAAGTGGATAGTAAAATATTACGTGTCTACGTATTAACAAAAATTCATCAAATTTTTAATTTTGTATTTTAATCCTTTCGCAACGGTAATATCGGTTGCCACTATGTTATTACTACATGGTAGCTACATACTCGCTGTATAGGGACGCTATCGTTATACAGGAGTATAAATTGCGTGCTGTATATGGAACGGTTTTGTAAATAGCCTAGGAAAATTAATTTTTTTGCGCTTTGGGAGTAAAATTGTCATAAAAATTTGTTTGCGGAAAGTTGTTTGAAATGATTATATAATATACTAAAAGTCCTGACCACTAGTGAACCTGGAAAACTTACCAGCTTCAAACAAGTGATCAAAAATGAAGTTTTTCAAAAATTTTTTAGAAAATTTTCATTTTACCAAAATAAAAGTCCAGATCAAAAAGAAAGCTGATAAAATTATGAACAATTTCGTTTCTTTTTTTTTAAGGTCATACGATCAATACTTTCCATAATAGAATGTTTTAAAGAATGTTGTATTAAGATTTTTTCTAGAATGAAGCGATTGTTTATTTTTTTCATAAATATTTCTCATCATACTTCTTGTACATACAAAATACTTCCTATGAAAATTGAAGGTTACTGAATTCCTTACAAAATCATTTTTTATTTGTCCTTGTACGACTAATAGTTTCCAAGATATTATTTTGAGAATGTATTATTTTGAATTATGTTTATTTTTGAACAAAACTTTTTTTTTTAAGTTTTATGTAAGTATCTCGGATTCGATTATTCCTACGTAAAAAATATTTATTATCAAAAAGTATTTATTATCAAATTGAAAGATTTTTTAATTTCCTACAAAATTTTAATTACATTTTTATTAAACTTCGTAGGATGAAAAGTTATCGAGATATAAATAAATCTTCTCAAATTATAATACATTTTAATGAATAACTTGTGACTTATCGTATGTGAAAAATATACATAAATAGTCTTAAAACTTATGAAATTAACTTGAAAATGCCTTTTTTTTTCACTTCGACTTAATAGTTCCCGAGATATTGTGTTTCAAAAATATTATGGGATCCTCAATTTACGTTAAAATTTTTTATTTATTAATACAGGTATAATCGAATTCAAAAAAATAATATTCATATTTTTCTCAAAGTTTACATGTATTTATATACGATCCTAGTTACCATTTTCCAAAATTTATTTTTGGAAAAATAGCTTCGAGAAAAATTGCCTTTTTTAAAAAACATGTTCTCCGTTACTTTTTTATAAACGTTTCAGTTTTTAAAAGACTTATGTATAAAAAGTAAAGTACACTAAATTGAAGCTTAGAAAGCTTCTTATAAAATGCTTTTTTTTCTTCCTGTCCGTTAATTTTTGTGCAAGATATAGTTTCCAGATAACACAGAGAATCCAAAAAGAATTCTTTTTTTCTTTCCCGATTTACGATATGAATTCTTTTTCTATTTTTTCTGTTTTGAAAATATTCTTAAAAGTCTCAAGAGAATTCATTTTTATATTACCAATTGTAAATTCTTTTTCGGATTCAAAAGGTAGCCTTTTTTTTAGTCTAAATGAATTCGCAATGAAATCGAAATAACTTTTAGATAGTATTTTAATGGAATTCTAAAGCTTCATTTTATGCTTTTTCTGGAATCCGAAAGTTAAATAGGTTTATTTGATTATTGGAATGCTCTGAAATACTAAATAAAAAATTAAAATATATTTTGTGACAAAAATATTGTAACAAAGGAAATATTTTAAAATATGAATCAGTTGTATGTAAATTGAAGTAAAATTCCCTGTATTAAAATTAATTTAAAAAAAACAAGTAAATTAGGGCAATTAGGAATCGGCGCTGTAATTGATGTGCTTAAATAACTAACCGAACTTAGTGTCTTGTATTATATATTTAATATTTTATTTAATATTTTTCACTATTTTTTAGTGTATGTATACGTGTATGTATACGGATACGTAAAAATTAAAAATGGCTGATCCAAAATAGTAGGAAAAATTCGAAAAAGTTGATAATCAGCAAATCAATATGTTTCTAAGATTTCCAGAAATTTTTCGAACTTCGAAAGATTTCGAATTTTTCCTACTATTTCGGATCATCAATTTCATTTTTTACATTATATTTGACTCTAAAAATCTTAATTCTCAGTATACATCAAAATAACAAAACCAATTTTGAAAGCTGCACGTTTTTTTCCTTATTGCATCTTTTTTTACTTATTGCAAAATATTTTTTGTGCTATGACTTTTTTGACTTTCTTACCCAAAAATTTTTCTTTTTCAGTTTTTAAATGATCAATTTAAAAAAAAAAATTAATACATTACAATCCGAGATACAAGCAAAAGAAAAATGTCATGTTAGAATTATTCGTTGTGTATGCACGGAGATTTTTTTGGATTGTGTACTGAGAGTTAATGTTCACATTTTCATAATTAAAGTATGAGAATCAAAAAAGGCATATATATATATCACACTAGCTCTGTGGTATTACAGTTACTATCAGAATTAGCGATCTGAATAAGATCGTACTTGTATCTTCGAAACTATTGGTCCTAAAAATATGAACTAATTAAAATTTCAAGGGAGTTATCTATTAAGAAGTTAGAAAGTATCGTTATCTAAATAAAAATCTTAATTTTTCCAAATACACCGTTTTTATATAAGTTATGAATCATAATTTTCAGTCAAAAAATCACAGAAAATTTTCTTCAAACAACTATATCTTGCATAAAAATTGATGGACAGAAAAGAAAGAAAAGTATTTTATAGAAAGTTTTCTGAGCTTTAATTTGGTATACTTTACTTTTTACATAAGTCCTTTAAAAATTAAGATATACATAAAAAAGTAATGGATAACACGTTTTTTTAAGAAAATGTTGGAAAAAGACGATTTTTCTGAAAGCTGTTTTTCCAAAAATAAATTTTGGAAAGGGGTACGCAACTAGGATCGTATATAAATATATGTAAACTTTGAGAAAAATACGAATATTATTTTTTCTAATTCGATTACACACTGTCTTGATAAATAAACATATTTGAACATAAATTGAGGATCGTAACATCATATCTCGGGAATTATTGGTTGAGGTTAAAAAAAGCATTTTCAAACTAATTTCATAAGTTTTACGACTGTTTATGTAGAATGTCTGTTTTTATAAACGATAAGTCACAAGCAAGTTATTCATTAAAACTTTATTATTACAATTTGAGAAAACTTATTTATATTTCGGTAACTATTCATCGTACGAGGTTCAATGAAAAACAATTTTGAAGGGAATTAAAAAATCTTTCGATTTGATAATAAATACTTTTTACGTAAGAGTAGTTGAATCCGAGATATTTACATAAAACATTCGTAAAAATTCTTAAAAAATTCGTTCAGAAATAAAGGGAAACATTCTTAAAATCGTAACTCGAAAACTATTGGTAGTACAAGAATGAATAAAAAATGATTGAATTTTGTATATAGGGAATTCAATAACCTTCAATTTCTATAAGACATATTTTGTACGTAAAATAGCCAGATCCGAGATATTTATAAAAAAGGTTTGAAAATTCGCTTCGTTCTCGAATCAAAAATACAACATTCTTTAAAAAATTCTATCACGGAAAATATTGATCGTACGATCTTAAAAAAAAAAAAAAAAAATTGTTATTTTATCAGCTTTCTTTTTGATAGTGACCCTTTCGATAAAATGATAAAATGGATACTTTCTGATATATTTTTGAAAAATCACATTTTTAATGAGTTTTTTGAAGCTGAAAAGTTTTCCAAGTCCGCTGGCAGTCTTTTAGTATATTGTATAATACGTTATTTTGAACAACTTCCCACAAACAAATCTTTTATGGCAATTTTGCATCCAAAAAAATCTAATTTTTCTAGGCTAAAACCACATTAGTAACCACTATTAAAAATATTTTATTAATATATAATGTATTAATGAAAAACATTTATTTTAAAAATTCAATTAATAAATAAAAGATTCAATTAATTTAAAAATTAAAAAGCAAGATAAAGGGCTATTAGCCAAATGAGATCTTTAAGGCTAAAATATCAAATAAATTGTATTTTAAAACATACAAAAGAATAATAATAAATTAAGGATTATCGAAATTTAAAAAATTTAACAAAAATTGGGCAAATTAGAGTACGGCGCGGTACGTATTGCGCAAACAATTAAAGTTTAATTTATAAAACGATTATTTTTTACTTATTGTTACAATATTCGTATTTTGGCCGCATTTCAGGCTATTATAAGAAAAATACAATAATATTGAAATTCTGCACACTTCCGTGTAAAAATTCCAGTCCCACTCAGCTGCACTATTCTGAATCCATCAAGGTGCAATTCCGATGATGATTGAAAGAAAATTGTAAATGTCTATAAGATAGTTAGTAAAATAGTTAAAAAAATGTGAACTAGGACAATAAGGAACAGAAAAGTTTGAAGGCAAGAGTGTGCAATACATATAAATTCACAAAGTAAATTGAGATCCAAATCAAGAAAAAAATCTAGATTTTCTGTAAAAAAAACTTTTTAAAAAATGAGACAGTAATGTAAACATATAAAAAACTAAAATTTATTTGTGCGAAGATTGTTCCTAGTACGAAGATAAAACATAATAGTAAATAAAACTGTTTCTATTGTAACTTATATATATGAAATAAAGAATATTGCGTGTTGTGTTTTAAAAAATCATACTGTATACCGTCTTTAATAATTTGAAATGATATAGTAGCATGAGGGGAATTTTGGGTCTCGCACGTAATTGACCGCCACAGGCGGCAAAATAAATACAGATGAAATAATATTTTGTACGAAGTTTCATCCCAAAAAAGCCATTATTTCGAGATATCGAAAAAAATGTGATTTTTTGTTAGTATCTTATTTTCTCTGCTAAATTTAAACGGATCTTTAAAAAAAAGTCATGGGTATTAATAGTATCAAAAAGATTGGAGTAAAAATTTTTCTTCATTCTTAATTCAAAATTCTGTTTTTAAAAAATTCAAGAATTTTTAAAATCGCATTTTTTATATGATGTGAATGTTTGATCACTCCTAAAATAATTCAGCAGTTAATCTTATCACAATTATACTCGTAATTTTTTCAGATTTTTAGATTTGATGGAACATATCGGAAAATAACTATTTTTTCATCATTTTTCTAAAATGTATCAGTTAACATATTTGAAGTTTTTAAATATAATTATACTTATCTTCGATCCCACATCAGCAGACAATAATTTAAAACTTTAATATTATACAGTTCGCGTAGATTAATAACGAGAATTCTATTTTTTCCTCATTTAAAAAAAATAATTTAACTGATTTCAGTATTTCTTTTATTTTGGATTAAATAGATATTATAGATAAAAAACTTGTCATATTTCTTGATACTATATTATATTAAGGTAAATTTATCATGTTATTAGTTACATGCTTAATAAAGTTAGAAATTGGTCTTTGCTTTAAATGGAATAAATACTGAAATAAGTTAATAAGTTAATTTTTCTGAATGAGAAGATGGAATTCTCGTTGTCTAATCTATGCGAAATAATACTATAATATTAAAAACTTAACAATAAGAAATAGAAGTAATGGCTGTAACGATCAAAGATTTTTAATTTTTAAATGATTCAATCTGAGTTATATATGAATATATAAATATACTATATATGTACATGCATATATACTACATTTGTAGTGCGCCGAATTGATTTTTTATAAACGCAATTAAACTACTGTAGTAATATCACAAATTAAATTGACAAGCAATTTTAATAATTTGACGCACAATCAGGCATCCTATTAGAAAGATGTTAATATGCTAAAAAACTGTAAATGAATTTATTACAAAAAATATTACCTCGGAAGTCGAACTCGGATCTCTATATTTTGTATGAACATAATCCTTCAGACTACCGTGGCTCTAATAATATTCTTAAATAAATTTATTTACAGTTTTTCAACATATTAACATCTTTCTAATAAGATGCCTAATTGAACATTAAATTATAAAAATTGCTTGTCAATTTAATTCATGATAATACTACAGTTTGTAAATCCGAGAAATCAATTCGGCGTGCAGTTCGAATAATTACATATATACATATACAGGGTGTCCCATTTTAAATAATGTATTAAGATTTCTAAAAAATTATGGTAGATACGGAAAATGTTTCAAACAAAAGTTGTGATTTGGAGGGAGACATAAGAAGATACCATTGATTTGACCTGGGTGACGTCGCCAAGATCACATCGATTTTTTTAATGGAACATCCTATTTTTGATATATGTATACAGGGTTGGCCATATTCGACGGAAAGATGTTTTTTTTTTTTCAATCATGGGAAAGAGATGTTAGATCGAGTAACGACGTTTCCCATGATTGAAAAAAAAAACATCTTTCCGTCGAATATGGCCAACCCTGTATATGTATATCATTTTATATATGTATATTATATATATACATATCGGGTGTCTGAGCTACCCATACATTTCTTTTATCTCGGAAAGAGAGCATTTTAGGAAAAAACTTTTCCTATAAAAGTTGTATGGTTTCGAGATGTACATAAGATGGTGTTATTAGTTTGATCTTGAATAGTCGTTTGAAAGTTATATGAAGGTCGTATTGATTTTTCCGAATGATACACTACCCTATTTTTCATTCCATATTCTTGTATCTTATCTCGAGAGCTTTCCAAAATACTATAATCAAATATTTTTTTATTAAAAATTTTTTAAGTTATTAAACTTGAAAGTCACAGTATCGCCGGCATTATGTCGGCAATGAGTTTAACTGATGGCTAAAACCTCTTGAATGTTGTTCAGAATCATGTCCCGGAAGACATTTATTAAGATGACATTTATCAAGGCCATTCGACATTATTGTATTTTGTCAAAATATTGAAACTTTCAAGTTTTATAACTCAAAAAGTTTTTAATGAAAAAATATTTGATTATAGCGTTTTGGAAAGCTCTCAAGATAAGCTATTAGAATATGAAATGCAATTTCTAAAATGCTCTGTTTCCGAATGGGGTGCATAGGTGGTGTCAGACACCCAGTATATATTAGATTGACATTTTTTTTAATCGGGCTTTCAGCTCGAAAGCTTTCATTTCATGCCAAAAGAACATCTCTAAATTTTTATCAAAAAATATTAAGATTTAGAGGTCGCTAGTAAACGATTTTTAAATCAAAGTTTCGATTTTCTTTAATACATGTTTGATTTGCAAAAATGGCTTGATCTGGATTTTAAATGTGTATGTTTTTCTGGTCGCTGAACATGATGCAATAATTCATTTAATTCTATACGCCTTAAGAAATATAATCAGATTAATGTAAAAAAATGACTAAATTTCAAGATCGATTTTCGCAAGTTTTCAAGCGTTCAAATGAGTCGTTACTTTCCTCAAATTGTAGATCTGTTCACCTAGAACAAGATCTAGTTGGAATTTTTCTGGGACCTTCTACAAGACTAGTTAAATGCAATTCTAACACACGCACGTATCCACCCAAAATACTATATCACAGGTGTTCCGCAATTTTTGGCCAAGTGCTTTTGTGTAAATACAGCGGAACTGTGTAAACTGAGTCGAAAAACTATTTTACCATTTTTACCGATCTACCAATCTACTATTTTGCAATTTCGCAATAATTAACGAGATATTAATTACTAAAAATTGTCGAATATTGATCTTCAATTTTTTTACTCAAATACTGTTAACTTTACAGAAAAAACTGTGAGAAATAAAAATTGTTTATTTTTTTCATAGAACTCTAAGAACTTTTTCAGAATTTTTTATCAACTATTTAGTAATTATTATTGGCAACTATTTTTATCAACATGAGAAAATACAATAATAAAAATTCTGAAAAAATTCTCAAAATTTCATGAGAAGAAAATAAACAAGTTTTATCTCTCGCTGTTTTTCTATAAAGTTAATAGTATTTGAATAAAAAATTATTAAAAATCAATATTCAGCGATATTTAAATAATATCTTGTTAACTATTGCGAAAATTGCAAAATAGTAGAGGACTTTTTGACTCGCAAGAGAACTCCGCGAGGTGTCAAAAAATTCTGATTTTAATGAAACTTTGTCATATAAAGAGATGAATACAGAAAATCAGTTGGGGCGGAAAAATGGTTTGAAGTGACATCGCCCCTTACGTGTACAGCAGTTTTCAGCTTTTTCCGTTGTATCTCAAAAACTATTCGAAATATCAAAAAATGTTTTATACAAAAGTTTTACAACAAAATTACCTTCATTTATTTACATCAATAATATTTTTAATAAACATTTTTTTTAAATAAAATTTTTTTATTTTTTAAAAATATTGATGTGAACAGAAGTAATTTTATTGTAAAACTTTCGTGAGCTACAAGTTCACAAAGTTTCATTAAAATCAGAATTTGAACACCTCGAGAGGTTCCCTTGTCAGTTTAGTCCACTCTACCTGCCCACGAGCATTGTCGGTTGAATTTTCGAACCTGTAATGTATAATATATAAATTTCATTTACATATTCGCAAATTTCTATTAAGCAGACAGATACGTTACACCCCGAATCATAAGAAAAATCTTCATATACGAGATTCGTTAATATTCTTCTCATATTTTATTATGTAACAGAATAAAATTATCATTGATATTTAAGAATATTTAATATCAATATAAGGTTATAATTTTGTTGATTGTGAAGTGAACTCTATATATTCATACATCAAAGCTATATGCACATTTACAAATAAATTTTTTAGAAATAAATTTGTATAAAAGTTCTTAAGTATAAAATAATGTTTTATATATAATAATAGTAATACCGGTATAACACTGATATTATCGAAAATTTATGCGTATACCGGTATTTGACATTCAATACTCTATTCGGTTTCGGTTTTTCATATATCGCTATTATTTTATAGAAGTATTGATGATAATACCTGTATATTATTGATAATAAAAGTATTTCCATTTTTAGCCCCTGATTTATATAATATATAAATATCGAAAAATACCGATATAGATCTGGTATTTTTTATATTGTTTTAAATCCCTGCCGGTAAAGCTTCTCATTCCAGCTCTAATATCGTTTACTTTACTGATAATGCGAGATTGAGCATTGTCGTGAAAAAGGATTACTTTGCATCGCTTACTCGCAATTGAAGGTTGTTTTTGATCTAATGCTTGCTTTAATTTGTGTAATTGTTGTCGATAACGATCAGCGGTGACAGTTTCTTTCGAATTTAATAGTATACAAACTTTCTGATCCCACCAAATACACAGTAATATCTTTGAACCATGAATATTGTGCCTGGAAGTGAATGTTGCTGGTTGATTTGAATCAACCCATGATTTTTTTTATTTGGAATTATCAAAATAGATCTATTTTTCATTCCTAGTAACAATTTGATACAAAAAATTCTTTTTTTATCTGGCGATCAACGAAATGCAAATGTTCAATCGATTTGTAATGGCATTTCCTGATAACTGATGTGGAATCCATTTTCCTTCTTTATGAATTTTTCCCGTAATGTTTAGTAACTGTTGTACGATCAACATTTAATTCTCTAGCAAGTTCTGAAGTAGATTGTGTTGGCTTTTCATTAAATAATGGTTGCAAATCTGCATTTTCTAGCTTTTTTGATTATCTTGAGCGATCTTTTTTTAACATTGAAATCACTTTTGAATCGTTTGGACTCATATTCACATGTCTTAATTGATGCAGCAACATTACCATAAGTTTCTATCAGAATTCTATGATCTTCAGTCGCTGTTTTCTTCTGATTAAAAAACAAAAGCAACGGATGTCGAAAATATTCCTTAGGAAACATAATGTTTACTGCATTTATCGTTGACAAATGATTAAATATCACGGAGTAAAGCAACAACTGCGATGGAATGTTTTTGACAACACTGACATTAGTGCCATCTCTTGCAAAACCCTCAAAATTAAATTACACTTTTAAGGCCCAGTTGCATCAATGTCATTTTGATTTTAAGTGAGACTTGAAACTCTCTCTGTTTCGTTTTAAAGCCAAAAAGAGACAGAGAAAGAGCTTTAAGCCTTACTTAAAATCAAAATAACGTTGCAATCGGGCCTAATACAATTATATTTAAATTAAGAATAACTTAAAATATGTCAATTGGTATATTTTAGGTCGAAAAATGGATCGAAAAAACGGTTTTTATTCTTTTTTCAATGTTTTTTCGACATGTTATACCAAAACATGTTATACCATACATGTTCCACCAAAAAATTTTGAATATAATATATGATGAGATTTAACTGCTGAATTATTTTAGAAATGGTCAAACATTCAGATCATACAAAAATAAAATAATAAAAGATTTAAAAAATTCTTGAATTTTTAAAAAACAGAATTTTGAACCAAGAATGACAAAAAGAATTTTTACTCTAATTTTTTTTGTATTCTTTATTCTTTTTTTTTTTTAAAGATCTGTTTAGATTTAGCGGAGAAAAAAGATACTGATGAAAAATCACATTTTTTTCAATATCTTGAAATAGTGGCTCTTTTGAGATGAAACTTCGTACAAAATATTCTTTCATCTGAATGTTTATTTTGCATCCCTTCAAGCTGGCAGGATATATAAGAAGAAAAAAAGGATATGAAAAATAAAATAATAATACTGATTTTTGCTAATTTGTGCTATCAAAAGAATTAATATATTGATCCATTCTTTAAGGATTAATTCCTAACTGAATTAGACTCAAGAGCAAAGTATTTTTCGCCACGAGCAGAATCAATCGCTACTTCCACAATAGAAGCGCTATAATTTATGCTGTCAAAATATGAAGTCTCAGATTTTGCACTCCCACCGTTCCTTCGGAAACTCATGGCACAGGGTACTTTACCCTTGAGCATAATAGGAATCGGGAGTAGTTTCTAAATGAACGGTGGGGCAAACAAAATCTGAAATTTCATATTTTGGCAACACAAATTATAATGCTTCTATTGTGGAAGTAGTGATTGATTTTGCCCGTGGCGAAGGATACTTTACTAGAGCTTAATAAGAATCGGGGATAGTTTCCGAAGAAGTAGCGGGAGCATAAAATCTGAAACTTCATATTTTATCGGCACAAATTATAACACTTCTATTGTGGAAGTAGCGACTGATTCTACTCGTAGCGAAGAATACTTTATTCTTAAGCCTTTTTATTACGGGTTAGTTCTTGAGGATCAATATATTAACTTATTTTTGATAGCACAAATTATCACAAAATCAGTACTATTCAAATCTTATTTTATTTTTCTTTTTTTTTCTTGTGGTCTTATTAACTTGATGTTAAACTAGCAGCGCTATACGTTTCTTCTAAATGCATACAAAATTGTTTAATGATACAAAATTGTTTTTTGTAACACAAATTAGCACAAAATAAGCACTAAATAATTCAAAAGGTCTTTTTCGAATCTACTCTTTTGGTCCTGCTAGCTTGACAGAAATTCATTTTCATCATGGCAAGGAGCCATCATTGATTACATGCGGGGCTCGAAATTTTTCTTGTTACTATATCTTTTAATTCCATGTTTAACATTGAGAATAACTCGATCGGGATTGAAACGTATGTTTTAGAATTATCATTATTCATTGTTTGATATTTTAGCATTAAAGACCTTGCTTGGCTCGTAGCCCTTTATTTTGTCTTTATAAATATGTATTTATTCATATTTTGATATACAGGATGTTTTGAAAATTCAACCGACAACGTTTGTGGGCAGGTAGAGCGGCTAAACTGAGTCTAAGGACTAAATTTCGCAATAGTTAATAAGATATTATAATATTTACCAAATGTCACTGAATATTGATTTTCAATTTTTTACTCAAATATTATCAACTTTACAGAAAAACATCGAAAAACAAAAGTTTATTTTCTTCTTATAAAGTTTTGAGAATTTTTCCAGAATTTTTTAAGGCTCCTGACCATATTGGAATCGTGACGTCAGAAGCGAGGAATGACACGTTAATTTATGTTGCATGCCATTTTTAAATAAAGACAATAGATGAAACGAAATCGTTTTAAAACACTTGTAAAAATTGATAAAAACTATCCTTTCCTCCCTTGACAGTCAGTAAATGGTCATAAAAGGTACGTAAAGTGTGCCTGTATTCGGACAGAAACACGGTCCGACAGCTGTTGAAACGAGTAAAATATACATATAAAATTCCAATATAACTTTAGTTTCATCGATAATTACGACTTTGATAAGTACGAGACAAGTCACATTTTCATAATGAAGCAAATAATAACGAAATGGCATGCAACATAAATTTCGTTATCAAAACGTCACTTTTCTACGCTTATAAGTTCGGTCATTTATTCGGTCGTGGTGTGACGCTGTAATACATATATAAATACGAGCCCGTGTGCTCGCCTGCAGCGCGAGACAGCGAGCTCCTTCTCACACTAGTCGCTTGTTTCAAGCGACCGAAAATTTTTTTCTCGGCTATCTTGGCCGTTCGGCGGCCCTAGGCATCAATAAGGGGCGGGGGGCATTCTAAATAACATATAAGTTTTAATAAATTGTAGTAATAGTGTATCCCTCCTATTAATCCAGAATAGTTTCTTCCTTCATAAAGGAGGAATATACTATATAACGCGCATGAAAAATTGTAAACAATTAAATATCTCGTAACTGTTGCATTTTGACATGATTTATACTAAACTCGAGTAATGAGAATAGTTCAATGAAACTAGAATTTTAGCGTAAAAAAATTATCAGCATTTCTTTTCACGAAAGTCTTGAAAGACCATCAGAAAAGAAATGATATGTTTGAAACTCGAGACTTGTGAAGCAAAAAGCATATTTTTCGCTTATAAAAAGAAAGATATTGTACGGAAAAAAATTCGGTATAAAAATGTAGGTATTCGAAATACCTACAAAATAAGACGTGGAAACATTAAAATCGATCTATTAGTTCAATAAAAAAAAAATAAAGAGGTCTTTTTTTCACTCGCTCTCTGTTCATTGCGATTTAAGCAATGAAGCGCAAGTCTTTGAAATTCTCGTAAAATGTAGCCCTCGTAATGATGAACAAATCTAGCCTTGAATGAGCCTGAAATATTCATTAGTTTTTGCAAAAAGCTCATTTGTTCATTAAAAATCTGTCTGCGGAAAACTTAATTTCTTCATCTTTGAACAGTCGCACAGCAATTTACAGGGATGATTTTTCTTCTTCAAGAGTTGCACTATTACGTACACGTAATAACAAAACGATTTTTTGCAGTTAAACTATTATAAAACTACTTTAAAAAGTGGGTATTTTTTTTCGTATAAAAAATGGAATAATTCCGTTAATATGCATCATATCAAATAGCGTGTGAAACATTCGACATCTGACATTTTTCTATGAATTTAAAAAAAGATTACCCTCCAATTATTACGAACCGAGATAACAATTTTTTTTCAAAAAATTATTGTGACTCTAATTTTTAAGATTAAGAGTTCTGTCTGACATCAATTTATCGAAGAATTGAATTTGCTATTAAAATATTCTCAAATTTTTTGCTGCCGAAAAAGTTTGTTTAAAACCATTGGAAAGTTGAACGCGAGCGAGTGTGTCAGGCGGAGTGAGGGAAGCCGGCGCGGTCCCCAGCAAATGAGAATGGATTGAAATGAATTGAAATGGATTCAAATTTTCAGAAATATTGATTCACGAATGTTAAAATGAATGGATTGAAATTTTTTTCTATTCGAATACGTATTTTAAAATTAGCAAATACTTTTTTTTGGATTTAATTGGATTCAATTAGATTCAATTGGATGCAATTGGATTGAAAAAAACTGCATTTCCTATTTCAAATTTTTAATTGAACAATATTCACAATGTGTTTTGTGTTCAGAATTTTCAATTCTGAATTTCAATGCATTTTTATTCATTTATAGGAATATATATATATTGCATGGAGTATATCTATGCCTTTCAATCTAAAAATAATATTAGCTTTTTCTGTGAAAACACAACACAAAACACACACACACACAACACATTGTGAATATTGTTCAATTAAAAATTTGAAATAGGAAATGCAGTTTTTTTCAATCCAATTGCATCCAATTGAATCTAATTGAATCCAATTAAATCCAAAAAAAAGTATTTGCTAATTTTAAAATACGTATTCGAATAGAAAAAAATTTCAATCCATTTTAATCCATTCTCAAGAATTAGAATTCCTCGGCTTTACGATTAACAGCGAAGGGTGTAAACACTCGATAAGGTTCAGGCTATTCGCGAGTTTCCAAGGCCTAACACTATAGTCGAATTGCGTCGTTTTCTTGGGCTTGTCAACTTTTATCGTAAATTAGTGCATAATGCAGCTATCGTTCAGACACCATTAAATGAGTACCTTCGCGATTCACGCAAAAATGACAAACGGCCAATCATATGGACGCCGGTGGCTGAAGAAGCGTTTAATAAGTGCAAGGAGAGTCTGGCCTCCTTAACTGGGTCGAGTGGGGAAGATTGGGTCGCTCGGCGATTTGCGCGTCTCTGGTTTTGTACATTAAAATTTGTTAAATTTACATTTTCTCAGCAATAAATTGACGTAGAAACATTTTTTAAAAATCTGGGATAGTTCGGCGAGATATAAACAAATAGCTTAACCAAATGTTTTGCAAAGTAATTGTAATCACGAAATTTTTAAAAACAATAATTAGAAATTCAGAACAAGTGAGAGAACTAATGAGAATCTAACGCTGATGTAAGAACGAAGAGTTAGAAGATAATATTCAGGTGTTGGTGATTATCTTCATTTATTATATCGAACGTTTCGGTTCACTTGGAGTCATTTTCAGCGAAAA
Source organism: Acromyrmex echinatior (assembly GCF_024713525.1). Lineage (NCBI taxonomy): Eukaryota > Metazoa > Arthropoda > Insecta > Hymenoptera > Formicidae > Acromyrmex > Acromyrmex echinatior. The sequence continues at coordinate 2,005,028 of NC_141858.1, read as the reverse complement.
AATAGAAATACGTAGGCTGTTGGAAAAGTTTCTGCAAACAATATGAAAAAAAACATATAAAATTCGGTAAATGGCTTTATTGTTTTTCGAAATATTCACCTTTGAGATCGATACATTTTTGCATATACTCGAACCAATTTTCAAAACATTTTTTCTACTCTGAGACTGTAACCTCAGTGTACGAAATGTTTCAACAGCTGCTTCAGGAGACTCAAATCACCACGCATCTTCTTTTTAATGTTTAGGAACAAAAAGAAGTCATTAGGTGATAAATCAGGTGAATTCGGACAATGAGTCATCAATTCGACATTTTTATTCGACTGGATAAAAAATCAACGGTTTAACGTGCTGTGTGACAGCTGGCGTTGTCATGATGAAGGATGATGCGACGATTTCGATTTGTTCTACGCAATTCATTTATGACTTCTGGCAAACAAATTGTTGCATACCAATCAGTATTTACAGTCCTTCGATCCTCTAAAGCCACATGTCCGGTATAATTGAAGAAACAAGCAATCATTTGCTTGGCAGCACTGCGTGAACGAACAACTTTTGTTGGTTTCGGTTCATTTTGAAATACCTAAACAGTGGATTGTTATTTACTTTCGGACTCATACGAATAGATCCATGTTTCGTCCCCAGTAACGATGTTGTAGACCAAATTTGACCGACCTCGGTTAAATTTCTTGAGCATTTCTTTGCTCCATTTAACACGAGTCTGTTTTTGAGCTTTGGTCAAATTGTGTAGAATCCAACGACTTCCATACGCTCAAGTGATCAAAATCGTATGTATTGCTTTCATGTCAATGCCTAAGGATGCTTGAATCTCGCGGTATGTCATATGCCAGTCTCGTTCAATCATTTCACGCACAGCATCAACATTAGTGATAATAACAGACGTGGATGGACGACCTTCACAGGAATTCGTCACAAAGAAAAGTACGTAAACGCTGGAATTCGGCAAACCAATTATAAACAGTCCTATTGGATGGTGCTTCATCCCCAAAAGTCAAATGAAGTCGATCGATGCATTGTTTCGGAGTTAAATTACATTTGTAATCGTAAAAAATCACTGCCCGAAAATTTTCACGCGAAATTTCCATTTTCTCACAAAATAACTTCTTTTAAAATATTATGCAAATAAAACTAGTTGGCTTGAGTACAAACTGTCAACTGAATTATAGATTAAAAACGTCTTACGGATATGATAGTAGCAGAAGAACGTTGGCGCCATTGGAAGTATTAGATTGCAGAAACTTTTCCAGCAGCCTACGTATAATACATCGTTGAAAATAAGTTACTCACAGATTGACAGAAATGCAGTAATCAATACGCTATATAAATTATTACAATTGTACTATTAATTCAATAATTATAAAATCAATAATAAACGTGTCACCTCAACGGGAAACAAAGAAGTTCACAAACATTGATTCATAATTTTCATAAGATATAAATGAAAACAAGTCGTTCCTCAGATAATATCGTGTCAGTTCATTTTGACGTGTTGTTTGAAATTAAATGTTACAAAGTGATAAGAGGACTTCTAAACAAGCAATGAAAATAAATAATAATAAGAGAATCAACTTATAACCAATTCAAATCTCAATATTGTTTTAATGTGTCTAATAAGGAAGCATATGAGTAGTGCAAGCAATCCATGTCTGTTTTTAAGTTAAGTCTATTCTTCTGCATGTATATATGAAACATTTCTGAATTTAAACGTTTTTTATTAAGAAATCTTTCCTTATCAAGAATTTGGACATTCTCCCAATCAAATTCATGATTAAAACTAAGTAAACAATGATCTATGATTGGTTCTTGTTACTGATGTTGATATGGTTGCGATGCTCAGATATTCTCGTGGATTTAATTTTCGATCTGTTTGATCAACATACGACGTATCGCAATCTTTACAAGGAATTTTATAAACAATTTTTATTGGAAAATTTTATTAGAGAGAGAATTGATTTTCTTATTATTATTATTTATTGTCATTGCTTGTTTAGAAGTTCCCTTATCACTTTGTAACGTTCAATTTTAAATAACACGTCAAGATGAACTGACACGCTATTAATCTGAGGAACTTGTTTTAATTTATATTTTATGAAAATTGTGAATCAATGTTTGTGAACTTCTTTGTTTCTCGTTGAGGAAAGTCACACATTTATTATTGATTTTATAATTATTGAATAGTACAATTATAATTTATATGGCGTATTGATTATTGCATTTCTGTCAATTTGTAAATGACTTACTTTCAACGATGTATCATTATGTTTCTACTTTTTCGCTGAAGATGATTCTAAAGTGAGCCGAAACGTTCGATACAATAAATCAAGATAACTGCCAACACCTGAGTATTATCTGCATCTCTTAACTCTTCGCTCTTACATTAGCGTTAGACTCTCATTAGCCTTGTTCTGAATTTCTAATTATTGTTTTTAAGATTGAGAATCTTTATTTATATATTTATGTAATTATTTATGAAATTTTTAGTTTTTTGTTCCTTAAATTTTAATTTTTTTATGTTTTTGGTTTGTTACTAAAGTTTGAATATGGAGTGCATGTCTGATCAACAAATTTAAGTCACATTAGCTATGTTTCTTTAATATGCTGTAAAAAGTATCCAATTGGACAATTAAATGTATGGAATTATCAGTACAAAATTATTTTTATGAATTTAATTGCAGATGCAAATATGACATATATAAACAAATAGTTAATAAATAATTTGCCAAATATTAGTGTAACTATCGAATATAGTTGCAAAATATATTTTTCGTATAACACTAATTTACTTTTATATTTGCGAAAGTTAGTGTTATATCTTTAACAGTTATGCTAACATTTGGCAAATTATTTATTATATTAATTATTTATATTGTTATGTCATGTCGCTGTTGAAATTTTCTCCGTTTTTGTTAGTCATTACATTTAAGCAATTTATCCGGGGATCGGAGATCAAATTGTGCGGTTAGGAATGTTCATTGGAAAGTATTGCATAATTTTTTGGTAATCTTGAACTCGGTGCCAAAAAGATTACGAAGCTTATAGACGAACTTACGTGGATCGACTTTTCGAATGTTCTTGTAGTTAGGAACGTGAGATTGATCTTCAATTTCTTAAGAGTATATACGCGTTCGCAGATTGAATTTGCCAATTTGTTTTGATCTAATAACTGCGCTAATTTTTGGATAAGGGAAAAGATCGTGATTGGAAATGAGAGCTGATTTTATTTGAAATCTTAATCTCTTCTCTCGCAGTTTTCGTCCGCCTTTAGTAGGCATGGAGGCCTACTTCGTCCGCCTTTAGTAGGCATAATACGAAAGAATTATCAATGTCCCGAAGAACTACCGTAAGACGAGGGCCACGCTATTGGCAGCGACAGTCGCAACAGCCCCTCGGATCATGTATACGTACTTGTATGTAATTGAATGGGACACAGAGCAGAGAGTTAGGTTTCAACTGATTCAATTCAGTATTTTTGTTTAATAAGAATAATAAAACAATGTGAAAAGAAAAACATTCGAGTATGTTACTGACGAAGCGCGATAGTTCTCACCTTGATCTAACTAATTTCCGACTATACTGGATAGGTTTCTACTTCTGCTTTTCGAATGAATTGAATGAATTGAAAGAATTGAATGAATTGAATGCTTGTTTCTGCTTTTGGCAGCTCCTTTTATATTTTAGAAATGAATGTGGGAGTGTTCTTTTAGGATCAATCAATACTCTTCAAGGTTTGGTAGAACCTATACTCGTGCTTGTTTCCTTAAGATAAGGCAGCAAGGCTTCGCGTAAGCTCTACTCTCCACTGTACAAGCTTAATCTTAATAGTTGAGAATTTTAATAATTTATAATAAAAATTCAATGTTTCTTAATTAACATCCTTATGCGAGGCGAAACTACATTCTGAATCATATATCTAAAATTGGTTTAATTTTATTGGAAGAAGAAAAAAAGGTATTCGTCTTCGCAATCGGGAAGATTTCTATTTTGCTATTAATTGCTTAATTGCTAAACGCTAATGTAATATACATTATCACTAATATAACGTTAATATATTATTTATTTATTATTTTATAGAAAGGTTTCTTTGAGAGAGATCATGAATATTCTCAAATATTCTTTAGGATAGATAGTCTGTGTGACGCATAAAAATATATAACGTATCTATCTGTTGGTTTGATTGTTTAAATAAAGGAACTGAATATACCCTCCTATAAAAGAGAAAAAGAATTTTCGATTTTGAAATAAAGATAAAATAGGGACGAAATATCAAGATTAAGACGAAATATTAACTGAGAGATAGGATAAAAATAAGGTATTAATTATATATTTATAATAAGGAAAAGAGAGAATTTTATCGGGATGTAATAGTTTACATTATGTTATATTCTTATAGCATCTGCAATTAAATTCACAAAAACAATTTTGTACAAATAATTCCGTACATTTAATTGGACATTTTTTACAACATATTAAATAAAGAAACATAACTAATGTGATTTAAATTTGTTAATCAGACATGCACTCTATACTCAAACATGATTTTTTAGTAATAAACAAAAAAATAATTCAAAAAACAAAAAACTTCATGGTTACAATTCTAAATTTTTTTAACAGCAAATTCAATTCTTCCTTGACAAATTAGTAATAGACAGAACTCTTAATCTTAAAAATTAGAGCCACAGTGATTTTTTGAAAAATAACTGTTATCTCGGTTCCTAATAATTGGAGGGTAATCTTTTTTTTTTTAAATTTATAGAAAAATGTCAGATGTCGAATGTCACATGGCTATTTGATATGATGCATATTAACGGAATTATTTCATATATTTTTTTATATGGAAAAAAATACCCATTTTTTAAAGTCATTTTATAATAGTTTAACTGCAAAAAATCGTTTTTATTAAATGTATGTGATAGTACAACTCTTGAAGAAGAAAAATCACTCTTGTAAATTGAAGTGCGACTGCTTAAAGATGAAAAAATTAAGTTTTCCGCAGACAGGTTTTTAGAACAAATGGCTTTTTGCCAAACTAATGAACATTTCAAGCTCGTTCAAGGCTAGATTTGTTCATTAGGGCTACATTTTACGAGAATTTCAAAGTTTTGCGTTTAAATCGCAATAAACAGAGAGCGAGTGAAAAAATACCTCTTTCGTTAATTTTTTTTCTACTGAACTAATAGATCGATATTAATGTTCCACGTCTCATTTTGTGGGTATTTATATCTACATTTTTTATATCGAATTTTTTTCCGCACGTACAGTTAATATCTTTTGTTTTATAAGCGAAAAACATGCTTTTTGCAACGATTCGATTTTTATTCGCATATTTTCTTCATAAGTCTCGAGTCTCAAACATACGCATTTTTTTTTCTGGCTTTTCGAGACTTTCGTGAAAAGAAATGCTGGTTTATAATTTTTTTCCGGTAAAATTTTACTTCTACTGAATTATTCTTGCTACTCGAGTTCATGAAAGAGGGGTATACTATATAACGCGCATGAAAAATCGTAAATAATTAAATATCTCGTAAACTGTTATGTTTTAACATTGATTTATATTATTCTGGATTAATTGGAGGAATATTACTACAATTTATTAAAACTTATATACAATAAGATTGGAAAGAAGACTGTTTATGTTGAATACATTATTTTAAATACGAAGGTCTGAATGTTAAGATGTTAAACTGTTATATATATTCATATAAATGAATTAATTTCAGAAATGATAATTGCCGATATGGTTGTCGGATTTTCAACGCAATCAATCTGAAATATTATAACAATCCCCCCAAATTTCTTAAATTTAAAAAACTGTAATAAACTTATTGCGAAAAATATTCCCGGCCGAGGCAATATTTTTCGCAATAAGTTTATTTCAGTTTTTTATTGATGCCTACAGTCGTCGAGTGGCCGAGATTGCCGAGAAAGCATTTTCGGTCGCTTGAAACAAGCGACTAGTATGAGAAGGAGCTCGTTGTCTCGTTCATTCTCGGCGCGCCGCAGGCGAGCACACGGACATAGGCTCGTGCTTAAGCGTGTAGCTATCGGTTTTGCCAGACTGCCGTCTGATTCTGTGGCGCTATTGTCAACGTAGAGTCACAGTATATACAGTAGCGCAATTCTCCTGATTTTATGATCCAAAATGAAGTGCACATGCGCGAAATAAGTAAGTTGCTCAATAACGCCATCTAAACTTCTATCTCACTTCTTTCTTTTTCCGTTCTCTCTTTCAGGGCCATTTAAATGTTCGAATAGCTGAAATACGGAACAGAGAAAAAGATAGAAGAAAAGAAAATCATCAGTTTAGTTTAATTAGTTTAATTTAATTTATTGTGAAGCTTTATGAGAGACTATATGTTAACAGAGTAATAGAACATAAAATATGATACAATAGACTATAGTAGACATAACATAAAATAAAATACAATAATCATTAGTAGCTTGCAAATGGTTAGGCATCAGCAAATTTGCTGTTGCAAAGTCCAACAAAACCAGAAATAAGGCAACAATGCAATGAGAGATGAACCATTAACTGAAATCACACACACACACACACACACACACACACACACACACACACACACACACACACACACGCACACGCACACGCACACGCACACGCACACACACACACACACACAATTGTAAATTGAAAATTGTAAAATGAAACAGGACTTTTTGATTCAGTTTAGTCCGCTCTATCTGCCCACGAGCGTTGTCGGTTGAATTTCCGAACACTGTATAATGTATAAGGTGTCTTATTTTAACTTAGTATTTATTTATTATAAGTTAATTAATACTATACTAATAGTATACTAGTAATTTTAGTATTTATTTATACTAAAATATCTTGAAAACAATGCATTTTCGAAAAACCTATTTCAAATATAAAAGTTATAGAGTTTGAAGAGGACTATCAGATAAGTTATTTAAATTTTAGATTATGGGCCCACTTTGGATTCAATAAGGCTCAGGTTAATTTTTTTCGATAAAACAGTGTTTGTACAGATTCATCAGATTTTATCGCAAAAAGTAAGAATATTTTGTTCCTAACAATTTTTTTTACTAAACCTCTTAATAAGTGTAAAATGCGCCTTAAAGTTCTTATTTATTATGGAACAATTCTGTTCTAGCCAATGAAAACAAGATTTATTGGACCTAAACTTTCCGGACCCAAAATCTAAATAGCTCATTCGATGGCCCCCTTCAAACCTTACAATTTTATTTAAAATTTTTATTTTTTTTTAAATATAATGTTTTTTTTTTTAGATATTTTGGCATCTAAATAAAAATGGGACACTGTATATCAAAGTATAAATAAATTTAAAAAATTTGTTTAATTATTTAATAATAAAATTTAGTATAATACACATATACAAAATAGGGATATATGCTCAGACTAATATTGCAAACCGGATATCCATATAAAATGTATCCGTACATAAAAATGTTGACGGATAAGTACAATATACAGCGAGTGTCGCGCGACTGGTGATTAGTATGTATCGATCGCCTGCGTTGATTGTTGTTCATTGAAAGCGAAGGATTAAAATCTCATATTTTATTATACATTATTTATATACTTATTATATACATAATTTTTTTATTTACTTATATGGAATGTAGACTATTTTAATTTATCCAATTGATTTTCTCAAAATCTGTAAATTTAAGATGAAAGAATTTCATAAAAAGATTTTATGGTTTCAAAGGAGAAATAAGTTTGTGATTTTGGTTGACTTTGAGAAGATGTTCTTAAGATGGTTCTTTAGTAAATCGAATTATCATAGAAATGTCTTTTTTTATATAATGAAATTGAAGTACCGAAATTGACGTACAAAATTCTACGGTAGATTATCGATAAAATAAGAGAAAAAAAATATTGAAGATTTAACTTTTCACGTATAATTTAGTGATAAGGCTCGTAGACGCTTCTTTGACTAACTGCACATAAATCTTACCATAGACTTTTTTTAAAACCGAGATTATAATAATTTAAAAAATTACAATTTTAATGGTTACAAAAAAGTAATAGGTCAACGACTATTCTGGAAAGATATTTACGTGCATAAACTTACACATAAATTTAACCTTGAGAAATAAACATAATCTCATCTTGTTTTTATTCGATGAAGATGCAGTTCTTGATTTTTACTATCGTATATTCCATATTATTTTATTAAGATATACACGTAGTTTTTATTCAAATTATGCAGATATTTGTATTTTTGAATTTTTGGGCTCTGGTGAGGCACCTCAAATTTTTGGCACTTTGCTAAAGAATCACCTTAAGGATGTATGGGCATCATTTGTACAAATGTGTTAATATTTATATTGTTACGTCCACGCGACTGATTTACGAAATCGCGCTCGCGGACGCGCACACGCACTCCCGAAACGCCAAAATGAACAATAAGCATTAAGAAGAAGAACAAGAAGCGTTTATTATTGTAGAATACAGAACAGAATACCGCGAAAGATGGAGCAATCAAGAGATACGTCCGAACGCGCCGACAACTTACATCCAAATCTGACGATCTTGTTGTAGACGAATGTCTAATTGTCTCGGCAACGCGTGCTCTTCGTTACACCACGGTCGGCAAAACACAGGCACAAAACTGCCTTCCTTCTTTAAGATTGTCATCCCGACAATCACGGCTTCTTCGGGGCTTTTAGTTCCGGCATCTCGAAGAATTTCAGAGCCCTTAACTAGCTTTCTGCTCCTTACTGCGCTAGTTTTTCAAAGCTCTGCGGCTCAAGTCTCTGGAATTCAGTCCTCTTGGGGTCCAATCCTTCATGCCTGAGGTTTCCTGAGTCTTCTTCTCTTCTGAGTAGGGGATCCCTCTTCAGTTCCTCCCCAGAGGAAAGCTAATCCTCCAGAGGAACTCGCTTTCGGAACTCGAGGCATCTCCTCATCTTCGCAAAGGGAACTCTAGGATCCTCTTACCTCTTCTCTTGAAGCCTTGAATATTTGATTCTTCTTTTTTCCGGAGGGGGTGAGGGGGCTTCGACTGTACGGCAGTATTTCTGCCCTCAGTCGTCGCCTCGGAATTTACCCTCTCTCCCGTGGAAAAATCACGGTTCAAATACCATGGGAGAAGCGGTCTTAAAAAAAAAAAACTCTAATTTTCTTTTACCCGTCTCTGTCGCGAAGCCACCGTTGAGATTTCTCATTTCTGAGGATCGCCGACGAACTCCTTCTCGACATAGTCGACGGGTCTTCCGATCCTCTTTTTTCCGTGTCGTTCTTACAAATCCGTCTCTTTCTCTCCCTCCTTCCCTCCCCCTCCCTTCTTCCCCCCTTTCCCCCTCCCTCCATTCCTCTCTCCTTTCCTTCTTCCCTCTTTCCCTCTCCCTTTCTCTCGAACTTTTGAACTCTCGAACTGTAACTGAAAAAGTCATTATCGCGCAGCTTATATTGTAAAACTTAGCATCGATTTTATTACTCTCACCAAGCAATACTAGGGCTCTGATTTACTGATTTATTACATTATAATTATAAATCTGATTGTCTTTCCGCATAAGGTGCTAGCCTATTTGAATGTACTACTTTATTTTTATATTTGTTCGACTTGCGAATACAATATACAACGTTGCTTAATTTCTTAACTACACAATATGGACTTTCCCAATTGCTCTGCAACTTTGTAGTTCTTCCTTTTTTCCTCCGAGGATTATACAGCCAGACTTTCTTGAAATGGATTTGCCTAGCTTTTTGATCGTATCAGGACTTTGCGAAGATCTATTCTTTTCCTTATAGTTTCATAGATCTCTCCTAGCTTCCTTTCACCTTTCCTAAATAGCCCTCAAGAGAATCAATCTTCTCAGCTTCAGGAAAACTGCCACATAATAAATCGATGGGCAAACGAAGATCCTAAGCGAAGTACAGTTCTGCTGGGGTCATTCCTGCTTCATGCTTGGTAGATCTGTACGCCAATAGATACAGCGGGATCCATCGGTCTCAATCCTACTGATTCTTGGAACGACGAATTTTGCCAGATAGTCCAAGATGGTACGATGTTGGCGTTTCTGCCCGTCCGACTGTGGATGCAAAGCGGTTGTTCTCATTTCCCTAATTCCTAGTATGCGCGACAGTTCGTGGAAGACTCTCGACTCGAAATTTTTTCCCTGATCGATGTGAACTTCTAGAGGAATCCCATGTCTGGAAATAATTTTGTTTAACAACGTCTCCGCAATAGTTTTGGACCTAACATTCTTTAAAAGAAAGCTTCTAACCATTTGATAAAACAATCAACGACTAGTAAATACTTATTGTCAAAAGAAATTTCTGATAGAGGTCCGAATATATCCATCTGGACTCTTTCGCATGGAGCACCAACGTTGCTTACACATCGCCCACTTTCATATCTTATCTGATGTCTTATTGACACCAAAAATGTCCCCCAATAGGAAAGTTATGCATTTCCAGTATCTGGTTCACGCGCCCTCTAGATATGATTAATTGGAAAACCATCTTTTTCAAATTAGGGACTTGCCATCTCTTGAACAGAACACTGCCTCTAACTTCGAGAGAGTTCCAATAGGACCAATAAACTTTGGTCGCATGTCCTTCGCTGCCACTTTTTGCCACCACTCCTTTCCCGTCTTTCTCTTTTTTGGATAGAAAAAATGAAATGCATGGATCTTCCAATTGCCCTCTTCCCCATTTTTTAAAATTTTCTTCGACTAAAACTATCCGTTTAACAGAATTTTCTTGTTTTAAGACGTCTTCCAACTCTATATTAGCGCTATAACGACACTGTTCACTCGCGTACGGTCATCTCGATAATCTGCGTTTTTATGTGAAAGACCTTTACGATACATGATTTCGAAATCATATTTCTGTCTTTCCATCCAGCGCGCTAATTGGCCTTCTAGGTCTTTAAAAGACATCAGTCATTTAAGTGAGGCATGATCTGTGTGAATTAAAAACTTTTGTCCATACAAATAATGATGGAACGATTTTACCGACTGTATTATGGCTAAAAGTTCGCATCGTGTGACACAATAATTCTTTTCGGCTTTATTTAATACTTGGCTAAAATAAGCAATTATTTTTTTTACACCATCTTATTTCTTTTTTCTTGATTTGATGCATCTGTATAGAAAATAAATTTTCCCTCTATTTTAGGAAATGCTAAAATCAGAGAGAAAGTTAAGGCCTGTTTCAATTCGTCAAAAGAACTTTGATGCCTCTCCTCCCAAACAAATTCAGTCCCATTTTTTGTTAATGCAAAGAGAGGCTTTGCCAGAGAAGAAAATTCTTTCATAAATTTTCGATAATAAATACAAAACCTGAAGAAACTTCTTAAATGTTTTTTATTCTGAGGAATTGACCAATCCCTCATAGCATTTATTTTCTTTGGATCTATAGTGATCCCCTCTGTTGATATTGCATGACCTAATAAGTATTTAATTTCCTTATTAAAGAAAACACATTTCTTTAAATTTATCTTCAAATTTACTTCCTTAACCGGAGAAACATCTTTCTACAATTTAATAACATTTCCTCAAACCTTTTTCCAAAAATAATTATATTGTCGAGATAAACTAAACAAACTTTATAAAGAAATTTTCTTAAAATCTGTTCCATTACTCTTTCAAATGTTGCAGGAACATAAACCAAAAGTCATAACTCTAAATTGCCATAAACCGTTACCGACCGAAAATGCTGTTTTCTCCCTATCTTTCGGATGAACTTATATTTGCCAATATCCGCTTTTTAAATCTAAAGTGGTGAACCAAATACTTGCTAATCGAGGATATCTATCCTGGGTAATGAATAGAAATCTTTTATGGTTATTGCATTTACCTCGCGATACTCAAAACCTTATTGTTCCATTCTTTTTTAACTAACATCACAAATGATATCTATGGGTTATTAGATTCCTCAATTACTCCTTGATCTTTCATTTCCGAAATAATTGTATTTACTTCCCTTCTCATTTGTATTGGAATACGTCGAGGAGCCTGCTTTATGAGGGAAAGGTCCTTAATGTTTATCATGTGCTCCCCGATCTTACAATTTCTTGCAAAAATCTCATTATTTTTTGTTATGATTTATTTAACTATAATCTGTTCCCCTGTAGGATACTTGACATTGCAATTATCTATTTCTATTCTTAATACATCCGATTTGGAATAAAATTGTTTGTGCCCAATTTGTCTCCGCCTTGTTGGATAACTTCGTGAAAAGAACCCTTCAGTTGGAGGGAGTGACATCTTTTAGAATAGCGGTTAAAAGAACTAAGGTAAAATTAATTCTGAAAATAGTTTTGGCCATAAGGGAAAATATTTCAACGAAAGAAAAAAGAGAACGCCCGCGCGGCCGATTTACGAGGTCGCGGACGCGCATATGCATTCCCGAACTGTCGAAATAAGCAACACGAATGTTAAGAAGAAGCATTTATTATTGTATAATAGAAAATACAGAACACCGCGAAAAATGTTAGATGTTAGCAATCAAGAGACATGTCCGAACACGCCGACAACTCACATCCAAATCTGACGATCTTGTTGTCAGACTGATGAATGCGTCTCGGCAATGCGTGCTCTTCGCTATACCACGGGCGTTGGCAAAACACGGGCATGATATGTTATAATATGTTAAACAAACTGCAATATATTTATAAAAGTTCAAAATATTCTGTTTTTATTAAACAACACATTTTTATAGTTTATTTATTTTATTTGTTATTATTTTTATTATTATAAACTAAAATTTAAAAATGATAACAAAATCTAAATTTTTTTTATAAGTACAAATATTCAGAATAATTAATACAAAGTTTTATTGCGATTCACTAATCAGTTCCAAAGATATAAAACAAATCAATATTTTGTTTATTTACTGGACAACTAGTTCATTCATCATAATATAATTTTACATAAATAATCTCGAATACATAATGTAATTAAAAAGTTGAGATTTATATTATTTATTTTATAATATATTTCCATACATTTTTATTAGAGCACAGATTTAAAAAATATTACTATTTATTAAAATATTAGGTGTACAAATAAGTTTCCGCCGTTTGACAAAAGACGGCGCCACTAGCAAGCTATGGTTAAAATTGTCTGATGTAAAACATTATATCATAAGGTTGGACATCTGTCAACGACATAATCTTGAAATACTAGCGATTTTGTATCAGCATCATATATTTTTTTTGTGCGAAAATGCCGAATTTTAAGCCGAATAAGCGTCATTTGCGGGAACTTTTGATTTACTTCTTTAATTTGAAGAAATCTGCAGCTGAGGCTCATCGATTGCTTGTAGAAGCATATGGTGAGGCTGCCTTAAGTGAGAGAAGTTGTGAATGGTTTCAAAAATTTAAGAACGGTGAATTTGACGTTGAAGACAAAGAACGTAGCGGAAGGCCAAAAGTGTACGAAGACGCGGAATTGGAAGCATTATTGAATGAAGATTCGTGCCAAACGCAAAAAGAACTTGCACTTACATTAGGAGCGACTCAACAAGCAATTTCACATCAATAAATGCTTAATTTTGGATAAAAAACAGCGGAAACTTATTTGTACACCTAATAATTTATGATCTAAATAATAAACTGTCACCAAATTTGTCGTATTATTTTTAAATGTGATTTAGAATAATCTGTAATTTTTTCATAATTTTGTTGAAATATTACCTATACAGCCTTAAGATCAAAATTTTTTAAAAATTTCCTAAAATTTTTTTAATGAAATCCCCACTTTTTATTACATATTCTTCTAACTGACTTTAGGATCTTTTCAAAACACTATAATAATGTTATTTCTTATTAAATATTTTTTAAGAATGTCTCAATGTTACAGTACCATCGGTATTTGTATTATCCAACTAACGGACATCTTGGACAATACAAATACCGACGATAAAATCTTTGAAATATTATTTAAAATCATTATCTTGATGTCATAGTCAAGGCTATTGAAAGTTCCTGTTATTTTTATTTTTAATTAAATGAATTTTTATTATGCGCAAAAATAAAAATAATAAAAACAATCTTCAATAACTTTTTGATCTTGACATACGATTTCAAAATCATGATTTTGAACAACATTCAAAAATTTTTAGCTGTCAGTTGGACACCTTGGATAATGCAAATGCCGACGGTACTGTAACTTTGAAATCTCAACTTAAAAAATACTTACGAGAGAATACCACCTTGGAGACTCAAAAATCATGTGTAACTTTAAAATCATAAAAGAAATTAAAAAATCTATTTGAAGCTCTTACATCTAATTCTACATACTTAAACTATTATATTAGGTGTTGGAATTAATTCGTAGCGTTTTTAAATGAAAGAATGTTATTTATTTCACATGAGCATTAAAAAATACATTAATGAAAGTACTTCCCATCACTTGTAAAACGCTACGAATTAATTCTAACACCTAATAGATAAAATTTTTTTATATATTATATTGAAACAAAATGGCAGTTCTGAAGCCCTTCCAATCTTGCTATTATAAAAATCCTGTTCCGCGATTAGCAGTAGAACTGTCATCAACTTTGACCCAAGGGCGGATCTAGACATTTGTTAAGGAGGAACCACTGACGGATTTATATATTTTTGGATTGATTTTTGGATTGCCGAGTTTCTGAAACATACGTCAATTGTAACACGAAGTGTAACGAGTAACAAAGAAAAAGAAAAATTTAATTATTTTATATCATTCTCGTATCTTTTCGTCCTTATTACTTATTATTTTTGCGCGTTGCAAGCGAAATTTTTTTTAAGATCAAATTCGAAAAGATAGACTATTTGAATTATCATTAACATTACATTTGTAGAGTCAGGGTTACGAACTGTTAATGAATAAGGTCTCGATGTAACATAAAGGTTTATTCCAATAGTACGTGTTACAAAGAATAATGGCTCGTGTGTCTACGCGGTTTGCGATACAATATAACTACGAAATATTAATTACTCACTTTCAGACTAACTTGTCATAACATCTTACTCGCTGAGATCGGCTCTCCTACTAATAGCACATCACAGTTGGTACGCTAGTCACCATACAACGCAGGGAATCAGAACGGATTGTGGGGAACGCTAGGAAAATCCCTTAGTTTAACGACGCGCGTTACAAATCAAACTATCTAAACAGCGCTAACTCAATATCCCCACACATTAAAAAAGTACTATGTAAATATTTAATTCATAAAACATTTTATTTAAAATTATATCAACAACAAAAAATAATATATAGGCACAACATTTTACAATAAAATATCTAATTTACATTTTTTATTTCTGGTAAATCTATTCAACATTGTTTCTTTAACTCTTTTTATATCTTTATGTTTCAAACTTTCTATGTCTTTATGTTTGAAATTTTTTAATGTCAAAGGGCTGAAAAACTTCGTTTAGTAGGAGCGACATTTATCGGCAGACATAGTATTATAATATTTTATGTAGTCTTGCAATTAATGACTTTCGCATAACTCGATATTAACAATAGAGCAGTAAGCCGCAAGAACTTATAGGAGTTTCTTAAATTAAAAGATATTTTTGAAACATCAAAATTGTGATTAAGCATTTTGGAAATATTAAAAATGTATATGTAACATTTCATTACAAAATATTTTTAAAAAGGAAACTCTAAGGGAGGCCATGGCCTTCCCCGTTCGCCAGTGTTTTGACCTAAGATAAAAATCAAATATTTTCATAATCCGTATGATGTTTATTTTGAAAATACGAATATGTTAAATTATTATTTTTTGTGAAAATAGACATTTGAAAAGGGTAATCATTTTTAGCCGAAAAATTTCGTCTAAAATTGTGTGTAACAATAAAAATTTTTCGATGAATCGCAAAATCTGTATATACTTTTGTACATAAAGTAGTATAGAAGATAAGATTTCAAGTGAATTGAAAAAATTGTTAATATTATGCTGTTAGCCAATTTTAAAAAAGTGATTTTGAGAAAAACTCGTTTAAAGTTCTGCTTTATGACATTTCGTATATAAAATATATTTCGTACATAAAATTTCAAAAGAATATTTGTCTGATCATGTAAGTGCTGAGTACATTGAAACTTATATTTCATTGATAAATTATCTCTTATGTTATAAATTCAAATACTTAGAGCTACTATGAATCGTTCGCAAAACGCTCGATGACGCTGCAACGCGCTTCACTCCAAATCAGCTAAACTCATTAATAAGTTGTATATTATGTTGAAACTAAAAAATTGTATCTTGTTTTTAGGATTACAAGTATCCTTTAAGACGAAAAAAATTCTATTTTTTTTAACCTTTTAGGATGGTGTTTTCACCTTAATAAAAAATAACATTATTATAATGATTTAAAAAGTCTTGAATCAATGTATATATAATGGGAAATTCCATTAAAAAAAATGAGAAATTCTACTTAAAAAATTTAGATAATCTTGACCTGACTTTGACCTTTTCGATACGGCTTTATTTTTCACTGTACGGACAGTCAAATCGCGAATACATTGTCATTGTACGGGATAATCATGATGCAAATGTCACCGAAGAAGGACTACAACAGTAAATTTTACAGTGTATTGTAAAATATTGATGGAAAACGAATCATATTTTAACACGTTTTATCACAATAATACTTAAAAAAATGTTAAACTATAGTCGTCATTAGTGCAAGGCAAGCCTATAACACTGGATTATAATCGTCGTTAGCAAGTGTTTACGTTGAACGACTATTCATTTAGTATCAAAAGGGTTGAAGGGACATATTCTCAAGGTCAATTAAGGTCACCATGTTTTTTCTTCCTTGAAGCCATAAAACTTTTGTCTGAAACATTTTTGTCTTAAATTATAGATTTTGAGAAAATCGACCGAATACTTTAATCTTTAGAGGACTGGAGACTATACTTTAGGGTCTTGACAGTGGCGCCATGTTTTTTGTCACTCAATCCCATGACATTAACAAAAACATTCTAGCCCTTAAAATAAAAAATCGATTAAAAACATGCCGATCCTCAAGAGGTTAAAATGGTCTATTCTGTATACACACACACACACACGCGCGCGCGCGCGCGCACACGACATACAAGGTGCAACTGAAATAAGATAACAAATTTCGGGACTGAACTTTTCTCCTCACACCAAACATAAAAAAAATTTATATATAATAAATATATTCCCGCAAACTCACTGTTACTGAGCTACGACTCAAAATGTACATTAATAGGGAAAAATAAAAAAGTAATGTTTATTATTATTTAATATTACTTATTTTTAATTTCTAATAAAAACAAACACAACATATATAAAATTTTAAATAAGAATTTTATACCTATTTTATACCTACGGTCGAAACTGGATCTCAGATGCTTTTAAATAATTTCTATGTGAATTTATATACTAAATTTGTAGTTATTTGAATTGTGCGACAAAATGATTATTCGAACTTATAAACGCAATGACACTACTAGTAATATCACAAATTAAATTGATAAGCAATTTAATAATTTGATGCTCAATCTGACATCATATTAGAAGGATATTAATGCACTGACAAACTATAAATTTATTGCAAAAAATACAATATTACCTCAGCTAGGAGTCGAGTCTGGATCTCTTGTATTCCATAGGAACGTCCTAAGCCTAAGCCTTTGAACTACCGAGGGCTTAGTAATATTCTTCGCAATAATCGATACGTAGGAACAATAACGCATTTTTCAGTCAGTGTGAATAAACAATAAACGATTTATTAAGATCGTATATGTGAATACATTACAAGTAAGAATTTAATGCCTATTACAATCGAAGCTGGAACTTATTGTTAGAGATAAGTTTGTTTACAGTTTTTCAGTATTAACATTTTTCTAATAGAATGCCAATAGAGCATCAAATTATTAATAAATCATTTATTATTATAAAATTTTAATTTTAAATAAAAATTTTTTAATTTCGCAATACAATTTGATATTCACGATAGTTATGGCATACACGAAGTGTCTTCCATTTGATTAACTACACACTTGTGTACGTCGTATCATAGATTATTTCAAAGATTTCTGTAATTGCGAATGGTGTCACAAACATTAAAGATGCGTTGGCGTAGTATATCTTCATTGGAACTTTGTAAACCAAGAACATTAAATATTCTCACAAATACAGTACCGGCCAAAATTATATCACCTTTCGATTTTTTGAGCACTTTTGTTAAAATGAATCGAATGCGCTCAAATTTATATAGACACTTGGTAGCAATTGTATCTTGTACGTAAAAATGAAATTTGACAATGTACCCCATGATTTTTTATTAGGTGTTGGAATTAATTCGTAGCGTTTTACAAGTGATGGGAAGTACTTTCATTAATGTATTTTTTAATGCTCATGTGAAATAAATAACATTCTTTCATTAAAAAACGCTACGAATTAATTCCAACACCTAATAATTTTTTACTAATTTTCCCAAAATCGCTTTATTGTACTTTCTTTACTTTCTATGATACAGCTGTAGTTTTTACCGTTACAATCTAACTTTAGTAGTTAGATTTAGTGTTTTACATTATGAAAAATATTTGTGGTGCTCAAGATATAAATGAATGGCAACAGAAAGTTATCGTAAAGACCTACAAATAAGGATAGTCGTATATAAGAAGCTCGCCCAATTTGGCATCTCCAAATCAATAAACCAAGCGTTGAAAGATCTAGCGAAGCTATGCTAAGAAGAAGAAGAAGAGTAGCCGACCATATTACACTACTTTTCTCGTCAATCGTAACATTCTTCGCATATTCCGCAGCAATCCACATCGTACGGCGCCGGACATTGCCAAAGAAATATCGACTTCTGAATAGTTTAATCCATTTACAGATCATACCCCTTCATCTGCAGACTGTGTGAACGGCGACTCGTAAAGGAACCATTCATTTTCGCAAAGAATTGGAAGGCGCGAGTGGGCCAAAGCACACCTCAACTAGACAACTTAGCAATGATCTGGCATCTTCTGGAACGACAAATCAATGTTATACCATTATCAAACAACATGAACTTATTTTTGTCGCTCTAGAAGATGTCAGATCATTGCTGAGTTGTCTAATTGAGGTATACTTTGGCCTATTCCACTCGCACCTTCTAATTCTTTGCGAAAATGAATGGTTCCTTCACGAGTCGCCGTTTACAGTCTTCCAGTCTACAGGTGATGGGGTGTGATCTGCACAAATGGATTAAACTGTTCAGAAGTCGATATTTCTTTAGTAATGTCCGGCCATAAGATGTAGATTGTTGCACGATATACGAAGGATGTTGCTATTGATGAGAAAAGAAGTGTAATGTGATCGGCCACTCTTTCTTTTCTCTTCTTCTTCTTCTTAACTTCGCTAGACCTTTCAATGTTTAAGAAACTTGGTCTATTGATTTGGAGATGCCAAATTGTTGGGCGAGCTTTTTATGTACGACTATCCTTATTTGTGATTCTTTACGATGACTTTCTGTTATCGTCCATCTTGAACATTTTGAGTATTTGTCATAATATAAAACATTAAATCTAACTACTAAAGTTAGGTCATGACGGTAAAAACTGCAGTTGTATCATAAAAAGTAAAGGAAGTACAATAATGCGACTTTGGGAAAATTAGTAAAAAATTAAAAAATCATAGAATACAAATGTCAAATTTTATTATACTTTACGTACAAGATACAACTGTCACCAAGTGTCTACTGTATAAATTTGAGCGCATTCGATTCACTTTAACAAAAGTTATTATGCTCAAAAAATCGAAAGGTGATATAATTTTGGCCGGTACTGTAAAAATCCAGAGGATTAGATCGGAAAATTGAAGGGAATCGTCATATATAATATTCGAACATTTAAAACTATATCTCAGTAACAGTTATCAGTTAAGCCGTAATTTCCCCCAAGAAAACCTACAACTTTCATATAAAATTTTTTCTTGTATCTCTCTTAGTGTCGGAGATATTCACCAGGGGCGATTAAAATGCCCTATCTTATATGTTCATATGAACTTTTTTCATATTTTAATGTGGAGAGCTTCGTTCTGAAATTTGTTACCTTATTGTAGAAACATTGTATATAATATGCGTACGTGCATATACAGGATATCTAGTAACTTTTGACAAAGCGTTCATATGCAGATAGAATGGTCTCAATTAAGTCGGAAAGTCCTAAACAATTTTTGAATTTTTGTACTAGTTAACATAATATTAATTTTTAAAGATTGTTGAATAAGCGCGATTCATCCGATCGTATCAACAAATACATGTTCATCGGTCGTGGATCGCTAGGTGGAAAGTTTTTTGTTTTACAGTGCCTAATTATTACCACTTGTAATAAACAAACTCTGTGCGCCTAGCGGCTATTTATTCGGCGATCTTTAGGAAGTAATATCTTGTTAATTATTGTGAAAATTGCAAAATGAGAACTTTTTAATTTAGTTTAGTCCGCTTTATCTGCACATGAGTGCTTTGTCAAAACTTATCTGAATACTCTGTGTACACACACATACGCACGCACACACACACGTATACACACACATGCGCGCGCACGCGTGAGGGAGTGTTTGATATTAAGTATGCCACCGTTAATAGGAGTTAGAAGATTAAATTAAATTGAAAAGTCCTGTATCATGTTGTAGTCATTGCAAAAATTAACGAGATATTAATTTCTAAAGCTCACCGAATAAGTGTGTCCATCCAGCTTACTGCCAAATGTAAGCATGCGGCATAGTACAACCGTCCAGCGCGGGAACTCCCCGCCCGCGCCGGGGAGATGTTTTCTTTTGCTACTCATGCATTGCTAAGGCCGCTTATAGCAAACAATTTCGCGCACGCCTAGCAACTTATGAGGTGGGTGTCCTATTTCATCGCGTGCTGCATTTGACGGTAGGCCGTGCTATTCAGTAACTTTAGAATTTCTCCTTAAATATTACGAAAATTACAAAATGGTACAGGATTTTTCGATTCAGTTTATCAGATCCTCTCTACCTATCCGTGAACGGTGTCAATATCAAACACTCACCCTATATACCTACCCTATACAAACACAAATAGGAAAAAATAAGGCCAATATAAAAAAATATAAAATAGTTATACAAGATGTCTCAAACTTTTGACATATGTTTGTGGACCGGACTAAACTGAGTCAAAAAGTCTTCTATTATTTTGCAATTTTCGCAATAGTTAATGAGACATTAATTTCTAAAGATTGATTAATTTCTAAAGATAAATAAGCGAGTAAAATCGACATATAAGACAATTTTAAGGCTCCTGAGTAGTCATCACATCCCTAAATTGTGACATCAAAATTGATAAATGACACGTTAATTTTTGTTACGTGTCACTTATAAATAAAGATTTTGGATAAAACGAAATGATGAGATTGCTTTAAAACAATTATAAAAATGGGCAAAAGCTATCCTTATTCCTTCTGACAATCATTAAATAATTTTAAAAAGTTATAAAAGCCACGTGAAAGTAAGAATTGTGCATGCGTATAAATAAGTCAAGTAAAAGCACTTCACATGCCTTTTATCATTTTTTACGATTATCTATGGACGATAAAGATAGTTTTCGTCCATTTTTATAATTGTTTTAAAGAGATCTCATCATTTCATTTTATCCAAATTGTCTTAATTTACAAATGGCACATAACACAAGTTAACGTGTAATTTCTTGCTTCTTGCTTTGTAATCAAGGCTCATGATACTTTAAAATAAACTTTAAAGAATTCAACGAATACTGACACTTTTATTTTCCTTTTTTCTGTTTTATATCCGCCATATTGGATCAGCCATCTTGAATTTTTGCAATTGTTTATATGGCTTTCGATAGCTTATACTTATTTATGCTATGTATAAAGTGTCCCACGTAATTGTGATCACGATTTTTCCGGCACTTCCGATAATCTGAAAATTATTTTAAATAAAGTTATTCAGTTTTCAATCGACTACAAATTGCAATATTAAAAATTTGCAAAATATTCCTTTTTAGAAAAAAAGTCAAGGTCACCTTAATTTTTTTAACCTACGTATTTTTTGCTTCATAATATTATAACTGATGTCAAGACTAGTTCAACAACTGTTATACTATGATCTTGAAATGATTAAGATCAGACGTGTGAAATCAATAAACGGAAACGTTTTTGTGAAAAATTATTTGGTATTAAACTTTACATATTTTTCATTATATTCAACAGAAAAAATGTATATAGATAAATTGAGGAACGTAGTCATTTCTGATTTCGTAGTATTCCCGAATGTAGTTCACAATTTATTACACATATGTTTATATTTAGTATGTACGTAGAAAAAAATGTCAACATAAATTGTAGTACTTGTAGCATACCTTGAACACTGTCACGACTTTATTTATACTTGTGTTCTTTCTTAGAGTGCGGTCGAGTTGCCGTCACGAATGCTTTGAAGCATTTTTTGATGATTTTTGATTTTTTGGTCAATTAGTAAAATTCTTTCTTCCGATTGGTTAATCAAATGCTTCGAAGCATTCATAGTGGTAACTCGACCACATCCTTAGTCTGTTATTAGAGCAAATCGTAGTTCAGTCTCAGTTTGTCGAAAATGTATTTCTATAATGGGAAAGATGATATGCTTGTTAATATAAAAATCTTTTTTTTACTGTAGAATATGTCATATAAAATTTAATACAAATAAAATAATTTTTCAGGAAAACGGTTCTTGATCCCACATGTTTAATTATTATATAAGATCATCTCAAGGTCATAGTATAGTAGGTCACTGAACTCATCTTGATATCAGTTACAATATTATGAAATAAAAAATACGTAGTAGCCATTTAAAAAAATTAGGGTGATCTTGACCTTTTTTTTAAAAAAGAATATTTTGCAAATTTTTAATATTGCAATTTGTAGTCGATTGAAAACTGACCAATTTTTATTTGAAATAATTTTTGTCAGATCACATCAGAAGTGCAGGGAAAATTATTATCATAGTTACGTGAAACATCCTGTATATATGGGGCACATTCTTTGTCATGTCGGTCACCATTCCAAAATTATATTTGTAGAAAAATCATCTTGCACACAAATATAGCTTCAAGCATAAGCTATCCATGTGAACAAAAGAAAACCATATGAACAATTGCAAAATTCAAGATGGCGGATTCCATATAGTGGATAGATAGCAAAAAAAAGGGGAAATAAAGTAAAAGTGTCAGTATTATAAGAAAGATAAATAATTCACTAGATATACGCACAATAGAGATACCAACAGCTATGTAGCTCAGTGGCAGGACGAAAGTCTACAAATCGGAGGAGAGAACAGGCCTGGGATCGAGATGAGGAGTGCCCTGATATTTTTCTCTGTTGTCGTCAATTGTTTACAGTATTCGTTGAATTCACTTTAAAGTTTATTTTCAAGTGTGTCATGGATCTGATTACAAACGAAACAAGTAAAAAATAAAAGAAAAATGTTCTTCATTTTAAGCGCAAAGATACGTTTATCACGATTAGATATTTAACATAAAAAGGATAGAATACATATTTGCAACAAAAACTTTATAAAAAATAGAAAAAGGAATATTAGTGTCGTTTCACCATTTTCGAAGCTTTTAATACGAAATTGAAGTAAATTTCTAATCGCGCTATCAACGCTATTTGTATCATACTATCTTTGTTTCATTTAATGGACGATGAAAATAGAATGACACAAATAGTGCTAATAACGTTTCCCCGAATCCAGCCTAAATATCCTGATATTATCAAATGCTTGGATGGATCTAGCTTTATGTTATTAACATGTTCTTTCAATCTCGTTTGCAATTGTCTTTTAATTTGCCTACGTATGACGCATCGCAATTTTTACAATTAATTTTGTAAATTACATGATTCTTGTAGGAATCCGTTTTGTCCTTATGGACTTATAATATATGTATTTACTAATTTAATTTTTCGTTACCAAACGTAGTTATTAATTTATTAAAGATAGAATAGATGTAATTGATGCCTTTAACAAATGGAGCTACTATAAAATCTTTTTTTGTAATATTCGGAGAAACGTCAGCGTCAACTACAATTATTAAGAAATTTTGACTTGTTCACAAATATATTTTTTAATTTTTTATTTATAATATTAAAAATAAGATCCAGAGGATAACTATTATCCAACAACAAATTTATGCAAATCTCGATGTTCTTCTCATAAAAAGACGAATGAGATAATAGAATGGCATGATCGATAATGCTGTATATAGTTCCTAATTTTTGGCATTTAGGATGATTCGACCAATATGACAAATAATGTCTAGAAAATGTTTCTTTATGGAATTATTTTTTTATTACAATTTTGTTGTCTTTTCTTATCAATGAGATGTCCAAAAAGTTAAGACAATGTTCTTCTCTTTCTTCATTGTGAATCTTAATCGCTAATGGTAACTGTTAAATTTTTGAAGAACGTCATCCAGTTCATTCTTAGTGGGAAAGATGAGCAAAATGTCATCTACATATTTGAAATAGACGGGTAGCTCTAATATGCTCAAAAGACTTTCTTCCGAATCTTGCAATGTCAGCGATAAAGGGGAATCCATCGGAGAGCCATATGTCTGTTTATATATTACGTTGTTAAAAATAAAATAAGTAGATGATAACACGAATTCTATGGCTTTAATGAACTTTACTTTCGGTAATTTTGTAGATTTTTTTATGTGTTTCCATCTCCGCCAGCACCAAGTCAAGTGGAACGTTATTAAACAAGGATGTTACATCAGACATTCAATCACGCTCAATCCAGAAATTTTATTATAAAATTCGAAACTATTATTAATATATCTCCTTGTTTTAAAGTTACTGACAGAAATGATTTCCTTCAGAAATTTTACCAATGAGTATAAAGCCGTATTAACTGAGGAGATTAATTCTAAATGGAACATTGATCTTGTGAATTTTTGGAAATACGTAAGCTTTCGGAAGGGGAGGATCACTTGAACGAAGATGAAAAGATTCTTTTTTAGAAATATACTAATATCTTTTTTCCCCCATTTTTTTTTATTAAATCATTAATATTTCTTTCTAGAAATTTTTCCGGATTTTTCTTAACTATGGAGTATGTATCCTTATTCATTCATAATTCTTCCACTTTTTGTATGTAAACGTTTTTTTTTCTAAGATGACAGTGACATTACCTTTATTTGCGCTGATAAAAATGATATTTGGATTTTTTTTTTAAATGATTTGGTAATTTTATTAATATTAGGTGTAGTAAAAAGAAATCCATTATTTTTCCAATAGATGGCTTTAGTAATCTATATCACGCGTAGACGAGATACAGATTATTAAAGCCATCTATTGGAAAAATAATGGATTTCTTTTTACTACACCTAATATATGTTAATCTATCGTCGATCATATTTTTCTGATTATTGTTATGCAAAAATTTGTAAAAACAAGAAATAGCAATGTTTCTAATTTTAGGTAAGACTCTAGAGAAATTTTTATTTTTTGTAGGTTCGATGTTTTTTATCAATTCATGAATGGTTTTTTTTTATGCAGAGTGCAAGGAGGCTAAAATTTCCTCTCAATTGTAACAATGATGAGACATCGGGGGAGTGGAATATTAGTTAGATTGATAAATCAATTGTTGTTAGTAATTACCAAAGGATTTATGGATTTTCTAGAATCTATGTTTATATTAAAAATTGTTTCGTTTTCAGAATTTATAGGCTCCCGTTTGTCAATTTTGATGAATTTGAGGTGATTTTCCTTATTGAGGGGAGAGAAAGAGAGACATTCTCAAAGTATGAAACAAAAAGGTTTTAATTGTCTAATTGAAATGTGGCCAATATACCTTGTCTCTCTTTAGCTTCCTCATCGGAACTCTAAAAATAAAAAAACATCATTAATTGTTCTTGCTGGTTTATGGATGTCTTCGTCAAAGTGTTGGACATATCCCAGATGTCATATAACTGTCATTACGCACCCAATCGTACGATAGCCATTTTTGTAAGAGCAATAATATTCTGGAATGGCTTGAGCTTCTTCACCATCACATTCTGCCAAAACGTACACATAGCGAGTATGATTCATATGCCTAAATTGTATTCGAGTTTTGACGAGAATCATCATATATTGTATGATTATATCATAATTAGCAAGATTTGTTGTCTCAACATCATGACTTATCTGTATAAAACATTGTCTGTAATAATCATATGCTCCCTGTAATATGACCTGTTTAATCTAATATGATCCCATTAATATAAATCATCTTTTGTCAATACTGAAAATCCTTCTAGCTCATCATCCAACGAGACAAACGTGACAGTTTTGCGGTTCAGATTTTTTTCTTGGATTAATCGAAATAGCAGCTTTGGTTTGTGCATCGATCTAACATAAGTTCTGCAATCTCTTCCGAACGTTCTGTGTCTGATATGATGACCGAAACATGTTATGAACAGCGGCATTTCGAAAATCAATTATTAGATGGGGAATCGATTGGATATACCATAAACGATAAACAATTAAACGATAAACAATTAAAATACGCGAAGCGAATTTTAAGATGCCCATTGATAACTTCCACGACAAACCTGACTTTAGTGACTAATCGCGAATTATTACCAAGCGTATTGCTTAGTTGACTTTCACTAGGTGAAATGATATCTGGCATTTTGATTATAAATCCCTTACGTTCCAAATATTCCCTAATGTCACGAAAACCTTTGTCAACAACAAATACATCACCCTTGAGAAATCTATAACGCACCTCAGGCATCTTTTCCATAATTGTTCGCATGATGATTGGATATAGACTAGCGATATATGGTCATAATAGCGAATTTTGGATAGTTCTCATGGATAGCACTCAGGAAACTTCCTCTATAAAGTTGAGCTTATGGAATTTTTGATTCTCTTTTGATACCTTAAAATTTTAGGCATGTCTTAAAGTTGTTCAAATTCCCCAAAATAAAACTGGACATAGTCTTTTAAAAGGTACAATCTTGCTACGTATTTTTAGGTTAGCGTGTATTATTTAATTAAATAACTAATTAATTAGTAATTATTAATTTGTTAAATTGTAAAGACTATAATGCGTTATATATAGGCCAAACCTATGGTTTTGAGAAAACAGCTAAAAAAAATAGAACATAAATATTACATACAATTAGATTCCAAGAAAGACTCAATAATTGATGAAAACATATAGTAGAATATAACCATTCCTTTGATTGAGAAAATTGTTTAATCCTTAATATTATATGCTGGAGTGACCAAATTGTCGGGATTTTGCAGATCGATATAAATCTCTGAATTTACTGAACGGAATAAAAAATTTTACAGGATTAAAGTAGACGCAAAATTTGGGAGTGTTGCAATAGACTTTATATTAAAATTAGAAAAAAGTTAAAAATTTACATTTTTTTCAACTCGTAGAGCTGTCATTTGACGTAGATGTTTCCTTAATACAAAAGTTTTATAGCTTGTATGGACCAAACTATAGTACAGCACTCAGCGTATTACGTGCACAAACAATATTGAGTTTATGAAACTCAGATTAAAAGCTTCAAAAGGAATATTTATATTGATCTGCAAATAATGTGTATACGAATGCTGAGCGAAGACTCGGAATGGTAAACAAAACAATAATTGTGTCTAGCAATAGATGTTTGATTTTCTAAGAGATGGCGTTGCAATATGTGATAAAGATAAATTTGCGTTTGAGCGAGACACAACGATATATAATAAGTATAAGAAATGAATGAAAGATGTCACTATTATCGAATTTGGAATTTAAAAAAGTTTGTACTGTCGCCCTCAATCAAGTTCGGCCGTCGATCCAACATCCCTTTAACATCAAACCGAATTACTATAGAAAACTTATCAGAA
The DNA here is from genome assembly GCF_024713525.1 of Acromyrmex echinatior. NCBI lineage: Eukaryota > Metazoa > Arthropoda > Insecta > Hymenoptera > Formicidae > Acromyrmex > Acromyrmex echinatior. Next base: position 1,977,194 of record NC_141858.1, on the reverse strand, counting down.
ATATTACACATAAAAAAGCAAAAAGTGACTTAAATGAAAATACAGGTACCGAATTATTTAATAATTGTTACTTTGATATCTTTGACAGACTTGTTGAGATTAATTAAAAAACAAATACCGTTGTGTAATTTTTGAAATAACGCTAACGTGAACAGTTGATGTACATTGTCAGATAGAGCTTGCATTTATTTGAAACACATTGATTAGATATTAAAATATGCATTAGAGGCTGCTTTTTACTTGATTAAAATTTATGTAAGTGTCGATAAAAAATACAATGACTAACGGGCAATTGAGAGAAGTAATCAACGCCGTTATTTGTGCGTAATAGTTAAACAAATGTATTATTCAAGACATTTACATACTAGAAATTGATGGAGACAGACTTAATTTTTTGGATGTTATAATCATAAATAACAATGGAATATTAGAATTTAACACATACCATAAACCAACTTTTTCTGGAAGGAACTTACCTCAGTTTCCTATCTTTCGATCTTCTCTCACAAAAGAGAGATTCTAATGATGAATAGAATATTTTTATTGTCACACCCCAAATATTATGAGGAGATTCTTAGATTTATTATTAACACTCTTTTGGAGAATAATTATCCCATTAAGTTTATTTTTTACACGACAAATTCGTCTTAGATCTTTATTCATACATAAGACGCTCAAACAGGCAGAACCGAAGAAAGATGAAAAGGATAAGGTCACATGATTTGCAATTCTATTTTTACCTTATCTTTATGGAAAATTCAATTACAAAGTCTTGAATATTAAACTGTCCTGGTTTAGTATGAATAAATAACTTGATGGAATTATCAAATCTCAGAAGGATGTTTTTCCATATGGTTCTAAGAAAAATGTATGAAAAATTTGCTGCAAAAGTTGCAATGCCTCATATATTGGACAGACAGGAAGAAAATTGAAAACGAGGATTGCTGAGTATTGAAACAACATTAATAATAGTAAACTTGGAAATCCGTCTATCATCACGGAAACACAGGAGAAAATTTGAACATGATTTTGATTTTGGAAGAACACAAAAATTTTGGATATTTAGAAAGAAGACTGGTTTTTGAGATGCTTCACATCCATCTCAAGAAAACAATTTAAATTTAAAATTTGATTTCTTACATCATGCATATCTGAACATTTCGAGATCTGAACCAATATGATGGTTCATTTAATTATTGTTGACTATCTTATATACAATATTTTTCATGACTTTTACTGACACTGTAATGACAGTTTATTATTCGATATGCTTCTCACTCATATTATGTTTATACCAGAGCTATAACTTCAACAATTTATTCGTGTGCGAATTATTACTCTGTACGAATTTTATATATCCATTCTTTCAAAATAATTTATTAGGTGTTGGAATTAATTCGTAGCGTTTTACAAGTGATGGGAAGTACTTTCATTAATGTATTTTTTAATGCTCATGTGAAATAAATAACATTCTTTCATTAAAAACGCTACGAATTAATTCCAACACCTAATACTTTTCGAATATTGGTCATAATTAGCAACTGGTGAGTTTACATTATTTCTACAGATTTACATTATTGTTTACATCATTCTTTAATATTCACTACGTTATTCTGTAATGCTCACTCAGCCAAACAACTTATTGACAGGGATGTTTCTTAAACATGGAATTGAAGAGACTCCTCAGCTGTTCTTTTAAACTTATTCGGTACGATTAATTTTTGAATAATTTCTACATAGGACATCGCTGATGATGGCTCGAACGAAGCTGAAACGTCCGATTCTTTTCGTTTGTATGTAATGTCTTGAACAAGATATTTGTTTAATTATTACACACGAATAACAGCGTTGATTATTGCTCTCAATTGCCCATTAGTTATTGTAATTTTTATCGCCTTTCTTATCTTGAGAGCTCAATTTATTCTATTTTTATAATTATGTAAATATACTATTGAAGTGAAAAAACGAAAAAGTCGCAGATTGTTATTACAATTAAAGTTCAAAAGTTCATAATCTTTGAAAGAATATCGTAATCACATTGCAAAATACGTATTGCATATACAGTGTGTTTCAGACTCAACATATAACCTACTAATGACAGATTTTTAAAGTAATTTTGAGACGAAAATTCTAATATTATTAGGTGTTGGAATTAATTCGTAGCGTTTTTTAATGAAAGAATGTTATTTATTTCACATGAGCATTAAAAAATACATTAATGAAAGTACTTCCCATCACTTGTAAAACGCTACGAATTAATTCCAACACCTAATAAAATATCGAGACTGTAATGGTTTTTGAATTTTAAATATTTAAAATTGCGAGTCTACGAATCATATCGCCTAAAGTTTGTACTTGTATATGTAGTTAACATTTTGCGTTGTACTGCAGAACAAAACGTGCGAACTTTAAGCGATATAATTTGCTAATTTTAAATGCTTATAATTCAAAAACTATTATAGCCTCGACATTTTGATATTAGAACTTTCGTCTCAGAAATCTGCCAATTAGCAGATGATGCATTGAGTCTAAAACATCTATGTATTGCACATTAATATAATGACACATTTCTCCTATATTTTTTACATTACTGGACTTAATTCTTTCGCACATGGGCAATAACGAATCAATAGATATCTGTAAACTTATATAGACTAAGAATTTATAGACTACTTTTATAATTATAACATCGCTAGAAAATTATACCGACATATAATATTCATGTATAGTATTGTTATAATATATTAATTCTTAACGGCGATGTCTCACATGTTAGGTGTTTATCGACAAAAAATTAAATTCGGATTTTATCATGCATTTTTGTATTAATTCGACTTTTACCGTTGATGAAGATCTAGTTAAATCGGAACGTTCCATATGATATATTTGTATAAGATATATTATTAAAATAAATATTTATATAAGATATATTATTAAAATAAGAGCAATCTCTCATCACTTTTGCTCGTATATTGGCCTTATTTCTCCTTATTAATATTTATATTGGCTTTATTTCCCTTTATTAATATTATTTACAATACGAGCTATGTTATTATTTTACATACAAATGCAAGTTGTTAAGAATTTTAGAATTTATAAATAATTAATATTTTTAGGGTACATACTACTTCTAGTGCAGAAACGGTTAGATCATGTTTGGATGTTGTCGCAATTTGTTCTGTTGTACCAAAAGTTATGTTGCTGCTATGTGAAAGAGTTGATATGCCAGACATGTCAATGACAATGGCGATTAATCTTTTGCTAGCTGCAGCTGAATGTGAAATTATTGCAGATGCTGATGTACAAAGAGCAGCACTTAGAGCTGTAATCAATTGTGTATGTGCTCCCATAAACAGAGTATGTTTTTTAATAATAAATTATATAAATTATAAAAATTATAGCGTACGTACGTGCTTTTATATGCAAAATTATTAGAAGAAACATGTAAAAAAAAATCATATATTTCTATTTTATTCATATATTTCTATTTTTTAAAATAATGATAATCTTTATATAATTTTGAAAGATTTATTGTACAATCTGAAAGGGGACAAATAAATTACACGGTTCAATACTTTTTTAAGGCCTGAACAAACGAAACGTTTTTTAATGAATTTTTATTCGCTAAAAATGAATCCGACCCTGGAATTGGCCTAATCCATCAGGTCTTAAAAAAAAATTGAGATTAAATGTGCCAAACATTTGGCACATTTAACTTCAATTTTTCGCCACATTTACTATTTTTACATGGCTAAAGTAATTAAAAATGCTATCTTTTATCTATAAAATAAATTTATATTTATTACGGTACGATTTTTTTTATATGCATAATTAGTATATTATAAATCATTAAATTGAATAAATAATAAATATTAGTAATTATTAAAAACGACTTGTTTTTTTACACTAATTGATACTTCTCATTATTCTGTGCAAAAAAGTGGTTACCAAAATTGAAAAGGTTTACGAGATATTTTCAGAGTTGGGAAGGGTTATTTTTCCGTTATTTTTTATAATAAACAATTAATTGATAATGACGTTGCAATTTTTTGTAACTAAATGCTACAGTTGTGTTCAGGTTAGAAAAGTCGACTTTTACAATCTTGGCACAACCTTAGCGTTTAGTTACAAAAAAATTGAATGTCATATTTATTATAAAAAGTAACGAAAAAAGTAATGCTTCTCAACTCTGAATATTTTATAATATATTTTATGTTAAAATGCGCCAAAATAATGTATAAAATTTCATAAAGTACTGATTTTTTTATAACTATATTTTAATATTTTTTAATGCAGAATACACTAATCGTATATTTCATTTTAATAAATGGGCGATGAATTTAAAAAAAAAATTTTTTTTCAAAAATTAATTTTACCATTATTTGTCCTTCTCCAGACTGTGCAACTTTTGTCTAAAAAGTTTTCTTCTGAAACTTACAGATTTTGAGATATTTGGGTGAATAAATTAAAATTATTCACTTTGACAAGGAGAGGCTCGGATGTTCGGAATTTAGAAAAATCCGAAACTTATTACGTAAAGTTTATCATCTAAACTTTATTTTGGCCAAGCAGTAAAACGCGCTTTTCAGTCAATGTTGAGAAAATCGACTTTAAAAAATTTCGAGCGGGGTATGTCATGGTCATCTTTATTTCCAAGTCGCGGTACCTAATATGGCAACGTTGCATCAACTGATAATAACCGGCTTGCTATATAATAAGTTAATCGAACTAAGAGGCCTATTTTATAACTCTTAACGACAATTGTTGATGTCATTGCGCAGCTTTTTCACTCTACATGATATCTGCGCAACATCAATGACTGTTGTTAAAAGTTACAGAATCGGCCCTTAAATTTAATCAAGTTTCTCAATTAGTCTCTTAACAATAAAATTTAATTTCCTCACTTTTTCCTCATTATTATTTTCATTTTTACTGTCATTATTATTGAGAAATGATTGAAGTCATACTAGATAAATATTAACGCATATACATACAACACGCAGTGTCTGTTATTTTCCGTATCTTGTCTTGAAAATATTCTTTATTTGTGATTATCTGTTTAATTTTTTACTGTTTTTCAGAATCCATTTCAAATCATCCATAATCTATAAAACTACTGTTCTGAAATTTAATTGTTTAATCATTATTAACATTAATACATCCTTGAGCTTTAAGTAAATTAGTGAAAGCGATCTTATATAATACTATTTTATGGTTACAAATTTATTTATATTTCATATTTCAAATTTTTTGTTATATTAATTCTGTTCTTAAATAATTGTAGGAGTATAAATAAGTTAGTAGTATAAATAAGTTTCCGCCGTTTTTTATCAAAAATTGGGCATTTATTGTGAAAGAACAGTACATAATGTTTTATTCGAAGTATTGTCCATCGCTAGCCACTACTTTTTCCCATCTTTCTGGCAGCATACGGATATCGCGTCGGAAGAATGCTTCATCTTTTGAAGCTATCCACGAATCGACCCAATTTTTGGTATCTTCATATGATGTGAAGTGTTGCTCAGACAGACCATGTGCCATCGATCGAAACAAGTAGTAATCAGAAAGAGCAATGTCTGGTGAATACGGCGGGTGGGATAAAACTTCCCAATTGAGTGTTTCCAAATAGGTTTTGACCGGCGCCGCAACATGTGGACGAGCATTATCATGCAGAAGAATAACTTTGTCGTGTCTGGAGTAGTAGTGGGCGCGTTTTTCCTTGAGTACTCGGCTCAATCTCATCAATTGTGTTCGATAGAGAGCCCCAGTAATGGTTTCATTCGGTTTGAGCAACTCATAATATACGACACCAAGCTGATCCCACCAAATACACAACATGAGCTTTTTTCCATGAATGTTCGGCTTGGCTGTTGATGTTGAAGCATGGCCAGGTGGTCCCCATGATTTTTTCTTCTTTGGGTTATCGTAGTGAATCCATTTTTCATAACCAGTGACTATACGATGCAAAAAACCCTTTCGTTTGTGCCTGGCAAGCAGCCACATGTGAAAAATCGGCGTTCAACGTTTCTCGGCGTCAGTTCATATGGAATCCAATTTCCTTGCTTTTGAATCATTCCTAATGATTTTAAGCGATGTGAAATTGCTGGTTGAGTCACTCCTAATGTAAGTGCAAGTGCTTCTTGCGTTTGGCACGAATCTTCATCCAATAATGATTCCAATTCCGCGTCTTCGTACACTTTCGGCCTTCCGCTACGTTCTTTGTCTTCGACGTCAAATTCACCGTTCTTAAACTTTCGAAACCACTCACGACAACTTCTTTCACTTAAGGCAGCCTCACCATATGCTTCTACAAGCAATCGATGCGCCTCAGCTGCAGATTTCTTCAAATTAAAGAAGTAAATCAAAAGCTCCCGCAAATGACGTTTATTCGGCTCAAAACTCGACATTTTCGCACGAAAAAAGATATATGATGCTGATACAAAATCGCTAATATTTCAAGGTTATGTTGTTACCAGATGTCCAATCTTACGATATGACGTTTTACAGCAGACAAAAAAATTCATAATTTAAAATTATATCACGTTGTAATTCTTCAGTTTTTTTCTTTCTGCTGCTTAATTAAGACTTGTTTTTTTTTTGTTTCAGAATCTTGTAGAGTTGTTGTCAGTGGTATAGATAAATATTTTGGTAAATTTGAAAATAATGTTTGAATTGCTTGAGAAACTATTCTGTTCAATCTATAGTATCAAATTTAACCTAATATAATTAGTTACCACTGCTCCTACTAAATATATCGTTATTTTATACTAAATCGATACTTAAATTTGACATTACATCGTGTTAATTTGATTTTATACAATGTCAAATATAACTTACGTATTTCAGTATAAAATAATGATATAATTGAATAGGAGCAGTGGTGACTATTTACATTAGGTTAAATTTGATATTGTAGATATAACAGTGTAACATAGATCTCTGTCTAGGAAAAAATTTTTCTATACCGTTCTCATCTTTATAATATTCTTTCTTTGAAATAAATGCCCGTTAAAAATTTTTCATAAACCACAGCTAGTTTTCCTGGTATCCAGTCTTTTCGAGGAATATTTTTTAACCATAGTTGTAATTTTTCATCTTTTAGAAACTCAAAAATAAAAATTATGTTTTCCTTTTCTGTTTTATAATTGCTTTTATAGTCTGGAATGCAACACTTATCAAGCATTTTGTATCTACAAGAAAATAAACATAAAATAATGATATTTATTAGGTGTTGGAATTAATTCGTAGCGTTTTTTAATGAAAGAATGTTATTTATTTCACATGAGCATTAAAAAATACATTAATGAAAGTACTTCCCATCACTTGTAAAACGCTACGAATTAATTCCAACACCTAATATAATCATTTATAATTGAGAGGTTGGGCGGAATAAAGGCACAATTCTTAGGCCCTTTTTCCTTAAACAATTAGCTTTTTCATTTATTATTAATTATAATAGAAAAATATTGTAACATGTAACTTCTTAAAGATATTACATAAATTCATTTTTGATATTGTACTCATTTGTGTATAATAAAAAGCAAGTTATTTTAATTTTTATTAATATCAAGATTTTATAATTAGGCCGTTATTCCGTCCATCTCTTCAATTGATGTTAAGACAATCACATAAGAAAATATTCACTTTTCTGACAATTTTCTTCATTCAAAAGATTAGATATCAGAAAATAGCTTTTTTTCAAAATTATTGATCTTGTTGATAGTTACAAATAAGAAATTTTTAGTACTTAGGTGTATTTTATACATGAGTATATTCCTCTTGGTCGGCCAGCACGCAACGTTGTCAAATTTACACTGTTACGACCTGAAAATAAAGATGGTTATGGTGTACACTTAAGCAGGTATCTTCTTCTTCTTCTTCTTAGTTAATGGCTCCTGCTTCCAAGTATGCAGAAATAATACGGCCAGATCACGGCGTAAAATTTTCCTGAAGCGATGAGTGTCAAATATTCAGAGGAATTAGTGTATGACGATATGATTCGTCACTGCACTCAAAGCCTCAACAGGTTCTAAGCAGGAGGGCTAGCGGGCTAAGACGCGCCGCTGGAAAGGATGGTCAAAGCCGAACGCAAGTGCAGGAGCGCCACAAATGTGCCGCGAGAAAGCGCCGCGAGAAAGCGCCGCGAAAATTTAAATTAGAAATTCCGGTTGCAGGCGATACCAAAACTCGCGAACAAACGGCATGTTCTGGCAGAAGGATTACATAGGGCGTGGATAATAATTGAGTCATTAAGGTTTAGCGTGTTATCTTGGGAAATATCTTGAAATGTCTGTCACAAGGGAGTAGGATTCAGAGATGGAGCAATCGAAGATGGTATGAACGAGGTCTTGAAGAGGGGCTCCACACGGACCGGAAGGATCATTAATTAAGTTTTTTCGGAAGAAGCTATGGTTGAGGTTGAAATGATTGCTTCTCAATCGATTCACCATGGTTACCAACATGCGAGAGATATGGGTATCATAGAACCATGGTCTTTTCTTCTTCACATAAAAATTATGGGAAAAATAAATTCCCTTTTCCCGAGATGTTTTTTGTATGTATTTACCGAACTCCTTACCTAAATATGCTTTAAGTATTGAGAACAGATCCGAATAGGGGACCTTAAAGTTATATTCGACACCTTCGACAAGCTCTCTTGACCAGCTCATCGGTGATCTCATTGCCGCGGATGCCACAATGTGAGAAGACCCATGTAAAATTGAATTGAGTTTTATTAAATTTAGTCTCCTCGATTAAGGCTTTAGTGTACGAAATAATTATTCGTTCTATTATAGGATCCCTTAAGTGCTCGAGAACGCTTTTTAATCCTTTAAGTGCATCGAGAACGCTTTTTGAGTCCGACTATGGTAACCTGCTCTAAATTGTCATGCAGAGTTATGAGCAAAGCGTTGTATAAAGCCCAAATTTCGGCCATAAAAACTGTTACGTAAGAGAATAGTTTATATACATTTCTTTTAGGTTTAGCTGTGGAAAGTAAACCGCAGAATCCACATATATACTATCATCGATGTTAGACCATCCATGTAGAAAATAGTGGAATCGCTTAAAATATCTCAGAATGTATTTTCGAAAATAGTTGCATGCTTTGCAGAGGAATAGATTTTAAATTTCTAGAGATTTGAGGTGGCAAGATTGAGTATGTGATGTCAGTAATGGTGGAGTGAAAAGAATTCTGAAGGAATTTCTCTTTTGAGAAAATATGTGGCTGTTAAGTAATCAAACCTCTGATTCAGAAGGGATTTTTTAGTTTCTGCGTGCATTTATCGGGATAGAGACACGAACCACAAACTAAACATAGGGCTTGATTTTGTACGCGTTGAACTTTAAGTAAGCTCTGGCTATCCTTAAGTGCAAAGATAAGAGACGTGCGAATCATGGATTTATAAATAGATAGAAGGAGGCTTGGATTAGCCCTCTTCCCCTCCTCCCCCATCATGTGCCCCTTAAGGCCGATATAATTGAATTGATGCGTCTGTCCTTACATATTTCATATGTTTCTTTCCTGACAGTTTAGAGTCCAATTCGACTCCCAAAAATCTTATCGGAATGATCTTCCCCGCCAAGTTAACTGAGAGATTCCTATTTTCTTTTAGAGAATTATCTACGTTTTGTTGGAAGATATTTCGAGACCTCTATTCATCAGATTGTATGTCGTTCAACTGAGTGAAGAGCTTCCTTCATACTTAGAAGCATAAATGACAATGTCATCGGCGAACTGAAGAAAGAGGTATTAGGGTTCAGAACGTTATTAATTTTTCTGAAGTAAATATTAAACCGAGTTGGGCTAAGAATGGAATTTTGTGGAGTTTTCTTACGTGAGACAAACGGAGAAAATAGGGAGCCTTGAACAACAAATTAAATGTTACGCGATGCGATTAAATTATTAATGAATTTGATAAGACGCGGGGGGAGAAAGACCATGGTTCTATGATACCCAAATCGATAAGATCTTGAATCAGAATATGTGGGAGAACATTATCAAAAGACGACTTTATGTCTATGAAAATGGCTTGTCTCTTGTTTTTTAATAAAGGCCATATGAATATGTATAGTGAGAATAGTTAATTATTGTATCTTGGCAGAATCTGAACTTTCTGAGTCCGAATTGTCAGGAATGAGAGACACGAGGAGGAGAGGAAAGAGATTTTGTAATCCAATAAATTCTATTGAGTACCATGCGTTCCAAAACTTTCAGCGCACAAGAGAGATGAGTCGATAGCCCGAACCATGCGGCTTAGGGAGGGCTTAAGGTGGATAAACGAATGAGTCTATTGATCAGGGAAAGAGGAGAATTGATAAAGTAGGTTAAGTAAGTTTAATAGGCATAGTAAAAGCTTTTCAGGAAGGATTTTAAGTACGTGGTAGCTCACATGATTCGGACAAGAGAATCAGGTTTAACTGAGTTCAATGCTGCTTTAATTTTATTAAAACTGAATAGTGAATTCAGCCAGACGAGGCGTCTCCCCGTACGCTCAGGAATGTAAGAAGTAGGATGAGAGCAAGATGAAGGACAGAATTTATCAATAGTTTCCTGTGCCTCAATGGCGTTCTTACTGCGGAAAGAATGCGACTCGCCCTCAGAGAACAAATGTCTTAAATCGCTTGAGTATGTGCCAAACCTCCGGGAAGGGAGTAAGATAACTAAAGGTTTTCGCAGTAATCTCTCCATTCTTTACGTTTAGCCCTGCAAAGGATCTTTCACATTTGGCAGACCGCCTCGCGATACGCATCATAGTTTTCGATAGAAGGTACTAATTTGTAAGCTTTAAGAAGAAAGGAACTATTTTTAACCGCCTCATCGCACCAGGAGACGGACGGTCCCTGCTCTTGTAAAACTTGGGTTTTTCCGGTTTTTTCTGGGAGGAAATGCGATTTATACACGACATAATGTGCCGAATAAAATTATAATCTTGGAGAGCATGATAGAACTAAGGCAGGAAATTCTTCGACATGTTCCTCCAACCAGACTCTGACACATTGTCATTGAGTCCGAGAGAAACGGATTTTATTAGAAAAGATGTTAACCGAATGGGCAAACGAGTTGATCTCAATGAAAACCAGAAATTGATTATTACCATGCAAATCCTCACCGATCACTACGTTACAGATAAGAGAGAGAAGTTAGGAGAAGTGAAGACAAGATCAAGAATTGAGGGGGCCCTAATGGAATGGGAAAGAAAGGTATGTACAGAATTGGTTTAAGCAGGAAAGGTTTAAAGTACCGGTCAAATCATTGAGGTTCGAGCCCATAAAACTGGATTGTGTTGTGAACAAAGATAAGCATTCCTCTAATCGTTGGCAGACAAGTTGAAACGAAGACAATCAAAATCTCTGATCGAAAAGGTAAATGAATTCAGACATGTTTCGGTAAGAATATTGATGTCAAGATCTTCTAATAGTTTTTCTATCTCGGGTCTTTTAAAGTAGACCACGATAATTCCAGAATAGCAATCTAAGAAAGTAAGAGCCTTTGTAAGACTGGATATATATTGAGGAATTATTGGCCATTGTGTGTGTTGTTGTTAAAAGCTTCAAGGGATTCATGGATTTAGCGAAGTCCGTTTCCTAAATGTGGATCATTATTAGTTACTGGATTACTTGTGATGATATTTTGTATTAAAATAATTATTGTACTTATAAGACTGACAAGATACGTATGAAAACTATTCTATCCTGGCTGGTAACTGGGATGAGAGGAAAGGAGGAAGAAGAAGGGAGGAGGATGAGGGAGGGAGGGAAGTTGATGGATGAGAGGGATTAAGAGGAGGGGTATGGGTCAACAGATGAGATAGATATTGATTTTCTCATCTTCTATAAGGAGCAATAAAACATATATTATGCGCATGGCGTTAATCCTGCTCCGCCCCTCCGATCCCGGTAGAGGGATGTAAGAAGGCGCAAGGAGAGAGCTGTTTAGCATGCACTCATTATGTTGTTGTGCGGAAGCCGAAGGGGGAGAGCGAGTCTTCTCACTGTACAACGGTCTCCCGTAACTCGGTTACATGTCCCCGAGATCCGAGATGGATCCCAACAGATCGTAAGGATTAACGTTGAGATAAGAAAAACATGGAGGAGGAGCACTCTTAGTTGGGAAGAAAGAAGAATTTGGAGATATTCCATAATGTACATTTTTTCATACGCCTCGCGAGATGTTTCTTGTATGTACGAGTATTTACCATTGTGTACATTCATAGTATGAGAGAACGAGGGAAGGGGAATGAAGGAGGAAGGGGAAGTCAGAATGGGATATAGAGGGCTGGAGGGAGGAAGTGGATGAAGGAGCTGAAGAGATTCCCAGTTTGCTGCGAGCTTTGGCATATGAAATATTCTCTATTCTCGCATATTGGTAAATTTGCCTTTGACTCGCGTACAAGGGGCATTTTGTAGGAGATGAGAAGTGTTCCTGACTGCAATTGCAACAACAGGGAGGAAGCTGGTGGCGTGGGCACTCTTCCAATTTTGAATGTCTATTGGCCGCATTTTGCACAGCGTGCAGCACTCTTGGAATCAGAACTAATGTGTCCAAATCTTAAGCAGGAAAAGCATGAGAACTCGGAAAATATACGGCAGTATATAGGAAAGGAAACAAACATGTATCTTACAGCAGATGGAAGGAACTGGCCTTGGAATTTTATCATCACTGAATAAGTAGGGATGAGTTCATCCTTGTCCTTCTTACGCTCCTTGCGGCAAAGTCTATGAGCCGAAATTATCTTAGTAGCCGAAGTAAACTCTTTACAAATTGTTTCCTCGAAAATATCAAGGGAGACGTTTCGCCAGATTTCATCACCTTAAAAGCAGGGATCGAAGTTTTCAGCTGGTGAGCTTTGAGAGCATCAAACTGAACAAGGCTGTTAATTTTTTTATAGTTATTAAAGGAAATAGATACTTTATTCCGTCCAGCAGACTTTACCTCAGTGATATTATTATTACCGACTAATTTAGTAACTACACAACTAATCATAATAGGGCTGAGGCGAGCTATCATTATCCAAAATCTTTTAATTTTTGTTACTACGTATGGGGGAAGATCCTTCGAGTCATACACGCACGTGAATTCCGATGAGAGGGCGGATTTACTGATAGAAGGACCTTTCAGTGTTTTTAAAGAGGGTTCCCCTGTTGTACTCTCTGCTTGATGAGGGCGTTTTTTCTGTGCGCTGGGCAACTCTTCAGCCAATAATGGAGAAGTCACCATGTTGCACCGTTCGTCATTGCTTGGCATCAGATCGACTTTATCGAGAATTTGCGAAGAGAGCATCAAAGAATTCGAAATATCTGATAAGAGGAAAGGAAGGGGGAGCGAGATCTTTTTCCAGATTACCTCAGTTGAGGGGACATTAAGTTTGTTTGCTTGCTCTGAAACCGAAGATGATCTTACTTTAGTTTTTTTACTCTTCTTACCTTTCTTTAAGCATCTCGGGAGGGGAATTCACAGACGATGACTTGAGGAATGCCGAGGTATTTGGCACGTATAACTTATAAGGAGATAAAGTCCTAGATTGTGAAGACTTATTGCTGGCTTTTTCGAAAAAGCTATCAAGTTCTTCGAAAGAAACTGATGTTTTATTCGTGCGCGGATTAAGGGAACGCGTCCCTCCCGGGTCCGGAGCGGTTATTCTCGCAGGCGGATTCTCTCGCATACCTCCGCCACAGAGAATCTAAAGTAGGAAACAAAGTAAAAGTGGGAAAAAAGAAAAGAGACCAAAAATAGAGATAGAATAGGGAAAAACTAGGAAAACTGGGAAGTGAAATAAGTTAAAATATTCAAAATACCCGTTAAATAAAGATTTCAATGACTACCCGAGAAAATGGCCAACTTGAATCCATTAAGCAGGTATCAACGAATTCCGTGGCGCAACGGATAACGCTCTTATCTAGTAATCGCTAGAGTTCCTCTAGTAAAAGTTAAGCCATCGAGTGATGATTTTTGATTGGTTCCGCCATATTCAAGGAACGAAAGCGATAGTAAGATAGAGAAATAGCTTGTTGCTTTCTCACTCTATCTCATACGCATGCTTCCTTAATTAATGGCGGATGCGCACGCGCGCGAGACAGGTGTCGTAACTCTTACTAGAAAAACTCTAGTAATCGCTAGAGATCCTACAGTCAGAGTTTGGCGAATGTAGACCAAATATGGCAGATAGAAAGAGATAACAGATATTGCTTTCTCGTATAAACGCATGCGCAAAAAGTGTTAAAATACGTGACAGGCAATACATGATGACAATTCTTAAAGAAACCAATTGAATTGATCAATTTGCCGAATTGTGCAATTGTAATTTGTTAATTTTCTCTTTGAGATCTCGGAGCGATTTCTAACCTCTTTGAGACTCATCTGCTTGTAGCCATCTATCTCTTTCTTTTCTTTCCATTCTTTTCATTTTCCGACAATGTACGAAGCTATCCGAAGAATACCAAGTGGAGAACCAATCAGAAGTTGTGCTAAACGTTTTTGCTAAACTCTGATTATATAGGATCTCTAGTAATCGCTGAATCACTAGTTCGATTCTCTGCCTGCACTTTCTTTTTCCTTTTTTTTTATTTTAATATTATTTTAATATTATTTATGTTATTTCTACGTAAAATTAATCAAATTTATAGTAATCAATGGATATTCAATATAAATGATATGCGATGTTAAATGGCCCACTATTACATGAGCTTCTATTACACCTTCCTTCATTCCTTCGCCTATCCAACGTCTTTACTTTCTTTCGTTCCCCATACGTCCATTCGATCTATACTATTACCTGAAGAAGTGATCGACCCGAGGATCCAAATGAACCGCATTGAATATCTGTGAAATTTGTCATTGTTTCTTTCCCTTGTGATTCCGAGAATTGAATGTTTTCGAGAATTTTGTGTTCCTAATTATATTCAAAAATATATAAAAATTTCAAGTTAAACTACAAAATTAAGCAAAAAATGAAATCAAATAAAATAAAATCAATCAAATAAAATAAAGGCATACAAAAAATAAATCTTAATGCAAAAAGAAAACCGTGTTTAATGTTCTCGTTGTATTGGATTTTATTTATCATATCATTGGATTTTATTTTCCATTACGTTATAAACGAAATGTAATTTTTATTAATATAATAAATAAATAATAAATAAATAATTTAATATAAATAATTTAATATAATAATTTAAATAATAAATAAATAATTTATATTGAATATCCGTTGATTATTATAAACTTGATTGATTTTACATAAAAATAACTATTAAATATTAAAATGATAAAAAAGAAAAAAGAAAATGCCGATAGAGAATCGAATCTGCGATCCAGTGACTACTAGGCAAGAGCAGTACCCATTGTGCCATGGGACTCGTTGATATCTGCTTAATGTTCAGTGTACATACCTCGCTCGGAATTTTTCAAAGTCTATTTTCTCGACATTGACTGAAAAGCGCGTCTTATTGCTTGACTAAAATAATGTCTAGGTGATACACTTCGCGTACCATAAGTTTCTAATTTTTCTAAATTCCGAACGTCTGAGCCTCTCCTTGTGAGTACAATACATATACATAGGATACCTATACATAGAATACCATATACAGGGTTGGCCATATTCGACGGAAAGATGTTTTTTTTTCAATCATGGGAAAGAGATGTTAGATCGAGTAACGACGTTTCCCATGATTGAAAAAAAAACATCTTTCCGTCGAATATGGCCAACCCTGTATATGTATATATTTTTTAAAATATCTTAATGACTACATTTGAATTTTTAAGGTTGGAGGAAATGTAGCTAGATATTCTATAACGGGATCTACTAAGAAAAAAGCAAATATTCACAATAGCGAAGAATTGATACAAAAAGTATGGGAAAGCGTTAGATCAAATAATGGAATAATGGTATGTGTTATCATATGTTAATTATTTGGATTAATATAATTTATATAAAATTGTTTTTTAACAGGTATTACTGCAATTAATGATGGTAAAAACACCCATCACTGATGCCGATAGTATACGAGCGTTAGCATGTCGCGCATTAGCTGGATTAGCACGTAGTGAGAAAGTTAGACAGATTATTAGCAAGTTACCAATGTTTACAAATGGGCAAATTCAGTCACTTATGAAAGATCCTATTTTACAAGAGAAACGGCAAGAACATGTTACTTTCCAAAAGTATGCTCTTGAATTAATGGAAAGGGTATCTGGTAAAGCAAAACCAACAGGTGCAGAATATGAAATTTCCTTAGTCAGTTTACATAGGGTAAGCTTCTATTAATTTGCATACATAACTACACATATTTCGAATAATTACACTTTTTATCAATTATAAATTCTTTGACAATTTTGAAGTACTGTTGAGTTTATATTTAGCATCAAAGAAACTAGCATTTATCTCTTTATTTATCTTTTCTTATAATTATATAATATTTTCACACAAAATAATTTTTTATTGTAGGCTAATGTTGTAGCACAGACGAGAATACAATATAATGAACAACAACTTAATCAATTAATATATCAGCATCTTATGTCAAAAGGTTTAACTGAAACGGCTAGTGTATTACACAGAGAAGCAAATTTGGAATCATCTACAATTATAAGAGCTACAACAACATATCAACCTTTTACATACCGAAATCCTACAAGTGTAACTGTAAGCTGAAACTATTGAGATCTCAATAAGATTTTTTAAAAATCTTTTAGATAAAAAATATATTTTTTATTTATTATATGCACGTACATACAAATACACACATACGCACGCATGCACGCACACTATGTATAAAATAAAACGTTAAATTTTTATCTTGGAAACAAAATATTTCAGAGAAAAACGTTTTATATAAAAGTTTTGTGACATGAGATGGTGGCATTAGTTTAATATTAGGTGGTTTTATCAAGATCAGAGCAAGGTCACATGGAATTTTTTGAATGAGTCTCTCCATTTTTTATTGCATATTCTCATAGTTTATTACTAGTAATTTACATAGAGAACTTTTCAAAACATTATAATAAAAGTTATTTTCATTAAATATTTTTTGAGTTGTATATAGGGCTTAAAAGTTACAGTTCCACCGACATTATCCAGATAAAAAAATATCCGCACAGTGATATCATGATATCGAATTATCCGCACGGCGTGCGCGCATATCATCACTATACATATGTGTCCTAATATGAAGATGTGTCTCTCTAATCCACATGTGAGACACATGATTCACATGCGTGCGGCATGCATAGCAGCAGTAACGGCTTAGCGGCTATATTAAAGTCTGCATCATAGGCGAAAGGGCAAAGTGTTCGACTAAAACCTCTTGAATGTTTAGGATCATGAAGTAGATAACATTTATCAAGATCAAGACCACTGGAGATCGATCCTCTTATTTTCATTTTTACGGTAAAGATGAAAATAACATGAAATCTTCAACAACCTTGATTTTGACAAATGTTATCCAAGTCATAATCCTGAATAACATTCAGGAAATTTTAACTGTCGGTCAGATATCTTGGATAATGTCGACGAAATTGTAAGTTTTATGCCCTTTAATTAGAAAAATATTAAATGAAAATAAATTTTATTATAATGTTTTGAAAAGCTCTCGAGGTAACCCACAAGAATGTGTAATGAAAAATGGAGAGTCCCGTCTAAAAATTTCAAAATGACTTTGACCTGACTTTAATAGCACCTAAGGTCAAACCAATAGTTACCCTCTTATGTCCCCCTTCGAATTTTACAACTTTTGTTTGACACTTCTGTTTTTTTTTTTGTATCTTCCATATTTTCGAGATATTTGTTTGAGATACCTTATATACAGAGTATTTGAATTTATATGATCAAACTTCGAGAGTGTGCAAGGAAGCAATAAATTAAGAAAAATAGCCCTTTAAAAATATGCTCATTTTTGTTTTGTTTTGGAGAAAATCGCAGAAAAAGACAAAACAATTTTCATTTTTATACTTAATTATTTACACTTATTTATTCACGTTATCATTTTTTTGCAGATATTGTTAAAATTGTTGGCTTCTTACAGCTTGCAGTAATGCAAGCATTGCATTTAGTATAGATAGCTTGTGTTACAGTCAAACACTGATTTTATGTACGACTTTAGCGATAATGTTTCAAAAGCAATGTGTGAGCATGCGCGGGCGGGTGAGCGTGCGTGCGTGTGATCATGATCGACTATTCTTACATTCGATAGTGATTGGTCAATTTCTTACGGTTTAAGACTTAAACTTATTGATAATTAGATAATTGGATTATTGTAGAAAGCCCATTAGACTTGCTCACAATGAAATTGTAATGGATTTTTCTTTATTTACATTGCCATGTTTTGTTGAAATAGAAATATTTGCTATAGTTCTTATCATAGAAACTCTAGTCAATTGAATAATGTTCAACTGAATTCGTTCATTTCAATTTTCAATTAAACGTCTTTCATTAATTATACAGGGTGCGTCACCAAAATCCGGACAAACCGAACATTTTTCTTTAAACAAAATGTTTTTAATGAAAAATTAAATATTATAAAAAATCCTTTTACATAGCACTTGAGGAATCCCTGTAGAGCACAATTATTCGATATATAAACTACATTCGAATACGTGTTTGATAATCAACATTTTTTAAAAGAATCGGTAACTGATTTTGCAAAAAAATAATTAAATAATTTTGTGCATTAAGGTTTGTTTGAAAAAAATATAGACCAATAACGTAATCTATTATTAAACCGGCTCACATATTAACAGACCATTGCCATTGTAATTCTTCATTCCATTGCCAAGATTTCCTTCAGAATAATAGTGACAGTTATATCTGTTGACGCCTCCACTCTTATTAAATGTGGCTTCATTAAAAAGAAGCATATAACGAAAGCATAACGGATCTTGTCTTATTTGGTTTTCAACCCAATTACAAAATCTTACGCGACGGATAAAAATTCCACATTGGCAATGAAGAATTACAATGGCAATGTTCTGTTAATATGTGGACCTGTTTAATAAGTTACGTTATTGGTCCATATATTTCTTTCAAACAAATCTTAATGCGCAAAATTATTTAATTTTTTTGCAAAATCAGTTACCGATTCTTTTAGAAAATGTTGATCTTTAGACACTTATTCGAATGTGGTCTATGCAAGATGGGGCTCCTGCTCACAGAACACGCGACGTCAGGGACTATTTAAATAATGTGTTCAGAAGAGAATAGATTGGTTTAGGTAGTCAAACTCAAGAGTGGTCTCCTAGATCTCCGGATTTGACGCTATTAGATTTTTTTTCTCTGGGGATATGTTAAAGAAAAAGTATATGAGACTGAGCCGATGATTATTGAAAATATGCAACAACGTATTCGTAACATATTCAGAAGCATAACACCAACTGTTCTCAATAGAATGCGTAACAATTTTCATAAAAGATTGCGCTTGTGTATCTAACAAAGTGGACGTGACTTCGAACATCTTCAATAAAATACTTAATTATTTTAAATACCCCCTTTTACACACGCCCGCACTTGTAAATTTATAAATTTTTTTCTAAGATCAAAAATAAAAAAGTTATTTGGGGTAGGACATTAAAATGGGACACTGTATATATAGGATTAGATAAAAAGTCCTTTTACAAATAAGAAGACTTTTTAGCGACCTATATATTCTATCTTAAAAAAAATTTGATAGAGCTTTAAGAAACACCACTTTCAACTTTAAGAATCTGTATTTTTAATTGCGATATGATGATTTTTAATGGAACAAAAAATCATAGAAACATTTTTAAAAAAGGATTTTGTAGGAAAAGTTTCAAGCTTTCACGATAAATTGTTGAAAATTACTCCTTTTTTTTGCACGCTACAGACCTACAAAGTAAAAAGAAAATTTTTCATTTTTTCAGCTCGTAGTTTTTTATATGTAAAAATTACAAAACTCACATAAATTCAAAATATATAGTAACCATTCGAAAGTAGAGATCTCAAGCTTTAAAACCCTTTTTTTTTTTAATTTAAATTTTAATCATTTTTAAGGAAAAGGTCTTTTTACCAATTTGTAAAAGGACTTTTTCCCTAACTCAATATTAGGATGGACCATCCTTATTTTTGAAGAAACAATTTTTTTCGAACTTTTCTCGCAGCACTCTTCAAAATTCAATCCAAAAAAAATAAATCGTGTAAAATTTCAACTCGATCGGACAACGGGAACCGTGCATTAAATATTCGAGTTTTCTTATATTACACTATCAACTGATTGTTAAAATATTTTCTGCAAAAATCGGAAACTTTTTTTTTTAACATGTGTATCTTGCTTTTCTGTACCATTTGAGACCTTATACATCTCATTTAATACAATTAAGTGAATTGTTGATGATTAAGAGATAAAAATTAATATTTTAACTCCTATACATATATATGCCGCTGAATAGTCCATTTCTGACATATGATTTTTCTTTTTAGAGTACCATTTAAAATTGTTTTAAATGTTTACAATATAGGTAAATAATATTCGCGTTAATTTTAGATTAATATAATAAAAATGGTACCAACTAACAAATGAAATTCTGTCTGAAATGATATTTTTTTGAAATTCCTTCATCGATTTTTCATAATTTATATATTATAAACAAGATAATCAATAGGCTCTAAAGAAAAATCTAAAAAGTAAAGATAATCAATAGGCTCTAAAGAAAAATCTAAAAAATAATAAAATGCCAATTTAAGCCAACACTGGTTATTCGTGCGTATTTTATACTATTTATTCGAAGTGAATATTAAAACGTATACGTTTTGACCTACGGTCAAAGTCCTCTTCAGTACAAAGAAATTTACTTAAACTATTAATTACAAAATTACATAATGATAGTGCATACGAGTATAACTATTAGGTGTTGGAATTAATTCGTAGCGTTTTTTAATGAAAGAATGTTATTTATTTCACATGAGCATTAAAAAATACATTAATGAAAGTACTTCCCATCACTTGTAAAACGCTACGAATTAATTCCAACACCTAATATTAACGTATAAAATACAAAAAAATGTGATAATGATATCCGAGTTAATCTTGATCAAATTACTAAGTTTACTAAAAAAGAAAGAGATTTTTTTCGTTTTGAATCGACCGACCAAAAGGAGTTAAAAAATATTTGCTAACATAAAGTTATCCACAAAAAATATAGTAAAATAAACTTACATGACTGTCAAGATTGAACTATTCCTATAAGATTTGTTGTACATGTTCCATTAGACTGTTCCATTTACTGTGTAATACAATTATGAATAAAGTAAAAAGTTAATATAAATAATAGTTAAAATCAAACTTTAGTTCACTTACATGAAACAAAATTAAGAGTTATTAGAGGTATTAGACACGACATAATTGTTTAGTAGACGAATGTAAAATGAAAATTGAGAGAAACATTGGACAACAGAACATGTATTTACAAAGACAATAAGTATAAATAATAAATAATAAATAACCAAGAATAAAAAATATAGATTGGAAGCATTACGTCTCTGAAAATAGATCTATATATAACTCGAGAGAAAGTGTATCGTTTTGTAGATTCAAGTCTAGTTTTTGTTTTTTAATATGTATCATCTCTGATAACAATCTATTATGTAAAATTTGCTTTTCATCTAAAATATGTATGTTATCCCAATCAAATTCATGAAATAAGTCGATGTTGATAAGTCGTGATAACCGAATGTTGGATCGTGTTTCTATTAATATGATTCCTATGTTCACTTATGCGCGTTTTAAGGCATCTGCTTTGTCCAACATATGACGCATTACAGTCCTTACAGTCAATATTATTAGGTGTTGGAATTAATTCGTAGCGTTTTACAAGTGATGGGAAGTACTTTCATTAATGTATTTTTTAATGCTCATGTGAAATAAATAACATTCTTTCATTAAAAAACGCTACGAATTAATTCCAACACCTAATATATACTACGTTAGATTGAGAAGAAGATTGAGGTAGCACATCTTTCTGGACTTTGATAAATTTATTGAGCTTATTTTACACGGTTAACTAATACAAAAATATGTAAAATTAATTTTTTAATTGTAATGTTTTCAAATAATGACATAGCTAAATGCTGAAAATAAAGCTAATAACCGATTACAACACTATTACAACAAAGGATGAGTATCAGAAACAATTTTATAATATTAAGAGTTGTTAAACTATTTCAAACGGGTGCTAAAAAAGGAACTTTTTCGAAACTATTGCAGTTAGAAAATTGATTTTAACTAAGTTAATATATTTTCATATTATAGTTATCGTTGTAATTTATAATATATAAATTATGAAAAACAATCAATGAAGAAATTTTATAAAAGTGTATTTTTTGAAACAGATTCATTTCATTTGTTGATCATTTTTATTCTATTAATCTAAAACTGTACAAATATTTATCTATCAATTCAAAATATAATCTCAATAAGAACTTTCCAAATTCAAAGCCAATAGTAGAATCCAACAGCGCGAATGAAAATACGGCGTGCTAATCTGTACGCAAAGTAATAAAGTAAGAATACTTATTACTCTTTGAGTTACAATATAAGGTTCCTCAAGATAAACTCAATGTAAATATGATGATATAATAAGGAAATGTTAATGTGAGCCGACACTAGTTATTCATTTGTGCAATGGATTCATGCCTTGAAGAATTGATAGAATATGTCAAAATTGATTTATTTTGTTATATGTAATCATTGGTTGTTTTATGTTTTGTATTATGTTGATTGATTGATTTCTAATTTGATTGCCGTCGAACTTATTATATATATATATATATATATATATATATATATATAGAAAAGAACATATACAATATATATATATATATATTGTATATGTCTTTTCTATATTTTTTATAAATTCTATTGTCATTTATTTCTTATCGATTGCGTTATTTGGAAGGTTGAAACCATTATCCATTAGAATTTATTTTCGGAACAAATAACAGTCGTTTAAAACTTCACAGTACAGCAAATAATAGAATGAATAGCATAAATATAGATGAAACTAATAAAAAGAAAGATTTTGTTTCTTATCTGAACCAAATATCTGAAAAATTCAATAAAATAGTAAAGAATCATGAATTTAATATTGTGTTCAAACCTAATAATTCTTTATGCAAATTTATAAAAACTAATAAAAGATTGATAAAATGTCTAACAAAAACGTAGTTAATAAAATTAATTGTAGAGAACGTAACTTATATAGGACAGAAAGAAAGTTAGAAACAAGAACAAAGGGACACATGTCAGATATCAAAAAAACATCAGGAAATCTATCAGTCATCTCAGAACATAGACTATAATCTAATCACGAATTTCAATGGGATAATTTTATAATTTTAGATAAAGAACCATCCTATCAAAAAAGATTAATTTTCGAAATGATATACACTGAAAAACAGCACTAAGGCCTCAATAAACAAAATGACAGAAAGATTAGCTAAAAATTATCTCCCCATTCTACAACAATTAAGTCATCGATGATTAGTATAAATTTCCCTCTCTCTAATAAATAGCTATAATATATATATTAACCTTTACCACAGTCGCACACAATAGTCAAAAAACGTAACATATCTAAATATTCACCAACGTCTGCAATCACCATAATCAGCATAAATTAAGAAAAATTAAATTGTTACAAGATGATCGTGTTCACTATATAGATATATATAATAATAAAAAAATTTGTTTATCTGTATAATATATATTTTTAATTATTTACATTCTTATGTTTTCATTAATTTTTACTCACAATTTTTATTTTACTTATTTATAATTTTATTTAATTATTTATATTTCTGTAATTTTATAATATTTTTACTCGTATAATTTTTATTTTACGTATAATTTTTATTTTATTATTTTATAAAGAAGACATCAATATTTTGGGTGAACTTCCGAAAACGTCAAACACCCGATTTTCATGAATTTTAGCAGAAACACTTTAAATGACGTCAAATGAATGCTCTTAAATAGATTTTGACCGACAAGAAGGTTTAATGCCAAAAATATTTGAATGAAGTTATACTTATTCTAAGAAGTTTGTATTTATTATTTTTAATATATTACACGTTTATCTCAGTTTATATAAGAGTTGAATGGAGAAGATTCGAGACTACGACTTTCCATGCGAAGCGACTTTCACTCCCCTCCTCCCCCTCCTGCTAAGGGGTGCACGACTTCCACGCGAATCGACTTTCACGCCATCTCCTCCCTGTTAAGAGACGCTCGACTTTCCACGCGAAGCGATTTTAATCCCATCTCTCCCCTGCTCAGGAGCGCACGACTTTCACCCTGTCTCCCTCCTTCCCTGCTTCAGGAGCGTTCGACTTTTCACGCGAAATGAGTTTCATTTATAGACATAATATCTCTAGACCGAACATTGTTAGAAATTTGCGAAGTAGGGATAGTCCTCATTTAGAAAAGGACACACTCACTTGGCCCAGAGAAAATTAAAAGTGAGCGGATTAACCCGAAGGCCGCCATTTCTAGTGCACCGTTGAAGTGAATAGAAGATATGGTAGAAGCGTGATGGATCATATGGTGCTGCACACTAGTATTGTATTGCACTAGTATTGTGTGTATGACATATATGTACATACACACACATGCATATTTGCGGAAGTTGCATTACAAATGGTGGAACTAATCAGAGAAAAGAAACACTCTCTGTTCCATTCTCTCTTGATTCTCTCTGACTTGGCCCAAGTGCGTTCTCTCTCGTTTCGCGCATGCGTATAAAGTGTATCACTGAGAGAGGAGATCGAAAGAGAGAATGAGGAACTGAAATGGAACAGCTTACAATCAGATCGGCGAAGATAGTCTCGTATATGTTCTGTGAAAGTCTCACGATGAGCGCGAACCGAGATGGACATGTTTCATCTCGCATGCACAATGCATACGCACACACACGCGCGCGTGCACGCACACATCATTCGACCCCAAATCGGTGGCCTTTGTCATCAACTCCTTTCCAGTTTCTTATTGATTTTTTTATATATTCCTCATATTAAAATATGTACTCAGTTATATTTTTAGATTTTTATCTTCATTAGTTTCCTAGATATAAATTTTTTAATATTTTTAATTTATTTTATTTTGTAAACGTTTAGTTGAACATAACTTTTGTTTAAATTATTGAAAAACAAAAAATAACCCCAATATATCAAATTGTTTTCTATTACAAAGAAACGAAAAAAAACTTTTAAGTTTCTATTTTTACTCGAAAAATCTGATTGAAATAAATAAAGTCGATTTTTTGTCAAGACATTTTTAATTTTTATAAAAAAATTCTTCAATATTCTTAGTAAAAATGCAAAGAATTTTAGCCGTATTTGATTATGATTAAAATTTTCGTTCCATTTTTATTAAATTTATTTAATTTTTCAAAATATTAAATCTATTATTTATTACAATTTTGTATCTTAATATTTTGAAAAATTAATGTTAATAGATTTTTAATCTGCTGATGAGTTACATAAATCACGTTATTTCATAACGATACTAAAGAATGTATTTTTAATTTTATAATTATTTAGGGAATAAGAGAATTTATAAGAATATTATTTAAACAAAATAACGTCTTTTAGAATATGTGAAGAAAGGACTCTGTACTAATCTTATATAAATCCCAGTCAAATTGGCTGAAATTTTACTATAATGTAGATCATGATCCTGATCAAAAGTCCTCATGGGCACAAGGTCCAAAAATGAACAATTTTCGAGATAAGTTGGATATCAAATATTGGAAATATGGCTAAATTCCAACATTTGATTTCCAATATCTCGAAAACTGTCCATTTTTGGACCTCCTGCCTATGAGAACTTTTGATCAGAATATCATGATTTACATTATAGTAAAATTCGACTAGGATTCATTTTACATAAGGTTAGTGCGGAATCTTTTATAATAAAAATCATTTTTATACAGAGTTTGATAAGTAACGATAAAACTCACGAGGTAGAGCAGATTAAACTGAGTCGAAAAGGCCTGTATCATTTTACAATTTTCGCAATAGTCAACAAGATATTAATTACTAAAAATCGCTGAATATTATTTTTCAATAATTTTTTATTTAAGTATTGTCAACTTTACAGAAAACCAGCAAGTGACGAAAATTGTTTATTTTCTTAAAGTGTCGAGAATTTTTTCAAAATATTTTAGTGCCGCATTTTCTCACATTAAAATAGTTGCCAATAAGAAAATACAGCACCAAAAAATTGACAAAAAATTCTGAAAAAATTCTTAGAGCTTTAGGAGAAGAAAATAAACAATTTTTGTCTCTTGCTATTTTTCTGTAAAGTTGATAGTACGTGAGTAAAAAATTATTGAAAATCAATATTCGGTAATTTTTAGTAATTGATCTCTTGTTAACTATTGCGAAAGTTGCAAAATGGTAGAGGACTTTTTGATTCAGTTTAG
This sequence comes from Acromyrmex echinatior, assembly GCF_024713525.1. NCBI lineage: Eukaryota > Metazoa > Arthropoda > Insecta > Hymenoptera > Formicidae > Acromyrmex > Acromyrmex echinatior. Next base: position 1,950,766 of record NC_141858.1, on the reverse strand, counting down.
TCGCTCATCTAATTAATTTTCGTATTTATTTTTATCGTATTTATCAAACACCCTGTATAAAGATTTTATATAAAGATCTCTTTTTCATACTGAGTTATTTTTATTTTTCATTTTTTTTCTCACTCTTGTACATTCTATAATCCAAAAAGTTCGAAAATTTTTTTACAATAATTTTTTTTGAGGAATAATACTGTAAATTTCTTTAGTTTCAGGTACAGGTTTTGCTCTTTCAAATTCGAATCACAAGATATTCCTTTGTTATATTCTTCCGTTAATGAGAATTTTACTATAATATTTGGCAAATTCATTGAATCTCACGAACAATTCATGTGGAGCAGTTATTTGGCGATCAGATAGACGTTGAAGGTTTACACGAATAGTTATCATAAATATCGTAGTAAAGTTCTCATTGGAAGAATATAACATAGCAAAGGAATATCTTGCGACTTGAAAGAGCAAAGCCTGTACCTGAGACTCAAAAAATTCATAATATTCCTTAAAAAAAAATGGTTTATTGTAAAAAAAATGTTCAAATTCTTTGGATTACAGAATCTACAAGAGTGAGAAAAAAAATGAAAAATAAAAAGGGTTTTTATGGAAATGATATTTATATAAAATCTTTATATAAAAATGATCTTTATTAATTATCTTCACATATTCTAAAACACGTTATTTTATTCAAATAATTTATTCTTATAAATCCTTATTTCCTAAATAATTATGAAATAATATATTCTCTAGTATCTTTATTTCCTAAATAATTGTGGAAAAATATATCCTCTAGTATCGTTATGAAATAATATGATTTATGTAACTCATCAGCAAATTAAAAATCTATTAACATAAATAATAGATTTAATATTTTGAAAAATTTAAAAAAAAATAGAATGAAAATTTTGACCATAATCAAATACGGCTTAAATTTTTTATATTTCTATTAAGAACATTGAAGAATTTTTTTATAAAAATTAAAATGTCGACTTGACGAAAATCAACTTAATTTATTTTATATAACTAATCTGTGCTTCGCGGGTTTTCTCCATGTCTTGGTCCATTCTTGATGTGCCAACATTTCGTGGGCCTTACAGTCCACTTCATCAGGGCGAGGAGCAGCCTGATACTGAGCTGTTCCTCCAGGTCCTTCCTTTTTATGTTACGCTACTTGTTGAGGTGGGAGTTTTTTGGTGGTGGAGGGAGGGGGAGGTTAGAGTGATGGGGGAGACAGATAGTGGAATCTTGGTCGGTCTTTGCTGGTCGGGAGGATGATCTTCCATATCTTACTTATGTTATAGCCATTATCCCTGTTTAGATTGTTAGGGTGTTTTTGTATTTCTATAGCTTCTCTGTATTTTCTTGGGAAGTATGATGTGGTGTTGATTATCGTGGTTGCTTGGTCAAACAGTATTTGATGTCCTGTTTCGACGTTATGTTCTGATAGTGCCGACTGTGTGACGTGTTTCAGTCTGACGTCTCGTTGATGTTCTTTTATCCGTAGGTTTACCATTCTCCCGGTTTCCCCGATGTATACTTGTCCGCAGGAACACGGTATTCTGTATACTCCTGCGGAACTGAGTGGCGGTCTTGGATCTTTGGGGTTTCTTAAGATTTGTCCTATCTTCTTGGGTGGTTTGTAGATAGTTCGGATATTGTGTTTGTTCAATATCCTGCCGATCCGGTCTGTAGTTCCTTTGACGTAAGGGAGAATGGTTAGGGTCCTGTCATCTGTTTGTGTGTTCGGAGCCGTTGTCTTGTTTGTGTGTTGTTGATTATTTTGGTTATGTCTTTTGTCGTGTCCGTTGTTTTGTAAGGCCTGTTTTAGGTGGTTTATTTCTGTCCGTAGATGTCCTCTGTCGGAGATGGTGAAGGCTCTGTGTACCAGTGAGTTTATTACTGATTGTTTTTGTGCTGGGTGGTGGTGTGACTCAGCATGTAAGTATCTGTCCGTGTGTGTTGTTTTTCTGTACACTTGATGCCCTAGGGTGCCGTTGGCCTCCTTTGACACCAGCACATCTAGGAATGGGAGTTTCCCGTTTTCCTCTATGTCTATGGTGAAATGGATATTGGGGTGTTGTTTGTTGAGGTGGATGAGGAATTTTCGGAGTTCAGATCTGCCGTGTCTCCATATCACAAATGTGTCGTCTACGTACCGGAACCAGACTTCTGGTTTCTTTGGTGCTTTCCTGAGAGCCTCTTTCTCGAAGTGTTCCATGAAGATGTTAGCGATTACAGGAGAAATCGGAGAGCCCATAGCTGCTCCTGACGTTTGTTCGTAGAAATGGTTGTCGTAGGAGAAGTACGTGGTCGTTAGGCAGTGCTCTATTAGTGGGATGAGGTCGGAGGAGACTTTTTGTGAGGTTTTTATTATGTTAATCGTATCTTTTATTGGGACTTGTGTAAACAGGGATTCTACGTCGAAGCTAACGAGTAGATCTGTGGGCTGTAGTCGGATTTTTTGGATTTTATGTATGAAGTCCGTTGAGTTGGTTATGTGTGATTCTGTTTTTCCAGTCAGAGGTTGTAGTGTTTTTGCTAGGAAGCGGGATAGGTTAAATGTCGGGGACTTTATGGCGCTAACAATTGGTCTGAGGGGGACGTTGGGTTTGTGTATTTTTGGTAGTCCGTATAGTCTCGGTGGGAGAGGGTTTGTGGGTTTTAATGTTTTTTTGGTTTCGTTTGGGATGTTGCTTTTTTCCACAAGGTCCCTGGTGTTCTGTGTGATTGTGTTGGTTGGATCCTTGTCGAGCTTTCTATACGTTTTATCCGAGAGCAGACCTTTCATCTTTTTCTTGTAGTCTGATGTATTTATGACTACTGTCATGTTGCCCTTGTCGGCTGGCAGCACGATGATGTCTGTGTCCCTGTTTAGGTCTTGTAGGGCCAATCGCTCCTGTCTGGTGATATTTGATGACGAGGGTTTGGCTTTGGACAGGACGTTGGCTACCTGTCTGCGGATATCGTCTGCCTGCTCTGAAGGGAGCCGATAGATGGTTGACTCTATTTGGCTGATTATTTCCTCTTTTGGAACCTTCTTAGGTGCCACCGCGAAATTAGGGCCTTTGACCAGCGCGGATATAGTGTCTTGGGACAGGTTTTTGTTCGATAGGTTTTTGACGTAATGTAGGGGGGGGGGTTTGGTTTTAATTTATTTTAATCAGATTTTTCGAGTAGAAACAAAGATTTCAAGTTTTTTCCATATTTTTTTCGTAATAAAATTAATAAAAAAATTGAAACGGGTCGGTGACGAAGACCGTCGATTTACCGAGGAATGACTCATATGTACAAGGTATATCAGATATATTAGATTGACAAGAAAAAAAAATTTTTTTTAATTGGCCTCAGCTCAAAAACTTCCATTTCATGCCAGAAGAACATCTCTAAATTTTTATGAAAAAATATTAAAATTTAGAGTCGCTAGTGAATGATTTTTAAATCAAACTTTCGATTTTCTTTAATACATATTTGATTTGATGCAAAAATGGCTTAATCCGGATTTTAAATATGGTACTATATGTTTTTTTGGTCGCTGAACACGATGCAATAATTCATTTAGTTTTACGATATACGCGTTAGGAAATACAGTCTGATTAATGTGAAAAAAATGACCAAATTAGTTTAGAGTCGATTTTAATAAGGTTCCAAGTGTTTAAATGGGTCGTTTCTTCTTTCAAAATGTAGGTCTATTCACCCAGAACAAGATCCAGTTGAAATTTTCCCGAGACCTCCTGTAGGATCTTTAAAAGTTGCGTTTAAAAAGTTGGATTATAAAATATTTTTAAGGATAGAAACAAATTTTTTTACAAGTTCTAAAGTATATCACTTTGTATCGGTTTTGATATTCTCAAATCAAATGCCTCAATTTGATAATAAAAAACTCTTTATTAGATAATGAAATGAGTATATAATACAAAAAAAATAGTTTAATTAATTGAAATAAACTACATATTTCAAATATGAACAAAAATAGCAATGGAGTTTCAATGGAATCATAATTGGTGATTTTGTTATATGCTCCGACATTAATTATGTGTACGTAATATACAAATAGATTCCGTATAGAAGCAATAATAATTTCTTAATAAAAATGTCATTGCATATTTGTATATTATGATAATCTTGAAATTACTGAGAGAGTCCTGAAGCACCTCTTGTTATCGTCATGCCTGATCGCGAAATATCAGCTCCGTGATTAATAAACTTTTATCACTTTTATCATTAATTTAAACTTTTATCATTAATTTAAAAACTATTATAGCCTCGACATTTTTGTATTAGAATTTTCGTCTTAGAATGTTCTAAAGAATCCGTTCTTAAAAGGATGAGCGTGGGTTGTGTGGACATTTATTCTGTGTATATTTATAGGGTATTCTCTGTCAAAAATGCCGCCCCTCTGTCCAAAATTTAGCTCAACTGAAAAATTTCTGTCTGGGTTCAAATTATAGGTACACACGTCTACTTTCTTTAGCATTCTGGCCTTCTTAGAAATTCAATATGGTAGACGCAATATGATAGCTATAATTCACGAAATACTGATTAAGAACTCATAAATCACTCATTGTTAGATGGCTCTAAAATTCATCTAATTTTCATGATCATTTTCATGATACCTAACTGTTTTCTGAATCTCAGAGATGAAAAATCTACAATCAGATTTCCAAAATTCAAAATGATGGATTTAATATGGCGGATAATTTGATTTCATAAAAATAAGTAACTGGGGGTTCTTTGGGTCGCTGATCATGAATCCTTATCCGAATTTATAAAATTCAAAAAGATCCAATACAAATAGCCAACCAAAATACCGACCAAAATTGACTTGGTTGCCCAATAAATCCATATTCGCAATTTTTCTGGTTGTCGCCGTCAGAATGACAGATCCAATAAGGCGACCAAAATTTTTTAAATATCTTGAATTCAGATAAAGATCGATGAATTTTTAAGGTGCTATTTGAATTAGCTGTGAGTGAATTAGCTGTAAATCGAAATCGTTTCAATTATCTTAGAATTTATTAGGTGTTGGAATTAATTCGTAGCGTTTTACAAGAGATGGCACAAGCAGTACACTATTTCGTTGTTACCTATAGTTCTGTATACATTGTAAACATCTATCTTAGGACGTCATTTGCCGTACATAACCTTTCTTGAAATCATAAATAACAATACTGTATAATTCATTGAATATGTCAAAATTTGTGCCAGATAAAGTGTTTTTGCGGGGAGTTTTGCTTCATTACTTTAATATGAACAAAAGTGCAGCTGAAGCTCATCGTATTTTAGTGGATGTGTATAGTGAACATGCTCTGGCTGAGCAAACGTGTAGGAAGTGGTTTGCACGTTTTAAAGCTGGTGATTTCGACTTGGATGACAAGGAGCGACCTGGTCAGCCGAAAAAATTTGAAGATAACGATTTGCAGGCACTGCTCAATGAAAACTCATGTCAAACACTTAAAGAATTATCTACGTCATTGGAAGTTGACTTCTCAACAATAGGAAAACGTCTTAAAAGTTTGGGCATGATCCAGAAGGAAGGACATTGGGTCCCATATGAATTGAAACCAAGGGATATTGAGAGACGTTTTCTCACGTGCGAACTGCTGCTTCAACGGCAGAAAAGAAAAGATTTTTTGCATCGGATTGTTACCGGTGACGAAAAGTGGATCCATTATGACAATCCAAAGCGCAGAAAGTCATGGGTTAAGCCCGGCGAACCATCAACATCAGTGGCAAAGCCCAATATCCATGGCTCAAAGCTCCTGCTCTGTATTTGGTGGGATCAGAAGGGTGTCATATACTACGAACTGCTAAAACCGCATGAAACCGTTACTGGAGATCTCTACCGACGGCAACTGATGCGCTTGAGCCGTGCATTGAAGCAAAAACGGTCGGAATACTTCGAAAGACACGATAAAGTCATCTTGCTGCACGACAATGCTCGCCCACACGTTGCAAAACCGGTAAAAACATACCTGGAAACACTTAAATGGGAAGTGCTACCGCACCCGCCGTATTCTCCTGATATTGCACCTAGCGACTACCACTTGTTTCGATCATTAGCTCATAGCTTGTGCGAGCAGAAGTTCACATCTTACGAAGATTGTACAAAATGGTTCGATTCCTGGATTTCATCTAAAGATGAACAGTTCTTCCGACGCGGTATTCATTCACTGCCCGAAAGATGGTCAAAAGTAGTAGAAAGTGATGGGAAGTACTTTCATTAATGTATTTTTTAATGCTCATGTGAAATAAATAACATTCTTTCATTAAAAAAACGCTACGAATGAATTCCAACACCTAATACATTTTTAGGAAATATTATTTTTATGTTATTTATTCATTTATTTATAAATTATTATTTTAACACTAGGAAATGTTAAATATCAATTGAATAAAAATTGCTAAAAACGCATTTGTTTAATATTCTTAGTAATTTTTAACATTTAAGCATTTTTCAAACATTTCAAACATCCTACTGATTGACATGTTGTTATTTTCATCATCAAATATTTTCTAGTTTTTTTGTGATTTTCTTTCTCGTTTTCTGAAAATTATAAATTTTGGATAAATAATATATTTTGCGTTAATAATATTCAACATTTCTTAATATTAAAATAACACAGTTTATGAATAAATGAATAAATGACATAAAATGTTTTCCAAAATCTAAGTTCTAAGATAAATGAATAAAATGTTAATTTAACGTATATAAATATTAAATGTTGGATCCGTTACTTTAACAGAGACCTTAGAACTGATTCATAATCAGCATCTTAAAAATTCTTCGATCCTGATCTGAATTAAAGACATTTAAAAAATTTTGTGTCGGCATATTGGATTTCCCATTCTGACAGCGGCATCTCGAAAAATTCCGAATTTACAGGGCAACACAGTCAATTGTCAGTACATTGGTTAGCCATATTGGATTCATCATTTTGAATTCTATAGAATCCGAATATAAATTTGATTAGCGATCCAAAGAACTTCCGATTACCGATTTTCATGTAAATGAAGAGAGTTTTTCAAATTGTCCGCCATATTGAATTCGTCATTTTAAATTTGGAAATCTGACTGCAGATTCTTTATCTAAAACTCAGAGATCAATTGGATACCGATGATCATAAAAATTTGATCGACAAAATTTGACCCATCTGAATGATGGTTCAAGTAGTGTTAATTTTCTAAAAAATTTGAATCGGGAAAGAACCTATTTCTCCTGGGATTTTTCCTAGGAAAAAATTTGGAAAAAATGATTGGAAAAAACGATTTTTTTTTTAATTTAAAAACATCAAAATGTCATTACTGAAATTTTTGTAGCACTTTTAAAGCTCGGTATGAAAAACAAAAAATATTAAAGGAATCCTAAAGCCATCTAAACTAAAATTACCGACTAAATTGTAATTTTTGTATAAATTATTATACTTTTTTCCTCTTTTACAGATTCGAAAATTTACTTCACACAAGGTAATCTGCATATTGTAGATATAATGTACATTATAAATTATAAAGCAAACACTTGCAATGCGTTTTATAACATCAAATAAAATAATTTTCCATTACGGGTTCTTTCCCTCAAAGCGCGGGAAGAAACATTTTTTCGTTCCCGTTCTTTCCTGGGTTCTTTCCCTCCCTCACAACACTAGATTCAAGCGTTCTCAATCAACACTTTGTGAACTGTAGCCATTATGTTAAGCCCACTATATTGAATTTCTAAAAAGAAGTGCTAAAGAAAGCAAACATGTGTACAATTTCAGAAAAAAATTTTTTTGTTGAGCTGAATTTGGACAGAGGGGATGGCTTTTTTGACAGAGAATGCTATATATACATAAAGGATATTTCAGACAACTCGTACCACGCATTTAAAAGCAAAATATTATAAATGATTCTTACAAAAAATCCAAAAAAATTTAAGTAAATTGAGTACGCGTATTATCGAATAGTAATATTTGTAATTTCCAGTTTTGACCGGAAATGGACTATCCAAACTGGAAGGTTTTTTTAAATAAAATATATAATTTTTATTACAGATTTAAATTTTATGCGAAAAAATATGAATTTTATTTAAATCTTTCTTTTTTTCTTTTTTTCCAAAAATGTCTTCAAAAATGAGTGGGTTCATGCTTATGTACGTGCGGTATGTAGCACAATAGTGCCTCGGTATGTGTATATACAGAAGTCTGACAAGGAAAAAAAAAATTTTTTTAATACGAGCTTTCTCTCTCTCTCTCTCTCTCTCTTAGCTTAAAAGCTTCCATTTCATGTTAAAAGAACACTCCTAAATTTTTATTTAAAAATATTAAAATTTAGAGGTAACTAGTGAACGATTTTCAAATCAGTTCATTTTCCTTAATATATATTTGATTTGATAAGCAAAACTTAATCCGGATTTTAAATGTGGTACTGTTGTTTTTTTTTTGGCTGTATTTCCTAAGTCCATATATCGTAGAGCTAAATGAATTATTGTATCGTGTTCAGCGACCAAAAAAATATACAATATCACATTTAAAATTCGGATTATTTTTTTCCATCAAATCGAACATGTATTACAAAAAATTGAAACGTTGATTTAAAAATCGTTCAATAGTGCTATACCTACCTTTAAATCTTAATATTTTTGGATAAAGATTTTGGATTTTTTGGCATGAAATAGAAGCTTTTGATTCAAAAAGCCGATTAAAAAAAAATTTTTTTTTTTTGTCAGTCTAAACAGGATATCCTAGATATAAGGTGGTATTCATAGTCGGTTCTCATTTCAAGACCGTTTTAAGTAATATTTTAAGACGCTAATGCGGACCTCTGATTGATTCGTGACATCTCAAAATTGAACTTAGACTGTCTTGAATATAAAATCTGACTCTGAATACTTTAGTGTAATATAATAGCAAATTTCTGAGATAATTCGAAACGAAAATTGTAATACAAAAAAGTCGAGGCTGCAATAATTTTTATTGAGAATGATTTAATATTAGATTTATATTAATTAAAGGCATGGTACGAGGGCAAGTCAACAAGTTTTTAGAAAAAGAGAATATTACTGAATTACTGAAGATAGCCAGATTGTGGCCGAAACGTTTAATGTTTTAATTAATGTAATGATAATTAAATATCACATACTATAACTTGTGCTGTGGTTTTTTATGCTCTTCTTTTTATATGTTTTATGAAAAACATAGTAAAACATTTTTTTTGATCGATTCATTTTTATTTCTCAACATAGTCTCCTTTTAGCTCAATACACTTGATCCAACGATTCTCCAACTTTTTCAAGTCGTCCGAATAATATGATTTGTCCAATCCTTCAAAATAAGCCTCTGTTTCGGCGATGAACTGCTTTCTGATGGTGAATCGCTTTCCTCCGAATCATTTCTTCAGGTTTGGAAACAAGAAATAGTCTCAGGGGACTAAATCTGACGAATATGCTGGATGGGGAAGCAAGCATTCGTAGCGGAATTCGTTGAATTTGGCCATTGGTGCCGGGCACGTGTTAACCCGTGCTTTGTCTTGATGGAAGAGCACTTTCTTTTTCGCCAAATGGGGATGTTTTTCTTTAAAATGTTGTTGAAACGGTCCAATAAAGCTGCATAGTAATCGCCATTGATCGTTTACTTCGGAAGGTAATCGATATGAATTATACCGCGTGCTCCCCAAAAAATTGTGGCCATCACCTTTCCGGCCGACTTCACGGTCTTCGCCTTCTTTGAAGCTGGTTCACTCGGTGAAGTCCATTGTTTTGACTGTTCCTTCTCGGGTGTGAAGTAATGGATTCAAGTTTCGTCTACAGTAATGAATCGACGCAGAAATTCATCTGGATTGAAACATCTCCAAATATTGTTTTCAAATCGTCACACGGTCGCGCTTATGATCCACAATGAGTAAACGCAGCACCCATCTTGCCGATAGCTTTTTCATACCCAATTGTTCGTGCAAAATTGAAATCACTATGCCATGTGATATGCCTGTGGCCTCAACAAGCTCGCGCACTTTCGTCGATCAGTCAAAACATTATCCATGATTTCTGGCGTAGCAGAAATCTCAATTGGACAAAAAAACGAAGTGCATCACATGTGGATGTACGACCACGTTTAAATTCATTCCAATTGTATACAGTCACAAACGCTGGTGCAGATGTGCTATAAATCCAACTCAGCTTTGATTTTTTTCGGCATTAAACCTTTCATATGTAGATGTTTGATCACTGCACGAAACTCGTTTTTTTTCCATTTTGCAAAAAATACAAAGATTGTTCGCTTTAATCGTCTACAGAAATGAAACCACGCGATAAATTCTGCTCAAAATTTGACAGTAATCAGCTGAAAGATGCTATTTGTCAAAAAGTAATGTGATATGACACTACGAGTGCCCTCTGACAGATTTTCTAAGAACTTATTGACTTGCCCTCGTATTTTACAGTAAAGATGTTTAAAAGAATTGAAGAGAATAGAACTAAGAAAGTATTCTATTGTAAAGAGCGTTTTTTTACATCGTTTTTCGAATTTTTTTTTTAAACATTAATGTAAGTTTTTACAAAGAACTTTTTACAGATGTATTTATTTCAACAATATTCATGAATTTTTTCGAAGCGAAATTTTGGTATATAAATGCTGTAAAGCTATTCTCGACCCAAAGGTTGGAAAAAAATAGTATTTGATGTATTACGTCATTTTTCCTTACCTGAAACAAAATCAAGGTATTTTTTAATCAATATGAATGTAATTATAGTCGGAACCATGAGAAAAACTAAAATATGAAAATTGTTAAAATGACGGCACTAAGTCAAATCTGTGATTTTACGTTTTTTTTTTTGGTCCTTTGAAGAGTTGTAAAAAATTGAAAAAATTTTTCTTCCATCTAATCGTGATACTAATGATAATGATGTTTGCTAAAGTTGCATGTTGGACGCAAGTTGGACGCGATCAGTAGAACTGAAGATTTTCAAACAGTTTCAAAAAACATGATTTCGGAAAAAACGTATTTCAAGTTTTTCATACCGATTTCATAAAAATAATGTTACAATTAATCTGCCAATCCAGGATCTCTTTCTTCTTCTCAAGAAAGTCCTGCAGTGCGGAATTTTTTCCTTAGCTTATTCTCGAGTTTTTTCATAGGCGTCACTCGACTTTCGCTCCAAATGGTCAATCCGGCAGTATATGGTTTCTTTTGAATCTCCTCCATTTGCCGTGAATCCCGAAATTTGAATTTCCTCTCTTGCCTTTTCTATATTGCATTCTCTTGCATTTTCATTATTATTCGATCGATATTGCATTCAGCTATACACGTAAATATTTTTGCTACGCGCTTGCTTCCGCTCTGTTCAATATTCGAGAAGCAACACTGAAATTTATTTACTAAACAAAACATAAATAGATTTCTCCTAGAATTATTCTAAAGGTGTGTTTTTGAAGGCCTCTAAATAACTTGCAACGCTACAGAACTATTGTTCGGCGTACGATAATAGTGGCCCTAATTCAATACCTGTTCGCTTTGAGACGCTATAACTTTTTCAATTTTATAAATATGACAAATTCCTTCTATAGACAATTTCAATGACATGTAGTTTAAGAAAAAAAAACCGATTTTTAAACTTTTACATTAGAACATCTCCTTAATGTTTGAAAACATTTTCTGTAAAATCAAAGAAAATTCTTTTAATTATTTATTACATGAGGAATAAAAACAATAATTATTTTGTTAATTTCTCATATTTTAAATAATATGATATGGAAGAGAATCAAAAGTCAGTACTCAATTGAGAGTCTTATTATTTAAGACTGTCTTAATTACAGTTAAGATGTTGTAAATTAATCATAATACGATCGTATTAACATCTTAAACCGTTATTTATGAATATTATCCAAAGACTAATAGCAAATTTAATTGGGCGCATTCAGTGCATATTAAAACCGTCATACACAAAATAACGTAAAGATTTATACATAAACATACAAATCGATTAAATCCAAAAATATTCAATACGTTTTATTATACTATAATATTAGGTAAAATATGTACTTTATAATTCGAAATATTTGCAATTTCATTTTTATACTCAAATTAAATCAGTGTACAACGATTTTAATATGCACCAGTGCGCACTAGTTCTTCCAATCGAATTCGCCATAAATACGCAAATTAAAAGCGTTTATTTTAATATTGAGTCATTTAAAAAGTATTTGCGGTTTTTCATTCAAAAATTAACAAAAAACTAATATAAAGTATCACACATATACAGTATCTTATACTCCATATACAAGAATTAGAAACACCCTGTATATACATACAATAGGGCATTTGAAGTATTAGAAGTTATTATCCCTGAAAATATTCGTCAAATCAAAAATATATTCAGACAGAAGTTATATAATTTCAAAGGAGACAATTAATGATAAAATTAAAATTTGTTTAAATCGATTTTTAAGATCGCATAGAGATCGCTTTTACTTTTTTAAATGGAATAATACGAATAATGGAATAATATGAGTTTTTACGTAATATAATTCCTTTAATTATTCTGCATTCAAAAGTATTCAGGCAAAAATATCGAAAAATTAATTGTTTATAAGATATTCTGATACATTTTGATTTAAAATATAAAATATTGTAAACTATTAATTTTTTAATAACAATAATAAACTTTACTGATTTACCAAAATTTATAAATTTATACGCATAAAACGCGATATAGTTTCAGAATGACACTTTAAACAAACATGACAAAAAAAAGATGAGGTATCAGTGAAGTGTTGCTTAGACTTTGATGAAAGATTTATAACAGCAACAATAAGTATCGAGTTTCGTTAATCAACAATGATAACGTTAACAATGATCATAAATTAACAATGATACAATAGTAACTATGACGAGAAACAAGAGTATGAAATGAAAATAAAATCTACTGACGTAATAAATTGGCGTTAAAAATGAAAAGCTATGTAGAGTTGAAAGTAGAGGAACAAATATCATTGGGTAAAAGATTGAAGTATTTGACTGCCATACAATAAGAGGAAACAGCCTGAAATTTATTTGTACGATATCAAAGAGGATAAAACAAAGACGATTAAAAACGTGTAGATAACGATGAAGCAAAGTTTCTCATTGAAATGAAGACACGTAGGTAAGAAAAGATATTTGAACACAAATATTACAGATGAAATAATACAAACGAAGAATGAAAGTCAATCGGATATTAGCTATTTACACCGAGAGACCTATACGCGGCCTGACCTATAATGCAAAATAGATCTAGACACCAACCATTTACACCGTAAGCAGCCTGAATACGAACTCTTTGAACTTTTCGAATATGATCCTTTAAGTATTTTTTGAACTTTTTTACGAGATATATATGTTCATTACCAACGACATGACATACATCAATTTGAGATTAACAAATGATGGTAAGTCGACCTATTTCAGATCAAGTCACTAACAACCGAAGTCTGATCTACAGATCTGGTCATCTTTCAAATGTTTATAGGGAACCTGAATAATTTAGGTCGAATTTGGGGTATAGGCCGCGGTCTAAATTCACGGTGTAAACGTAGCCATTTAGCTAATTAGAAGCCTGAAACAAGTGTTAAATCATCGAATTTAGTATCGTATGCAAAACAAAAGCATAAATTTTGAAATTGTATATCCAATTATATGCATACTGAAATTATATATATACACGGTATCAACATACTCGAACAAGAAGTTAAGAAACGAGGAGCTTTTGTGAGGAGAGAGAATATAATAGACGGAGACGTGCATAGGCAGGCAGTCCTACATTTAATGATTATGTGTTATTAAAGAATCGGAAGGAATCACCATATCTTAAATATCTGTATGCGTGGTGTAATGAGATGAATCAATTGATATAACGAAAATACATAGATGCTTATATAAAAATGTGTAGTTACATAGCTTGTAACATTTTAATTGTTCTCTGCGTGCGTGCGTGTGTGCGTGCATATTTTTTAATAATTATTAAATTAACAGTTGACACTTTTGTATAATATAATTATTACAAATATCAAAATGTTATTTTTTTTAGCCAAGAAGTAGTTTTTCTCCAGGTGCCCCTGTTAATTTATATAATACAAATAGATGTACACAAAGAGAAACTACTTATCGAAACAATACTCCCACATCATCTCGATTTATATCCCATACGGGTGGCTGCACTAGTTCATCATCTGGGAATAATAATATCCGATTAAAACTTGCAGATTGCTTGAATCAAAACGTTATTTCGAATAATGCAAATCAGCCGATTAAGTTACAAATTAATCAGAAGTAAGAGTTATACTTTCTTTAATACTTTATTTTTCTTTATTTATTTTCTTATTTGTCTTTAATCAGTTTTTCTTTTCTTAAAACATTTGTTATGTTGTAGGAAATCAATGTCATCTGAAAGGCAACCTTTAATCATTCCAATGAATTATCAATCTATGATACAGTCCCAATCAACTAGCTGTAGATCTTTACAGAAACAGATTTTCAGAGATCCTGGAAGTGGCGGAGGGCCTGGTGTAGCTACCTCTAATTTATCTGTTACTCTCGATTCTATTATTACAGAATACTTAACCAATCAACATGCTTTGTGTAAAAATCCTATGGTAACGTGTCCACAATTCAATCTTTTTGAGTAAGTAATATTTCTCTATTTATAAATAAAATAGTTGTATAATATGAAAAATGCGATTATTTGTTTTATTTTGTTTATGTATATACTTTAATCAGTGATACAGATTCGAATCGCTACACCATCGAGCAATGCATACTAAGAGTGTCATGTAAATGAGGATAGAGCGAAAAACCATATGTTGGAAATTCGAATATAGCAGAAAAATTTGTGACGAACAAGAGTCTACAAACATTCTTACAAAATTTCATTTCGATAAAATAATTTTTATCCTTGCCGCTAATTATATTTATATTTTTAAGAGTGTAGAGTAAGTATCATTCCATATCATTTTAATCACGCTAGTTGCTTCACAATTTTTTAAATTTTTGTAATGTTATCACTTATTTATTTATGTTTTAAGAGTTGAAAAGTATTTTTTAAATAAATTTGTTACTTACCATGACGGCCATTTTAAATCGGCAGACAGCAATTTTACAATTTTCAAACATTTGTGTTAATTATTAATTTATTCTAACTCTTGTTTTATTTATTTGATATGGATAATAAAAATTCATTCTCTTGAGAATAATCTTTTTTTTTGCATTGTTACAACTTTCGTAACTATTCCTAAAATTATTAGTTTTCATTATTAGTTTTCTCTCTCTCTCTCTCTCTCTCTCTCTCTCTCTCTCGCTCTCCCGCTCCCTCCCGCCTCCCCCCCCCTCTTTCCCTCCCTTCTTACTCCCCCCTTTCTTTCTCTCTTTCTGATATAAATTTTTTCTCTCAATCTTTAATTCAAAATTTTATCAAAATGGGTACAAAACGCCTTAATCAATTTTTTAATGTATAGTAGATCCAGAAAAGTACAAAGACAAAAAAATTTGTTTTGCCTTCCAGTTTTTCAACAGGCTTTTCAAGATAAGTAAAGTATCTAATTCTTTAATAGCTATAACTGAAATGGAGAACATAAAACAAATTTAGAATTTGCATCGTTATACGTGCAATGATAAAAATTGATTGAGATGATTTGCAGAATAAAAATATAAGTAAATATTCACAAAAAGTCAGCATCTTAAAAATCAATAATCTTGACGTACGTTGTAAGTGTAAAAATTTTGTAATGATGTAAAAGAAAGATCATTTTTAATCTAAAGAAAATGGTTTTTGTTAATTCAAATAGAAGAATAAATAGAATAAGAGCTACATATACAATAATTAACGCAAAAACTGTAAAATTACTATCGCTACCGATTTAAAGTAATCGCTACTACCAAACATAAAGAGTAAAACATTTTTTTTTTAATTGGTTGTCAACTCTCATTGGTTGTCAAAACATAAATAAATAAATGGTAACATTGTCAAAAATTTATAAAATTTTGTGGTGATCAAACTAGTTAAAATGATATGGAATAACCCCTACTCTAAGCCCCTGAAAATAGAAATATTTCCGAAATTAGAAATAAAGATAAAAATTATTTTATCGAAATAAAATTTTGCATGCATATTTCTAGATTCTTGCTACAAATTTTTCATATACACCATATCTGAATTTTTTACTTTTTCTCATTCCATTCCAAGTGCACATGAATCCAATCATGATGTAAGAATACAATGTGTATCATTGCGCATAATGGCGATATCAATACTAGAAATAACTAATCAAATGTTGCCCTCTATGCACTTTCCTGTGTAATAACGCTGGCATATTAGAATAGCCAATCAAATTTTAATCACTCTCTTACTGCGCATCCTCGGGAATGGTACTTCTACCTTGTCTTCTTACATCATGAGCCCAATAGCACCTCGATTACCCACACTGCCACGTGAGTGGCTCTCTCATAGCGAATTCGATTGGAAACATTAATGCGCACATTAAAGTCACAAATTGATGTAAAAATATATGTTTAATATAAGTATATATTAAATTGCAAAATCTTATTATCAGTATACTTTTGCCATGTTTTAAAATTTATTGCTAATATTGAAAATCTATAGTTCATGTTACATGCACTGTAGATTTTTAATACTGGTAATCAATTTTGAAATACAGCCTTTATTGTTGCTGCTTCATAAAAATGTATTGGGCGTTTTATCATTTGAAA
This sequence comes from Acromyrmex echinatior, assembly GCF_024713525.1. Classification (NCBI taxonomy): domain Eukaryota; kingdom Metazoa; phylum Arthropoda; class Insecta; order Hymenoptera; family Formicidae; genus Acromyrmex; species Acromyrmex echinatior. The sequence goes on along the minus strand of NC_141858.1, from coordinate 1,934,068 downwards.
TATTTGTATTTCATTTCTTTATACTCAGTAGACAACAATTTTAATATGCACTGTGTCCAATCGAATCCGCTATTAGGATGCATGTCTCCACCACTCATTGCTTATTGGTACAGCAGTTTCGAATTCGACATTTCTGACTTTCATTAATATTACAGACCACATAAATGTCCAGACCCATGTACAAAAAATTCTTCACCTACTAATGTAACAGTGAGATTAGCTAGACGAGCATTAGGAATGGATGGTAGAAGATTAGATAGAAGGCATATTTATAGCCGTTTTTGCCCTATAAAAACTTTTCGGCCTACTGATGTAGGAGGAATTTTCACTTGTTGTACTTTTTCGGTAAATTTTAATTTATTGTAAATTATTCTAGTTTTTGAATACTATTGTTTTGTATATCTCTTTAATCATATTTTTGAATGCAGCCTTGCACACAATATCTCATTTTGGGCACCCAGACTGGAGACATCAAAATGTTCAATATTCATACAGGAATGGAAGAAGCAACTTATCAATGTCATGAATCGTATGTGTATCATATGGAATGTAATCAACGTGGTAATCTTTTATTGACCACCACCGCCTGGAGAAGTCCTATGTCAATACTCTGGGACATAGGAGCATTCTTTGAAATGAAATTTCCTTTAGAAAATGAAGATTACGTTGAATTTAGCAAATTACAAGATAGAATAATTGGTACCCAAGGCGAGAGTGCGACGGTAAATATATGTGCTAATTCTATTAGCATTTAACTGTACTTAACTACATCGCATAATAAAAATACGCTAACTGTTAACTTAAATACTATTTTAATAGTTAAGTTATCAGTAGCGTCTTATTTCACTTTCCAATTGCATTATATCTTAAAAGATCTTACTAAGACTATTTCACATACATATTTTCTATTATAGATATATGATATAGGAACTGGAAAACTATTAACAACTTTGACTCCGTCTATCTCAAATCAATATACTAAAAATCGAGCAACTTTTAGTATGAATGACGAATTAGTACTTAGCGATGGCATATTATGGGATGTTAATTCAGGCAAAGAAATTCATAAATTTGATAAATTGAATCAAATATTAAATGGAGTTTTTCATCCAAATGGGACTGAGGTTGTATCTAATACTGAAGTATGGGATTTGAGAACATTTCACTTACTTAAGACAGTTCCTACTCTTGATGAAATGGAAGTAATCTTCTCACCAGTCAACAATATTATATATGCTGTTGCATTAGACCAAGACAATGAAAACGATTCTCATTACGCAACATCTTTCAAAACTCTAGATGCTTTAGATTATAGTAATATTGGTAAGAAGGAAACTTATTATTATATTTAAAAAATACAAAAAATATGTTATTACAATTTAAGGGGATCCTAAATCGATTACTGAACTTGATCGAGGTCAATAATACAGACTTTTTTAATTCCAAATTCGACATAATAGTGATCTTTGATTCATTTCTTACATTATATTATATGGGGTATCCTATTTTAATGTCCCACCTTAAATAACTTTTATTTTTGATCTTAGAAAAAAATGTTTCAGATAAAAGTTGTATGGCTTTGAAGGGGACATAAGATGGTGTTTCATTAGTTTGACTTTAAGTAGTTGCTTGAAGGTCATTCGTTAAAATCAAGATCATTGGAGATTGTTTCTCTTATTTTCATTTTTACGTAAAAATCTTTGGTGCAAAAATGAAAATAAGAGAAACAATCGAGAAAACTTAACGAATGTTATTCAGGTCATGATCCTGAAAGAGGTTTTAGTCGTCAGTCGGACAGCTTGGAATGCCGGCGGTATTGTAACTTACAAACCTTATAAGTCGAAAAGTACTTAATGAAAATGAATTTAATTATAGTGTTTTGAAAAGCTCTGGAGATGATCTACGAAAATGTGCAATAAAAAGTAGGAGGTTCCATTTAAGAAATTAAAAGTAACTTTCACGTGACTATTCAAGGTCAAACCAATGACACTATCTTACATCCCCTTCAAAGTCATACAACTTTTGTCTGAAACATTTTTATCTAAGATCAAAAATAAAAAAGTTATTTGGGGTAGAATATTAAAATGGGACACCCTGTATATCGTTCCATCTTATTCAAACGCATACATCTATCTTTATCTGACATATGCCATGCATCTATCGCAAAACCGCGCAACTATTGCTACACGGAATTTCGGCTGTGTTGATATTCCCAGTCTTCGCAAAGCATCCGTGTATATGTATTTTCCACTTGGTGAAAACACTTTTCTTCTAGACTTTCAATCTTAGCTCTACAAACTCGGTATCGTTCGTTCCAGTAATGTGACCACAGCTGCATGCTTATTTTTAAGATATGGACTCTAAAACTAAGATAACTCTAAATCTAAGATACTCTAAAACTCTTATATTAAGCAAATGTATACCTGAAATGACAGTTGTACGAGCCAAAAGTAAGTTTTTTAATTTTTTAAATTTTCTCTTGAAATTCAGTGCTGAGGTTCTGTTAGTGTGTACTTTAATTCTGTAATAACAATTTTGTAATCCATAAATTCAATTCGGAAATTTTTCACCGAATGGAAATGATGATAAAAATAGAACGATTTTAGCATTCTCTTAAAAGATAAGTTTTATTTTATAAAATATGAATTTTACTTTTACTATAAATAATTAATTAAGATTATGATTAATTTCATAAATTAATATTTCAGCAACTTGTGATGTGAAAAGGGGAATTTATGGTCTTGCCTGCAATAAATTTGACACTCAAATTGCTATAGTAGAAAATATGGGTGAATTCTCTAGCATACAAGAATCATGTGTTAGATTATATGATGTGGGAAGACGAAGAGACGATGAGGATGAAGCTGATGAGGACGATGAAGAAGATGATCTTGATGCCAGTGATGATGATGCATCTGATAATGCAGATGGTAAAAATTAATATTATATTAATAAATAGATAAATAAGATTTATTGTTCTCTAATGGGATTACAAGAATTTCCATTTTCAATTTATCCGCATGCAATAAACAAAAAAATTAACTATATATGTATTCATGGTATAAGAATATAAGGTATTTCATTTGTGTGTGTATGCGTGCGTGCGCGCCGACAGACTAAGGGACCGATTCTGGAACTCTTAACGACAGTCGTTGATGTCGTTGCGCAGATATTATGTAGAGTAAAAAAACTGCATAATGACATCAACGACTGTCGTTAAGAGTTAGGGTGAAATCACACGGTGCGGAAAACGACTGCGGAGTAGAGAATGCGTCATAGAAGCAATCAATCAGCGTTATTCTGCGAATACGCTGATTGGTTGTTTCTATAACGCATTCTCTATTCCGCAGTCGTATTCCGCACTGTTTGATTTCATCCTTACAGAATCAGCTCCTAAATCAGAATAATCAATCAAATGCTGCTCTAAATTGACGGCAACATTTTGATTAGTCAAAGAACAGCGCCGCCATGTTCAAGACGAACATGGTGACTGCGCATCTTTGAAAATGGAATATCTTATATTTTTATGCCATGTATTTACAAACGTACGCCGCCTACTTAATCCAATTCGCACACAATATATACGCATTCAATCTCATTCCAAAACCACGCAATATACAGGGTGTCCGAAAAGTATGGAAACGGTCTAATATCTCGAGAAATACTCATCGAATCAAAAAAGTAAAAATACACGTATTCAATGGTTCCAAAAGAGCTATCTTGTGACACCTAACACAACCCTCCACCCCCACCCGCTGGGGGTGATAGAGGGGGTAACTTAAAAATTTTAAATGAGAACCCCCATTTTTTATTGCAGATTTATGTTCTTCAGAAAAAGTTACGTAAAGTTTACCCATCATTATAATTATTTTTGTGGACAGATGGCGGTGTAATCAGCGAAATTAAAAAATTACTCTAAAAAGTTTTAAAAATCTCGCGAAAAACTCAACGAATCAAAAAAGTAAAAATACACGTATTCAATGGTTCCAAAAGAGCTATCTTGTGACACCTAACATAACCCCCCACCCCCACCCGCTGGGGGTGATAGAGGGGGTAACTTAAAAATTTTAAATGGGAACCCCCAATTTTTATTGCAGATTTCTCTTCTTCAGAAAAAGTTACCTATTGAATTTTACCTATTGAAGTGTATGTAACAAACATTATGTACATACATATGTATAAGCGGAAGATCGAGCAGAATGCTATCATACTGCGTTTATCTTATGACAATAATCTTTTTTACATTTAATACATACTTTGTATTTACATTTCTTCTAATTTTGTAATAATTTTTATGTTTTTCACTATTTGCTTAACATTTCTTCCAGTTTTTAAAATTCTGTATTCGCTCCCCCGTTGTAATTGTGCATACAAAGTTTTTGACAGAAAAAGAAAGGATCGAAATCCTTATTCTGCGAGGATGCGACGATAAAAAAAGAACATACGAACAAGTCGTCCGCCAATTTAATGATACCCATCCTGATCGTCTACCCATTTGCAAATCAACTGTTTGTAAGATTGTTTCTCGGTTTCAAGATACTGGCTCTGTTAATGATCGACCAAAATCGGGAAGACCAAAAACGGCCACGAAGACAACAGTTTAGAGGTATGTGCAAGTGTCGTTGAGGACGTCCATACTTCAGTGAGAAAGATTGCGCAACAAACTGGTATCGGCAAATCGTCTGTCCATCAAATATTAAAAGCAAATAAGTTCCATCCATATAAGATAAAATATGTACAAGAACTTTCGGAAGATGACTTCGATCGGAGATTAGAATTTTGTGAGGAAATGATGAGACGTTGTGACGAAAATGAGTTATTTCCTTTCTGGATATGCTTCTCTGATGAAGCTACGTTTCAGTTGAGTGGAGAAGTTAATAGGCACAACCTTTTGCTTTTTGGTTCTCGTGTTGTTACAACATTGAATTATTTTTCTTTTAACGCATCGATATCTGATGGCCTTGTTTTTAATACTTTGTTCTTCAAAAAGGCCCGGAAACAATTGTCCAGAGGATTTAAATCAAGTGAACTTGGTGGCCACTCAGTCGAACCCCTCCTATCAATTCAACGCCCGGGGAAAATGTTGTACAATAGAGCGCATAATCAAACCGAAATGACACGGGGCTACATCCTGTTCAAACAAGACATGAAATGTATGTATGTACCAGCAATATTTCGGATTGGCGGTATAATCTGGTTATTCAATAAATTAATGTACTCCTCAGCTGTGAAATTATCTTCAATGAAGAAAGACCCAACGACTTGGTTGCTCAAAATTCTAACTCACACATTAATTTTCTATTCATGTTTTGTTTGGCTATCCCTCACACAATGGTGATTTTCGTCTGACCAATATCGTATGTTGTATCTGTTAACTTCTCCACCCAACTGAAACGCAGCTTCATCGGAAGCGCATATCTAAAAAAGGAATAACTCATTTTCGTCACACCGCACCATCATTTCCTCAAAATTCTAATCTGCGATCGAAGTTTTCTCAAAGTTCTTGCACATATTTTATCTTGTAAGGATGGAAATGTTTTCTTTTGATACTTCATGGGCGGACGATTTGCCGATACCAACTTGTTGTGCAATCTTTCTAACTGCAGAATACACATCCTCAACGACACTTACACAGACCGCTAAACTGTTGTCTTTGTTCGTGGCTGATTTTGGTCAATCTTTGACAGTATCCTGAATCCGAAAAACAGTGTTACAAACAGTTGATTTGCAAATGGGTAGACGATCAGGATGGGTATCATTAAATTGGCGGACGACTTGTTCGTATGTTCTTTTTTTATCGTCGCATCCTCGCAGAATAAGGATTTCGATCCTTTCTTTTTCTGTCAAAAACTTTGTATGCACAATTACAACGGGGGAGCGAATACAGAATTTTAAAAACTGGAAGAAATGTTAAGCAAATAGTGAAAAACATAAAAATTATTACAAAATTAGAAGAAATGTAAATACAAAGTATGTGTTAAATGTAAAAAAGATTATTGTCATAAGATAAACGCAGTATGATAGCATTCTGCTCGATCTTCCGCTTATACATATGTATGTACATAATGTTCGTTACATACACTTCAATAGGTAAAATTCAATAGGTAATTTTTTCTGAAGAAGAGAAATCTGCAATAAAAATTGGGGGTTCCCATTTAAAATTTTTAAGTTACCCCCTCTATCACCCCCAGCGGGTGGGGGTGGGGGATTGTGTTAGGTGTCACAAGATAGCTCTTTTGGAACCATTGAATACGTGTATTTTTACTTTTTTGATTCGATGAGTATTTCTCGAGATATTAGACCGTTTCCATACTTTTCGGACACCCTGTATTTACACGCCCTCTACTCCAATAAAAATCATGGTGGAATTAATAAGATATATACATAGCGCACAATAGCGACAGTAAACTGGAAATAATTAATCAAGTGTTCCCTAATATGCACTTTTCTGCGTATAATAGCGCTGATTATACTTTAACAGCCAATAAAATGCTACCTAAATTCATATTGCGCATCGGGAGTGTACTTCACTTTATTAATTCCATCATGGTAAAAATTCAGCGATCCTATCAACACATACACGCACAAACCAGCCATTCCTATCTCGACATGCGCGCGCATACACACGCCCACTAATCACTCTGATCGATTTCTATTTCTTTCTTGCTCTTATTAGCTCTGTTATAATATTATGTCATCGTAATATTTATCATTAAGATTTTTATATCTAAATATTATTAATAAATTTAGATTACTCATAATTAATTATTAAATTAAACTTACTTAAGTTCGATCTTCATTATGCTTCTGGTCTCGTCCAGATAGATATAACTTATAGTAGTGCACCTGCGCATGCTTCGACAACAGTATTTAAAGTACCGTCAAAAATCAAAGCAGATGTTTGGCGCTTTCACTTCGCGCGCCGTAAACCTAGTCCTTCCGCGACAAATTGCCTAAATCAGGATGGACCGATGAAAGAGGGTTGGGAGGTTCACCTGGACGAGATCAGGGGCATAATTAAAGTCGAACTTCACTTAAGTAAATTTGTTTATTCTAATAATGATACTCCCTTAAGTTTCGTCCGGATGGATATAACTTGTAGTAATTTAATGCCTTGATTTGCTGCCTATTTTATTCTCTGAAGGAGAAAATTCAAGAAGATCGATAAAGAGAACAGGTTGAAATTATCTTTTGGGTGGATTTAAGTGTCCCTGCGCTAAGAGTGCAACGTTAGAATGATTCTCTGTTGAGAATCATTCTCTGATTAATATTCAGAGAATTTTGTTGAAGAGTCGGCGCAGATTCTAGATTCGCGATGTTATTTTATCGCTTGATCAGATTGATAAAGCGACTTTCTTGCTCACTGTTTGTTGATGTGTGATTACTGCTACGAATCTAAGATATGATAACGTTAACTTCTTAGTCTTTTTAAGTTTGATCCATCGGTTTACTGTTTGAAATGCGACCAATTTGAACAATCCTCGCGCGAAGAAGGTGATTGTGTTGAAGGATCTAAAAATTAATTAACAGATCCGAAAATAAACTCCGTTAGATCATCAAAATAATTTTGTAGGGTACTCGAGTTGATTGCTAAAATCTTACTCAAAATCTTTTGCTGTTTTGCTTGTTAGGCTTGATCCTCTCTATAAAAACGAATAAAATTAGATCTCCAAGTCTATATCCAGCAGAAATATTCTCTCCGTATAAATACGAGATGAATATAGGATGAGATAAAATGATGAAGTTGAAAATCAGTGATAATTAATATTCTGGAAGTAAATTTATAGCGAATTCGGCAGATTGCATTAGTGCGCACTGAGTACGAATTTTTTCAGTGCCACGCATTCAGCTTGTACGCACTATATCAGTGCGTTAAAGCTCCAAGAACTCTGCGTTGGCGGTGGCGACACAGAATCAAATGGCGGTCTGACGAAATCGGTAGCCGCACAAACACGATCCGTGTGCTCGCCTTCGACGCACCGAGCATGACGAGACAGAGAGTTTCTTCTCACACTAGTCTCACACTAGTCTTCGTTTGTTTCAACTGAAAATGCTTTCTCGGCCGCTCGGCTCTCGACATCAATAAGGGGCGAGAAGCATTCTAAATAACATATAAGTTTTAATAAATTGTATATAATAATAGTTGTACCCTTCTATTAATTCAAAATAGTATAAATCATGTTAAAACGCAACAGTTTACGAAATATTTAATTGTTTATGATGTGCGTTATATACCTCCTTCATAAACTCGAGTAGCAAGAATAGTTCAATAGAAGTAGAATTTTATCGGAAAAAAAATTATAAACCGGCATTTCTCTTCACGAAAATCTTCGAAAGAAAAGAAATGCTTATGTTTGAAACGCGAGACTTGTGAAGAAAAAAATCGAATAGTTGTAAAAAGCACATTTTTCGCTTATAAAACGGAAGATATTGATTGTATGAAAAAAAGTTCGGTATGAAAAATATAGATATTCGAAATACCTACAAAATGAAACGTGGAATATTAAATCGATCTTAGTTAAGTATAAAAAAAAATAAAAACCATTGAAAAAGGCCTTTTTGTCTCATTCTCTATTCATTGAGATTTAAACGCAAAGCTTTGAAATTCTTGTAAAATGTAGCCCTCAATGACAAATAAATCTAGCCCTAAACGAGCCTGAAATGTTCATTAATTTTTGCAAAAAGCCGCCGCAACTACTCAGGAGCCTTAAGATTGTCGTATTCGACAAATGAAGACTGACTCAGTGTAGTGCTGAATTTATATTCGGATCAATCAAAAGAATTGAACGAGTTCAAGAAATACTGCACCGACATTTTTGACAGTGATTCTGCACTTGCGCCATGTCAGAGTAGCACCAGTCAGTGCATTTGTGCCGAATTCGCCATTAGATTTAAATGAATTAATTAGTTATTATTTTTTTAATTTTTAAAGCGATAATTAGAGTGTTACGATTAATCTTTAAAATGGCTTAATTGGAATATTTTTATTTTAATAAGCAATTAATGACGTTCATCTTCTGGTTCATCTTCTACTAATATGTTTAAACCTTTAATTTTTTAAATTTCAAATGCTGAGAACAAAAGATTTTGATAAAACTTGACTGAGATAAGGTACACTAGGGGCCTAAGGCCCTAAGACGTGTTAATATAGCATTCGACAGATATATGAAACAAACATCTTGGAGTCTATGATCGGAAACTAGAAAATGAGTAAAGAAAATCAGACGTCAATAATTCCGAATAGATCCGAATCAGGATGCATGTTGTGTAAAAATAAACTGCAATGGATATAGAGTGTATGCAAACATACATGGTATATATGCATTTTGATTACTATGATTAGTACAAAAGATCCAACGTGACATAAATTATTAGTTTCTCAAAATGATTATCTTCCATCCAGTGAGCACCGAGGAAATCTGCGGACAGACATTGCTAGTCCTGGAGGTACAAGGTCATGTTCCTTAGTGAGCCAAAAAAGTTTGGGAAACTATGTTACATACGATTGATATGATAAAGATATGCCTGAGGGATGAAATAAGAAATCCGGAAGTCTGAGCTCAATTGATCGTTTAGAGGACAAGTAGAAACACCAAATGATGGTTATCCTTTTTAAAAAGCACCGAATTATATGATATATCAAAGATAAATTCTGTTATCTTAATTGCGGTCAGAGTTGATTTCATATGAGATTGATTGTGTAACGAGGATGGGAAAGCTCGATCGTCGCTATCTCCCTGGTTATGAGATAGTTATGGAATATCCGCGAATCAGCTGACTTCGAAGAATTATGTCCGAAATGGATAGAGATGCTTGTTAACTCCGACATCCGAAGGCCCAGAAGCTGAGGAACGGAAGACCCAAAAGAAAATACGATATTGATTGCGAAGTTCCTGTCAACAATATAGAGCGTTAGAATAACGTTTGATAATCGAATCTGATGAAGAGACCAGTCCGATTGGAATCGCTGCTGATAGCATAAATTATTAAACTCTTCGCTGTCACTATGTGAACGAATGGCAATATAAGATTGATCTTATCGTACAATGGCATGATAATTATAATATGATTGATTCTATTGTACAATGATACTATAATTATAATAATATAGCTCTTTCATCTCAGTACTACAATCTTAGTGAAATAAAAAATTGAAAGGATCCGCATCTGCTAATATAGGACAGCGTTCTTGTTGACAAAGAATCTCGTAATCGCGAAGATCCGCTGAGAAGTGACGAAAGATGTTGCTTTAACTAAAAATTTGTCGGTGCATATGTACAGTGCAGTGCATTAATTCGCTGAATTATAGTAGCGACCCGACTTATCGAAAATAAGAAAATGCAGTACTAAAAAGTTCATAAAAAATTCTGAAAAAATTCTTAGAATTCTATAAGAAAAAAATAAATGATTTTTGTCTCTTGCAGTTTTTCTGTAAAGTTGATAGTATTTGAGTAAAAAATAAACGTCGATAAGTCGGGCCGCTATTATAATCCAGTGAATTAATGCACTGCAGTGTACACATTCTTGGGATATGCTTCATCCGTTCAAAGAAGTAAATCACCAGCAAAGCGTCTGGCCTTCTTAGAAACCTTTTGGTGGGACAATAAGTTGTGTATAATATCGTATTATTGCGTAAAAAAGAATGGACTCTACTAAGGAACTCAGTAGCTTTACAAGCAGGGATGCCGCCACTTTTAAAGATAACCTTGTCGATGATGCGATAATTTGCATGTCAATTTCACGCGGTGATCCCAAACGGTTACCCAAATACTAACTTTGCTCAATATTTAGATGTAAAATGGAAGTTAATGAATGCCGACTACAGTCTGTCAATTCTAAATTCTTATTAGAAGAATAAGTACTCGTACTAAGGCAGCTACCATTTGCGAGCTGTTCATACAATAATAACATAACGGGAGGCTTCCCACTTAGATAGTATAGCATTATGCTTAGATACAGTCAGCTGATCCTTATTCCACAACTTGATCATATAGCTAGATCAGCATCTTAAACAATTTATCAAATTGACAATTGCTTTAGCATTTGACTTGGCTTGGCCAAATTCTGTGCAGCGGTGAATCTCGAACAATTCATGCGAACGTTCACACCATTAGAATACTGAAGCCTTGATGAGGGTAACTATTCGAGTTCCCGAAAACATTAAGTGAGCGGTCATTTAGACCTTTGATTTAATATAAAAAGAATCTATGGATGCTTTTCAAATCACAGATGCATCGTTTTCTTATTAAAGAATTTGCAATAAGAAAGAACGGTGAGAGAAATTAGTTCTCGGATGATTTTCGTAGAGTAATTGTTCTCTACAAACAGTTCTAAGGTACCAATCACAACGAGATCACCTTTCGTTTAATAGCAGCATCGGTTCTTGAATCCTGATTGAGAGCGATGAAGACAGACTCCTGGAGAATGAAGCGCATGAAGGAGGCGCCTTTATCAAGAGCGATCGGCGCCGATATTGCAATGCGCTGACCCCCTTATCCTTAAGGATCTACATCTCATGTTTAAATCACAAATGAACTAAAATGGACATCATCACTAAAGCTATAACAGGCCTTTTCCTGAATGGAATCTCGTGCTACAAAAATTCCAAAGAATGTCATAGATTATTGAAAATCTCTGACGAAATTAGAGATTAGCACCTGAATATCCGAGCTTACCAGTTTGGAAAATCCGAACGCTCAGTAAAATTGCGGGAGGAGGAGCCATCTTCAACTCTACTCGCTAGGCGCTCAGCGATCTGTATTATGGGACAAAAAGGAGTCTTTATCTCTTCTAAAGAGCGCACAGATGACTGAGAAAACAGCGAGCAGAAGAAACTATCGGTTACGTCCTCTTTTTTTTTGCCGAAATTTTTCCGCCCTCGGCGGAAGGAGCTGCGCCCATTCTACTTGACTGTTGCTCGTCTCCATTTCCAGAAAATGTCGGTGTCCGTTCTGCGGGAGGAGAAGTTACACTCTACTCCACTCGACCGCTAATATGATCGGCAAGAGGAACTAGAGTGGATATAAAGAGAGTGGCGCCAATGCATGTGCCTAATGCTGATTGGCTCTACCATTAAGTGTCCTTACTATTAGAAAGAAGAAGACAATGTTAAAAAAAGAAGAGAGTAAGACAAAGAATTGCATCATATAGATAGAACTTAGGACACCAAATGCCAATTTCCGGCATCATTTTTTTTATATCCACTTTAAGAGAAACACACTTGATACGCCACCCCGATCGCTATGTGCGATCGATTCTTCGATCGTATTGCCATACGATCGTATTAGCGGGAAAAGGAGTCGCGCTCACTCTACTCGATCACAGATGAGAGCCACTGGATTCTCATATACTTGCGAAATTTCCTCTATCGACGACTTAATCTCAAGGGATTAGTCGCGGGAGCATAGACTGCTTCGGGTGATTTGAGCGAATCAGAACTCGCGAGCATGATCAGGAAGATCCTTGAAACGGGTGCCCGACGGATCCCTCGATGAACGTTGATCCCTTAAAGCGCGAGTGCGACAATGATCTGCATCCCTTGATCGATTTTGCGATCACTCATGCAAGTAAGAATTCGCGCATTTTCTACTTCTGGCAGTAATATGAGACATCTCTCGATTCCACGAGCACCTCGAGTATACACTTACGCTAGTATTCATTTACGAAAAGGAAACGCACTGTTATCTCCACGATGAACAGAACAAATAATGAGTTGACGCGGAAGGACTAGGTTCATGGAGTGGCGCGCGAAGCGGAAGCGCCAAATCCGATTTTTGGCGATACCCTGCTGCAAATTCCTATGAAAAATTTTTCTATGAGTGCCTAACCATGGATACCGACAGGTCCCCATGGGAGGAGGCTCCTATCTTGCTATAAATTCCTATGGATTCCTATAGATGACTATAAGGGGCTGCGCACAATGAAAGGAATAGGGAACAGGAAATAAGAGAATAAGAATTTTAACCTATCAAAAACTGTGTATTCCACAATACATGATTTCTGATAGGTTGAAATTCTTATTCTCTTGTTCCATGTTCCCTATTCCTTTTATTATGCGCAGGCTCTAAGATTCTGTATGAGCTTGTATAATGTAAACAATTGATAACAATAGAAAAAAATATCAGGGCGCTCCTCGTCTCGAACTCAGGTCTGGCCTCTCTTCCGAGTTGGTAAACTTCCATCCTGCACACAGTTCTGACGCTGATAGCTTCTCTGTTGTGCCTATTTCCTCTAAATTTCTTACAATAGGTATAGGATTATAGGTATAGGTATAGGATTAGGTATATATATATATATATATATCTATAGGATTTACACAGCATGTATATATATATATATAACAGCCAATTGATGTAATTTTACATTAAAATCTAAGATAATTTTTCTATAACTCCAAAAATTGAAAGTTATATGATAAACAAGGTGTGTTTGGTGACTCAAAAAAGTCATGAGTATATATTTTCCTTATGACAGTCAAGATTTTTTTGACTTGACGTGGAACGTATCTCGTTTATTAAATATTATCGTGGCAGTTTTTGGGAGTTAACGAATTATTCTTTCAAGTTGATTTACTCATACGAATGCGGAAGAGGCCTCATGGGAACTAAAGACCTATAGGATATTATACTTTGACGTATAGGAACATGTAAGTTTACATAGGAGTTAGGACATATGAGATGTGCATATGTTATCCTATGGTAGCCTATAGGCATTTTCAGTTCCCATGGGGCACCTCTCCTTTGTCTTACGTACGCCTATATGTTGCTATACGTCATACTGGTATCCTATAGACCTTTTAGTTCTCATGGGACATCTATTCACATTTCTGTGGGTACTTCTATTACCCTATTTGCATTCCTATGAATATCCTACGTATATCTATGCATGCTGTACAAATCCTATAAGTAACTACACAAACTTCTACAGAATCTTATAGTCCTCTATAGGAATCCATGAAAAAATCCATGGGAATTTGCAGCAGAGTACACTTTAAACACTATTATCAAAACGTGCGCAGGCATACTACTACATATAGTTATATTCATCCGGACGAGACTTAAGAGAGCATAATATTATACTATATCTTAATATTGCTCAAGTACTACAAGTTTACTGAAGATGGCCAGATTGTGGCTGAAACGTCTAATGTTTTATTAATGTAATGATAATTAAATATCACAAACAATATCTTGTGCTGTGGTTTTTATGCTCTTCTTTTCATAAGTTTTGATTTATAAATCACGTTCGTTTTTATTATGTACTATAAATTTTTATATTTGTAAATTAAATTGTAATGTGAAACTAGAATTTATTTATATTCTGTGAAAATAGATGGTGATAATGCAGATGCTGGTGTAGAAGATGGTGATGATAACGATCAAAATGACAGAGAAAATAATGATGATGGCGAGGATGAAGATGGTGGAGATGGAGATGATTCTGGTGACGACAGTGCAGATTATGATCCTAGTGTTGACATTCATGATCTATCCGATGATTTCTCTTTGTCAGACATGGATGATCTAGAGATATTGTTTTCATGAATGCCATTAAAAAATACAATTTTGTTTGCGTGTACAGGCAGAATTAACGACACATGCAAGCATGGACACACACGCGCGCGCACGCACGTGTGCGTGCGTGCGTGCGTGCGTGCGTGCGTACGTGCGTACGTGCGTGCGTGCGTGCGTACGTGCGTGCATACGTGCGTGCATACGTGTGTATATACATATATACACACATAAGTATTAAAAAGGAATTTTATGATTATTAATTAAATATTCTAAATATATAATTACGACTAACTTTTTTATTGTAATTTGGATATTCTGTATTGATTTTACACAGAAATATCTGAATATCAATCATGAAACTTTATCCCTAGGATGGAAAGTGAAAAGTGAAAATTTTAACCATTGAAGTTAATGGAGAAATTTGTAACTTTTCATCCTAGGAAAAAAGTTTCATGATTGATATTCTCTTCAAATAATTGATTGTAAATGATTATTATGCATCTTCTGTTTGATAATTAAATAAAAACATGTTATATGTTCTTTTCAATCATATCTGAATTATTTATTAGTATATGATATACAATATAAAGACTGTATACAGAATGTCTAATAGATGTAAGTTTGAGTTTGTTGTCTGTATTTACAAGCGGTGCATGCCCATATGCATGCACTGTTCGTAGATAGATAGAACAAATTAAACTCAAGTATGGGAAATATGCATTAGCTACCGAAATAACGTCGTTACCATTATCGTTACTTTTGTATAATAATGATTTGTTCATTCTTTTACAATTTTTCATCACGGTAACGATAATACTACCGTTATAATTCACTTTTGAAATATAACTCATCGTTACCATTAAAAAGTTTATTAAGACTCCTGAGTAGTCGCCACGGCCATATAGGATCGTGATGTCATGTCATAAGCGAAAAAGACACATGTTGAAGTTTCTTGCATGCCATTTGTAAATAAAAAGAATTTGGATAAAACAAATTAATGAAATCGTTCTGAAAAGCTTGTAAAAATAGGACGGAATTATTTTTATTCCTTTCCCTTCTCCCTCCCCTCTCCCCTCCCCCAGTCAGTGGAATACAGGCTCTGTTCCAAAGGAGAATGCCCATGGTATAGAGGGGTTTCTGTCCTAGAGATGGAACCTCTAAAATCGATAAATTCATGTAGAGTATAATGAAATCTATCTCTCATATTTAAAGTTTTACTGAAGTGACGACGCAGAGACAAGACAGCGAGCGAGGCAGTGAGAGTGGAGAGGAAAAGCCGCAGGCGTACCGTAGAGTCCCTCTAATAAGAATCAAGTCATAAGAAGCACCGATCTCTGATTGGTCAGATTTCGAATCCCTTTAAACGCCGCCATTTGCAAATGTGGTGAATCTGTGAATTGATGTGAGCAACTGTTATGATGTAATAGTATAAAAAGGCGCGAACGCGGAAATCGGACCGTCAATCATGGTGAAATTATAAATAGTATTTGTTGTTATTCAGAATACAGACATTGAAAGTAGGGCTGTACGATAAAGATAAACTGTTCTGTTTCAAACTCGGATCGTAAAATTGATCTGATACATTGTTCATACAGAACAACGTATTTCGATATCAGTACATAACTCGATTGAAGTAATCGTTACATTGAAACATCTGATTCGAAAAGTATTTAATATTTCCAGATACTAGCGTTCTGTCTGAATGCGTGTTTAGTTGCGCAGAAAATATTATAACACACGCGCGTGTCTATCCGCGGAACATACGGAACAATTAATATTTTTAGCGATGAACAAGAACATCTAAATAAAAAATTGTATACGATCAAATAAATGTTTTTATTTGTTATAATAAAATGTTATTTATTGTAATAAATAAGTGCCCGAAACGTCAAGCTACAATTTCCAACGTTCATTAGCATCGAAATTAGTATCAAATGGAAAACATAATAAAAAGCAATTTAATGAAAAGTAATTAAAAATAACTGGTTCGTATTTGGCAACTCATATCTTTTCTGCTTAATAAGTTATCCCTTTTTGTGCCTAATTCATTTATCTAATACTTAATATTAGTATACATGCGACATGATCTAATTAATAAAGATGAAATGATTTTACGAGCGTTGTGAGCGTTAAGTGGCGTAGCCTAAATAGTAATTCATTAAATATATTTGCAATATATTACAACTAATCGTTTTTATTGATAAGAAAGTAATTATATGACCTGTAAATTTTACTTTTAATTTAAAGAGAACATATATGGTAAATTTAAATGCGGAGGCATATTATGTAGTTTAAAAATCTATTAATAATTAAATTATTAACAAATTTTATTTCAAAACTTTAAAAATAAAATCATTTCTGAAATTAATTCATTTATATGAATATATACAATATATTAATTCAACATTTCAATACTCAGACCGTAGTGGCGCCTCGTATTTAAAGTAATGTTATTTAACATAAACGGTCTTGTTTTCAATCTTATTATTTAAAAATAAAATTTTAAAATTTTCATTTAGAAATTAACTTTTAATTAAAATGTAAACTGTTTTAAGAAACTTGTATATAAATTGCAGCTTAAGGGTGCACTTTATTTTTGTAATTTTTATAATTTATTATGTTGTCATTTTATTGTTATGTAATCATTTACGACAATTTAACATTATTTTTTAGATTATCGTCCGTTTTTGTTGAGGAAAATACATTTTCCTCAAACATCTGTGTAAAGATAAGATTAGAAATGCATTTTCAAATTCCGTATTTTATTTTTCATATCTAAAAGTTCGGTTACTAATCATCGGCTGTACATATATTTTTTTTCGCAAGTATTCGGCGAAGTAGGAAAAAATATCTACATATTTACAATTACATGATATATCGCAGTTCAGGTTATAAATTGGCTTTTTATGATATCCTCCATGAAGCCCATCTTTCAGCAGACAAAAATGATGAGTTAAAATCGACTAATCTGTATACATGTAATATGATCTAATTAACAATTATGGATATTGTGATTATTACATTTCACTATTATCAAAACTTTGAATGGCATGCGCGTTATTTATGCTGTTTTCAGTCGGTACTTGCTAAGGGCGTCCTTCCGGTCTTATATCTTAACTCTTACTAGAAAACTCATGTAATCGTATCTTCATTCAAATTGAGAAGGAAAGGTGAGTGACGAGTAGATTGCAGTGGAATTATATATCCTTTTAATGAAATAAAAAAGTATATTTCTCAATAATTATTATAATTTAATTTGTAGTTATTATAATTTAACCTATTTGTTTGTTGTAGAGCTATAATGTCAGGCTGTGCAAATTATTGCACAAACTCTGCCAAAAATAGTTTTAAAATGTGTCGTTTTTATAAGACTCAAAAAGACTAAAAATTTGTGCTGAAAATACAGGACGACAATACGGCTCCGTTTAATAATTCAGTGTTATGTGAGAATTAGTAAGAATTTGCTTTTATAATTTTTTAATATAAACAAATTAATGTATATTGTATATTATTCTAGGTATATTTTGATGCAAAAAGGAAGATAGAAAGGAGACGTAATTGTGATTTATATATTGATTTATTACTTTATTATTATTATGGAATTCTATCGTCACAAAAAAAGGATGTAAATTGACAAATTGAATATATATTATAATAAAATATATATATCTAATCTTATAACATAATATAATCTAATCTTATAATATATATATCTAATAAACAATTAAATATACTTTTAAAAAGTTAATCGTTCTAAAATCATATTTTTAAGCGCATTCATTCTCATACTGTTTATTTTTAAACAAATTTTACTTTCATTTTATTTATATTTACTTCTGTTGTCATGCTTCTTTTAATTTATTGATTATGAAATTATTGGCCCGTATTCAGAATGCGCTTTTATCTCTAAAATAAGATTTAATTTTGAAAAAAAAGTTGTCCAAAGAAATTATTGTTATAAACTTTAAATTTGTCGAAATTAGTTAGAATAGTTGTACAACATTAATACAATTTTTTAATAAAAATTATTAAAAATATTTATAAAAAAAATGAGGACAAAACGCGCTGCGATTGGTTACAATCATCTGTGACGTCTTGATTCGGTAATTTCAAATTTTTACCATGGTACAATATTTATAAATTGTTTGTTTTGTATGAAAATAAATTAAAAAGCAATGTTGCAAATAAATAATGCAAGATTTATTAGAGCTCAATCGGATAATCTGCTTAAAATGTTAGTATTAATGATATCTGATTTTTTTTTCTGAAAATGAAGTATTTAACATTACAGAAATCCATGGTGTAAAAGTCAATAAATAAATAAAACAAATAAGTAAAACATATATACATTAACTAAAAACTAATAAGTAACTAAAAACAATAAGTAATAAATAGACGAATTTAAAAAGTATATATCATAAAATTAAATATCAAAATTTATTCTATATATTGAATTTGAATTTAATAAGCATACGGTAAACATAACCTAACTTATCACTATAGATTTGTTCTGATTCCTCTTTTTTGGTTTTCCGACTCAAATATAGTCACAGTACCATTATAGATTTATTCGCATCGCAATAATTCGCATCACATGCTCCAACATGTTCCAATGTGCTGCTACTTCTTCTATTCTTCTTCTGCTCCTACTTGGTTTTCTGATTCAAGAAAAGGGTCACAGTACTATGCGTTGATTTTGGGAATATAATCCCGTAATAACCTTCACGGAGAATCGGAGATCTTTATTTTATTGCAATCAATAGAGTTGGTATCCCCGAAGTCATTTTTTCTCACAATCACCAGGGCTTCCAATCACCCCTTCTTCTTCTTCTTCTTTTGTTTTAATTGGCCCCGGAGCCGCTACAACGGCAATCACTATAGTCAGTATCAACAGGGAAACCACCAACCTTCCACTATTTGGTCTGAAACAAAGAAAAGAGGGGGGGGGGAGACCGGGGAGAGACGCCCCAATGAGAACACAGCCCTACGTCCACGGGGAGAGCCCTCCCCCAGTCCGTTCCCCCCAATCAGCGCCCAACCCTCGCGAGCACGCGAGCTTATGAAGGGCTATAACCTCAAACCTAACAATTTAAAGAAAGCCAGCAGTCCTCTACATGTAACAACGAAAGATTTTTTAAGGAGCGGGAAAATATTGTTGTTAGCGGTGTTGGAATTTGTACTGTGTAAATGATTTAGAAGCCTTATAACTTTATCGCGAGAATTTGAACAATTAAAAATTATATGGTTAACATCCTGACACACA
Organism: Acromyrmex echinatior; assembly: GCF_024713525.1. Lineage (NCBI taxonomy): Eukaryota > Metazoa > Arthropoda > Insecta > Hymenoptera > Formicidae > Acromyrmex > Acromyrmex echinatior. The sequence goes on along the minus strand of NC_141858.1, from coordinate 1,914,292 downwards.
TGACCGCACTGGCACTCCGCCGAATCCGCCATGCCCTTTCCATATAGACTCTCTTTGAGATTGTAATGATTACTGCGAATGCGACCAATACAATTAACCAATACAATCTCCTCTCTCTTCAAAGATGAGGAGTGGAACCAAGGGCGAAGAGAAGAATCTTGGTATAGCTCCGCATAACGTCCTTGGTTTCAGCCGCATCATTTAGCTAGCAGGTAAAGGGTTTTTAGCGTTGTCCGAGGCAATCTTCCTTACATCCGTACAAGGCACCGGCAGGTCCTCTGCCAGGTTCGTACCACCGAATCCGCCAAAGAGTCCGCTTTCTCGTTACCGTGGATCCCTACGTGCGAGGGAATCCAGAATATCACGACTCGTTTGAGTTCTCTTGCTAGCCTTGTTAATAAAGATTTGATATGATAGATGATATAATTGGCGTGTGTGTATCGCACCGACGAAATGGCTTCCAAAACATTCCTTGAGTCAGTAAATGATCGCTGAGCTTATCCCCCGTTGTTCAACATAAAGCAGTGTCTCTCTAATGGCCCGCAGAGAAGACAGAGAAAGCTGACGGGAGCTTGCGTCCAATGTTCAAATTTCCATCCAATGAGTAAACGACGGTCCCAACCGGGCCATCCTCGCCAATTCTTAGAGCCATTAGTGTACAGCGAGATATCCTTGCACGCGATGAGATCCGCAGTCTTGCTCCTAAACTCCGATAAGCTCCCTAGGAGTATCCTTACTGATAGGACTCATGTCCAGCCTATAATCTGGTGCATGGATAATAGTTTCGTAGTCGTATGAAAACTCCGGAGGGATCATAGAGTTAAAGACCTTTCGTCTTGATGAATCAGATATCTTCTAAAAATTGGAGAAAATTTGATAGCCCTGATCCTCTTGATTTGAGAGTCTGCCGCGCGCTCCATATCTCTGATACCATCCTTAACTAAATTACGAGGGGTATCCAGAAAATAAGTTCCGTTTTTTTTTTACAAATAAAGTTTTTATTGAAAAAATCTAAAATTTACATGGATAATACTTGACAACTTCTAGTCTTTTTCTACATAATTCCCGTCAATCTCAATACATTTTGTATATCTGGAAACAAGCTTCGAAATCCCTTCTGCATAGAAACTTCCCGCCAGTTCTTTAGTCCAGTTAGTTACAGCTGTCTGAACTTCCTCGTCGCTTTGGAAGCGTTTTCCGGCCAAGGACTCCTTCAGTTTCGTAAAAAGATGGTAGTCCGATGGTGCTAGATCCGGGCTATACGGTGGGTGGGTCAAAACATCCCAACTAAACTGATTCAAAAGTGCAGTTGTTGAAGCAGCGACGTGCGGCCGAGCATTGTCGTGAAGAAGGGACACACCTGCCGTCAACATCCCCCTTCTTTTGTTCTGAATGGCCCGACGCAGCTTTTTCAAAGTTTCACAATAGCGCTCCGCATTTATTGTTGCTCCTTGAGGCAAAAAATCAATCAGCAGAATTCCTTTTTGGTCCCAGAAGAGAGAAACCATGATTTTTTTGACGGACTTGACCACTTTGAACTTCTTTGCAGTTGGAGAATAGGTGTGCTTCCATTGCATTGACTGTCTTTTGTTTTCTGGTGTGTAATGGGCGACCCAGGTCTCGTCTCCAGTGACTATAGATTTAAGGAAGTCATTTCCCTCATCCCTGTAACGGTCCAAAAATTCTTTACCTGCAGTCACTCGTGTGGTCTTGTGTAGAGGAGTCAGTTCTCTGGGAACCCAACGGGCGCAAACCTTGCGAAATTCGAGTTTTTCTGAAACGATCTCATGGATAAGACTTCGGGATATCTCTGGAAAAAGGTTGTGGAGTTCATCTAAAGTTAAACGACGATCATTGCGAATCGCATTTTCAATTTTTGTCGTCAACTCATCCGTGATAAGGGAGGGTCTGCCTCTCCCACTTTCGTCTTCAAGCGAATGTCTTCCTGCCTTAAATTCTCGGACCCATCTCCGCACCATAGATTCACTCATCACACTCTCTCCATATACAGAAACAAGCTGTTTGTGAATATCAATCGATTTAAAATCTTGAGCAAAAAGAAACTGAATGATGCCGCGCAAAACAACTCGAGAAGGAATCGGAATGGAGGTGGCGGGACGCGAAGTGGAGGACTCCATTTTGATAACCTCTCCTGACCGTGTTTCACGAGCTACTGACGCCGAACACCGCTCATTCTATTCGGTAGCTTCCCCTCTTCAATGCTGTGTTGCCAGCTCGCTCATACATCGACCTTACTAAACGTATAATACAAACGGAACTTATTTTCTGGATACCCCTCGTATCTGACCCTGACCAGCACTTGAAGAGAAACTTAGCAGTCTGCAGATCGAATCTCAGTTTGAGGGGATGCTCCTTGGCCTCATATAAAAGTACATTAATGGGCGTGAAGATCCTGTAGCCCATGGCCCTTCTAATAATTTTGTACTGAACTCTTTCTAGTTGTAGAAAGAAAGTCGTTTGGTTCTCATATACATAAACATGTGAGCCATATTCTATGGCGCTTCTAAAAAGTGCGCGATAAATCGTCAATAGGGCCCGAGGATGTAAGGCCCACCAGACCTCCGACAACGAAGAAATGATTTTGCAAGTGGTCTTGCCCTTGAGTATCATTCAATTGTTCCTTTCCCGTGAGTCCACTGTCCAGGGTAACACCCAGGAACCTGACCAAAGTGGAGACTATAATCTGATGACCCTCGATGGTAAGCGCCGTCACTGAGTTTCTTAGGAACCTTTTTTTGGTAAAGGTGATTTGCGTAAAGGTGATTTCTGTGGAGACAATTCGAGATAATGATTAATCGCATCAAGTGAGGGCTGTAGCATTCTCGCAACCTCCGCGACCGTTTTGACCGACACGTACATGACCAGGTTATCCGCATATTGCAGCAAAGAGACACTTTCTTGAAAATGCGTATTAATGTCCCTGAGGTAGATATCGAAAAGTAAGGGACTAAGTACAGAGCCCTGCGAGGTGCCGGTGTGAGTCACACGCGGACTGATCAACTTCCCATCCGTCGAAATAGACCTTTCTTTCCGCTATGAGATGTTGTATAAATTGCCTGAGTATGATAGGGATTCCAATCTCTCACAAATCCTCCACAAGTATGCCAGGAATAATATGATCGAAGGCGCCCTTAATGTCAAGAAAGACGGCGATTGTGAGGTTTCCCCTGGAAATAGCAGTTCTAATATAGTTGATAAGTATGACCAGGTTATCTATACAAGAACGATGAGGTCCAAAACCCATTTGGGAGAATCGATTCCGACTCCACATAATGTTTAAGTCTGCGGAAAATCATTCTTTCCAGAATCTTAAGCGTGCATGACATCAACAAGATAGGCCTGTATCCTTTGTTACCTGCTTTGGGTATTGGGATCACCAGAGAAGAACGCCACGAAGAGGCGAACTCCCCGTCCTCCAGAATGCCGTTGAAGATATCCAAAAGATACTTTATATAATCTTTAGACAAAGTTCCTATAATATTATTGTCTATCTGATCCAAGCCCGAGGCCGACTTACTCTTCGAACTCGAGGGCGAGACGCATTTTGTTCATGGTAAAGGGATCCGTGAAGTCAGGCGCGGGGGAGGGAGGCGGAGGATGACGGCAGAGACTCCGCGCCCCCTCGTCGCGACGAGCCGACATAATCAAATCTGGCTTAGTAGTAACTTCCTATAAGCATGAATCTGGCGTGAGCTTGCTTATAAGCTCCTCGATATTCCTCCGTTTAATTGCAACCCCAGTTGCCATCTCACCGCCCTGAGCCTCACATCTTTTAAAAGCTTTCATTAGCGACCTTAGAGATCTTCCCATCGAATGAAGCTGCAAGCCTCCTCCATTCTCTTCTTTTAATCCTCCTTCTGCTACAGTTCTTTTTCGTCTCAATGAATCGCTCATAATTCTCCATAGACATGTGTTTTCTAAATGCGCGAGACGCCAGTCTGCGTTCCATGACCGCCACCTCACACTCCTTGTTCCACCATGGGGGAGGGGATGTATAACTCCTGGAGATGAATGTCTTGAAATGTCTTTGGTCCAGTGGCAGGTATTCACGCGCTTTTTCTAGAACATGATCTTTTAGATGTTCAGCTGATTTTTCAGCTGAAGATGAGAAGGGAGCCTGAGCCTTGAGCTCTTCTAGAGAGTGTGTTAGTACTAAAGTCAGATCATCAAGCTGCTGTTTATTAAGCCTGAGTTTTTAGAGGAATTGCTTAGTTATCATCACTCTACCTCCGATGGTAGTGTAGACCGGATAGTGATCGTTCCCCATGGAATCCTCCTCAGTCTGGGTGTGCGCGATAAGAGCCAAGTTTGGAGAGGCCAGGGCCAAATCAATCACGGATTTCCTGCGGCCGGGAGGTTGACCGAGAGTGGGCATCTTCGTTCAGTATCACCAGTTCTCTTCTGTCCATCTCACACAAAGTACGCCCCGTCCTGTCAATCTGGTCACAACCAGAATGTGTGGTGCGCGTTCATATCTCCAACTATCAGAACATAATCAAAGGAATGGCTAAAATCAAATAGGACTCGTAGACTTGAAAAGAAGTGAGCAAACTGCAATGTTCATATATATTAAAAACTGCAAACGTGGAGTGTCCTCCGAGTATAAACTTTGCACCTTGAATTTTCCACGAGGGTGGCAGAAAGGGGAGAGGTCAAGAGGGTCAAACTGCAAGTTTTTCCGAATAAGCATGGCCACTCCTCTATGTCTGACATTCAGAATGTCGCTTCGCAGTTGCACACATGATTTGGCGTATTAAATTTAGTATCCGGGTTGAGCAGAGTCTCTTGCAAGCAAATAATATCCTTCTGACTGAGCAAAAATTAAATCTGCAGAAGATTGCCTAGGAATCCTCAACAATTCCACTGTAAGATAGAAATAGGCGAGATTCATAATAGGTGTCTCTCTCTTTGGTGAGGATAAAAATTAGTTAAATCCAGAGGACCTGTCAATTTCATCGGAGAAGCTAAATGTCGGTGCTGAAACGAAAAATTCTATTAGCAAATTAAGTGCATTAAAAGCGCACTGATATTCCTCCCCTCCTGGTTAACAAGTTCACCTAGAATTGGGGTTAACGTGCCTAATAAAGATAGCAAAGGGTCACCCGCGTGACCCGCTATTTGACATATTGGATGATCGAATAAGAATATATCCCTTTATTTGGATTAAATGATCAATATTTTTAAATCCTCTATCAGCCATTACAGCACAGTTATTTAAAAGTAAATTTAAGTATTGAACTCATTTCCACGATTGCTGCATCGGAAGTTCTACCACAAAAACTTTCGGATATGAAGTTAATCAGTCTATCCGGTGTCATTGAAATCAAATATTTAACAGTATTGCATTTCTTATATTCCGACCACATTACACTTTGATTAATCGCTTTGCTCGGCTTTTGTATTTCAATTTCCAAACAGTCGATTATAGATTGAACGTGGCTGTATCGAGCACGAAACGGAGTTTCGCCCAGTGACGATTTGATGTCAATTCCATTATCACATTTCTCACTGAGTGGCAGATTTTGTTTTATTGATTCCTTTGATGGTCAAATTATCAATTTTTTTATATAATACAATATAATCTGAAGAGTTTTTCTAAATACTGCTCTCGCATTACTGACACTCACTCCAAATTCATTTCCAAATCTTGCAAACGAGTCGTTCAATTTCATTTTAAGAGTTAAACAGATTTCTACTGTACTTATTCCCGTTTCTTTGCGTAATAATTCAATTTAAAAAAAGACATTGGTCTGGATATCCAAATACAGTTTAGTAGATATACTAGGCGGGTTCTAACCCAGGGGCTAGAGGGGAATGCGGGGTGCGGGGAAGTACTTGTAGGCGCGGGGGATACCTAACGCGGGGGAAAGAGGGGAAAGGTCTAGGCTCCTACACAATAGGGCTCCTACACAATAGGGCTCCTTTTTTTTGTTATCAAAATTTGACCATGTTTTTCTTTAAAAATGCATTGATAATAAAGGTTTGAATTTGACCATGACATATTTTTCTTTTCTTTAAAAATGTATCGATAATAAAGGCTTGCATGTTAGAGAAAGATAGAGTGCGCATGCTATGAGGTGAAGAAAAGATGGAAGAATTAATAGAGTACGAGTTTCTTTTGTATGATACAGTTTTTTCAATTTTTATGGTTTTTCCTGGCGCGTCGAGGCAAAGGATGGGAAGTAAAAGACAATACACATGAAATAAGGCGAACAAAAAAATGTTTTATTTACATCTTATTACATCGGTTTTCGTACTTATTAAAAACTAAAGCTAATAGTTCGCAATCGATGAGCTGATGTCCATTGAAGATGTCGCTATCACATATAATGTTCTCAGACACGATGTTGGAGAATCGCGTATACTTGGTATCTACCGTATCGACGAGTCGAGCTAATCGTTCGAACGTTACATCGATACACCCGTTAAAGTCAAACATACGGCGTAGCGTCGTTTCGGTCATCATAATGCGTACGGATGAAGAATCGAGACGTACGACCGTAGCATAGTTCAGCATGAAAACACTGACGGTTAGCGGTCCAACGCTTATAAAATTATCCTTGTATTCGTTTCAAAACAGCTTGTAAATATTTCCTCGCTGCTCGTAGAGGCTCTTCCACGTTTCGAGAGACAGCGATAGTTCGTGTCCGCGATGATCTCCAAGGGCGATCTCCACGTAACTCGGTGGGCCAACGTTGATTCCAATTTCCAAAAATTTGTAGCCCGTATTCGTCAGATCGCAATGTCTGCTCAGTAAACGCACCGCACGATGCTCCGTACTGTGTACATGCATAATGTTAAAAAACGTTTCTTTTGTGTATAGAACGTTGAAACTTACATGTTATATTCCTTCTTCACATCGTACGATGCACTGCTCTCTTTAGCATACATTTTTTCAGCCGTTCGTACAAGCGGGTATCGTAAACTGATTGCATCCGTGTAAATGGTAATACTTCTGGAATCGATAAGAGAAGACAGGTCCTCACCCCTCTTTCCAAGAATTTCGAACATGTTGCGACACGTTTTATCAAGTCTTTCTACGTATTTTCTTTGTCACGAATTTATACATACGTTTATACATACACACGCATACATACGTTTATAGATATGTTTATACATACGTTTATACATACGTACATACATACGTACATACGTTTATACATACGTTTATACATACGTTTATACATACGTTTATTCATACGTACATACGTTTATACATACGTTTATACATACGTACATACGTTTATACATACGTTTATACATACGTTTATATATACGTACATACGTTAATACATACGTTTATACATACGTTTATACATACGTTTATACATACGTTTATACACACGTACATACGTACATACGTACATACATACGTACATACGTACATATGTTTATACATACGTTTATACATACGTACATACGTTTATACATACGTACATACGTACATACGTTTATACATACATACGTTTATACATACATACGTTTATACATACGTACATACGTTTATACATACGTTTATACATACATACATACATACGTTTATACATACGTTTATACGCACATACGTACGTTTATACATACGTTTATACATTACAAAGGAAGGGAAAAGAAATATATAATAAATACGTTAACGTATTTTTATTTAAAAAATTGTTTTGCAACCACCAGTTATAAATTTTCAATACATTTTGTAACGCGCAATTCTTAACATGTTGTCCACGTCGTATAATATTAGTAACATCTAGATTAGATAAAGATTCCATGTGTTCTGTCGTAAACTGCAGGGTCTTAATGTACATGCGTTCTCGCTCATCATCCAGAAGCAAGTTCCGCAGCCACGTTCGTTTCTCGCGTCCCTTGATATACACGACAGCATCAATAAATTTTAATTTCATCAATTAAGTAAAAAAATCCTATATTCGATCAAAGCTGATCTTATTCCCTAAATATTTCGGTTTGAATTTATATACATACGTACATAGACAATTCTATAAGCCACGCAATAAAGTCCTTTTCAATCTTGAAACGCAATCATGGATGGAACTACAGTGGTATTATAAAATTATGTATTACAATTTTGTGTTCATACATGTTCCCTTAAAAACGATATTCATTAGTTGTTGATCACGATTCATTAGTTGTTGATCAAACGGATGTTCACTTATTTATAATCATTGGCGACAAGTATTGCTGAAGTCACGCGCGTGATACAGATTACTAAAGCCATCTATTGGGAAAATAATGGATTTCTTTTTACTACACCTAAATTATGATATTATTTATTTATTATTTTAATATAATAGATAAATAATATTGTATGTGCATGTAACCGTATAAAAATTAATTTAATGTACATACAGTTATACAGGGTGTCGCGAATCAGAATATGTAGGCTGCTGGAAAAGTTTCTGCAATCTAATACTTCCAGTGACGCCAATGTTCTGCTATCACATCCCTAAAATTAGACGTTTTAAACTTATAATTCAGTTGACACTTTGTACCCAAGCCAACTAGTTTTGTTTGCATAGTATTTTAAAAGAAGTTACTTTTGTGAGAAAATGGAAATTTTGCGTAAAAATTTTCGGGCAATGATTTTTTACAAATGTAATCTAACTCCGAAACAATGCATCGATCGACTTCATTTAGCTTTTGGGGATGAAGCATCATCCAAGGACTGTTTAAAATTGGTTTGCCGAATTCCAGCGTGAACCTTTCTTTGTAACGAATTCCGTGAAGGTCGTCCATCCACGTCTGTTGTTGCCACTAATGTAGATGCTGTGGGTGAAATGATTGAGCGAGACCGGATACCAGCTTGATCAAAAAGTTTCCGGAAGAGACCACCAGGTGATGCTCTGAGTCAGCTGATTTGAGTTCTTTTTTTTTTGGCTAAGTTGCCACATCTATCATTGACATTTCCATCAAATTTTATCGCCATAGCTTGACATTTGTAAAAATTACGCCGTCTTGAGTACATCTACCTCTGCGCGTGTTTTCGATTTTTTACAGTTTTAAAAATGGAGTTGAATTTGCAACAACGAGTTTGTATTAAATTTTGCGTTAAAAATGGATTCAATGGTGCGAAAACCTTGGAAATGTTGGGAAACTGTTTCGGCAGTGATGTTCTAAAGAAAACAACCGTTTACGAGTGGCATGAACGCTTCAGAAGTGGTCGTGAATCCGTCGAGGATAACGAACACAGTGGCAGGCCGTCGACATCGAAAACCGACGAAAACATCAATAAAGTGAGAGAAATGTTGGCCAATAACCGCAAATTAACTATCAGAGAGCTGGCAGAGGACTTAAACATTGCTTATGGATCCGTTCAGGACATTAATGATTTGGGTTTGCGCCGTGTTGCTGCAAAGTTGGTCCCGAAGGAACTGAATTTCATGCAAAAAAGGGACCGCGTTGACATCGCCAAAGACATGATTTCCAAGACTGAATCCGACCCAACATTCATCAAACGCATCATTACTGGAGACGAGACGTGGGTTTATGAGTACGACACGCAATCCAGACATCAGGCGAGTGAATGGAGAGCTCCAAATGAGCCAAGACCAAAAAAACCACGTCGTTTTCAGTCGAAAAAGAAAGCGATGCTCACGGTTTTCATGGATTACAACGGTATTGTACATCACGAATTTTTGTCAGAAGGTCAGACAGTTAATAAGGAGTATTATTTGGACGTTATGAGACGTTTGCGTAAAGCAATTCGCCAAAAAAGAAAGGATTTGTGGGTAAACAACTCGTGGATTTTGCACCATGATAACGCACCGTCGCACAGTGCCATCATTATCCGTGAATTTTTGGTCAAGAACAAAACGAATACCATCCAACAGCCATCGAATTCACCCGATATGCCTCCCTGCGATTTTTTTCTGTTCGATCGAGTCAAAAAACCACTGCGGGGAACGCGTTTTAACAGCCGAAAGGAGGTAATGGAAAAATCGAAGACGGCTCTGATGGCTATACCAATAATAGAGTTCCAGAAATGTTTCGAGAGCTGGATCAAGCGCTGGCATAAGTGCGTTGCAGTCGCTGGAGAGTACTTTGAAGGGGACAATATCACTTTTGATGAATAAACTTGTATTTTGAATTTTCTGAATGAATTCCGGAAACTTTTTGATCAAGCTAGTATAACATACCGCGAGATTCAGGCACCCTTAGGCATTGACATGAGCAATACATATTTTGCATGATCACTTGCATGAGCGTACGAAAACTTTGCAATCGTTGGATCCCACACAATTTGACCGAAGCTCAAAAACAGGCTCGTGTAAATGGAGCAAAGAAATGCTCAAGAAATTCAACCGAGGTCGATCAAATTTGGTCTACAATATCGTTACTGGAGACGAAACATGGATCTATGGATTCGTATGAGCCCGAAAGTAAACAACAATCCACTGTTGGTGTATTTCAAAATGAATCGAAACCAAAGTTGTTTGTTCACGCAGTGCTGCCAAGCAAATGGTTGCTTGTTTCTTCAGTTATACCGGACAATCGTGATTTTAGAGGACCGAAGGACTGTAAATACAGATTAGTATACAACAATTTGTTTGCCAGAAATCATAAATGAATTGCGTAGAACAAACCGAAATCATCACATCATCCTTCATCATGACAATGCCAGCTGTCACACAGCACGTCAAACTGTTGATTTTTTATCCAGTTAAAATGTCGCATTGATGACTTATTGTCCGTATTCACCTTATTTATCACCTATGATTTCTTTTTGTTCCCAAACATTAAAAAGAAGATGCGTGATGAGCGATTTGAGTTACCAGTGCCTGAAGCAACTGTTGAAACATTTTGTACACTGATTTCTGAGGTTACAGTCTCAGAGTGGAAAAAATGCTTTGAAAATTGGTTCGAGCGTATGCAAAAATGTCGATCTTAAAGGCGAATACTTCTAAAAACAATACTACTAAAAACAATAAAGCCATTTACCGAATTTTACATGTTTTTTTTCATATTGTTTGCAGAAACTTTGCCAGCAGCCTACTACAGCAAGAAAGTTCTCGAAAGATTAAGTGAAAAAGTTACTTGTAATTATTTATTTTTAACAGTAATTTTTGTAATAATAAAGGTTTAAATATGGTTAATTACAGACTATGCTTAGAGGGCTACCTGCCGATGAGTTGCATATGCGGTAATATGTATTATAGAGTAAGTAAGCGTATATTTCAGCGCACTCACTAATTCAAGTGATCATCTAAATATAGGCTGTAACTCGTTATATTTGAATCCTCATATTTCAAAAATTTCTGCTTAAAATAAAAATTTACAAATAACTTTTTAACTTAATTTTTCGAGATCTTTCTTGCTATATAATACTTTGATTCGAATTTCAGAACACCCTATATATGTGTATATGTATGTATATGTACATATACAGGTTATAAAACTGAAATAACGCCCTAATATAGTGTTATTTCTATAAAAAACTGAGTCTACCATTTTGCAATTTTTTCAATATCTTTTTTAGTTACCCAATGAGCAAATGTCTAAAATCGTATAAAACAGTTAAAATATTAATAATATAAAATATACATAAAGCAGCATTTATGTACAATAATAAATCTAATATGATATCTAATATATTTTAAGATGACACTGTATGATTTAACAAAAATATTCAGAACTGCACAGATTTGGAAATAATAAACGTTATTAAAGCATAGCTTGTTAGAAGTGAGGATTTAATAATAATAATAAAAATACTAAAATATATAGCTGAGAAAATATAAATACCTAATAATAAAGAAAATCTGTACAAGGCCCGCAGCGTGAAAATTAATTCACAAATCTTTGTGAAAGGAAATTTGCATTGAAAGTGACTCGATTAAAATCCAGATGTTTGTAATAAATTGCTCCATTGATATTAGTGTGTCAGTTATTTAACTTTGAACTGTAATGTTAAAAAATACCCCAAAGGTTACGTCAGTCTGACAGACCACTGTCATATTTCTGCTAATTTTGTAAGTCCTTAAAATGAAGAATGTACGCTATGTGTAGTATGTACGTGCATACGTTTTACATACGCGTGACGCGATGTTTAATCATACTCGGGTCAATTTCGGACATCTCGACGTTGATATGATTCTATTCGTTGAACACGATACATGGCGGTACCGTTCGACGACTGTTGGTTCAAAGAAAAAGAAAAGAAATACGAAAAGATCTCGATTTAGAAATTGAAGTTGAGGTTTCTGGGAACTCAGTGTGTATAGTTAGGATTAAAAGTGGTGCGATAGACATTCGATAACGGTTTGATAGATGTTTGACATTAATTCGAAAGATGTTTTTGACAGTGATTCGATAGACGTTCGACGATGGTTTAATATATGTTTGATAATTGTCATAAATGTTTTGATTGTAGTTCACTAATACTATCAACATGTGTTAGTGAGTACACGATATAATAGTAAAGCATTTTTTCGGTTGATAATTTAAGTTTAACAGATGAAAGTGCATAAATTCTTCTCGATGAAACGTCGATGTACGGCAGTTGTGACCACGTTAGATACGATTTTGCATAAGTGTAATATAAAAATTTTTTTCTACGGAAAATCGATGAATCTCAACATGTTTTGCGGTAAGATTACTCTGTTGGATATGTAGAAACACAATTTTGCAGTTTCGCATAAATCAAGCGTGCCGACTTCAGCAATACTTGTCGCCAATGATTATAAATAAGTGAACATCCGTTTGATCAACAACTAATGAATCGTGATCAACAACTAATGAATATCGTTTTTAAGGGAACATGTATGAACACAAAATTGTAATACATAATTTTATAATACCACTGTAGTTCCATCCATAATTGCGTTTCAAGATTGAAAAGGACTTTATTGCGTGGCTTATAGAATTGTCTATGTACGTATGTATATAAATTCAAACCGAAATATTTAGGGAATAAGATCAGCTTTGATCGAATATAGGATTTTTTTACTTAATTGATGAAATTAAAATTTATTGATGCTGTCGTGTATATCAAGGGACGCGAGAAACGAACGTGGCTGCGGAACTTGCTTCTGGATGATGAGCGAGAACGCATGTACATTAAGACCCTGCAGTTTACGACAGAACACATGGAATCTTTATCTAATCTAGATGTTACTAATATTATACGACGTGGACAACATGTTAAGAATTGCGCGTTACAAAATGTATTGAAAATTTATAACTGGTGGTTGCAAAACAATTTTTTAAATAAAAATACGTTAATGTATTTATTATATATTTCTTTTCCCTTCCTTTGTAATGTATAAACGTATGTATAAACGTACGTATGTGCGTATAAACGTATGTATAAACGTATGTACGTATGTATAAACGTATGTACGTATGTATAAACGTATGTATGTATAAACGTATGTATGTATAAACGTATGTACGTATGTACGTATGTATAAACGTATGTACGTATGTATAAACGTATGTATAAACATATGTACGTATGTACGTATGTATGTACGTATGTACGTATGTACGTGTGTATAAACGTATGTATAAACGTATGTATAAACGTATGTATAAACGTATGTATTAACGTATGTACGTATATATAAACGTATGTATAAACGTATGTATAAACGTATGTACGTATGTATAAACGTATGTATAAACGTATGTACGTATGAATAAACGTATGTATAAACGTATGTATAAACGTATGTATAAACGTATGTACGTATGTATGTACGTATGTATAAACGTATGTATAAACATATCTATAAACGTATGTATGCGTGTGTATGTATAAACGTATGTATAAATTCGTGACAAAGAAAATACGTAGAAAGACTTGATAAAACGTGTCGCAACATGTTCGAAATTCTTGGAAAGAGGGGTGAGGACCTGTCTTCTCTTATCGATTCCAGAAGTATTACCATTTACACGGATGCAATCAGTTTACGATACCCGCTTGTACGAACGGCTGAAAAAATGTATGCTAAAGAGAGCAGTGCATCGTACGATGTGAAGAAGGAATATAACATGTAAGTTTCAACGTTCTATACACAAAAGAAACGTTTTTTAACATTATGTATGTACACAGTACGGAGCATCGTGCGGTGCGTTTACTGAGCAGACATTGCGATCTGACGAATACGGGCTACAAATTTTTGGAAATTGGAATCAACGTTGGCCCACCGAGTTACGTGGAGATCGCCCTTGGAGATCATCGCGGACACGAACTATCGCTGTCTCTCGAAACGTGGAAGAGCCTCTACGAGCAGCGAGGAAATATTTACAAGCTGTTTCGAAACGAATACAAGGATAATTTTATAAGCGTTGGACCGCTAACCGTCAGTGTTTTCATGCTGAACTATGCTACGGTCGTACGTCTCGATTCTTCATCCGTACGCATTATGATGACCGAAACGACGCTACGCCGTATGTTTGACTTTAACGGGTGTATCGATGTAACGTTCGAACGATTAGCTCGACTCGTCGATACGGTAGATACCAAGTATACGCGATTCTCCAACATCGTGTCTGAGAACATTATATGTGATAGCGACATCTTCAATGGACATCAGCTCATCGATTGCGAACTATTAGCTTTAGTTTTTAATAAGTACGAAAACCGATGTAATAAGATGTAAATAAAACATTTTTTGTTCGCCTTATTTCATGTGTATTGTCTTTTACTTCCCATCCTTTGCCTCGACGCGCCAGGAAAAACCATAAAAATTGAAAAAACTGTATCATACAAAAGAAACTCGTACTCTATTAATTCTTCCATCCTTTCTTCACTCATAGCACGCGCGCTCTATCTTTCTCTAACATGCAAGCCTTTATTATAAGCGATTCTCCAACATCGCATCTGAGAACATTATATGTGATAGCGACATCTTCAATGGACATCAGCTCATCGATTGCGAACTATTAGCTTTAGTTTTTAATAAGTACGAAAACCGATGTAATAAGATGTAAATAAAACATTTTTTTGTTCGCCTTATTTCATGTGTATTGTCTTTTACTTCCCATCCTTTGCCTCGACGCGCCAGGAAAAACCATAAAAATTGAAAAAACTGTATCATACAAAAGAAACTCGTACTCTATTAATTCTTCCATCCTTTCTTCACTCATAACACGCGCGCTCTATCTTTCTCTAACATGCAAGCCTTTATTATCGATACATTTTTAAAGAAAAGAAAAATATGTCATGGTCAAATTCAAACCTTTATTATCAATGCATTTTTAAAGAAAAACATGGTCAAATTTTGATAACAAAAAAAAGGAGTCCTATTGTGTAGGAGCCCTATTGTGTAGGAGCCTAGACCTTTCCCCTCTTTCCCCGCGTTAGGTATCCCCGCGCCTACAAGTACTTCGCCGCACCCCGCATTCCCCTCTAGCCCCTGGGTTAGAACCCGCCTAGTATATCTACTCAGTTTTGGATTTTTTTTAATGATTGTCATTTTCAAATTTCTTGCCATTTTTTTATATTCTAATATATTATTTTTTACTGCCTTTTCACTGGTTTCCTCCGAATGCAAATATTTATTCTCACAATCATTCAATGTATCATCGAGAGAACTGCTAGTAAAATAGGTATTTGTCAATGTACAGGATACAATAACATTTTGTTGTATTTTCTGTTCCATTGAAGCATCTTACATCACAGGTACATCACTTTGTACATATTTGCTATATACGTACCTTCTGATTTTGTATGTTTACTTGAACACTGACATCCTTGAATTCTTGCTTTTCGTTACTCGACTTCAATAGCGGATACTTGATTTTCAGAAATCGAAATAGTGGCTACAAATTTTGGCTACAAATAAATCAAGAATAATATTAATAAGATAACTTCGGCAAATACGCCGCGCTGGGATTTACGCCGCAGAAGTAAAAAAAAATAGAAGGAGTGGGAGTAATTTTTCCGCAACTACTCTGTTACATGCCTTTATGTTATATTAGTATTGTGTTATGGTTACAATTTTTTTGCGTTCGTCGCGCATAGCCCCACTATTTGCGCTGATAGCGGCGTCGACGAACCGCCATGAGACCAGCTTAAATCTCAATCAAACGAACGGCAATATTTGCATGGACCGAACTCCGCCCCGTAACGTTTTGCTGCTAGGGGTGGAGTGCCGTCGCGAGACATCGCCACAGGATCGCGTGGAGGGAGACATCGGCTATGTTGGAAAGGTAAGTGAACATCCGAATGCTCCCATAAATGTCCGTGGTGTGATGTCTCGAGGGAGAGCAACCACGTCATCCATCGTGCCACCGCGAGCCAACCGTAAGGAGGTCGACAGCATCAAGGTCGGTGGCGTCCGGACGCTCCTGTCGGTCAGCCGTCGCGGGATCACCCTGCGCCTACGACTGTCGCGAGGCAGCGTAGGCGTGAGCGGGTGGCCGCCCGCGACGCGCTGCTCGATCGGGCCAAGGACGTCGCTACGATTGCGGATCTGGAGGCATTCGCGACCTCGGTCGCGGCGTTCTTCAGGGAGGATGCATCGGCCACTGGTGCTGCAGCCCGCGCTCGCGATCGTTCGGTACGTTCACGAGAGGCGGGTGCGCGTCGGGGGTGAGAGGAGGTGAGCATCCGGAGAGAGAGGGCGCCGGTAGGCCGGGGTCAGCACCGACTGACCCCGGAGCGTCGGGAGAAGCACGCGAGGACTGGGTGCGCGAGGCCAAACACTTGCAAGCGCTGTACAGGGCGAACCGTCGCAAGGCAGTGCGAGAGGTGCTTCAGGGACCTGCCGATCAGTGCCAGGTGCCTAAACGTCAGGTCCAGGAGTACTTCGAGCGGCTGTACAGCGGCAGGGAAGAACTGGCTGGCTCCGGCGTGGAAACCGAACGCCCTGACCCCTCGAGTCCGCGTGAGATGTCCTGGGTTCGCTCGCGGAGTGAGAGATGGACCATCAGCTCCGGCGTATGAATAACTCTGCGCCGGGTCCCGATGGTGTATCCTATCGTGACCTCCGTGGAGCAGACCGGAGAGCGCGACTCCTCACGGCGCTCTATAACATCTGCCTGCGGCTCGAGGCAGTCCCCGCGTCCTGGAAGATCTCCAACACTGTGTTAATACACAAGAAAGGAGACCGGGGCATGTTGGAGAACTGGCGCCCTCTCTCTCTGGGGGACACGTCCCCAAACTCTTCGCTGTGCTCTTGGCCGACTGATTGACCGACTGGGCGGTCACCCGCGGGAAGCTCTGCTCCGCGCAGAAGGGCTTCCTGCGGGACGAGGGGTGCTACAAGCACAACTTCGTCCTGCAGGAGGTCCTGACGCACGCCAAGCGCTCTAAGCGCCAGGCGGTCGTCGCGTGGCTGGACCTATCCAACGCGTTTGGATCGATCCCGCATGCGACGATCCGCCGCGCGCTTATAAGATCCGCGATGCCACGGGATCTCATAGTGATATGGGACTCCATGTACGATGGTTGCACGATGAAGGTGCGAACCTATTATTTTCAACCTGTCCATCGACTCGGTCGTCCGTGTGGCGGCCGAGATAAATGACGGGTATTCCCTCCACGGAAATACTTGGTCGGCATTGGCTTACGCGGATGACATCGCACTACTGACTCAGACGCCTGAAAGGATGAAGATGATGCTAGCCTCTATGGAAGCGGAGGCAGCGTCGGTTCAACCCTGCAAAGTGTGCCACCCTGCACATCGGTGCGGGAAATAGCGGCAGAGTCCTACCGACGTCATTCCAAATCCAGGGGGAGACGATCAACCCTCTGATTCAGGGTGAATCGTACATCTATCTTGGCGTTCCAACGGGATTCTCCGTGGATCAGACGCCCTACGCCGCCGTCGGAAACATCGTTTCGGACTTGCGCGCTGTCGACCGCTCACTCCTTGCCCCGTGGCAGAAGATAGAAATGCTAGAGATTTTCATCCTATTCAAGCTTGACTTTCTGCTCCGGGAGGCCAAAGTGTTTAAGGGTCCCCTCACGGCCATGGACCTTAACATCGTAGGCATGTTAAATCCTGGCTTAACCTCCCTCAGCGAGCAAGCGCGGAGGGAGTCTACATGCCGCCTCGCTGGGGGGGATGTGGACTCCTGCCGCTCTCTGACCTCGCTGATGTCCTCACGGTTGCCCACGCGTACCGTATGTTGACGGTGCGCGATGGCGCCGTGAAGAAGTTGGCGTGGAAATCGCTGAAGGGAATGGTTGGGCGCAGGATCGGCCACGCCCTTAGTTGCGAGGATATCGCTTCCTTCCTATCCGGCTCGCTGGATGGAAGGATGAGGGGCGGAGGGGAGACTTCGCTCTGGTCGAGTGCGCGGAACGCTGCGCTCAGACAGTCCGAGAGGTTGTCCCTGCGTTGGCGGTGGGTCGAGGTCACGGAGGAGATGACGTTGGAGTGTCGAGGGCCCAGGAGGGCAACGATTAAGATTCCGCCTGAAGCACGCAGTCAGGTAGTGAATCGGTTGCGCTCAGCTGTAGCAGAGCACTACGCAAGTAGGTTGCTTAGCAAGCCTGACCAGGGTAAGGTCTTCGAGGTGTCGTCGCGGAGTCGAGTGAGCAATCACTTTATCCGCGGCGGCAGCTTCACTCGCTTCTCTGACTGACGCTTTATCCATAAGGCCCGGTTAGATGTTCTTCCTCTCAACGGCGCACGACGTTGGGAAGCCAACGACAAGCGCTGTCGGCGATGCGATGAGGTATCGGAGACATTACCCCATATGCTCTGTCACTGCGGCATCCACTCCGCCGCGATATAGCTGAGGCACGACGCTGTCCTGCACCGCCTCTGGAAGGCCACTCGCCTTCTAGGGGTAGTGCGGGTTAACCAGCGGGTGGAGGGCATCAGTGGCGAATTGGGGACGCTACGATCTGATCTCGTGGTCAGGTACGAGCCCTCCAAAAGTGTCGTCATTTGTCATGGTGCCATTCGAAAACCGCTGGACCGCTTTCGGTGACGCCAGGGCGAGGAAAATCGCCAAATACTCGCCTTTGGCAGAGGAGCTACAGCGACAAGAGTACCATGTCGTCGTGACGGCCTTCGTCGTCGGCGCCCTCGGCTCGTGGGATCCGAGGAATGAGGCGATGTTGAGACTGTTGCGGGTTGGCAACCAGTACGTAGCTATGATGCGGCGCCTCATTGTCTCGGATATCATTCGCTGATCATGCCACATATATGTGGAGCATGTGTCCGGCACCTGCCAGTACCTAGCTCCTTCCCGTCCCTCTGGGGATCTTCTCGTGACGCCGCCGAGAGCGATTCGTCGACGCTGGCTCGCCGAGGAGAGAAACACACAAGACGCGGCGCGTCGTGGTTCGGATAGTGTGAATATCGCGTAATTTATTTTGTCCTTGTCTTGGCCCCCCTTTTTAAACCAAGCAGAAGAGAGTGGCCCAATGTCCAACTATTTCTTTTTTTTTGCTGTGATACAAGGACGCTACTCACCATGTAATACATATTTTTGTTTTTTTCTTTTTTTTTTGTATTTTAAGTATGACTGTTGGACGGGCCCCTCTCTGTTGGTTTTATTTATATAGTTATTTTTTATGTTTTAAACTTTATATCTTTTGACTGCTTAGCTATGCTATTTTTACCTTTCTTTTTTTCTTTCCTATTCTTTTTTCTCTTCTCCTTCTTTCCTATTCTTGCTATTTTAAGTATTTTTGTACTCTTTTCTTTTTATTCTTTTAATTATTTATTTTTTCTTTCTCTGTTGTGGGGCTCTGATCGTTCGAGTGTGAATGCCGCGTTAAATCATTTTATCCGAGTGTGCATGTGCGTGATTTATCTATTTTATTTTTACACAATTTATTGCCGCGCGCTCCTCCGGGACTTTTATTCTTTGACGATACTGTGATATCCCGGAGGAGCACGAATTCTGTGATGACATATCTCCTCAGCATGCGTGCTGAGGAGATCAACATGTGATATACACAGTGCGACAAATATGTTCCCGGATAGGGCCTGAAAATCATAATTGAAACAACAATATGCATATTTTTTGGTTTTATTATTCAAAATATTCTCCTCTGGCTTCAATACACTTGTTACAGCGATTCAATAGTGATTCAAATGCATATTCTAGCTCAGTTTGCGGAATTGCCTCTAGTGCTTGTGTAGAAGCTGATTGGATGGTCGGAAATGATGTCATCAAAAAAGCGTCCTTTCAATTTCAATTTCAATTTTGGGAGTAATGAGAAGTCACAGGGGGCCAAATCAGGTGAATACGGTGGATGGTTTAACACAGAGACACGATTTCGAGCCAAACATTGACGGACAATCAATGAAGTGTAACTCGGTGCATTATCATGCAACAAAGACCAATTTTCTGGATCACGATATTCGGGGCGAATACGATGAATTCTGCCCATCAATCGCTTTAAAACTTCGAGATAATATGCACCAGTAATTGTTTGGCCAGTTGGAACTCTTTGTTGGAACTCTTTGTGGATAATACCTTTGAATGTGATGAGCATTGTCTTGATTTTTGATGGAACTTTTCGTACTTTTTTTGCTTGTGGTGAATTTTTTGACTTCCATTCCGCACTTTGACGCTTAGTTTCTGGATCATTGAAAGCACCATGTTTCATCACCGGTAACAATTGATTTTAGGAAGTTTGGATTATTTTCTGCGGCTGCAACGATGTCTCTGGAATAATTGATTCTCGCTGATTTTTGATCGCTTCTTAATGTGTGTGAAACAAACTTCGCACGAACCTTCGTTTTACCCAAATCTTCATATAATATGGTTCGAATCGTTTCTCTACTGATATTTAAAGCCTCCTCCATCATTTTTAGTGATGCATTGCGATCGTTTGCAACAAAATCACGTACTTTTTCGATCATTTCGAGTGTTCGAACCAAAATTGGCCGTCCTGATTTTTTGTCATCTTCAAGGGTCTCTCTGCCTTCCAAAAAACGCTTATGCCACTCAAAAACAGATGTACGACCTGTAGACATTGACTGCCGTAAACTTGTTGCATCGATCGGAATGTTTCTGATGCAACTTTTACCAAATTTTGCGTTAAATTTAATCACTGCTCTTTGTTCCATATTAAAATTTCTACCTCGACCAAAATCTTATTTAACATGAACTGTCACATCTTCATTATATGTCAACCAAAATGAATGAAACTTTGACAGATGATAGCAAAATGTTCAACCTTTAAAATGCATGTTTGAACGCACAGATGTCGCCACTGGTTGCTGAGATGTGGTTCGTGTCCGGGAACATATTTGTCGCACTGTGTATATATATATATATATATATATATATATATTGGGTCATCTAAAAAGTATCCGCGGTTTTTTGTCACTAGATGGTGTTGACCATCAACACCATCTAGTGCCAAAAAACCGCGGATACTTTTTAGATGACCCAATAGTATGCGAGTGAAAAAAATATGATACTATACTGTTTAACTGATACATGAAATGATTAAAGTTCTTAAGAATTAAATGTAGTAAAATAGGTTAGGATACTCAACAAATTTTCTATCAATTAATTACATTATTCAGTTTAAAAAGAGCAGAAAAGAATATTATGCGTGGAGAAACTACACAAAAACTACGAAATAATTATGAAAGAATAAAAGACAATTACTTACTTTTTACTTGTACATGCACTGTCGTACGTACATTCAAGCTAACTTAAGCTACTTGCCGCTAACGGCTAAACACCGCTATAAATTCTTCCACAATAAATTTTGTCGACTATGCATATCCAAGTAGCATTACCAACATAATACACATTATTCTCTATGCATGTCTTTGCGACGTGACAGTTAAAAAAAATAATTCCTTAAAAAATATAACATTATTTGTCTGCGAAATATGAAACATGATACCACAAAAAATTCAATAATAATTTAATTGCTTAATTAAAATAATCAAATTATTTGGTATGTTATTTCGAAACGATGTACAAGAGATGTTTCATATAATATTTTCTGCAATTTTGCGACCAAAATAGCATACGTTTCTTTCACGTATAGTGCAGACAGCATAGTTAACAGAATTTCTTTTAACGTCTCAGCTTTTTGGAGCTTCAGTATTACTGGACGAATTGATGTACTATGTGCATGTTAGGTTGACAATTGAATTTTGTAGACAGAATTTCAACCTATCAGAAACTGTGTATTCCACAATACATGATTTCTGATAGGTTGAAATTCTTATTCTCTATTCTCTGTTCCCTGTTCCTTTTATTGTGCGGAGTATATATATCTTACAGGCCTCATTTTGCTTCTATGACAGATTTCCTAACTTCAATAGTCATCAACTTTAATTCTTAATATCTCGGATCTCAGGACAGAGCGACGCACTTTTTTGCCAGATTCTTTCGTTTCATGCAAAAACGCGTCGAATAAGTCTAAGAGTGGTTTCTTTCTCTCTCACAAGACTTTCCGATTTTAATGATTCATTTACATCCGTTCACATGTACGCGATAAAAAGGTGCCGGTTCCCCATAAGACGTACTTTTCAAGATGCATAGATTATGAAAACCAATCGTAAATTCGTTTATCATTTTTGTTAGAGTGTACAACAGAAATTCTAAGCAGCAATTGGTCGCATTTTTTTAATCTTCCACGAAATACGCCCAATGTGAATCTCTTTCAGAATAGCGTATTCTAGTAAATAAAATATTGTATAACGTATTTTAGTAACATTACTAGAATATGTACAAGTTATGCTTACGCAAGTTATGCTTCATGTGACGGTATTATAAGTATTCTAATATGAATACCTTGGCTCCTGTACTCAGAATGCAACAACGCTTGCCGCGCGGCGGAAGTTGTCGCATTAATCAATAATTCTATGTTCTTAAATCGGCTTCACCATGCAAAACTTCTAGAAATGTAATATTACTTCCGCCGTGCGGCAAAAGTTGGATGGAGTTCAACTTTTGTCGTGCAATGGAAATTATATACTTATTACTTCCAAGCAAGCGTTGATTAGCTATCGCGCTAAGTTCTGTCAAGCAAGCGTTGCCGCGTTTATATGCAGGAGCCATAACCCCGGATCTGCAATAGAGTTTTAAGCCTTAAGCCATAAGAGAATGGACGAATCATAATTGATTATTCTCCTCGAATTCGACTGTAATTGGTCAATTCCTTATGACTTAAGGCTTAAAACCCCTTTTAACACCCTTAAAACATTGTAGATCTAGGGTAAAAGTAAATTTTCACAAGCTGCTCTAACCGGCTGTTTCAGCGACAAAAAGATCACGTGATCAAAATTGATGCTTGATATTCAATCAATTTTAACCATGTGATCCTTTTTGTCACTAAAACAGCCAGTTTAAGCAGCTTGCTAAAAATTTATCTTAAGCCTGGATTCTTACACGGGTAACAGCGCTTTGACACTGAACGCTGATTGGCGAAAAACGAGTGATGGAGATAAGTTTTACCCGCCATAACTGGCTTTTCATTAAAAGCTTCTCTGTACCAAAGCGCTGTTGTCTGTATGATGATCCAAGCTAATTCCACGAGCATTGTGAACATTAAATAGGACGTAGCCATATGAGAATATATTATGTAAAATTTCTTTTTGAATTAAATTTACACATTCTGTCATGATATTTATATTTAAACATTGAACTTTAAATTTCAGAATAAATAACACACAGTGATACACGGCAGAAATTTATTGTTTCCTCGTTACAGATTACAAAGGTTAGATTCGATATTTCTTGACACTAAAAAACGAGTGTTTCAGCATCGCATAAAAATATATCTTTCAGTCAGGATCTACAAAAGGTGTTTTTATCTAAAAAAGATTTTTAAGCTTTAAGTAAGAAATTGATCAATTACAATCGAATGCGAGGAGAATAATTGATTATGATTCATTCGTTCCTTATGATTTAAAACTTAAAAATCTATTGTAAATCCAAGCCTTAGGATGAAATCACAAGATCCGGAATAGGACTGAGGAACATACAGCATGCGTCATTGAAGCAACTAATTAGCGCTATTCTGCTTTCCATCACACAAGTGTTGTGTGCTATGTTCACATGATGCGTCAAAGATGTGTCCAACATGAATATAATTTAAAAACTACTAACTTCATGTTAATAATTTGCTTATTAAAATAAAATATAATTTTTCAAATTGTAAAAACAATTATCACTGTTGTAGTTTAATATTAGGTGCGCAACTAAGTTCTCGCTGTTATTTTGATGAAAATGCATCAAAATAACAGCGAGAACTTAGTTGCGCACCTAATATTTTACAATTAATATTTACAATTTCATGACAATTTCATAACATTTACAATTTCCTTTTTTTAATTGCTTTAACGCATTTACTATCATTTTTCCACATTGTGTGAACACAGCACACAAAATCTGGCGTGATGAAAAAGTGCGGAAAAGGACACACTGAAATCGCACGTAATGCATCATTGTTTTTTTGATCTTGGTATCTATATTTATGCACTCAGATTTTGTCATTTTGCTGCATTCGCCTCGACACAATTTCATCATATCAATCAGCATCAAATTATTTTAACCTCTCAAAATATGACGGTTTATTACAAGAACAATCATGCATTCGCTATTCCGCAACATGAAATGCGGAATAGCGCTGAGTGGTTGTTTCAATTGTGCATTCTCTATTCCGCAATCTTATTCCGCATTGTGTGATTTCACTCTTAGAGTGCGTTTAGATTCTCCACATTGATACTTTTCGCTAGGCTTCGTCTACTTACCCAGTTACTTAGTGATCACCCGGTAAGGAATCTGAACGCAGCCCAAAATGTAAACGCATCCTTAAGGTGTATTCACATGCAAGTGTCAAGCGTCAAGCAGCAGAAACAGTAATCAATCAGCTGAGCAATATAAGCAATGTATAAAAAATATTTTTTACGCCACTGTAAAAGTCGCCTTGTTGATTGGTTGCTGCTTCCACTGCTTGAAGCTTGACGCTTGCATGTGAATGTACCTATACACAGTCTTCTTCCATCGTTGGCTGCGTTCGGAAATGTCGCTCGGATGTCTCCGATGCCTTGGATTTATCATCTTGTCTTTATTTAATATTTGTTAAATGCATCCGAGTGATATTTCCGAACGCAGTCATTGCACCATTTATCGATTGAGAAAGATTAAAACAAAGGTATTAAGAGATATGTTTCCCATTTTGATCTAACTAAAAATTTAGCCTTAATGAATCGGGATAAAATATTTGATGAAAATACAAAGATGTTTCTAATGGAACAAATTCAGCCAAGTGATCGTAACAGGACTAGCAATATTAATCGCCACATAATCGAGTTAAGCGACAACGATTCCAAGATGGTTCTACGGCGGCAGTTTGGAGAAATGGCAGGACGCGGGAATTCAAACACGCAAAGCAACGCATTGGATTATGAAAATATGGAAATTCTACGAAAGCTACCACCGGACACGATCGTGATACGACAAAAAATGAAATCGGGCATAGAAGATAGCGATTACAGGGAATTAATGGAAACGAATAGTAATGATAGCAGCTCGATTTCTGGCTGTGCTGATGTTAAAAAAGGAATTTCACGAGCTATTAGAAACAAAACGTGAGCAATATCAAAAAGTTATATACTATTCAATTATATATAATTTATATATGAATTTATATGAATATATATATATTCATTATATATATGTAATAATTATATAATGTATGTAATAACTTGTGTGTGTGTGTGTGTGTGTGTGTGTGTGTGTGTGTGTGTGTGCGTGCGCGCGAGCCTGTGTACGTACACGTACATGCATGCATATGCAACATGTGCACGCGCGCATCTGTGCGTGTATGTATATGTGCATACAGAACAAACATAACTTAAACATTTTTATATTAGGTGCGCAACTAAGTTCTCGTTGTTATTTTGATGAAAATGCAACTTTATTGTGAAAAAATGGTTACAAATGAATCATTGAAAGTATTGCCCATCGCTAGCTACTACTTTTTCCCATCTTTCTGGCAGAGCTCGTATACCATCACGATAAAACTGTTCACTTATTGCTGGAGCCATCTGTTGACAAACAGCGGGAACTTAGTTGCGCATCTAATATATTATTTCAAAATATAAACATTTATTATAACAATTAGTTTTAACATTTCTGTGTACAATGCACAAAATTGTTCGACTCATTTTAACAAATCTGTGTTACAAAATATTTAGAATAAAGCTAATTCAGAAAAGAGATTATTTTAATAACTTTTTTATCACATAGCATGTAACATAAAAGAATATGAACGCTTTCTTAATTTTGATAAAAATTAATGGATGTTTCACTATTATTTGTAATAAATAATTTTAAAAAATGTAATTTTAAAAAATTCGCTTGGTAAATTTTAAGAATCATTGTCCTGACTCATTTATACTCTATATTAATCTTTATACTCCAATATAAATCTTAATTAACACTTTTTATCTTCTCTTGTAAGCATTATTTACTTTTTCTGTTATTTTCTTTATAATTACTAATGTGAAGGAAGTATTAGAGTATTAATTAATAAATTGTAAAATAATGATATTAAGAAATATTTAATGTACAAATTTAAATTTTCATAATTGTATAAGATTTATCGGTAAAACATTTTTCATACATGAATATGTATAAATATGTATAAATATGCATAAATATAAACATATACAAACATGTACAATCATAAATATATACAATTGTATATGAAATATGTTCATATATCCCTGTGTTTCTTTTGTAAAATTATTTTTTAGTATAATAGAAATAATAATAGTAATGTGAAAACATAAAAAATGATTAAAGGGATAATTTTCGCAGTATTCGTTTTAGAAAAAAATGAGTTTGAAGAAATATAAAAAAATTGCACACACACAATTATGCATAATTTTATGTATAATTATACGGAATTTTTGTACATATTTTCAAACTTGATTTTTTTTAAATAAAACAAATAATGTAAAAATCCTTTTAATTATTTTTAATGTTTTTACATTACTATTAATATTTCTATTACACTAAAAAACATAAATTTTATAAAAAAAAGAGAGATGTATGAACATGTATGGACATATTTCATATATGATTGTGCATGTTTGTGAATATTTATGTATGTTTATACTTATTTATACATATTCATGCATAAAAAATTTTTTCCCGGGTAGCTACATCTGCAAATATCAATAATAATAATAATATTATCGTCTACAACACGAAATATTGCAGCAATATTGTAGCAATATTATTTTGAAAGATTGTAATATTTCATAAAACATGCTGCAATATTAGAAAAATATTGCATACATATTGCTATAACATTATGCAATATTTCAATAATTATTCTAGTTCTATTAACTGCTGACATATTATTGATCAGCATCATATTCTAAAATACATACGATAAAGTTATGATCAAAATATATTCGAGGGCCTAAAAAGCACATCCAAAGCTATGTTCCGATTCCCATTCGAATACTATCCAGATATCATTTCATCTTTATTATTTACCGAACGTTAAACAAGGCATGACCCAGAGAACACCTGAAAATCCGAACACGCCTCAAATAATATATTGCAATATTTTCTACAAAATATTAAGATTACAATATTTTGCAATATTTCCAATAAAATATTATAATTTCAATATTCAATATTACTGCAGTTTTTGTAATATTACGCACTATTGAAATATTGCTGCAGTATTGCAATATTTTGTACCATAGGGGATGTATTAAGAAAGTATTCTTTTAGTATCATTTTATAACCATTTTTCAAAATTCTTTTTTTTATAAAAAATCCTGAGAAATCAGGCAAATGAGAGTGTAACGCAGTTGTTGGAACGTGATCACATAATATTATTAATCAGTGTACAATAGTAATCGATTGCATATATTTTCATAAAAATGAACGTTTCGACTTTTTTTAGAGTCATTATCAGTGTTAATATAGTTCTTCAAAAATGTGAGACATCACTCATGCATCAATAGCAGTCATTAAAGAATTGAAAGATCTTAAGTGAGGTGTATGAATTTTGATTGTTGCAATCTTATACAATTCATTTCTGGAACGAATATGAAAAAGTATCGTGTTATTATAAATACAAATTATAAGTATTAATGAAAATATGTGGCACATTTGATGCTGAGAGATGTGATTACAGGAACAAATAATTATAAGAATAAAGTACAAGAATTCGTGCAATAACCAATTATAAAAAAATATATAAATAGTCAGAGTATAAGAGAATATTAATTAATTAAGGAAGAGTTCAGATTG
Organism: Acromyrmex echinatior; assembly: GCF_024713525.1. Classification (NCBI taxonomy): domain Eukaryota; kingdom Metazoa; phylum Arthropoda; class Insecta; order Hymenoptera; family Formicidae; genus Acromyrmex; species Acromyrmex echinatior. Next base: position 1,886,095 of record NC_141858.1, on the reverse strand, counting down.
ACGATATTATTTGAAAGTGTGTCGCATATATATAGAAAACTGTTATTAATGTTATTATTATAAAAGGTTGAGGTATATTGTTGGAAATAATATCATGTAAAAAGCGTAGGAATGGTTAACAGATGTTTTTTATTGCCACACCATAACAAGAACCTTAAATTTATAATAAATACTTACTAGAGAATGATTATCCTCCTGATTTTATTTTTGAGACGATAAATCTAAGCGTTATTTCACAAACAATCCAAGGTACAAAATAACAAGTCTAACTCGCCGTCAGAATAAGAACGTACTTCTTGGTTCGTTTTACCGTGTATTGAATCGATCTCAAATAAATTCAGGAATATTACTAGCAATTTAAACATGAAGCTGGTATTTTTAAATAAACTTTGAAAGAAGGTTTGTGAATGTTCACAAAGATGTTCTCCCGAAAGAGTCAAACAAGAATGTAGTGTATAAAATAGATTGCAAAGATTACAACGCAACATATGTAGGACAAACCGGCAGAAAATTAAAAACGAGAATCTAAGAATATTGTCGACAAATTAATAGTTTCATTGGCACTAGATCGGTCATTACGGATCACAGACTTTCATTTAATCATGATTTCGATTGAGAGAACGTCAAAATTTTGAACCGTTATTTAGGAAGAAGATTGGTATCTAAGATGTTACATATACAAAAAATAATAGTCTTAACCTATAGTTTGACATAGAATTTTAATATTACATTTTTAACATTACATTTCGATTTAAACAAATTATAAATAATTAAACAATGCTCGTATATTTTCTTAAAAAATTAACACAATGTCATGGCTTATTTCGAGCTATTATAATTAAATTAACTTTAAATTAATGTAATTAACAGACGTTTCGGCTTACAAAGCCTTCTTCAGTGTCGCAACGCAGAAATACAATCTTACATTAACGAATACAGAATAATGGATACAAAATTTAAAAACCCTCAATGATGAAGTGTCAAAATATAAAAAAATAAAAGAATATAAAAAAATATAAAAAAATTTGAACGTCAATAAGTATCCCGCCAGATGACAAAAAGCTAGGAACATTTGGATACTTTAGTCAATAGTAGATCAATTATGTTTATCGATAAAATAGATTTGTCAAATTCCTCGGTTGAGATCGAGAATCCAGTTTGTCACAGACTTGTATCAAACGATTTGAGAATTCTTTAATTACGAGTATTTTATGACATTCTAATAGAACAAATAAATTTAAGATAATATAATATAATAATAGATTAATAATAGATTAATAATAGATTTAAGATATTATAATATTAGTGTGAAAAAGAGATACAGAATCAAGTAATAATAACTTACGGTTATATAAAATACTGTAATCTGAATTCTCCATCAAAGATCCGGTTAAGTACAATAAAGATACTGACTGTTGCTCGTTTAAAAATCGACTGTTTGAAAATTAACTAATGTGAAGTGTACGTCAAATAAAAGTCAGTCAATAAAATCGAATCAGTAAAAACAAGTCTGTTCTAAACTGTGATCATTTAAGTTCTCGTATATCGTCAAGTATGTCAAAATAAAAGTAAATAATAAAATATCCAATAACTCAGTATCTTTCATTAAATTTAAATCATTTTTTTTTTGTTCTTTAATGTGTACCATTTCAGAAATATTTCTTTTACGATAATTCTTTTCAAAATCAAGAATAGTAACTTTCTCCCAATCAAACTCGTCATTAGTTTCAGTGATATGTTTCGAGATTACTGAGTTTTGACTAGTCCAATTTTATATTATTGCGATATTCTTTAATTCTTGTCTGGTGAAATTAACGACACAATGGTGTCGTTAAAAATAACAAAGACATATTTTTTACACGAGCAGACAAGGTAATGTAACCGTAGCCATATATGATCTTTTACAATAACAAGATTTTTGAGTTACTTAAAGATTCTGATACATATTTGGTGCTTAAAAATCCGGCAATGGTGATTGAAAGAAATCTGAATAATATGTTAAAAAAAATGGCATCAGAAGGAATTTATTTCAGATAAGGAATTGTGGAATCTTCGGTCAAGTGATTCCATATTGCCGAAGGCATATACTTTACCAAAAATACACAAGGAAGACGTTCTCTTTAGAATTATTGTTTCTTCAATCAATACAGCTCTATATTCGTTATTTACAAGATATTATCCCTTCTGCAAAAAGTAAAATAAAAAATATAATAGTTTTGAATTTCACAATAAATTATGAATTTCGCAAAAATGGAATGACGATTGACAAAATAGAGATAATGGTTTCATTAGATATTACTTCTCTGTCATTAATCTCTGCCATTGGATGTTGCGCTGGATGGATTGGTGGGAAGGTGGGACTCCTTTAAAAGTGCCACAAACATTCCAAAGAGTTCATTAATGCAGTCAAATTTGTCTTAACATCGACATATTTTATTTTTAATGGGATTATTTATAAACAAACTTTTGGCACACCTATTGGTTCCCCCCTTTTCCTTATCCTTTCTGACATTGTCATGGAGGATTTAGAAAAGAAAGTGTTAAATTCTTTACAATTTCAGGTTTCTGCATATTTTAGATATGTCTTTATGATTGCATCTAAAGATAATCACTCAAATTTTAAATTCATTCAATGATCAGCATGATAGACTTAAATTCACTATTGAATATGAGGAAAACTATTATCTGAATTTTTTGGATTTATTGGTCATCAATAAAGACAATATCATTATTTTAGATTGGTATCAAAAAAAAAGGTTTTCGGGTAGATATTTATCATTCTATTCGAATCATCCCATATGTTACAAAATTGGGACCATATATAGCTTAGTTGATAGAGCGATCTTATTGTCAAATTCTACATTCTATAATAAGAACAGAATTTATAATAGAAAATTTGAAGAATAACGGTTATTCTCTAGGAATGATTTTTTATTATATTAACAAAAGGATAAAAAGTCTGGCTTATAAAACATCCACGATGGTTAATAGGACCATCTGAGACAACTTGACACTGGAGTTTTGAGAGAGATAATGGTTTTCCCATATATAAGATCTATTTCTAATAAAATTACTAAGTTTATTAATAAATCCAAAAACATGATTGGCTATAGTTTAAACAAGTTTAATAAATTTATTAAAGTTCAAAGGACAAAAATCAACATGATAAAAATAATAATGTCATATATAAAGTAAATTGTAATAACTGCGATGCATGATATGTGGCCAAACGAAGAGATTGCAGACAAGAATTAAAGAACATCGCAATAATATAAAATTGGATCAGTCCAAGCACTCAGTAATCTTGAAATATATCACTGAAACTAATCACGACTTTGATTGGAAGAAAGTTAATATTTTTGATTTTGAAAAGAATTATCGTAAAAAAAATATTTCTGAAATGATACACATTAAAGAACAAAAAAACGGTTTAAATTTAATAAAAGATACTGAGTTATTGGATAACTCTTATTTTAACATACTTGACGATATACGAGAACTTAAATGGTCACAGTTTTGAACAGACTTGTTTTTACTGATTCAATTTTATTGACTTACTTTTATTTGACCTACACTTCACATTAGTTAATTTTTAAACGAGCAACAGTTAGTATCTTTATTGTACTTAACCGGCTCTTTGATGAGAATTTAGATTACAGTATTTTATATAAATTACTGTAAATTATTACTTGATTCTGTATCTCTTTTTCATTAATAATATATTATCTTAAATCTATTTGTTCTACAGAATGTCATAAAATACTCGTAATTAAAGAATTCTCAAATAGTTTGGTACAAGTCTGTGACAACTGGATTCTCGATCTCAACTGAGGAATTTGGCAAATTTTCTATTTTTATCGATGAATATAATTGATCTATTGTTGACTGAAGTATCCAAATGTTCCTAGCTTTTTATCATCTGGCGGGATATTTATTGACGTTCGAATTTTTTAATATTTTTTTAGCTTTCTGTTATTTTTCTGTTATTATTCTGTTATTTTTTTATATTTTGACACTTCACCATTGAGGATTTTTAAATTTTGTATCCATTATTCTGTATTCGTTAATATAAGATTGTTCTGCGTTGCAACACTGAAGAAAGCTTTGTAAGCCGAAACATCTGTTAATTATATATTATAATTTAAAGTTAATTTATAATAATTATAGCTCGAAATAAGCCATGACATTGTGTTTATAAATAATTTATTATTTTAACGCTTGACTTTATCCTTGTAAACGATGACAATATATGTATGTATACATATATCTGCAACACACTTTCAAATAATATCATCAGTCTGAACTCTGCCATGTCTTGACTAACTAGTATTCTCTTATACTCTAACTATTTATATATTTCTTTTATACTGTTTTTTATACTTTATAAACTATAAAAGTTTTTTTTACTTTTATACTTTTTTTATAATATATAATATATTATAAGACCGTATATGTGCTAACACAAAAAAATCAAAGCTTTAAACAGTCTAGCTAGATCTTAAATGCTTGTATGATTTTTGTGAATTTATATACTACATATGGAGTTCTTAGAAACGTGCACCGAAATGATTTCTTGAAACGTTTACTCTACTAAAGTACCGCAGTAATATCACGAGTTAAATTGACTAGCAATTTAACAAATTTTTGCTTATTCGCATGTTCGAAACGATCTTAATAATGTTGAATGACATATTAAAATCTATAAATAACTAATCCTTATTGCGAAAAATATTACCTTGGCCGGGAGTCGAACCCGGATCTCTTGCATTCCGTGCGAGTGTTCTAAGCCTTTAGACTACCGAGACCATAATATTCGGTAGTCTAAAAGCTTAGGACGCTCACACAGAATACAAGAGATCCGAGTTCTAGGGACTACATACATAAATTCACACATATATAAATTCACACAAGAATCATACGCATTTAAGATCCAGCTAGACTCGGCTAGACTAAAGTTTAAGACTTTGATTTCTATAGTTTTCTTTTATAATGATTATTGTACAAATTCTTGGACTTTATTCTTATAATTATTTGTTCCTGTAATCACATCTCTCAGCATCAAATGCTGAGCCACATATTTTCATTAGTATTTATAATTTGCTAATAATTTGAAAATACATGCAATCAATTACTACGAGGGGTATCCAGAAAATAAGTTCCGTTTTTTTTTACAAATAAAGTTTTTATTGAAAAAATCTAAAATTTACATGGATAATACTTGACAACTTCTAGTCTTTTTCTACATAATTCCCGTCAATCTCAATACATTTTGTATATCTGGAAACAAGCTTCGAAATCCCTTCTGCATAGAAACTTCCCGCCAGTTCTTTAGTCCAGTTAGTTACAGCTGTCTGAACTTCCTCGTCGCTTTGGAAGCGTTTTCCGGCCAAGGACTCCTTCAGTTTCGTAAAAAGATGTAACGGTCCAAAAATTCTTTACCTGCAGTCACTCGTGTGGCCTTGTGTAGAGGAGTCAGTTTTCTGGGAACCCAACGGGCGCAAACCTTGCGAAATTCGAGTTTTTCTGAAACGATCTCATGGATAAGACTTCGGGATATCTCTGGAAAAAGGTTGTGGAGTTCATCTAAAGTTAAACGACGATCATTGCGAATCGCATTTTCAATTTTTGTCGTCAACTCATCCGTGATAAGGGAGGGTCTGCCTCTCCCACTTTCGTCTTCAAGCGAATGTTTTCCTGCCTTAAATTCTCGGACCCATCTCCGCACCATAGATTCACTCATCACACTCTCTCCATATACAGAAACAAGCTGTTTGTGAATATCAACCGATTTAAAATCTTGAGCAAAAAGAAACTGAATGATGCCGCGCAAAACAACTCGAGAAGGAATCGGAATGGAGGTGGCGGGACGCGAAGTGGAGGACTCCATTTTGATAACCTCTCCTGACCGTGTTTCACGAGCTACTGACGCCGAACACCGCTCATTCTATTCGGTAGCTTCCCCTCTTCAATGCTGTGTTGCCAGCTCGCTCATACATCGACCTTACTAAACGTATAATACAAACGGAACTTATTTTCTGGATACTCCTCGTATATTGATTAACAGTTATTTGATCACTCTTCAACAACTGCGTTATGCACTCTCATTTGCCCGATTTCTCAGGTTTTTTTATTATTTGGAGTGTTTTATATATGTATATATATAAATTATAATATTTCCACTATTAATCTTTTTTTTATATATAGCTATAAATTTGAAAGTTGTCACATCTATTCTTTGAATGTTTTTTACAAATCTCTTCAAACATTATAAACGATTTTTTTGGAATTTATTAATAAATTTATATAGGCATGTAAAAAAGATAGATTTACTGTTACCATGATTTAAGACACAGACATTATCTGAAACAAAAAATTCAGAAAGATCTTAATCTAAGATCTCGTAAGTCTAGTTGTCGTCTGATAATTACAATCAAATAAAATTTCTACCGTTTTTATTTTTCATGTAAGAAAGTTTTAAAATGTGTAAAAAAGATCAAAATTTTTTTATAAACCTTTTCCATTTTTGTAAAAATCAATTTTATTGTAGATTTGAAAACTATACTTATATAAATTAAGAATCTTTCTGAATTTCTTATTTCAGATAATTCTTGCATCTTAAATCATAGTAACAGTAAACGTGTATTTTTTTTACATGCTCATATAGAATATGTTAAAAAGAGGTCAATTTTTGCCCACAAAGGTGTAACTGAAAGGAATAGCATTTTTTATAAATTTTAGTCTTTTAAATATAATAATATTAATAAAAAGTTTGGAATCAATATGGAACACCATGAAAGTTAAGTATGAACGTGATCCTATACAGCACCGGATGTATTTATGAAACATCTCAGAAATTTTTCAACTGAAAAGTGAAACATTTTATAAAAATTGCGAAATATGTCTGCAACATTTCTGAGACAGCTCTGAAATAGCAAAATCCGCAATTCTTGCATATGAAACTTTATTGAAAGGTTGATGAAATGTTACAGAAAAAATTTGTAATCTTTTCGAAATATTATCAAAAAGATTTCAGCTATTTTTAGTACTTCAAAAATGATATTTAAATATATACTTGTTGATACTTATCTATATAATATTATGTCGACATAATAAATTTAAATATTATTTAAGTATCAATATAAAAACATATATTTAAATATAATTTCTGAAGTACTTAAAATTTATTAAGAGTTTTCTGATCTGTTTACAGATTACAGAACTTTTTGAAATATAGTTTCTGTATATGTTCTTGCCATTATCCGTTGTAATGTTAAATTGAACTGACATATATATTACAATATTGAATCAAAGATCCAAGTAATATTTTATAACCACGACTAAAGATAATAATTTGAAATTTTATAACTAGACTAAGACTAAATATAGGAACGCGAATCTTTATTGATAAACAATTGAAGTTTTTATATATACGTTTATATTGTTGAATTTTAAACAAATATTATGTAATTTGTAGTGTAATTAACAAGATATGCAACTATAATCATGTCCACAATATCATTATGGCCAAGAAACCAAGATCTATGATTTGGAAATAAGAAAACTTCATAATAAAGTACAATTTAAAATAATGTATATGGATGTATATAGATCATGTATATGATTACGTAAGGTGATAACAGAAAAACGGCAATTTGATCAAATTTGATTAAGATTGAATGTGTTGTAATTTCATTATTAACTATCGAAAATAATCATTATAAAATATTAGTTTTTAAATATTAAAAATAATAAGTTGTATTTAAGCACTTAAGAGATTCAGCGTGGCTCTTCTAATTCTTAACAATTAAATAATATTCATACAGACTGTTACCGAAATATTAATTTGTTTAAACTTAAAGGATATCTAAAAAATGGTAATTATATCGCCAACTATTTAATTGATCACATTATATGTATAAAGCACATATACATAACTACTATTAAAAAATTACATCTGCAGTTTTCACATAATATTATATTATTATTCATACAAAAAGTTTTTTGCAGTTAAAGCACAAGTCATTCATATACAAACGTTTCTCGCAATTAAAGTAGAACAACTTACGATAACATCAATGATATTAAACTGAATTGTGATTGATCAAAAAATGACTTTTAGTCAGTTTTAAACATTACGGAACTATTTTAACATCATGATGATTTTTGTTCTGTTTAAATATGTTTTTCAATTTATTGAATATAATAGATTTTAAAAACTAACTTTTCTGTTAAAAGATTTCATATGACATATTGCAGAATCCTTTCAGAATTGTTGAACATGTGAGGTAAAAGATTGAAACATTTCTGAAAATTTTCCGTAACAATCGGTGCTGTATGGGATTTAAACAAATTTCTTATTTATTTTTTAAGATGTTCCCCAAATGCCACAAACTTTTTAATAATTTTATCATATTCTACAGGTGAAAATTTACAAAAAAAACTATTTCTTTTATCTATTTAGCAAAAATTTCTCCTTTTTGAAAGATATTAAAAAAAAGATATTTACTGAAAAGAGTATAAGTAAATGAAATAATGTTTTTTATAGATTTTGATCTCCTGAAATAATAAAATTATTAAAAAGTTTCTAGCATTTGAGGAACATCTTGAAAAGTAAGTATTATAAGAATATCAAAATTTGTTTAAATATATCATGTTCAGGCTCCCCATGTAATATTGCAATAATATTGCAGTGAAATTACAATATTGCAGTAATATTACAACTTGCAATGCAATATTACATAAATTCTACTGAGATATTACAATATAATACATCATTCTGCAATGTCGTTTAATTATTGCAGTATGATAGATTGCAATGCAATATTACCATAATATCGTCCAAATATTGCAATATGATATATCGCACTAAAATATTACTGCAATATCGTTTAAATATTGCAGTACGATATATTGCAAAGCAGTATTATCGCAATATTATTCAAATATTGCAATGTGATATATCGCATTAATACTACTGCAATATCATGTAATGGTTGCTATAATAGTATACTGCATAATATTACAGCAACATTGTTCAATTATTACGTTGCAGTTTATCGCATTGCAATATTACTGCAACAGCGTTAAAATGCATTTTATCGCAGTGCCATCTTTCTAAGATATGAATAATATTAAGTTTTAATTTTTTTTATTATTGAATAAATATTAAATATTAAATGTAAAAAAATTAGGAATATAGATTAAACATAACTCACAATGGATACAAATGAGCTGTATTGTGTCTTATATGTTATTTGTATTTGCAGTTATATTTAATATTAATTTACAATTTTTTTATTCCTCCAATATTCAATATTTTACTTCTGTTTTTAATTTTTTTTATTATGCGGAACCAAATAATACATCATTGAAATATATATACAAGTCGGTGTACCAACATTTGCCATTCAAAATACAATATAATAGTAACGAAAGTTTAAAAAAATTAAGTAAAGTGTTTATTTACGATTTTTTATTTTAAAAAATAATCTTTGAGATATAAAGGTTAAAATATGATATACCTACGAAATATTGTACCAATATTTTAATAGTGTGCAATATTATAAAAATTGTATCAATAATGCTGTAATATTGAAATTTTTTTATTTTATTGAATATATTATAATAGCATTGAAAAATATTTTGTATAAAATATTGCAATTTACTGTTGCAGTGTTACAATTCAGATTAAATTTAAAGAAATATTATTTACATGTTTTAAAATTATGCAATATTTCAATAATTATTCCATTTTTATTACTAACATATTATATATTATATTCCTTAGCATTATATTCCAAAATACATACGATAAAATTATGATAAAAAAATATTTGGGGGCTCAGAAAGCACATCCAAAAATGTTTGGAAATCTCGCCTCTCGAGGAGACTCGCCTACTCGACTTACAAGAAGAAATACTTGTGTATCCCTTCTTATATAACTTCTTTTACATTTTCTCTTTATGAAAAGCTTTTTTGTGACGGGGCCACATATTTATTGAATTGTAATTTATTGAATTGTAATTTTCCAACAACATACATATTTCAATATTTTCTACAAATTAAAATTATTGTACAATATTTTGCAATATTTTCAATAAAATATTATAATTTTAATAGTGCAGCAATATCGCTACAATTTTTGTAATATTGTACATTATTTAAATATTACTGCAATATTGTTGCAATATATATAAAGGTAAGTACGCAGCCCAGCCACAAGAGGGATACGGTACTCGCAAAAACAAAACGCCCAGCAGTCTTATTTATATTATTAATAGTAGTAATAATATTACTGCAATATTACTACGGTACACAGAAATACTATCGCAATATTATAAAATATTAGCATAATATGTAGAAATATTGCCTAATATTACAAAAATATCGCAAATATATTACTGCAATGAATTTGCCGCGGATATTTAATATTGCAGCGATATTTATACAACATTACTGAAATATTACCATGCAATATTACAGTAAATTTGTAATATTACTACACGATTATTACAATATTACATTATTGTGTAAGTCAATTTTCAAGGTGTTCCCCATCGATACTGAACTTTGTATTAACATTATCGTATTTAAGAAGTCAAAATCTATAAAAAAAAATTATTTCTTTTACTTACTAAAAACAAGAATATTCCCATAATATTAATATTAACCTCTTAGACACGATGCATCACTATAGTGGCTTTCACGGATGTCATCTTTCTGAACAACGCGCCACTATAGTGGCTCACTCGCTCATCGTTTGAATTAAATGATCGTTTTCATATGTTTTGTTTCACACTTTTTTTGCCTTCTCAACGTTTTATAACAGTGTTAACAATATACAGACAGAATATACAGTCTTTGTTTTTGATACGCCAGTGTCAGGTATGAATTGTTGCTTTTCATTTAAATAAATAGAAAACGGAGAGCAATTTGTTATAATACAATTCAGGAACAGACTCGGAAATCGAAAATGATATAAACAAAAACATGCATGTAGGAAGAATAAAAAACGAAGATCGCGCTATGAGTGTGAAGATTGTGACATGGATCTATGTGTCGTACCGTGCTTTAAAATATATCATACTCAATTGTATTATTAATTATTAAAGTAAATTGTTAAAGTTAAAGTATGTATATCATATCTTTAAGAAAAATTATAATTTAATCATCAAAAACTTCATTCCAATGTACTCGCGTAGAGAACAGCATTGTCCGTCACACGTTGCAGTGCTGTATCGTTTACGCGTAATTCGCGTTGAACTCTGCCGTACAGAGAAACAGCCTCGCGCAAAATTCAGCCGTGCCTAAGAGGTTAATAATGTTATATCCACACAGTATGTATTATTGTAATAATCTTGCAGTAATATTACAAATTTACTGTAATATTGCATGGTAATATTTCAGTAATGTTGTATGAATATCTCTGCAATATTAAATATCCGTGGCAAATTCATTGCAGTAATATTTCTGCGATATTTCTGCCTTATTGCCACAACATTATAATATATTATAATAATTAATTCAGTTTTATTAATCACTAAAGTATTATTGTTTAATATTACACTCTATAGTTCGTATGATAAAGTCATGATAAAAAAACGTTCAGAAACCTAGAAAGCCCTTCCAAAAAAGGTTGAGAATCTCTAGGTGACACGCCAACTTGATTTGCGTATTTCTTTTTATAGGACTACTGGATGTTTTCTTCTTACGAGTAGCGTATCCCTCTTATGGTTGGATCGCGTATTTACCTTTTCAATATTGCAGCAATATTGCAGTAATATTTCAATAATGCACAATATTACAAAAATTGCAGCGATATTGCTGCACTATTAAAATTATAATATTTTATTGGAAATATTGCTACAATATTGCAAAATATTATATAATAATTTTAATTTTGTAAAAAATATTGCAATATGTTGTTGGAAAATTACAATTCAATAAATTACAATTCAATAAATATGTGGCCCCGTCACAAAAGAGATATGCTTTTCATAAGGAGAAAATGTATAAGAAGTTATATAAGAAGGAGCACACGAGTACTCCTTCTTGTAAGTCAAGTAGGCGAGTCTCCTGGAGACTTCCAAACATTTTTGGATATGCTTTCTGAACCCCTGAATATTTTTTTATCACAACTTTATCGTGTATATTTTGGAATATAATACTAAAGAATATAATATATAATGTGTTAACAACTAGATAATAAAAGTGAAGTAATTATTGAAATATTGCATAATTTTAAAACAACCTGTAAATAATATTTCTCTAAATTTAATCTACTGAATTATAATACTGCAACAGTAAATTGCAATATTTTATACAAAATATTTTTCAATACTGTTATAATATATTCAATAAAATAAAAAAAATTTCACTATTGCTGCAATTTTTATAATATTGTGCACTATTAAATTATTGCTACAATATTTCATAGTGTATGTATAAACATATTTTAACCCTTATATCTCAAAGATTGTTGTTTAAAATAAAAATTTATAAATAAACTTTTACTTAATTTTTTTAAACCATTGTTACTATTATTATATATTGTATTTTGATCGGCAAATGTATCAACGGTACATCAACTTCTATATATATTTCAATGATGTATTATTTGTTCCCGCTAATAAAAAAATTAAGAACAGGAGAAAAATATTCAATATTAAAGAAATAAAAAAATTATAAATAAATATTAAAAATAACTGCAATAGATACAAATAAAATATAAGATACAATGCAGCTTATTTGTGTTCATTGTGAGTTATGTTCAATCTATATTCCTAATTTTTTACATTTAATATTTAATATTTATGTAGTAATAAAAAAAAATCAAAACATAGTATTATTCATATCTTAGAAAGACGGCATTGCGATAAAATGCATTTTAATATTTCAACGCTGTTGCAGTAATATTGCAATGCGATAAATTGCAAGGTAATGAATGATATTGCAGTAGTATTACAATACGATGTATCACAATACAATATTTGAACGATATTGCTTTGCGGTATGTTGTGCTGCAATATTTAAACAATATTGCAGTAATATTTTAGTGCAATATATCATATTGCAATATTTGGACGATATTGCAGTAACACTGTATTGCGATATATTTCACTGTAATATTTGAATATTTGACATTCCCATACAGCATCGAAAGTTTTTAGAAATATCTCAGAAATTTTTCAACTGAAATATGAAACATTTTATAAAAATTGCAAGATATGTCTGCAGCGTTTCCGAGACACTCTGAAATAGCAAAATGTCCGTAATTCTTGCACATGAAACCTTGAAAAGTTGATGAAATATTACAGGAAAAATCTGAAATCTTTTTAAAATCTTATTAAAAAGGTTTCAGCTATTTCAGCTGAACTATTACTGTTATTATTAATACTTCAAAAATAATATTTAAACATATACTTGATTGATACTTAAATTTATTATGCCAAAAAATTATGCTGTAAAAATTAAAATAAGAAATACAATTATCAATGGCCTTGATTTTGAATTTAAATAAATTTTAATATTATTTAATTAAATATCAATTAAATCCATACAGCACCGATTATTGTGAAAAATTTTCAACCTTTCACATCTTATGTGCAATAATTCTGAAAGGATTCTGCAATATGTCATATATTCTAACAGAAGTGTTTTTAAAATTTATCATATGCAATAAATTGGAAAATATATTTAAACGGAACAAAAAATCATTATGATGCCGGCGGTACTGTAACTTTCCTCATAACATGAAAAGTACTTAAAGAAAAATATTTTATTATAGTGATTTGAGAAACTCTCAAAATAAGCTACAAGTATATGGAATAAAAAAGTGAGGTGATGATTCCTTTTAAGAAAACAACGGTCAATTGATCTAGCCTTCAGAAGGTCACTCAAGATCGAATCCATATTTTCATCAAATTCATATATCCCTTTTAATATCCTATAACTTTTTTGTCTGAGACATTTTTCCATATCTAAAGCCATTTCCAATATATATAGCCTGAGTGGGACTTTATAGACACTCTGTATATATATGAAAATTGTGTGAATAAAATTATATTTTTGTTTAGTAATACATTTTTACAGTTTATTTATTTTTTTTTTTTCATTTTTATTGTTAAAACTAGAAATTCAACAAATTATTTAAAAATTTACACTAAACATAAATAAGAAAGAGCAAGATAGAGCCATATACACAAGTTGTTTTTTGCATAAATCATATATTTAAAATTAATTACATGTACCATAGAAATATTTTAACTGAAAAGTGAAACATTTCACAAAAATATGTTTGCAACATTTTTGAGACAGCTCTGATATAGCAAAATGTTTGCGATTCTTGCATATGAAACCTTGTTAACAAAATGTTATAGAAAGAATCCGCAATATATATAATATCTTTTGAAATATTATCAAAAAGATTTTAATATATAGTACTAAAAAAAAATGATATTTAAATATACTTGATTAATACTTAAATAATATTTAAATTTATTATGTCGACATAATAAATTTAAATATAGTCAATATATCAATTAAACATATATTTAAATATAATTTCTAAAATACATAAAATTTATTAAGACTTTTGTGATCTGTTTACAGATTACAAAAGTCTTAATAAATTAAAAAAAAACTTATTAAAATAAACTTAAAGTATTTCTTAAAAATAATTATTATATCGCCAACTATTTTGATTAATTAATCATATTGTATATCCAAAAGCACATATAATATGATTAATTAATCATATTATATGTCCAAAAGCACATATACATAATCATTAAAAAAATTATATCTGCAGTTTTCACACAATCATTATTCATATACAAAAGTTTTTCGCAATTAAAGCAGAACAAGTCATTCATGTACAAAAATTTTTTGTAATTAAAAATAAAGCAATTCATGATAATCTCAAAATGACATTAAATTGAATCATAATTGATAAAAAATGACTTTTAGTAAACATTTTGAAGCGATTTTAATATCATAATGATTTTTTATTCTATTTATATATGGTTTTCAATTTATTGCATATGATAGATTTTGGAAATTTCTGTTAAAATATTTCATATGACATAGTGCAGAATTTTTTCAGAATTGTTGCATAGAGAGATCTAAAAAGTTGAAACATTTCTGAAAGCTTTCCGCAACAATTGATACTATATGGATTGTAGCAATATTACAGAATGATATCACATTGTAATATCTCAACAATTATTGCAATATTATATTGTGATATATCTCAGTAATATCTCAGTAAATTTATGTAATATTGCATTGCAAGTTGTAATATTACTGCAATTGTAATCTCACTGTAATATTATTACAATTACATGCTGTGTGGGTATATCATTATAATAATAAGTGTTTTTTTTTTAAGAAATTCACTTTGCAAATCCTTTTGCAGAATCCTTGTAAAATGTATAAATGTGTAATTTTTTAAATAATTCTAAGAATTCTTATAATAAATAATCCTGATAATAATAAAATATCTTATCCATTAATTTCTTTTATTAAAATTAAGAAATCTTTTATTTTCCTTTGCTATATTCTGTATGATATTAAAAGCTATTTAAATTATCACTTTTCTAAATTAACTCTATTTTAAATACATTTCTTAATTCAGACTTTATTGTATGTAATAAGTATAATCTTCATTTAATTAAGAATAGATCAGTTTTAATAAAAACTTGTCAAAAGATTTACTTTATAAAAAATAATTTTATATGTATACTGTATATATGGAATATATATTAAAAAAAAAACAACTTAATTTGATTAGCAAGAATAATTTGTTTTAAATTTCTTAATATTCAGATTTTATAATATCTTTATACTCATATTCTCAGTCTGAAAACGATAGAAGTGAGACGAAATCCTATGCGAATGTCGAAGAGAAATGTTGAGGATTTTTCTCGACCCAAACAACTATTGGCCAACAAGAAAGAGTTTTATTTGGATTATGAATTTGAGAAACGTATAAAATCATCCGCAATGCCATATATGAACACTAGATCTATTACTCGAAAGATGTATACTGTGGGTGCTACTTATCAAGCACCTACCAAAAAAGATGAAACAGAGTGGAAAGAATGGCCCGTACATGGAATGCATGAAAGACCAGTCTACCATCCTCAAGTAAAATTATCTTTCATATTATAACATCATTATTTATATTATTAATAATAAGAATCTTTTTTAGACCGCATATATGAGAATACAATCAATACTAAAAATTAAATGCCTATAACGGTTGAAGTTAAATCTTTAATATAATTCAAATGTAAATTATATATATATATACTATATATGTATTATATATGTACTATATATACTATATATGTACAAGCATAGATATATACCATAATTCATAATCATTCGTAGTCATTCAAATTTCTTTAGACACGTTTCGGTAGTCTAAAGGCTTAAGATGTTCATACGGAATACTAAAGATCCGGATTCGACTCCTGATCAAGGTAATATTTTTCATAATAAATTTATTTATAGTTTTTCAGTACATTAACATCTTTCTAACATGCCTAATTGAGCATCAAATTATTAAAAACTGCTTGTCAATTTAATTTTATTATCGTGAAATTTACAATAATTATCATGATATGATCATGATATTGTTACAGTTTAATTGCGTATAAATCCGATATCAGTATAAATTTATCTTTTTAAAAAGATAAAAATGCGTTGTAAATACATGCTCTGCAAATAAAATTTTAATAAATTATTATATAATATATGATGAACCTAAGTGATATGTATTTTTGTATCTATTAAAGTCCCATAAATAAAAATTCTACTTAATTTGAATGATACGTATCAGGTATATAAAAGATTTGATATCAATGATGAGCGCTAAACTATAATCTTTAAAAATTGTTACCTCACTCAATCTAAATCATATACGATTGAATAAAACTCTGTTGTACAAAATTAAAAATGAAATCCAAATTACGTTCTTACACAACCCAAGGGTTAGACTTAAGGATGTAACAGTACAAAATAAAAAATGTTTAATTATAAAAATAATAAGGCTCAATAAATTAAAATAAATAAAAAGAACAAAGGGCTACGAGCCTAAAACAATCAAACATAAAATAACAATCTGCATTAAATAGTTAAAAAATGAAATAAAACATGTCATGAAATTAAAAAACGTAAAATATAATTAAACAGTCAGGAAGTGAACAAAAACAAACGTTTTGATTCCTGTTGGATTATTTTCAATGTGACGACAAGATAATAATAGAAATGTAACGTAGATAAAATATATAGAAATTAAATAAAATTCGCATTCGGACGTAATATCAACTATAAAACTCGCTCCAAATTGAGAGAAAATCAAACAAACGATTGACACCAATGTGTTCCTCCGAACAGTGTGTGCATAAAGATTTTAACCAGAAATAATATTTTCTTCCTTTCTTTTCTAACACAATCTCTGACATTTTACCATTCTCTGTTGTTGATCAATTTTTTTAAATATTTAGATCATATTACCAATTCTCACTATTCTAAACAAATGTTCAGAATCAATAAAAAAATAGATTGGTTGCGACAAAAAAATTTAAAATTATCGAAATCTAAAATTAGACCAATTTCTTACGTTATTTCTAACGACACGAATGATTACCCTTCAAATATTCAACTTGTTGAATATTTGATTGTCGATAAGTTCTCGCATAATATCCAATCTAAGTTTGAAAGAATTGATATTGATCCCGATAATTTTAATGAGGCGCCTCCTTTGGATACTTTATATGAAAAATGGTTTATCAACTTGAGTGGCATTGACATTTCCTTAAAGGTTCGTTACTTGTTACAACTCGGTGAAAAATTTGGGCTTCCTATCAATAAATATAATAAGACAGTACCTTGATTGAATTTATTAAACATATCGAAAATAATATAATTGGTCGTCCTAATAATATTATTAATTTTGTTAGGAATAATTCTTTTCCAATACTCAATAGATTCCACAACAATTTTCCTTCTCCTACATTTACTGACAAACTGGTTTTGGAATGGTTACGTACAACCAAAAGATTTATTAATAACCATCCCAATATATTAGGTGTTGGAATTAATTCGTAGCGTTTTACAAGTGATGGGAAGTACTTTCATTAATGTATTTTTTAATGCTCATGTGAAATAAATAACATTTTTTCATTAAAAACGCTACGAATTAATTCCAACACCTAATATTTATCACAAACGCCGATAAGGGTAGTGTCACTGTTGCTCTGGACAAGGACGCTACGTATCAAATATGGAGGAGATTCTCTCAGACACTAACACTTACGCTTTTGTTAATAAAGATCCAATTAAAAAATTGACTCAGGACTTACGCACTTTGTTGGTGAGATGGAGGCGAGATCATTTTATTGACGAATAAACATATCGTAGATTGCTTACAATTGATGGTGTTATATATCTAGAGCTTACGGTTTGACTAAAATACATAAGTATGGTAACCCGTTGAGAGTGATTGTTTCATCTGTTAACAGTCCATTATATTATTTTTCTCTTTTTTTGCATAATTTAATTAGTGATAGTATACCAAAAGCTCCTAGTTACATTAGAGATAGTCTTCATTTGGTTGAGCATTTAAATGATACTGTTTTTAATCCTGAATATGTTTTGGCTTCGTTGGAAGTAGTATCCCTTTTTACTAATATTCTTATTGAGCTAGCATTAAATAGCATCGATAGGAGATAGGTTTACATCTCGGCAAAGACAAGCATCTCAAAAAATGAGTTTATTATTGCTGTTAGATTTATTTTAGATTCTACCTTTTTTACCTTTAATAATAGAACTTACAAACAAGTGTTCGGCACTCCGATAGGTTTACCATTATCTCCGATAATCGCCGACATTGTAATGCAAGATCTAGAGAAAACAGCACTTAAAAAATTGTCAGTATGACCTTTGTTTTATTTTAGATATGTAGACGATATTCTTCTCGCGCTTCCATCTGATACTATCAATGACACTTTGAATATTTTTAACTCTTTACATACGAAATTGCAGTTTACCTTGGAGATTGGTACAAGTGGCAGATTAAGTTTTCTTGATACAATGCTTGTTATAGATAATCAGAGAATTATATTTATCATAAAAAGACATTTTCCGGAAGGTTCTTTAATTTCCATTCAAATCATCCTTTTTGTCATAAAAAAGGTACTATTATCATTTTCATTGACAAAATTATCCTATTATCACATCCATATTCCAACAAAAAAATTTGATAGAGGCTATTCATACTTTTTTAAACAATTGTTATCCTCTTCCCTTTATTTTCTCTACAATTGAACGTAGATTAAAGTTTCATATACATAATAAAGATATTACACATTATTCACGTGAGAAAGACAAATATATTTTACGATTCTTTATGTTAAATCTATTTCTGAAAGTTTGCTTCCCGTTTCTAGTATGTTTCATTGTAAATTAGCCTTTTCTATTCCCAACACATAAATTAAAAAGCTTTATAAAGAGAGGAAAAGATAAGCTTGATTTCCTATCCAATCAGAATGTTGTTTATAAGATCTCCTGTGATGATTGTGAGGCGAGTTATGTTGGTCAGACAAAAAGAAAATTGAGTATGCGACATATCTCTGACATTAGAAAGAATACGGGTTCTCCTACTGTCATAACTAATCATCGAATTAATTTTGATCATAATTTTAAATGGAACGATGTGAAAATTTTAGACTGCGAATCTTCTTATAATAAGAGATTGGTGTCTGAAATGATTCATATTAAAAGACAGAAACAGAGCCTTAATAGACAAAATGATACCGAATCTTTACTTGATACCTACTCACAGATCATCCAATCTCTTTCTCCTTCTTAACTGCTTTCCTTTTCCTATCCATCTCTTCTCTCCCTACTTTCTTTCCCCTTTACTTTATTTTCTCCTTCTTATGTTCCCCTTCCTTTTTAGTTTTCCATTTTCACCTTCCTGTCTTTATATGTCGTACTTTACTTTATCTCTTAGCTTCCTAGAGAGATGATCAATTTTGATTCCCATCGCATTGTCTAATCGATTACACATTATTTTGACACATAAGGTATTTATTCTAAATTTATCTGTTCTAAATTCATTATACATATACAATAAATGACGGCATTTTACTCTTTCTCTATCGACATTACTAACTCTTATGTGCATTTCTTATAATATCAAAGATAATTTTTGCCTCTTTCTTTTAATTTTAATTTATTACTTGCGACTTGTTTTGTGCCTTTCTTTTTATTGTTTGCGACTCGATTTGTACTTTTCTTATTCCTGTCGTTAATTTATTATTACAATTTGTACTTGCTAACAGAAATATCATTCGTTCTTATGTACACATACTGTTCGGAGGAACACATTGGTGTCAACTACAATCGTTTGTTTGGTTTTCTCTCAATTTGGAGCGAGTTTTATAGTTGATATTACGTCCGAATGCGAATTTTATTTAATTTCTATATATTTTATCTACGTTACATTTCTATTATTATCTTGTCGTCACATTGAAAATAATCCAACAGGGATCAAAACGTTTGTTTTTGTTCACTTGCTGAATGTTTAATTATATTTTACATTTTTTAATTTCATGACATGTTTTATTTCATTTTTTAACTATTTAATGCAGATTGTTATTTTATGTTGATTTTTATTTTAGGCTCGTAGCCCTTTTTTCTTTTTATTTATTTTTAAAAATGTTTAATGAATAAAAAATATTTTATGCAAAAGAATGCTTGGCGTTGCTAAAAACCAAAATAGGGAAAGCCATTATGAATTAAAATAATACCATTCACCCACACATGCACACGCGCACGCATACAAATTGAGAAAACTTTTATTATCAATGATATATTTTTTAAAAATATCAGTGATAAAAGTTTTCAGGGTATTTATACCATGATACATATCATTTCAATATAAAATTTCGGCTGCATACATTAGCAGAAACGAGGTATTAGTCAAATATCCGTGCATCACCATTATATTTTATATATTATTATATTATTGTAAGTGTAAATGTCATTGTACAGTAACGTAATTACATGTCAAACATAATACATAAAAGTAAGTACATAATGTACAAAATAAAGTACTAATCATAAAATAAAGAATCTAAAAGATATTAAAAATAGTCATTGTTCTTTCATTGCAAAATTAATATCTTATAATTACTAATCTTTTATCAATACTGCGATAACATGAACTGGGAACTACAGGGTGGGCCATCTATTGGTACGTTTTTAAAAATGCGATCAAATGAGCATACATTGATATTTTTTATTAATTTTTTTTTTGTTGTGAAGCTAAAAGTATCCGCGTCAAGAATGAAAAACGATTTCGTTCATGTGGCTCCCTCTACTGGCCTTACAGTATGCCATTCGGTCACCCCAATTATTAATGACATTTTGGACTACCTCGGCGCCAATTTCACTCAAAACAGTCGTAATATAATGTCATCCACTAACATCCCTTTCTCACGAACTTTCCTCACCAATTTGCGTATAGCTCCTTCGGTGGGTGCTCTATCACGACCCATATTTCTTTTCAAAATTCGTACAGTTTCGGCGACACAGCACTGACTTTGAAAATAAGTTTTTAAAATTTCAAAACGCTCTTCAAGAGAAAACATGTTGTTTCGTGCCGCGGACGGTATGACTAATAAACTGTCAAAATTTCGGGTCTGTAGCTCGTTCGGTGTTGCCATACGACGAAATTCAAAAACGTACCAATAGATGGCCCACCCTGTAGTTCCCAGTTAGTAAACTAGAAAAAAATGTATGAAAAATATGCATTAGGCACCTCGTTTCCAACGCGTCACGCGTCACGTCATGAGAGAGAAAGAGAGAGGGGGGGGGGGGTTATGTACACAGATGGGATTATTAAGATGCCATTACAATATTATATGGAAGTATCGAAGATTGAGCATACATCATGAGCTTACTATTCACTAAAAATAAATCACATGATCCAAATTAACGAATAGCATGCTCTCGATGCTCGACGCTTGAGGCTTGACTCTCACATTACATTAGAAACATCTTTAGTATCCGCGTTTGCAACATGTTAAACCCATATCACATTATATATTGGAAACTAAGAATTGCAATAAATTAGAGATTAAAATTCGACCAGTCAAATAATTTTAATTATAATTCATTTTATTCTGATTTGCTGAATTTTAATCTTTAATTCGTAATTCTTAATCTCCATGGGTATATTATAATGTAACACGGGCTTTAACATTACTGCTCATGATATGCGCATAATTATGCTTTCCATAAAAATAAATAAGACAACCAAGAAAAGTCAATATAAAGTCATTCTTAGATTATCTGAGATCAAGATTTTTATCATAACCAAAAAATGACATAAATTTGATCAATATGATGTTAAATTAATATTATTTTGATTTTCTTGTTCTCCTTGAGTTCAAGGCATCACACCGAACAACCTTTGAAAGGTAATAATAGTAATCCATCGCACACTTTACAAAGTTATTAAAAAAATTAAAATGACCTTGATATATAAGACGTACGACTTTGCTTATACCGTTTTTTTCCGAAATTCGTGGCTTTATTGTAAAAAACTGGTTATACATTTATGATTCAAAGTATTGTCCATCGCTGGCCACTACTTTCTCCCATCTTTCGGGCAGCATACGAATCCCGCGTCGAAAAAACTGGTCATCTTTTGAGGCGATCCACGAATCGATCCAATTTTTTATTTCTTCATAAGACCGGAAGTGCTGGTCAGCCAGGTCGTGTGCCATTGATCGAAACAAGTGATAGTCAGAGGGAGCAACGTCTGGAGAATACGACGGGTGGGGTAGGACTTCCCATTTCAACGTTTCCAAGTATGTCTTGACCACTTTCGCAACATGGGGTCGAGCATTGTCATGCTGCAAAATCACTTTATCGTATCTCTCGTTGTATTGCGGCCGTTTGTCTTTCAATGCTCGACTCAAACGCATCAATTGCGTTCGATACTGATCGCCTGTGATTGTTTCAGTCGGTTTTAACAGCTCATAATATACTACGCCGAGCTGGTCCCACCAAATACAGAGCATGATCTTGGAGCCGTGAATATTCGGTTTGGCCGTCGACGTGGAAGCATGGCCGGGAACTTCCCATGATTTTCTGCGCTTGGGATTATCGTAATGAACCCATTTTTCGTCCCCAGTCACAATGCGATGCAGAAAGCCCTTCCGTCTTTGCCTTTCAAGCAGCTGTTCACAAGCAAACAAACGCCGTTCAACATCTCTCGGCTTCAACTCGTACGGCACCCAATTTCCTTGTTTCTGAATCATTCCCATGGCTTTGAGACGTTTTGAAATGGCTGATTGAGTCACTCCTGATCGTGCCAATACTTTTTGATTTTGACAAGAGTCTTGATCAAGTAATGCCTTCAATTCTGCATCTTCGAAAACCTTCTCTCTTCTACCGCTATGCTGGTCTTCGACGTGAAAATCACCGTTCTTGAAGTGTTGAAACCACTTACGACACGTTCTTTCACCAATAGCGGCTTCACCAATATTAAATATTTGAAAGCATTCAATGAGCCTCAGCCGCAGATTTCTTCATATTGAAGCAGAAAATTAAAACCTCCCGCAAATGACAAGAATTTGGCTCGTAAACTGACATTTTCAATCGAGAATAACTTTATGATGCAGACACAAATCGACTAATGTTTCTATGGTATATATTATGTTGACAGATGCCCAAGTTTATTATGTGACGTCTATGATCTATTTATTTCGATCATCACTTACCGCTAAAGCTATCTATACGAAAACAGTATAAGCAAAGTCATACACCTAATATATTGTTGAAAACCTATGAAATCTATATTACAAGGACTTTGATGGTGCTCTTTTCGAATTTAGAAGACTGTAGAAGAAGTTTGATGCATTGGTGAAGCAAGAAGCAAGCCTCGAGAATTTCCAGTTCCGCTCTTTTTGGAGCTGATCACGTAAATGAACATTCTTTATTCCAAACTGTCAGTAACAAAAGTTTGTGTGGTATTGATGAGCTGCAAAGAGAGCATCATCAAAAACCCTTATAATATGAATAGGTTTCAAGCAACATTTGAATTTTTTGACTCCGTCAATGTCAGCCATATTGGATCCGTCATCTTAGATTACAGAATTTTGAAATGCTAAAGTCAGATTCGGATTCGGTCCAAAATTATTCTTAAATACTAGTTTTCCCATAATTTACTTTTTCAGCAATCCCTCGTCCTCAAAGGATTAAGCATTAAAGCTTCCAGCTTCGACCGTTATAGACACTTAATTTCTAGTATTATATTTGTTATATTCATTAATTTATATATATACTGGCTGCGTCACCAAAATCCGGACAAGTCGAACAATTTCTTTAAACAAAATGTTTTTAATGAAAAATTAAATGTTACAAAAAAATCCTTTTACATGGCACTTGGGGGATCCTTGTAAAGCACAATTATTCGATATATCCACCATTAGCTTGAATGATGGCCTCTATTCTCAGTCTAAAGCTCGTTCACACGCACGCTGTAATGTAACGCTGTGCCGACGAATGCTGCCTCAATAGCGGTGATCCTTAATGATGTCACATTGGAACGCCGAAACTTGTTTGATGACCTTTTTAATTACGCTCCATATGTAATAGTCCAAGGGATTTAAAACTGAGCTATTGGGAGAACAGAGTGGGAGCCGAGGCGAGTAACTCGGCTTGTCCTGGCAGGCTCAGAAAGCATCTATCGTATCTTTAATGTATGCGATTTGTATCGAAAATCTTTCTCGGCAACTGGACGCATTGTTGGCTCGCTTACACCAACAATCGATACTAATTTTCGCAACGATTGCCCTGGATTATCCGAAATCAGCGCTTGAGCCTTTTCAACTGCGGGAGTCTTCACGATGCGTCCTCTTCCTCGCTGGCATATTGGAATTTTCATTGGACTGTTCTAAAGCCATATATTTTACCATAACGTCATGAACGGTTGATCTCGAATATCTATAGAACCGAATTATTTCGTTGCTGAGCGCTCAGCGTAAAAGCCTTCGATGATCGCGGCTCTTCGATTATACTCCGCACTTGGTTTCAACATCGCGGCTATTTTGAGAATATGACTGTTTAGAAGCATCAAGCTTTCTCGGATGCTAACAACAACATCTCTGACGAAAGTCCAATATAGCAGAAAATAAATTGAAATTTATCCGGATTTTGGTGACGCAATCTGTATAAAAATAAATGATATATTTTTTATGAACTTGTTAAATATTAATTCTAATCTCCAAAATTATTAAAATCATAAACTTTTAGACAGTTTGTGTTAATTATAATTTTTGATATTTTATCTTATCATTGTCATATCCTATAGTTATGCATATAACTTAATATTATACCATATAATTTAATTTTTCCTTACCTTAAAGCTTTTTGTTTTATTAGGTGTTGGAATTAATTCGTAGCGTTTTACAAGTGATGGGAAGTACTTTCATTAATGTATTTTTTAATGCTCATGTGAAATAAATAACATTCTTTCATTAAAAACGCTACGAATTAATTCCAACACCTAATAATATATTTTTGAATTACAGTTAAATAAATAATTTAATAAAAAGATACAATATTAATTAATATATTCGATTAAAAAATTTTTGCGCCTTAATTAAATAAAAAAATAAATAGATAACTGTAAATACTATAATTTTAATAACTGCAATTTGTAATTTTTAAATTTTTTTGGACCTGCAAATTTAGAAAAAATGATAAAATTTTCAAATTATTTTTTACTTAAAAAGGAAAAAAGATTCAATTACTTCAGGAAAGAACGTAAATAATTTTATTTAGAATACCCTTTATACGTTTATGTTCCCAGGCTGGTTTAGCAGTAGAATATTTAGGAAAATACTTCACCAGCCTCGATGGATTATCTTATTGCGAGATTATTAATAAACCTGATATTGAAGTGATCTCTGTCGATCCACATTACAACAAACAAGTCTCTTCGACGGAAAAAGAAAAGAAGCTAAAGGGAAAACTAAGAATGAAAAATAAACGTTCATCGAATACTAAAAATGCATGGAATACCTATCTCTCCATGGATAAGAAATCCTTTGAAACATGTATGCATGAAAGCCTTCATTGCGTGTTTGGTTATTGTGCGCAAGTTATGACACCAGTTTATAAACAAGCAGTAGAAAAAAAAGTGACACAGTTGACAATTTCTGCAACCAAGACAAGTTCTTTAGAATTGACAAAAAAGACAACAAATGTCAAAAGTAATCTAACAATTTCTCCTGAGAATGTTGCTAATCTTGCAGAAGAAACAAAGTTACTAGAAGCTTATGCTATCGCTATGGCGCAAAGCATTCAAAATGAAAGTACCACTAATAGCAAAAATGATCAAAGAGTCGCCTCGACTTTTCCATCATCTTCAGCATTATATATACCAAAAACACAGAAATCGACTGTGGAACTCAACAGCTCGAAAACTACGTCACAAAATAGAGAGATGATCAGGATGAATTTGAAACAGATTATTCGAGGCGCTCCAAACAGTTCTCTAATTTTGTTGAGAAATTCGGCTGCGAAATCTATGAGCGATGAAGTTTGCACAAAAAATATATTTAACTCCGCAAAGTTGGAAGATGCTTCTAACAATGAGACGCTGATGGGGATGTCAATCTACAGAAAGTTGTTTGCGAAAGAATCAGTTTCAAAGTGCAAAGAATCGTCAATGAATAATTTGCATACTTTGAAGAGATATGCTACAAATACACAAGAATATATGACAAAGAAAACCTTTCTTGAAACCCCATTGGATAAAAAACCTGTTCAAGTCATGAAAGAGATACATGACGGAGAAAATCCTGAAAAAACTAAAATTAATAGAGAATCAGATAGTAAAATATCAAATTCTAATGAGAATCTTGTATGGTGCACCAATGAAACTTCGGAAATAGCTAAAATCTTATCAAATTACAACAAAAGCATGTTGAGGAAGTCTATGATACAGAATCAAATTTATAGTTCAAGAGATATGAAAACGAGTTTAACAAAACTGAACATCAAAAATTTGCCTAAAAGCTTCTCGCAAAAGAATACAACAATTGAAAAAAATCAGTTTATATCCAACAGTCCCTATTCAAATACGAGTTTTGGTTTCTCACAAGGAAAATGGAAAAAGCTTCATCTGATGCTAGAGAATATCAAAGACAATCAGATTGTCAGTAGCAATCAAAATGCTTGGAAAAGTTCTTCAACATTATTAGAAAATCATAAAGTAATTTCTTCGAAAAATGAACAAGTGAGTTTAAACACACTAAACTATATAAAAAAGAAGCCTAGTGATTCTCACAAGGACAAACATGAAATTATCGATATAAAATCGAAAGAAAAGAAATCTGAATATTCTAGAGATGAAACAGAGACTTCAAAAATGGGATCATTGCGAGAACTCCTAGAGAACACTGCAATCTTATATTGCACCGCCAATGGAGTTCATCAGGATGATTTATCAAATTACATCGATACTCTTGACAACAAGCAAAGCATTCAATGGTTAAAGACTTGCAATAATTCTGTTACATTCAATAAGAAATTGAATATGAAATAGTATTTTGTTTAATGTATACGATATTATCATTAAGTTTGGAGTTACATTTACTCATTAGATAACTTTTATCAATAAGATAATTTTATAAAAGATTTAATTGTTTATAATAAATTGATAGTAAATATCCGTTTTAGCATATTGATATTTTATCGATTTCAATGTCCTTTAAATATGTTGTAGGAGAAAGTGTCCTGAGTGATTCCCCACAAGAATGAAGTGGGGGACAATATTGGTTTAGAAGATATAACAAATTAAAATTTTATAATGAAGTCATGGCATACGACTTTCCACGCAAAGCGACTCTCATCTCACTTCCCCCTCTACTTAGTAGACTATGAATGTCTGTTTCGCGTCGTGAAATTGGTACTGAATCTTTCCTTGTGAGTACTGAATCTTTTCTTGTGTTCACGATGCGAAACAGGCCGATATTCATAGTCGATTCTTACATTTACTGTTTTAAGTACAGTCTTAAGATGTCATAAGTCAATCCGAGGACTATATTAGCATTTTAAGACATTAAATTTAAGTTTTAAAATAAAAAGGACTATGAATACCATTGTTTCACGTTGGTAGCCTTCTGCACTATGAACAGTCCATAGACGGAGAAGGCAGAGATTAGAGACACTGTCCAACTGCAACATGTTATCCCTTCCACCATGCGTGGAAGTCGTGCGTCCCTAAGCAGGGAGAAATGGGATGGGAATCGCTTATGCCAATATCATCCTTTATAGAACTTTTATTTACTATATCTCCTAAACCAATCTCGTTCCCCACTTAATTCTTATGGGGAATCAGTCAAGACACTTCCCTTACAACATATCTAAAGAACTTTGAAATTAGTGAGATGTTATCTAAAACAAATATTTACCAAATTGATTCTTTTAAGTTTATTTTTCTTATTTAAAAAACAACAAATACAGAGATATACACATAAAAGATACTGACATTATAAAATACATGTACAAAATAATAATTACAAATATTAAAATAAAACATAACTTAGAAATTTAAAGATTTTAAATATAATAAATTAATAAACTATACTAAAATGTGTATTTTGCAAAATAATCGAGGTTGGGTAAGTTAACTTTTTGTTAACTAAGTTAAGTTAAAGATGACAGTTTTGAAAATTTAATTAATTTAATTTAGTTAAGATAAAAGTTAATCCATAATGACATTAATTGAATTAAAAGTTAAGTTAATAAAAAAAGTAATTAGAAAAATTAAAAATTAAATTTGTTTTATTTCATGAGTTTGAGTTAACGAAATTAATTTTTTTTAACTAAATTAAAAAACTAAATTAAAAAGTTAATTTTTTTTTTATAAGACGGGGGAAATGCCTTATGCTCTTGGCCAACGGGAACGATGCCAAGAGTATGCCTAAGGCATTATGAAGGACTCGCACCCACTAAAACCCCCGCCAGTGTTCTTCATTGATCTTTATCAGGGGCACTTTGGGCACGCGTGCAATATTCTTCCAGGATGCCCATCGATAATGCTGGTCAATCCCCGGCGATCCTCTTTTTGACAAAAAAGCCGCCGGAGTCCCGAGAGGCTAGTCTGTTTAGGCAAGGAAGGATACTCGCTCTTTCGTCTCGCCTCCTTTCGATGTTGTAAAGAGGGGAGGGGCAGAGCTGGATCGATTTCCCGTCCGATTACCCAACGAGCGATGTGACATTTTGATCACATCTCCAGACTCTCCGCTTCAAGTGGAGAAGGAATGGATTCCCGGATGACAAGGAAGTCATCCATCCTTCCTCTCCCCTGTCACCATCTTCGAGATGCTGATTATTGAGGGGGAGGGAGTCCTCTGCGACCAGCGGCCGTTGTCATCGGCACGATGATAGTATCGGCGGCATTGCCGCTCGGACACGTACCGAGGGAAGATGCATTGCGACAGTCGCGGAAGCCCGATGACGATGCCGAGCTTCGCCGCGAGGACGTCTTTCTCTCCCTTCATGCTCGAGCCTAACTCACTTCCTTTCTCTTTCCGCTTCCTGCTTCCAGAGCATGACGCTCTCGCAGAAGAAGAAGACGGCACTTCACGACCTCTCCTCCTCCAGCATGGCTTTTACCAGTGCCGAGAGGGAGAGGTCCTCTCCCATCATTGCGACCAGAGCACCACGCTCGGCGTCTCACGCCGGATACTGTTCAAGAGTGTGTTGCGCGGTGTCTCGGACGGCAGTGCAGTGGTGACACTGCGCAGTCGGCTCCTTTTGGATCCGGCATAGGTATTCACCGAAGCAGCCTTGCCTATGTCATCCGGAATGATAATCCTCCATATTCCCTATCATTTGAGCAGACAGGGAAGGATGACCTGTACCACCCAGTCATTGGCAAGCTCTGGGTCCGCGTTCTCGCCGGCGTCAAACCCGGAGACTTGCTCTTTCTCTCATGGCATTTACGACGCACGGGGAAGAGAGGTCCGCGTTCTCCCGCGCACAAAACGCACGGATTCACCGATATGTCTCGGCGAGCCCGTAAGTACGGCAGCAAGTCCGCGAGTAAATCGGCAGTTCAAAGTAAGCTCCACCGGCCATCCAATGTGAAGCTCAGATACATGAGCGTCCTTGGATGGAGATAGTCCCACCCCGATCTGTGCCGGAGGGGATGCACCCTGAACCATGTTATGCAGAAACATGTTTCTCAACTCAGTCTTTTGAGGCGTCACCTCCAATCCCAGTCCTCTAATGGAAGCGACTACGTATTTCACAGCTATGTTAGCAGTATGGCAGTATGGCAGTCGTAACCCCTCAGTCATGCCACCCGGTGAGTATGAAGATGTTGTTTGCATAGCAGACGACATGATACTCTGACAAGAGGACAGTGCATAGAATAGCGTCATAGGCGATACCCCACAGCAGGAGGCCCTCTGCAAGACATCACATGACATTTCACTTCTACACTGAAGTCCGTCCTTATAACTCTAGCTATCTGTGTTGGAAGTAATTCTCGATAATAGCAATCAAGTAGAGGGACAAGTTCTGATAGGCGAGTGCCATCTGATCCCAAGGGAGGGTGTTGAAGGCGTTGATGATGACACCGCCACTCCTCCCTCTTCGTCACCACGAGCTCTGCAAGCGCCCGCAACTTCCGAATGGCATCGACGGTGGAGCGTTCTTCGCGGAATCTGTATTGCCTCGGTATGTCGGATCCCTTCCGGCATAGATGCTAGACGTCAAGCAATAATGAGTTCGAGCATCTTATCCACATCATTCAGCATATCGACCTGCGGTAAGCAGAAGGGCTCTTCGCTG
Source organism: Acromyrmex echinatior (assembly GCF_024713525.1). Taxonomy (NCBI): domain Eukaryota; kingdom Metazoa; phylum Arthropoda; class Insecta; order Hymenoptera; family Formicidae; genus Acromyrmex; species Acromyrmex echinatior. Next base: position 1,855,204 of record NC_141858.1, on the reverse strand, counting down.
GTCGACCCCCCCTTACGTAGGAGAATTACATTGGCCCTTTGCTGGGGGGAACTTTCCAAGCTGAGGTAGAAGATAAATAACCGCTTCAGGTAACCATTCAGCTCGCTAAATGCCAAAGCCCATTGGGCCCAGGGGCTTTCGGTTTAGCCCTGAGTTTTCGGTCATAGGTCATCTTGATCTCGGACCCTCAGTTCTTCGCACCAAACGGCGGGGGGGGGGGGAGGGGCTCGTATAGCTGCACTCTATTTCCTCTTGCGGAGAAGACCCAATGAGAAATAATAATGAAATCGATGTTGAATCGATGTCGATTGACATCGATTTCATTGTCATTTCTCACTGGGTCTTCCCCGCAAGGGGAAATCCTTGTCCAGTTCCTTGTCCAAGTCTCGCCAATAGCGTGCCTTCTTGATGACTACTCTCAAGACCCTCCGCACTGAGAGATTCCTGTATCGCCATCAAGACATTCTCTTCTTCGTGTCTCTAGATCGCGTAAGGCGCCGCCAATCTACTTTCACCACCAGCTTACGCAGGTCAGTAATCCAGTATTACCAGATAATAACTACAGACAATTTTTGAAAACGTAACTCCTTCTAATATTAGAAGATATTCCATTACAAATACGCAATCAAATTTGGTTCATGCATGATGAAGTTCCAGCACATTTTAACCGCACTTGAGAATTCCTGAATAATAATTACATCTATAGATGGATTGTTAGAGGAGGACCCATTGCTTAGACTGCACGTTCTCCTGATTTAAATCCTTTGGATTTTTATTCCTGGGGACATCTTAAGACTCTTGTGTATGATACTCCTGTTACTACTGTGGAAATACTTCGAAATCATATTATCGCTGCGTGTGAAAAAATATAAAATACTCCGAGAATTTTTGAATGTCTTCGACAATCCATATGATGTCGATGCATGTCGATGCGAAGCATGCATCGAAAGAAATCATTTCCAGCAATTTCTGTAATATAAATATAAGTATAAAATAAAAATATATACAAGTATAAAATAAAATATAGATATAAATATAAAATAAAATATAGATAAAAGTATAAAATAAAGAAATGTTTATAATTTGAAAAGGAAGCGTTTTCGAATATTTACTAGGTGGGATGAAAAGTAACTTCCCTGGGAATGAAAAAAATTTTTTTCTTATGCAGAATCTCGCCCAAAATATGGCGTGTTCGCTCAGTACTAATCTTTGTAGCATCTGCTAGCTCGCGCACCTTCACTTTCCGGTCAGCCAACACCATTTCATGTATTTTTTTGACATTTTCCTCGGTAACCGCATCGGAGGGCCTGCCGCTGCGGACTTCATCGGTAGTGGAGTTGCGGCCACCACGAAACTCTCGAAACCAATATTTGACGGTGTAATCTGACGGAGTATTAGCCACATAATATTTATCCAACTTTTCTTTTGTTTCCTTCGCCGTTTTGCCTCTCAAAAAATAATGTTTTATGAGAGAACGAAAATCGTTTTCGCAAACACGTCAACAACAATCAGCTCTCAAAACAAAACTAAGGGCAGTATCGCACTGCCACTTGGCATGTCTGCCTAAATATGAACGGACTACAAGGCACCATAAACTTTTTTGCAGTAGTGGCGCATTCTGGCGGTCAAGGAGGTTACCTTTCACCCCATCATATGACTTTTTTCCATCTTTACAATAAGTGGAATATACTCTTAAAGTTTGGCCAACTATTTCTGAAACACCCTAATTATATATTAGATATAATTATATATAAAATATCAACTTTTTATATAATTATAAGAATTATATACAGGGTAGGTCGTTTTAATCTTTCCCTGTTAATAACACGAAAAGGAAGCATTTTTCTAAAAAACCACAAAAGAGAAAAGTTATGATTTTAAGAGGGGAGGAAGTTAGTGATCTTAAATTTAACCTTAAAATTCAAAGTTATTTGAAGATGAATTTTGAAATTTCATGTGGAACCCTTTCTTTTATTGCATATTCTTGTAGCATACCTGGAGAACTTTCTAAAAGACTATAATAAAATATTTTTTCATGAAATACTTTTTGAGTTATAAGGCTTGAAAGTTACGGTATTGCCGTATATTTACATAAAAATGAATTTTCAGTGCAAAAATGACAATAAAAAAAACGATCTCCTATGACCTTGATCTTAACAAATGTTATCCCGGACATTATCCTAAACAACATTCAAGAGATTTTAGTCGTCAGTCGGATACCTTGCGTAATGCTAATATGTCGACGGTGCTGTAACTTTCAAGCATTATAACCCGAAAAGTATTTTATGAAAAATATTTTATTATAGTGTTTTGGAAAGCTCTCGCCATGTGCTACAAGAATATGCAATGAAAAAGAAAGAGTTCCATATGAAATTTCAAAATTACACAACTTTCCTCTTTTGTTTTTTTAGAAAAATGCTTTCTTTTCGCATTATCAACGTAGAAAGATTAAAATAGCCTGTATAATAATATACGAAACATTTTTTTCCCAGAAGATCATGGCAACGGATTGCTTTGAAACCTCTTATTCTTTGTTTAAACGTAAATAAAATATTTGAAATTAGAAAAATTAGAAAAATACATCTCCGACGGACACAAATGCATAAGCATATAATTTGAGTACAAGATCCGTATAACGCTAACTATCTCATCCTGATGTTAACTTTAAAAAAAAATTAAATTAAAAGTTAATATTTATCGATAAAATATAACTAAGTAAAGTTAAAAAGTTAAGAGCCAAAAATGTAACTAAATGAAGTTAAAATTAATTTATTTTTTAACTTTTAATTATTCAATGTTGAAAGTAATATTTTCATCAATTCTGTAAATCTCTTATGCCTTTAATATTATAATAATTTAAAGTTATATGTATATCAGAGAGAAATCTGAGATCAGCCATTCTTATCTGACCTTTTTTGTGTTTGAAAGTCCCAAGTATACTAGCAATATCGACATAGTTCTTATAATATGATGTGGACTATATATTATATAATTTTCCAACCTTTTTTGACTAATTGCCTCCTTTCTAAATTTTTTTTGTTCAGTGCCCTCTTTGCGAATAAATTGGTAAATCAGGTAACCGGTAAACTATCTCTAAATAAATAAACAAAAGAAAAATTACACAGAACAAACAAAGAAAAAATATTACTCACACTGCGGTGTGTTCCGCGCGCAACATGAAATCATGCATGAATATCCACAATCTATTAAGGTGTCATTTCATGCGACTCTAAAACGCTTAATGTTTGTTTTGTTCGTGTTCATTCTGTTACGTCCAAACTCTTGGAAATTTGATCAAGGAGACAATGAGGGAGAATGGAGAGGGTAGACGAACGGAAGGATGATTAGACTCAATCTCACAGGTATACGCAGAGGCAAACACCTGTGAGTCGTACGCACCTTTTCGATCTCGGAATATGGGTCAACGTCCGAAGGAACGCTGTGACACCTGTTCCGATGGACAGTGAGAACGTCGGTCCTACTTTTTGGCTCAAGGAATTTAATCCTTCTGACCGGGACTGGACCTCGTGCGATCTCAAGTATTAGAGGGAAGTGAATGCGAGAAGTAATTTCAATAAAAGACAGGGAAATATACTAAGTTACATTTATAATAAAAAGAAGGAATAATAAAAAAATTTTTACACATAATAAACTTCTCTCTTTTTTTTTACATAAGAATATACTTAATACATTATATATATATATGCGTGCGTGCGTGCGTGCGTGTGTGTGTGTGTGGCACGCGCGCACGCGTGCGAGGAGAGGAAAGGATTAATGGGTATGGGAGGCGAGGAAAATGTTGCAGGACCACATCGGGATGAGGTGCTTGTAAAGAACGATGTAAGGGGTGGGGTTTCCTGGAATGTAAACTGTGATTCTATCCCCTTCGTTGGAGGAGGACGAATATAACCTGAATAACTGATCCCAGTCGATTGGCTCGGGATTCGCTTGAAAAGGAGGGGTTGGGAGCTGATCCAAGGGAGGAGGGAGAGGAAATTCTTCTTCGAGAGAAAGAGGGAGAGGGAATCGTTCCTCGAGAGGAGGAGGCGAATAATTTAGGATTTCCCGAATAGCAGGATCAATAACAGGAGGAGAGGTGAGATCTAAGGGTTGTGTCGGTTCTAATGTTGCTGAGTAGGAGACCTTGCCAAATTGGTCGTCGGTCGGTTGTAGCGGTGTGATTATGGGTTGGCCAAGGGAATAGTTCCGCCTACTCCTCCGGACATAAGGAGTTCGTCCGCGTTTTTTAATGGTACTAGTACGCACTATGAATATATGTTAAAATAACATATGTGTAAGTTTCGTCGGAAATGCGCATAAATGTATATAGATGTGTTTCCATGCGGGGAGATAAGGGGATGAACCGGAAGGAATGGCGACTTACTGTTAGCTGGCTGTCCACAAGATATCGGATAGGTTTCGATAGGTGACTGAGGAGGTCCGTCGTCCGCGGAGAGCGTCAGAAGGGCAGTCACAGTGGCGTATGCCTGATAATTCCAGTTGCCCACAATTTCGAACTTATATGAAACCGCGAACTGGGGTGATTATCGCGAGTTTGAGTAATTTCCGCACTGCCCGCGACAATAATTTAATTCGTGAACTGCACTGACGTGAACCAGGTGGTTTAGAATTCCGTACTGACGCTCTGCGCTTTCGCGGGACCTCTATTTATACCCCGAAAAAAGGACATTGTGCCCTTTATCTAGGATGCAAAAATTATTTGCAATGTCACGTGAGATTTATGATTTTTATAGCATCCTATCATTGTTAATCTAAAGTACATCGTTAGAAGAGTTTCGAGAAGAAAAGAAGTGATTTACGTTTTTCTTTAAAGAGCCAAGATTGCTCCAGACGGATGACGAATTCTGTTATTCTCGCGGAAAATATGGCTAGATAAATAGATGGTTACCGTACACAACTAGTTTTGCGTGCAGGGCAACCATTGTCAGTCGCGAGTCTGATCTTAACGCTACTGTGGGAAGTTATCCCATGCGTTTTATGATTTTTTAAGCGCGACGTGACACCTGTTTTCCTAAGATGAAATTGTTGGTCAGTCTCGGACGACAAAGCTTAGATTTTTACTATTGCGTGACTTCGGTGCATTTATAATGTCTTTTGCAATCTTGTCTCTTTTCAGGCCTGCATTAAGGTTGTTATTCCTTCCGGGTTGATTGGCATTTATGAGTTTTCGCGGAGCCTGTCCGGTTCCTCTTTTCAGTTCTGTCAGATCGTTATCAGAAGACTCCGCTCGAGTCTCGCAGACCCCAACCATAGTCGCGACGTGGAGCCGAAGGAAAGAATCGTGGCGTATGTAGGACGTAACAACTCTATGTAATTTTATCTATGGTTGACGCTAAAAAGTTCGTTTCTATCCAACTTTCCAGCGTTGGCGGGCAATTCTTATAATATAAAATTTATTTTGTGCATTTTTAATTGAAAAATTTTACTTATTAAAGTTTCAACATGCAAAGCAAAGAAAGTGAGGTAAATTAATAAACATGAGATAATACTTCGAATATTTGTCTAATAATATAATATGAGAATATATTATGTGAAATTTTTTTTTTAATTTACACATTCTGTCATCTATGCATGATGTTTATAATTAAATATATTGAACTTTAAATTCAAAAATAAATAACACACAGTGATATACACGGCAGAAATCTATTGTCTCCTTGCTACAGATCACAAAGATTAGGTTTGATTTCTTGACTTTAGAAAACGAACGCTTCGCGCACAGCGTCGCATGAAAAAGCATCTTTAATGAATCTGACAAAATATGCACAGATGCATTTACTCCGATCATCCCGTACAAAAAACATTAACTGAAAAAAATGGCACATAATAAAAAAAAACAAACCTTACATATCATACAACTTAAATCAATATGTATGGTTGATTGACATATTTGATTGATATATTCTTATAAAAGGCATAACTGTAATATTTATATAATTAAATGAATGTTCAAGTGTTTGTTTAGGAAATATTAGGATTAAATTTAAATAGAGGATTATTAATAAATAGGGGATTAAATTTCTCTGGCATGTTCTTTTGCCCACTTCCTCAACGCTCCCTTACTGTCCTTACGATTAGCAACGCTCTCTTAGATCTCCTCAGCGCCCACGAAGAGGGTGATAACACTCATGTTAGGAATCTATGATGTATTACATTATCACTGCTGATCATAATGTCGAGAATTGATATCGAGTGAGTTACATTAGCAAATTGTGGATATAAAGATAATATGCACATATATATATGATTTTATATATGGTGTACACTTATATATATTAATTTCTCTTTTACTACAGCTTGAGTATTGACTTAACATTGGCATTAACAGAGTGAGTAAAAAAATCTCGAACCGATGAAATATTTCATCGTAAACAAAGTATTTTTGGGAAAAATGATTCAGACAAAAGTTGTAGGGTTTAAAAAGATTTATTTACAGATCACATCTGTTTAACTTTGAGTGACGTCGCCAAGGTCAGTTTCACATCGATTTTTTTTAAACGCTTAAATTGAACTGTATGGGATACCTTATTTTTTATTCCAGAGTCTAATAGTTATAATATCAAGAGCTTTTCAAAACACTATAATAATACATTTTTATCAAATATTTTTCGAATTGTAAAGGTAAGAACTCATGGGCGCATTATTTGATGCGCGTCATTGGGAAAATAACTAGATTATAAGAGCTAGATTGAGAAAAAATGTCAAGCGCTCCACTGGTGCCGGGACTTGATCCGAGGCCTCGAACTTGTCCATATTCCTAATTGATCGTCTCGCCACGAAGCCACACAGCTCGATAGGAGGAATTGTCTTCTTCATATAGCAACATCTTACAATAGTAACTTCTAGCACTATCGCGTTTGACGCGTTTACAGTTGAATTTATCCAACTTCAAATGGTATCATCACATTTGGCAACGTTTAGTCTTGTTTGATGCTGAAATTGAACTGTATTGGCCCAATAATGTTTCCATTTCTATTTAAATATCAAACATAACTAAACACTGCCGAACATGATGACACTATTTGAAATTGGATAAATTAAGATAGTTGCACAGGGGTGGCCTGTGAGAAGGGGAAGAGGGGCAATCGCCTGAAGCGCCAGCGCATTCGGGGGGGGGGAGGGAGGATTACTGTTCAAAAATTGCTACAGATCGCAATTTTTGAACAGTAATTTTTATTTTTCTACAGTAATTTTTATTTCCCCACTGTGCATCGGTATTTGAGAATGAGTTGATAAGTGAAATGGATATTAGTGAAGTAGTGCAGCAACTTTCTAAGGTTTTATAATTAATATTTGTCTTACCCCTCATTTTCTTTGGTTTAGGAGATTTATCTAATATATTATATTTATCTAATTCTAGTTTCTAATCTTTATCTAATCTAGTTATCTAATCTTTTAGTTTTTGAGCGAAAAGAAGAGCTAAACTGAGTAAGAAACGTAGTTAAAAAGAACTGATTATTAACTTGGAGTTTGGTCGAATCAGTATTCAGTCAGAAATAGTTCCTCGAAAAGACGTCGTTTCGACATCGTTATAATGGAAAAGTTGTCGATTTGAAACTTGCATCGAAATTTCAACATTTTCGAGTGATAAAAAATTACGTATGTAAAAAGTGCAATAAAAGTTTGATACATTTTCAATATTTTTAGTAAATATGTGATACGTAATCTTATATTTTCAATATTTTCATTCAAAGGTCAAATCGACATTTTTTTCGATTTCATTTCGACAATTGCAATATCGCTCTAATCATAAAAGCTTTCTCAAAATTTTTCAGAATTTATAAATAATTTTATAATAATCTTTTAGAAAATTGTGGAATTTTTTTTATACAAATCGAAACATTTTTTACAATTATCAATAAAGTCTACATCTTTTCTTCTAGTAATTTTTTGTATCTTATTTTATTGTTCTACTCCTGCTGAATAACATTACTTTTATTTGTACTTTGTAGTTTATTTAATATAATCTTATTACGTCTTTTTTGTATTGAGGTGTTGGAAACGCGCCCTCAGTACCGTTGACATAGAGGGCGAGACGCGTGTTACCGGCCGAGGAGTGACTTTAAGGAAGATGCCGGAAGTAGCCGCGTGTGAACGGAAGAAGACGAGATCGGATCGCGGGGAGAGAGAGTGTCCGCCATTATATTTTTTTCCCGCTTTTTATAGCCGTTCGACTCTTTTACTGCCATTGTTACTACGTTTAATCCGAGCCGTGTGCTCTCAATGTTCTGTAATAAAGTAGCGTGTTCGTGTAAAATAAGAAGAAGTGTCTAATATTATTGAGAACCTTACGATCCCGAAACCGCGGCTGCAACATTCTGGCGACCGTGACAGGACTGAGTAATTTCGTTGTAGCCGTTTCATAGCAAGCAGAGATCGTAAGAAAGTAATCCATAGACATGGAACAAGTAAAGTTAACGCTAAAAATAACACGATCCGCCTTTACGAGAGTGTACACTTCCTTCCGGACTGAGCAGTCGAAGGAATCGCCGGACATAACCTCATTGCAAGTCAGCTTCGCATTGCTACGAGAAAAAACAAGTGAGCTTAGTGAGCTAAATCAGAAGCTGCAGACCTTGATGATCGAAGCTGGAGAGTCTGAAGAAACTATTGGAAGAGAGGCACAACACGCAGATGAGTATGCCACGAAATACCATCAAGCAAAGGTCGGGCTAACCTGTCTTTTAGAGCGGAAGAATGAACTCGAAACGCCGACACCGGCTCCGTTACAACGGACTACCACGACAACACAGGAAAGTATACGCGCATTGAAATTGCCGAAAATTGAATTGAGAAAGTTTGGCGGTGATATCAAAGATTGGCTTCCGTTTTGGAGTACTTTTAAGAAAATTCATGAAGACGCGTCGCTGTCGAGGGAAGATAAATTCCAATATTTGGTACAGTCTATGGTAAAAGACTCGCGCGCGTTTGAAGTAGTGAATAGTTTTCCACTAACGGCCGGTAATTATGAGAAAGCCATACACAGCCTTGAGTCTCGATTCGGCAAAAAAGACTTATTGATTGAATATTATGTATGCGAACTTTTAAAGTTAGTCTTAAGTAAGAATAAAAACATGTCGCTCGCAATCACTTATGATAAATTAGAGACACATATACGAGCACTTGAAACTTTAGGCGTGACAACCGAAATGTGCGCAGCAATGTTGCTTCCTTTAGTAGAATCCTCACTGCCTGAAGAGATTTTACGTACATGGCAACGAACAAGGATTCAATTAATTCCTCATTCTGACGCGTCTGTTACTGTTGTAATTACTACTGCAAAAGATCGTCTTATTAGTCTAATGACTTTTCTAGGAAGAGAAGTCGAGAACGAGGAACATATTCAAATGGCAAAAACATGCTTCGAGAGCAACGATTTCCAGATGACAAAGGACAAAAATAAAAGGAAATCAAAGAGTGAACGAGATCCAGAGATAGCGACAGCATCTAGCTTACTATCGGCGAAAGAAGCAAAGCCACAGCAATGTATATTTTGTGGAGCTAATCATGACAGCTTGAGTTGTGAAACGGCCAGAAGTATGGATTTAGAGAAGAGAATCCAAGCTGTAAAAGACAAGCAGGGCTGTTTCAATTGTCTAAAAATAGGGCACAGCTATAAAAGATGCCGTAACAAAATAAAATGCCCTTGGTGCAGCAAAGGACATTGCCTGCTGATGTGTAGAAACCTGTCGAGCAAGAATGAGACCAAGCAAGCGGATGAGAAGAAACCGAAAGAACCAGCTTTTCACGAGGGAAACAGTTGTCTCGCTAATGTCTCTTCGAATACAAAAATGTTTCTGCCTACACTAAAAGTCAAGATGCGAGGTCCAAAAGGCTTGGTGAATGTTCGTGCCATCATAGATACTGGCTCGCATAGATCTTATGTTTTGGAAAAAGTAGCCCGAGAGCTTGGATACGAGACTGAGAGCGAACAGACGATGGTACACTTGTTGTTTGGAGGAACTAAAACCAAATCTCAGAGACACAAAACTTGTCGGATCTACATCGGCAACTTAGATGGAACATATAAATGCGACTTCGTAGCTTTGCAACAAAACATTATCTGCCAGGACGCCCCTTGTAATATCGATGATACTTGGATGGATGTACTTGAGAAAAAAAACATACGCTTGAGCGACACCGGTGAACGTCAAGAATCCATTTCACTATTGATTGGAGCTGATGTTGCTGGCAAAATATTCACAGGGAAAGTCCTACAGATAAATCAAGGAATAACAGCTTTAGAAACTAAGCTTGGATGGACAATCTTGGGTAGGAATATAGACGATGACAGTGGCACTGATACTACGTTGACGATTATGTCGATGTTCACTCAAGAAGCCAACATATCAGATTTATGGAGACTCGATGTCTTGGGCATCACGGATCCTATTGAGAGTGTTACTAAAGAGGCACGTCAAGCTGAAATAAAGACCTCATTTCAAGAGACAACGAAAATCGACAACGAAGGTCGATACGAAGTTCTTCTGCCATGGAAAGAGAATCATCCATCTCTACGAGATAATCGAGACGTAGCCGAGAAGAGACTAAAAGGCGTTACAAAGAGGTTGCAACAAGAAGATTTATTCGACGACTACCAGGCCGTCTTTGATAATTGGCTCGAAGAAGCGATTATTGAAAGGGTACCTGTACTTGAAGTCGACCAAGAGAGCTACTATCTTCCACACAGACCTGTAGTCAAGAAAGAAGGAACTACGAAGATACGCCCTGTTTTCGATGCGTCAGCAAAAGTCAAGGAATCGCCTTCGCTTAACCAATGCTTGGAGACTGGACCCAATCTCATAGAGTTTATTCCAGCATTGCTACATCGATTTCGAGAGAGGAAGATAGGAGTAACAGCTGATATCGCGAAAGCCTTCTTACAAATCAGCGTCTCTCCGTCGGATAGAGATGTTTTGAGATTCCTATGGTGGAACGTTGACGGAGAAATAGAGATTTATCGACATCGTCGAGTTGTTTTCGGATTAACAAGCAGCCCATTCCTTTTAGGGGCGGCGATTGAATTGCATATTAATAGAGCCTTAAACCCTACCATTTTGCCATATAAGAAAGCAGTTTATGAGAAACTGGCAAAATCCTTTTATGTCGATGACTGTGTTACTAGTGTCAATTCTTATTCTGATTTTGAAGTTTTCAGGAGAGAAGCCTGTTCCCTTTTGACTCAAGCCAGATTTGATTTAAGAGATTGGAAATACACTGGCAAGGACCCTGAGAGTCAATCAACGGTGCTTGGACTTATATGGGACACCAAGAGAGATATTTTAATGTTACCGGAATTTCCTGCACTGACGATCACGGAGAAAATAACGAAGAGAGTCATTTTGTCACAAGTACAGAAAGTTTATGACCCTCTCGGATTCGTCTGTCCCGTATTGTTAAAACCAAAATTACTATTGCAAGATCTGTGGAATAAAAACGTGGATTGGGACACGGAAATAAACGACGACATTAAACATGAATTTCTTAAATGGGTTCAACAGCTGGGTCTTCTACGCATATTGAAGTTTCCACGATGGATTTTTGGAGAGGAGAGGGGTTCCGACTCACTGTCCTTTCATGTTTTTGTCGACGCCAGTAAAGACGCATACGCGGCGGCAATCTTCGTACGAGTTGAGTCAAGCACAGGAGTCGAGATACATCTCGTAGAAGCGAAATCTAGAGTAGCACCCAAAGAGAAGAAGACCATACCTCGCCTTGAATTACTAGCAGCCTCCATTAGAGCTAGGATGATGCGATCTTTCATAAAGGCTATGGATTATCAAGATATCAAGACTTATTTCTGGAGCGACTCGATGACCATTCTAACATGGATTCGACAAACAAGACAATGGGCAGTCTTTGTATGGAATCGTGTTCTGGAAATAAGGAGCCTTACGGATATTAAATCTTGGAGATATGTCCCCGGAGTGATGAACCCAGCAGATTTACCCTCACGAGGTTGTGATGCTAAGAAATTCCTTGAACTGAAATGGTGGGAGGGACCGGAATGGTTGAAACTACCTCCCAAAGAGTGGCCCAAGGAGGAGGGAGAAATTGACGAGAACATAGTTAACTTAGAGTTACGCAAGACTCCCGGACGATGCAAAGAGAGAATATTCCCTGAGACTACTATTGAAGAAATCGCTATGCTAACCTCCGTAGAACAAGAGAGTGAAGAGACAGTCCCCTGGTATTTGCAGAGATTTTCGATGTATTCCAAAATTCTGTGTACTATCGCGTGGATATTAAGATTTGTGAATAATTGTCGAAGAATTCAAGTAAACAAAACTCAAGAGTTAACTGCCAAAGAAATAACTAAAGCAGAATTGTGTCTCTGTAGACTGGCACAGAAAGAATCATTCCTGGGAAGTAACGATTCACGATTACGAAGCTTAAATGTTTTCGAGGAGAATGGACTAATACGCACAAAGACAATGATCTCCAATCGTCAAGACACTTTTTCTTTCAGATGTCCTGTGGTGTTGGACTCAGCTCATTTATTGACGTTAAAGATCATCTTTCATATTCATCTGAAACTTAATCATGCTGGTATTGACATTGTGATGAATAGTTTACGCGAAAAGTTTTGGGTCCTACAATGTCGTCGTACGGTACGCTCAGTTATAAAAAAATGCGTCGTTTGTCGTCGGTATGCATCGAAGACAATGAAAGCACCACCTGGATTGTTACCTGAAGACAGAGTAAGAGATGCCGCAGCGTTTGAAGTGATAGGTATCGATTACGCTGGACCACTCTTTTTGAGCGGTGGACAAAAGGCATACATCTGTTTGTTTACTTGTGCAGTCTACCGTGCAGTCCACTTGGAGTTGGTTACATCTCTATCAACAGAAGAATTTCTGGAGGCCTTCAGAAGATTTATTGCACGTCGAGGAAGACCTACTATAGTATATAGCGACAATGGGAAAAATTTTGTAGGGGCCAGGAATCTACTACAGAAGATTAATTGGCGGAAAGTTTCCCAATATTGTGCACTCAATGAGATAACATGGCATTTTAATCCACCTTCAGCCGCCTGGTGGGGAGGATGGTGGGAGCGACTTATCCGCCTCCTTAAGGATCTATTGAAGAGGACATTAAAGAGAACTTCGTTGAGCTACGAAGAAATGAACACAATTTTATGCGATTGCGAGGCTACTATGAATTCAAGACCCCTTACCTACTTGACAGAGGAAAATACTGAAATCACAGCGCTGACTCCAGCGATGTTCATCAGTGACATTCGAGAAAATGGCGTTCCTGACTTGGATCAAATTTACAAGTCCCACTTTGCAAAGAGGATACGCTATCGTCAAAGATTAAAAGAAGAGTTCAGAAAACGTTTCCGTATACAGTACTTGGGCCAGTTATCTAGACGAACTAAACCCAGCAATAGTTCCGCGTCCGTGGCTGTCGGGGACGTCGTGCTTATTGAAAACAATTTACAAAAGCGATTAGACTGGCCGCTCGCCGTCATTAGAGAAGTCTATCCCGGAAAAGATGGTTACGTGCGGGTGGTAAAACTGAAAACGAGCAAAGGTGAACTGGTTCGACCCATTCAAAAACTAATTCCCTTGGAAGTTGAACACTCCAGTCCTGAAGCTGATAACTTTATCGAGTCTACCACTACGACGTCAGAGACTACTAAGGGAAAAGCAGCTAATACCCTCGAAGAGTCTGTAGCTGTCCCTAAAGAGGAACCGAAATCGTTGGAAGAAACGAGCTTAAAGACCCGAAGGGGTCGTATCATCAAGAAACCGGATCGGTTCAAATATTAGAAAATGTTTGTCATTTTATTTTCGTTTTCATTTTTTTTTAGATAGTTTGAGTTGCTCCTACCAAGAAGTCACAACTCAAGGTGGGAGAGATGTTGGAAACGCGCCCTCAGTACCGTTGACATAGAGGGCGAGACGCGTGTTACCGGCCGAGGAGTGACTTTAAGGAAGATGCCGGAAGTAGCCGCGTGTGAACGGAAGAAGACGAGATCGGATCGCGGGGAGAGAGAGTGTCCGCCATTATATTTTTTTCCCGCTTTTTATAGCCGTTTGACTCTTTTACTGCCATTGTTACTACGTTTAATCCGAGCCGTGTGCTCTCAATGTTCTGTAATAAAGTAGCGTGTTCGTGTAAAATAAGAAGAAGTGTCTAATATTATTGAGAACCTTACGATCCCGAAACCGCGGCTGCAACAGAGGAATTTCAGGAAATAATGTCTCTTAAAAAAATTAACACAATGTCATGGTTTATTTCAAGCTAATTAAATTAACTTAAAATTAATACAACGTTGAAACATCTGTTCAATTATATTAATTTTAAGTTAATTTAATTATAGCTCGAAATAAGCCATGACATTGTGTTAATTTTTTTAAGAAAATATACTAGCATTTTTACTTCATTTTTAATAATGTCTCTTACTATAAATGCTGACAATTTATTAGCTGTCTCTTACCATAAATGAGCACGAAATCAAGGAAAAATATCATCGATTTTAATTGTAGCTAGACTAATTCTAGCTCGAAACGATTTTGATTTTTAAATTAATGAAATTTAAATGGTCTATCATACAAGTTTTCAATATCGTTTGGAAGTATAAAAATACTACTAGTGTCACTGCTACTGCAGTAGTATTAGTATTACTGATATGCAATATGTGTCAATGCTATGCCAGTAGTGTTACTACTATAGTAACGACATATGACGTAACATAGAACTACTTCCAGTAATTATATTTGATATAAAAAATTTATTAGAGTAAAAAATATATATATAAATATATATATATATATATATATATAATATTAAGTGTAGTAAAAAGAAATCCATTATTTTTCCAATAGATGGCTTTAGTAATCTGTATCACGCGTAGATGAGATACAGATTATTAAAGCCATCTATTGGAAAAATAATGGATTTCTTTTTACTACACCTAATATATCATTAAAGCAATTAGTATTATTTCTAATAAAAATAATATTTTACAGTATTATTAAAAACAAGTTATTATCATAGTTGTCATCATTTGTACATTACTATTATATTTAACATCAATTATATTTTTTTTATGTGTTCCGCCTCTTTCACAACATCTTTGAACAGATATATTACAACTATACATCCATTAGTATCATAGGTGTTTTGATGATTCTTCGAAAGAATAGTTCTTATACGGTCACAGAAATGAAGGATGGTAAGTGGAGATTCAGATTTGGATGGGTGACCGCGCATGGGTGCATCATAATTAAATTAGTTCTCGAATTCATAAAATAAATTTTTTTTTATTATAATTTTGTCGTGTATCCTCTGAAATATGATGCTAATCAATAATACTTATTTTCACAATAAAAACAATAAAAATAAATTTCAATGAAACTTTAATGAAATTTTCTCCACCATTATTATACTATTAGTGACACTAGTAGTATATTTTTATGCTAATTAGACCAATTCATTTTTATTTCCAACTCAAAAATTAATCAAAATTGGAACTACAAATCCATCGAAATCAATAGAAATTTCGAAAACTTTCGACTTTTATTTTTGACATCGAAACGATATCTTTTCGAGAAATTATTTCTGACTGAGTAAATCGAATACGCTAATAGTCGGTTCTGGGGATCAATTCTGTACCTTGAAATGAGGTGAAAATTATAAAAGTGAGCGAATTTACTAGAATACTGATTACTTCATTGGTCAACACCTGAAAATATTTAATTAATTATAAACATGTTCCCGTACCTTATTCGATGCCACTCTTCATATTTTACATTTTTTAAATCAAAAGCTTCTCGAAATATTGCACGCTTTTTTTTTATTTTGCAGATATTTACTGTCATTTACCACTGCTTACTGTTCGTTCGGTTCAACATCAACGAGTTGTGACAAATTGTATTTTGCGCCGGAAGTGCGTCATCTCACGTAAAATTTTTAATCAATAGTAACGAATTGCTGCCACAACGTGCTGCGTATGAAAAGCATCTTTAAGAGTCTTTAGTTTTAGCAAAATCACACGAAAGAGAAAAGAATATGTGTCTCTTCCTATCCTTGATAGTAAATCGTGATAAGTCTTTTTAATCTTGAACATTAGTACTTAACTAATTACTATTAATTATTAGAAGATTATTAAAAATAATTGCAAAATGATTGAGTGTACAATCCCATTTTGCACTAATTCTACAGCTAAAGGCTACATAATGAAAATATTTCCAAGAGATGCTAAACGTCATACAGCAACAAATGTTGAAAAAAATTGGACAACAAAAATGCATATCTCTGCAAGGTTAAGTAACATATTTGTACAGCATCATTATAAGAAAATTAATAAAATATATTGTGTTTTATTAAAAATAATTATTATAAACTATTTTCTTTTATTAATTTTCTTACTTTATATACTTACTTTATATACGGTAATCATATGTTTTTTTATTTTACAGGCAGTATTGTATTTCAGTTAGCTATTCAGTTAGCTCCTTTGAAATTATTTGTTTTCTCGAAACTTAATTTTTACCATTACATATATATTACGCAAGAAATAATAATAACTTTAAAATGCTTAATCTTGTTTAGTTTGATTTTAATAATATTATAAATATATATAATTTGAATGGGCGATATTTGTATCGAAACACTAAAAATCGATTATACAAGGTGCGTCCCAAAATTTTCCGAACTTTTGAAATAAAACAACAACGGTTTACTTTTTTTTTCAAATTCAAATTGTTTATTCAAAGTAGTCCCCGTCGGACTCAATACAACGTTTGGCACGATCTAAAAGCATTTCAAATGAGTGTTTTATGTCGTTCAAAGGCACGTCCTTCAGAATAGTGGTACAAGCCCTTTGGATGTCTTCTACGTCCACATACCGCTTTCCTTTCATGGACAAATGCATTTTGCCGAATAGGTAGAAGTCACAAGGTGCCATATCAGGCGAATACGGGGAATGGTTGATTGTTAAAATGTGATTTTTAGTCAAAAAATCAGTGACAAGTGTCGAACGGTGAGATGGCGCATTATCGTGTAACAAGCGCCAACTTCCTCCTTCGCGATATTCTAGCCGAATACGACGAATGCGGTGCACCAAACGCTTCAAAACGCTTACATAGAATACAGCATTAACTGTTTGGCCTGCTGGAACGAATTCTTTGTGCACAATACCCTTGGAATCATAAAAACTTCGATGGAATTTTCGTTAATTGTCGATTTTGGGCGACCTGTATGTGCGTCGTCATTTATGTCCTCACGACCGTTCTTGAATCGCGTATACCACTCATAAACACTGGCACGGGCTACACAATTATCACCATAAACTTGTTTCATCAAATTATGGGTTTCGGTAAATGTTTTACCAAGTTTAAAACAAAACTTAATATTGGCTCTTTGTTCGAAGTTCATTCTCGTACCGATGTATACAACATACTGACACTTGAGACGCCATAACTTCGTTTCCACTGAACCAAATGTCATGAAATTTTTACTGGAAGTCAGCTAGGGATGTACCTTTCAAACGCGCAATCGAACACACGGATGGCGCCACCCGACCTATCCCTATTGAAAAAGTTCGGAAAATTTTGGGACGCACCTTGTATATTGATTCAAAGTAGACCTTGTTAAAAAAAGAAGCGTTTTTTTAATAAAAATATCGGTTTAAAATAGCTCCATTTTGGCTGGAAAAATTAATTTTTCGCAAAATAGGTTAGTTTGTAAATTAGCGTATTGATATGTGCATTGTCCATTCTTACAATACAGACATTCGAACATAAGCGGGAATTGCTGAAAAATGGCGAACCAATGAAAATTGGCAGTAGAGCGATTCTCATTAGAGGATCTCTAAAACCTTGTGTACACGATGCTAGAAATTGGTCTAAATTCTTGGATATAATTCTTGTACAGAATTTTTTTATCTTAAATGATTCTAAAATATCGATTTAAACAAATCACTGATCAACTATTCTTGTTACAATCGGCAGTGATTGATTTTTTACGGCTTTATATTTATTGAAGGTCCTTATACTAGTTATTGTCACAATTTTCTAACCTTTAAATAAATATTTATTTTAATAGAAGCGTAGTAAATTATTGATTTACGTAAAAGAATTTGTATAACGTGTAATATTTCTTCATTTACAGAAAGCAAGGTATAATAGAATATAAATTTCCAACGACTGTTCTAGTGGATTCTAGTGGATCATCTTTCTAGTAGATCTTTCTAGTGAATCATATTATATAATAATTACCGCCCGATACAGTCAAAAAAGCTGAATCTCAATGTCTAATAATATTTATGCCGTTATTTTCAGATATAAATGCAATCATGAACTTCAATCATATCTTTAGCATGAACTGATAAATGTAAATTTACATATAAATATCATTAGGTAGCGAGATCCAGTTTAGATCTTATCAAGCAGTGACTAAAATATAATTATTTAGTTTTTTATTTTTTAGATACATTTGATTATTATTAATTTTAATTATTAGGTGTTGGAATTAATTCGTAGCGTTTTTTAATGAAAGAATGTTATTTATTTCACATGAGCATTAAAAAATACATTAATGAAAGTACTTCCCATCACTTGTAAAACGCTACGAATTAATTCCAACACCTAATATTATTATACATCGTAAAAACAAATATGATTATAAATTTAACAAGTATAAAAGGAAGAGCATAAGAAATCACATCACAAGTTGTAGTTTGTGATATTTAATTATTATTACATTAATTAAAACATTAAACATTTCGGCCACAATCTGGCCATCTTCAGTAAATTCATAATATTCTTAAGACGCAGAGTTACATCTAGTTGACATTAAATTCAACCGTCGTATGTTGTAATTATATAAACGTGTTCATTTCTATGAGAAGATGCTTCGTACAATAATGTTACAACGCCAAAAGTCATATCACGAAAAGTGTAGAACGAGAATTTCCAGATTCTAATTTAAAACAAATTTGTATATCATTAATGTTTTCTAATCAGAATATAAAAGAATAAAATCGTTATCTGTTTTACAGCAAAAAAATAACGATGAATCTCAAGTACATTCTTTGCACTGATAGAAATCTGTCGTGACATTGTGTGTTATTATTAGTCATATCGTATATTTTACCACTATTTATATATATATATATATGAGTCAATAGTTTGGAAAGTTCTAGAATTATTTATTAAATGAGAGAGAGATCTTTCTTAAGAAGAGGAAGATAAACATCAGGCAAACCTTCCGTATCACTTTGCTTATTGATACCACTTATTTGGCCTTTTATATGTATCATTTTAGAAATTCTTCTTTTCATTAATGATTGTTCTGTATCTATAATTCTTATGTTATCCCAATCCAATTCATGCATCTCATTCAAACGGTGACGTGAAACCATTGATATCTCGGAAGTTTTCTTATGTCAGCCTTATGTTCTTTTATATGAGTTTTTATGTTGGCCAAACTAAAAGGAAATTAAAAACTCTTAACTCTCAAACAGGCTTAACTCTCAAACTCGGGCTTGCCCCCCCAAATAATTCAGACTCTCAAACAAGATTGATCATCATTCGGTGTTGACCCTGAGATTGGTCCTCAAGCGATATTAACTTCCAAACAATGAAATAGACGCTCAAATCCCTTACGAAAAAAACCCTCAATTTATTGTGTTAACTCTCAAATTTAGATGTTTACCACCAAAGTTGAGTGTTGACATTGGGTATCATTTAAGCGTTGAGCATCAATGTTGGGTGTCAGTTGGGTGTGACCATTAAATTCGGTGAATAATTTGTATACATACTATACACTGAATTTGATGGTAACACCCGATCGCGGTTTACTCATGACACTAAGTAGATGAGTGTAAATCTTAAATGGTTTAATAACCTTTGAGTGATTTTTAAAATTGAATGTAAGTGTCACTTGAATGTTAATTTTTCTGATTGAGAATTAACGAATGAATGTTGAAAATAGATGATTGAAATTGACAAACTTTATCTAGGCTGTGTTCGGAAATATCATCATGCCCCCATATATCGTTTTATTCTTGTTGTCCAATATGAAACAAGAATAATATAAAACAGGAGCATTCAGATAATGTTTCCAAACATAGCCTAGATAAAGTTTGTCAAAAAGATGTTTCACACAGTCCTAAAGATGTTGAAGTCCTATTGAGATATATCACAGTTATAATATATACTAACATTCAGTATTCTTGGATCATCGAAGCAGCTATTCCCATACGATTGGTCAAGCTCCATTGAATGACATGATATTGGATGGATGATCGTTTAGAAAAAAAAGGAAATTAATTCTCAAATGAGAGAGAAAGAGAGAGAGAGAGAGAGAGAGAGAGAGCGTTTTTTTAAATTATAATTTTGTCGTGTGTATTTCGGAAAATGCAAATTAATAATATTATTTTAGGAATAAAATAGATTTAATTAATTTTATATAATAAAGCCATTTATTTTGGTTTTTTTTTGGGTGTTAACCTTTAATTGGATATAACTTCAGTTGACGGTCAGAAATTATCCCAAATTTGAACATTCTTTTTGAGTGTTTAACATTCAAAATGGAGGGTATTTTTTCATAAGGGATGAAGCGTATCCAGCAAATGAGAATGCGTATTTTAAATAGCGAATACTTTTTTTGGATTTAATTAGACTCAATTGGATTGAAAAACTGCATTTCCTATTCAAAATTTTGAATTGAACAGTATTCACAATGCACAGAAAAAGCTAATATTATTTTTAGATTGAAAGGCATAGAGATATGCTCTTTGCAATTCCTACAAATAAATAAAATGCATTCAGGATTGAAAAGCATTCATTTTAACATTCGTGAATCAATATTTCTGAAAATTTGAATCCATTTCAATCCATTTTCGTTTGCTGGGTACGGCTACTGCAAACGTGAAGGTAATCCAAACCAAACCTCAAAAACTTCGTATTACATTGCGTTTGTGTATCAATCTCATGCTAATGGGAGCTACATAAATCTGAAGAGATAGATGAAAAGACATGATACACACTTTTTGATATCCCCTCATATAGATTAGCTTTATCCTATCACGCATGAGATTAATCACAAACGAAGTGTGAGCATCTATTATTCTTGAAGTTTGGACTACTTTTACATTTAGTATATATAGTACGCTTTATTTAGACGTCGATTCTGTTTAGTCAATATCGTTTGATCGATCAGTTCCTGTTTCAGAGTCTGCAAATATAAAAAACAAATTTAATATTAATGATAAATATTATATTAGGTGTTGGAATTAATTCGTAGCGTTTTACAAGTGATGGGAAGTACTTTCATTAATATATTTTTTAATGCTCATGTGAAATAAATAACATTCTTTCATTAAAAACGCTACGAATTAATTCCAACACCTAATAATTTCCATTATAATATTTATTTTAATAAATATATTAAAGTATTAATAAGTATTAAATGAAACATACATATTTTATTGATTTTAAAATTACATATGGTTTGCAAATAATCTAATATATACATATATAGTTAGAACATAAGTTAAAACATAAGTAGAACATATTAGTTATTAGGACATATTATAGAACATATTAGTTAGAACATAAGTTTATACATAGTTAAACAACATAACTGATAAAGAAAATTAAGGGTCGATAGGAGAGACTCGTGGAGACCTTTAGTCGAAGATGAACTTTTTTATAAATTACGATTAATATTAAAAATACTGGATGGATCGCGTTTTAATTATGATATTCGTAATCAGAAAAAGCTCCTGAAGATTCGTACAGAGCTATTTTTTTGTAAAAAAAGGCATAATAAAAATTTGTTCTGATATCTCACTCGATGTGTATAATGCAATTAAGGGGTATATAATTTTATTTTTAAAAATTTTCAAGAATCAATTTGCAAAATCCGACTTTGTACGAGTCTTCCTAGTAATATAAAAAAGAAATCCTAACAGGTTTCATAAAGAAATATTATTTTCTCGAGAAGAAAAATGAGCATAACCTGGGTCACCAGAACTGCACGTTCTGCTACAGCTGATTGTTAATCATAAAGGGAAATTCTTTACATTGAGTTGAACAAAGAAAGATAATAGGTTTCCTTGTCTTTCTTGATGCATTGACAACGATCGTCTTCGGCATGCCAAGAGTAGCCGAGATCGAATTAGACAGCATAAGACAACCTGTTGAAAAAATCTTCTTTGATTTGTCGCGCTTGGTGAAGAAACGACCGAAGACCGAAAATGCTTCCTCAGTGATCTCGGTCGCTCGGTGTATATCAATATAAGGACATTCGAGATAACATATTAGGTGTAGTAAAAAGAAATCCATTATTTTCCAATAGATGGCTTTAGTAATTTGTATCTCGTCTACGCGTGATACAGATTACTAAAGCCATCTATTGGAAAAATAATGGATTTCTTTTTACTACACCTAATATAAGTTTTAATAAATTTTAGTAATCATATACTTTTTCCATTAAGGGGATGCTGGAGTGTTTTATCATTAAATTTTAAAAACGCCTTTCTCGTAACTGTGTTTATGGATTGAAAAATCCTTTTCCACAATTAAAGTATCGACAACAACGCAAATCGCCAGCTACATTTGAATACGAAAAACGAAAGAAAATTAAAGACGTACAGTTTTGTTATCAGTTTCTGTAATCAACACATCACAATATGTGTTGCATATAAGAGTTTCAGATCTTGCACGTTCATGAAAAGTAGCTGGCGTATTGCGGAAAATCTAAACGAACAATCCCATGCTTTTAGAAACGCGGTAGGAGTTTTAGTATAGTAAGAGAAAGGTGCATCCGAAAATTTCGTTTGTATATTACGAGTGAAATGGACGTGAAGTCATGAAACTAAGCAGTATTTTAGTTCCGCCAGCGGAATTTTATTCCGACAGCGGCGCTGTCATGAAAAGTGCGTCGCTGAACCATAGAAATAATCTGAATTATCGACCTACTCAGGCCCATATCAATAAACGTGCCCTGGTCAAAGTTTTTTCTTTTGAGAGGAAAAATAATAAAATAAATATGATATTAGTTATTTCAATTTTGTTGAAATAATTTCTTCCTAAACAAGAAACATACCATATTATTTACATATGAATACAAATGAAGATAATTATTTTAATTACACTGTTCTGTCTTTTACATACATTTTATTTAGTAAATTATTGATGCATATATATAAAATAACACATATGTATATATATAAATATATGTATATGTATATGTATATGTATATGTATATGTATATGTATGCACGCATACATACGCACACGCGTGTGTATGTATGCTATTATATATATATATATACACACGTGTGTGTGTGTGTGTGTGTGTGTGTGTGTGTGTGTGTGTAATAGCATACATACACACGCGTGTGCGTATGATGCGTGCACGCGCGCGCGCGCGCGCGCGTGTGTGTGCGTGTATGTGTGTGTGTACATATATACAATACATGTCTAAACTTTATTTACTGAATTATTTACACATGCATATATCAAGATTCGGAACGCAATGTGTGTTTTGGTTCAGCTTCCATTCTGCTCGTATGTCGGAACGACAAGCGGCGATCTCGTAGCAGACGTAGCATATAAATGAAATTTTCGAATACTCATTGCTCTTATAATAAAGCTCGTAACTCGTTTCTGCAAGCATAATATTGTTCTTTGAGGTTTTTTGTAAATCGCCAGCTACTTATGCAACGTCTGAAATTATTGTATACAGCACATTTTTGACTCGACTCGGATGTCGAAATGTCGACTTAGTAAGAAGCGTTCCTCTTATCGCGCACAAGCGAAGTATCGCTATTTAATTACAGAAATGGATTGAATCATTGTATAAACCAGCAATATATTATCAGTTGGAAACGCTATAATAATAATATATTTTTATATATATATAAATATATATCAGGATCGTTGTTTAGAAAAGGAATCATGCGTCCTTGATGCCAGAATCGGTAGAAATCATATTCTTGAATTGCAGAACGAATTATTGAAACAGAAGTACGACAGAGTGAGACAGAACAAAAACAAAAAAGGATAGAAACTCCGATTGTAATCGGTGAGACTTCGCACGTCGAGCTGGGCTTGTCGAACGAAACAGCGAATCTATCCTTCAGAGTCTCTCTCTCTCTCTGTCTCTTTCTCTCTCTCCCCCCCCCCTCCCCACTCCCCCCCCTCTATATATATATATATATATGGTCGCTTATTTCTAAATGCTTTCTGGAAAATTTCGGCCGCTCAATGTGTATAATTAAGAGGAGAAGGAACATTATAGATAACATATAAGTTTTAATAAATTATGCTAATCTTATATCCCTCCAATTTATATATAATAGCAAAAATAATTTCAAAACACGATAATTTACGAGATATTGATATTTCTATCTAAATTGATTTTCCATGAGCGGTATATCATGTTCATAGAAATGATTTGCAAGATCTCGGCGTGGTCTCACGCGTAAGATGTGAGATCTGAATGTTAGAAATCTCATGATCAATTCCTTTTTTCTTTTTTCATAATTTTTTTTTTTTTAAATAAGTGACATTGTTAACAAACATATATTACAGGCTAAATATATTTTTATTTTTAATTATTGAAATTATATATGTATTTCTAAAAGTTTTAATTTACCTTTAGAAAAAATCCAAAAAAAAATTTTATACATATTTCTGTAATAATGTTACGTCGATCAGTACTTTCTGTGAAATGTTTTTTTTATAATTATTATCCGAATGAAAATTCTGATAATCAATCAAATCACAAAAGTGCGATTAATATAATATAATTATAAGGATGATTAATATAATTATAAGGATGAGGTCAATATAATTTTATAATTAACAAATCAAAAAGCCTTTATATGTGCCTTTATATGCAATAAAAAACAAATAATGTTTTATTTATCTATTAAAGTGATTCGGTATTCTTCCTATAGTTATTGGAATACATGTTAAATTTTGGATCGACTTTTGAAGCATCGCCTTCTTTCCCCCCGCCGCCGCCGCTCAATGCTCGACGGCTGAGCTGCACCGGATCGGGCACGGATGTGTATCTCAGGAGCGTTGCACTAAGAAATATGCTCCGTACCTTATAGCAAATTATTAATCCTTTACTTTCCTTAGTCTTCTGTGATGTCTTCTTTATTCAATGTGCCTTCTTTATTCGCATATTGAATAAAGAGGACATCACGGAGTTATTGAAGTTGAGTCATTTCAGTTTAAAATTACGCATTTCGTTCTGTATCGACTCTTATTAGTCTTAAATTGATATTATCAGTATTCTATATTAAAAGATATTACATTTTGTGGCACATAAGCGTGGTCAGTAGCTCTTTGAAAGAAAACCGAATGTATCAATGTAATGTATAAAAATAATAAAGTAAATATTTTAAAAGTATTATACATAATATTTAGTAAAATGTATATACTTATTAATGTTCAATCACTATTATTAAAAAAATAATAATTATGTAGGAAGGAAAATATTTTTATGATAATTTTCATGCTAAAATGTTGTCATGATAATTTTCATGTTGGAAGGTATGATAGCAGCATATTTCATATACTGTGACGCTCTCGAGATGCACGTCCGCGCGCGATCCAGCCGTCGATTGTTGAGCGGTTATAAAGGAAAAATAGGCAGCACTTCAGAAATTGGCTCGAAATGTGTAACTAGTTCTGAGCACACTGAAGTACACATATAATTTCTATAATTTTATAAAAATATATTTGGAGTAATATGTTCATTAATAACGTTATTTGTTTAAAAAAAAAATTAAGAAAAAAAGGAAAAAACAGGATTGAACATAAGATCCCCAACATTCTGATCTCGCATCTAACGCTCGAGACCACGTTGAGTTTTTTGCAGACCGCCTCTATGAACGTGGTACATAAAATACGGAAAATCCTAAACTATATCTCATTAACTATCACGTTTTGAAATCATTTTTGCTATTATATATTAATGAGAAAGGTATATGATTAACTCTTTCACTTATAATATCGTATGAGACTCGTGATAAAGAAATCAGGCCAAACATAAGTATCATTGATGAGAGCCGTGATACGTCTATCGGACCAAACATAAACAATATGTCCCAGGCTGTTAATTATGGCACGCGCCATCGTAACTTAAATCGTAGGGCAAAGGATTAATATAATTTAATAAAAATTATGTATTGTCTAGAATGTCTCTTTCCTCCTTATGATACATGCCAAGCGGCCGAGATCGTCGAGAAAATATTTTCGATCGCTAGAAACAAGCGACCACAGAGAGAAGGACAGAGACAGACTCATTGTTTTGCTAGACGAGCCCAATTCGGCGTGTCCGCGTGGAGATTCACCGATTACAATCGGAGCTTCTATCCGTTTGTTTTTTCTCTGTCTCGCTCTATCGAAATAACAGAAATTAAAAGAATTTTAAATCACGAACACGGTTGCCAGTTCTCCGTTTTTTTTTTAACAGACTTCGGCTTCTTGGACTAATATTCAATACTCCAGCAGATGTGAAAATCTCCAATTTTTGTCGTCTGCTGGAGTATTAAATATTAGTCCAAGTAACCGAAGTCTGACAAAAAAAAACGGAGAGCTGGCAACCGTGTTTGTGAATTAAAATTCTTTCATTTTCTTTTTATTAAATTATATTAATCATATATCTTTCTCATTAACGTAGCAAAAATGCAAATGCAAAAATGATTTCAAAACATAAACATTGATGAGATATACAATAGTTTAAGACTTTCCGTGCGCTATATGTACCGTGTTTGTCGAAATGATCCGCAAGAACTCAGCGTGGTCTCGGGCGTTGGGTGCAAGATCAGAATATTGAAGATCTTATGTTCGATCCTGCTTTTTCATTTTTTCATAATTTTTTTTTTAATAAATAACGTTATTAATAAACCTATTACTCCAAATATACTTTTTATAAAATTACAGAAATTATATACGTGTACTTCAATGTGCTCGAAATTAGTTGCGCATTTCGGGCCGATTTCTGAAATGTTGCCTATTTTTCCTTCACAACCGCTTGACGCTTGACAGCCGCTCACGCGCGGACGTGAATCTCAAGAACGTCACAGTATAAGGAACAGTATGCTGCGACCATACCTTCCAGCAAATTATCATGAAAATAAAATAAAATAAAATAAAATATTTTCCTTCCTACATAATATTATATTTTCTTAATAATGGTGATTGAACATTACAATAACTTAATGCATTTTACTGAATGTAATGTATTTTTAAAATGTTACTTTATTATTTTTATGATACATTCAGTTTCAAAGGGCTACTGATCATTTTTGCGCCACAGAATGTAATATAGAATTTTAGTTTACCGCGTCATATATCTGGCCATCTATTTGTATTTTTTTTTTAGTGGAATAAACCTGGAGAATGCACTTAAATAATGTATCAATAATAGAACTTCAAAGATAATAGAGAGTTTTTACAATAACGTAGATTTAGATACGATGAATGCCTTTTCTTAATTAGTCGCTAAGGAGAAGATAATGTGATCATGATATCGATTATGTATCTTTTTTCTTAGAGTGAAAAATAAAAATTTTTTGTATGTATGTATATATATATATATATACATATGTATTGGGTCATCTAAAAAGTATCCGCGGTTTTTTGCCACTAGATGTGTTGACCATCAACACCATCTAGTGACAAAAAACCGTGGATACTTTTTAGATGACCCAATATATCGTTTTGCGTGACGCTGTATGTGTCAGAAAACAACTTCGTTATACGAGTCAATCAGTTGTAACCAGTATTGACCCGCGTTCACAGGATCGTTGCCGCGCAACAGAACTGTCAATTCAGTGCAGTGTTTTACACACAACCATATATGTGTGTGTGTGTGTGTGTGTGTGTGTGTGTGTGTGTGTGTGTGTGTGTGTGTGTGTATTTATATAGTGTTTTGTGTCCACAAAATAGAAAAAAATGTAGTAGCAGAATATTGTCTGCCTTTGGTAAGAGAAGGTTATGGGTGCTTTCTAACAAGTGATTCAGTATAATACAGTATCTCATTCTTGTATTGGCGAACAAGATTGTAATGATGCACCGTGTCACACTGTGTCTCTTGTTGGAAGACACTCTAGAAGGTCAAAATTGCTTATTGTGATGTGTGTTTCTTGTTGGAAGGCACCCTATAAAGCCAGCATGGAAAAGGTTAGCATCTTTATGTCATTCGTGAAAATATCACTTTTATTTATCATACAAGTGATATAGTTATAACAATAATTTGTGCTTTGTTTAATTAGATCCAATGTCAGAGGCGTTCATCGTGGGCTGACTATTTTTAATTTACTGCCAGAAGCGTTAATCGTGCTTTGGCTAGTTATAGACAAATGTCAGAGGCGTTCATCGTGGGCTGACTATTTTTAATTTACTGTCAGAGGCGTTAATCGTGAGCTGGCTAGCTATAACAAAATGCCACAGCCGTAAATCGTGCTTTGGCTAGTTATAGACAAATGTCAGAGGCGTTTATCGTGGGCTGACTATTTTTAATTTACTGTCAGAGACGTTAATCGTGAGCTGGCTAGCTATAACAAAATGCTACAGCTGTAAATCGTGCTTTGGCTAATTATAAACAAATGTCAGAGACGTTCATCATGGGCTGACTATTTTTAATTTATTGTCAGAGGCGTTAATCGTGAGCTGGCTAGCTATAACAAAATGCCACAGCCATAAATCATGCTTTGGCTAGTTATAGATAAATGTCAGAGGCCTTCATCGTGGACTGACTATTTTTAATTTACTGGCAGAGGCATTCAATTATCAAATTTGGTGAAATATAATTACGGAATCAACTTGTAGAATTTTGCGTCTGCAATTAAAAAAATGTGAATAGCATTGTCATGATGGAATCAAAAGCTGATTGCTTGACATGATGAAAACATAGAAACTAATGAAGAAAAAAAAAGACTGAATATCAGTAAACAGCTTCTTTGAAACCTTATAACTTTTGTCTGAAACGTTTTTTCTAAAAACGTTATGTAATGGCCTTATAGCACAAGAATGGCCGTAATTCATAGAAGAGAACGTGAATCATAGGTCAACATATTATATTTTGGCGTACTATGCATGCCGATACAAGTATAATTCACATTTCTTTACGATTATAGTTATAGTCACCTTTATGTTCAGCTTCTAAATCCGGGGTCTTTTTGGACACCCTATATAATATATACGTTATACATATATATAACATACATTATACAGTCAATAGTCACATGCATAATTTTCGTACGATGCTGTACGTTTATGAAATGTATATAAGTATATCATATTCAAAGCAAAATGTTTTAGCAAATGTATACACTTATAAGTCAATGTGTACGTTGACTAACAGCAAGTTACAATAAGTATATTTTTACTAAATACAAATTCTGACTGTGACTTAGATATATCTTTTGGATCTTTGGAACCATGTATTTGAAATACATGTATATACGTATAATGTAATAGCACTTTTTCCTTTATTCTCAATACCATTTTAACTTAGGATGTAACATGTATTGTCAGTACGTAAATACATTGCACATACATATGTAGTTATTTCATCTCTTTTTATTATGTTTAATGGGCCTTTTACAATTATAAGCCATAAATCAGCCATAAATAAGAAGTCAGAAAAATTGATCAATTTTTAGCTTCTGACTTCTTATTTGTAACTAATGGCTTATTGTAGAAGGCCTATAAAAGAGAGATAGAAGTTGTATCATACTTAGCTCATACTTAGCTTTTTATGCAGATATAATATAGACACATTAATGAATAATAGAATTATATTTTATGTGCATTATGATGTACTCACATTACAAAACATAAAATATATTTCTAATTCATATTCACGTGTGTAGCTACTTCATCTCTTTTTGTTACGTATAACAAAAAGGTGTATTGATCTTCTTTTTTCTACATTGAAAAAATAAAAAGAGATATGTTTTTTTATGGTCAAATATACAGATATTAATGATATATGCTTTTATATTTCCAATATCAGAATATATATACAACTAACATAAATTAAAGCTAACGAGAATCAAACGCAGATGATCAGACGTAACATCTTAAAAAGATAATCAAATTACGAATTCTCTGATAAATTCTCATTTTATGTGTACAGATATACTCATTTTATATATATATATATATATATATATATATATATATATATATATATATATATGGATATTCATGAAAAAGAATTACATTATGTATGTGCAATGTCGTATTCATTTATTGATATTATATTATTATTACCTAAAATGACATTGGACGTAAGGAAAAAGTGCTACTACGGCTTCGTATCGATATAGCTATTAAACAAACAAGATACAAAAAGAGCATAAAGAACCACACCACAGGTTATAATTTGTGATATTTACTTATTATTATATAAATTAAAACATTAAACGTTTCGGCCACAATCTGGCCATCTTCAGTAATACAATAGTCTTCATAAACCGCAAAAATACATTTAGTTGAAATTAAATTCAACAGTCCATTATTGTAATAAAAATGACATGTTCTTTTTAGTGTGCAGATACTTCGTACAAAATGTTATAACGCCCATAGTCATATCAAGAAGTGTAGAACAAGAATTTCCAGATTCTAATTAAATTTAAATTTATATGTCATTAATTTCTCCTATTCGAATATAAAGAATTATAATCGTTACCTGTTTTACAGCCAAAAAACTGAGCGAAGAATATCAAATGACACTCTCACACAATAAGACTTTCTTCGTGACATTATGTGTTGTTGTTTGTTATATCGCGTATTATACCACTATTTATACGCCTGAGTCAAACAAATTAGAAATTTCTAGAGTTATTATTGAACAGAAAAAGAAATCTTACTTAAGAAAAGGAAAATAAATATCTGGCAGACTTTCCGTGTCACTTTGTTTATTGATACCTCTTATTTGTCTTTTTATGTGTATCATTTCGGAAATTCTTCTTTTTATTAAAGATTGTTCCTTGTCTAAAACTTTTATGTTTTCCCAATCTAACTCATGCATCTCGTTCAAACGGTGACGTGAAACCACTGAAATTTCGGAAGGTGATTTTCTTAAATCCGCTTTATGTTCTTTTATCCGAGTCTTTAATTTTCTTTTTGTTTGGCCTACATACGACGAATCACAATTTAAACAATCGATTTTGTAAACAACTCCACATTGGTCATCCCTGGACAAGGGATCTTTCCCCGTCTTAATAAATGCATTCATTTTATTCATGGGTTTGTACGCTATTTTAAAATCATGAACATGTGAGAGTTTTTTAAACTTTTCCGACACTTTGCTCAAATACGGCACCACAAGAATTTTCTTTGAATTAATATTAGAATCAATTTCTTTATTACATTTTTTACTTCTATTTTGTAATGTCTTAATTCTATTATTTATTGTTGCAAATATAAACTTTAAGGGATAACCGTTATTTAAAAGAATGCGAATTAGTTCCGTGATGTTTTTTTCCTGAAATTTAGGATGGGACAAAAATAGAATTCTGTCCAGTTGCCCAATAATAACTCCCCTTTTGTGTGTTAACGGATGATTGGAATAATAATTTAAATACCTCCCAGAATTGGTAGGTTTTTTGTACATATCAAAGATGATGTTTCCTTCTTGTTCAATTAATTTAACATCTAGGAAATTTATGCCATTTTTATCGCCACGGTCAACGGTGAATTTAAGCCTTTCGTGATATGAATTAAATAATTCTAAAATTTCCTCAACCTTTTCCTCATGTACCGCTAATACGATGTCATCCACGTAACGAAAGTAAAACGATGCCTTAATGTTATTCTTGGTAATAATTTCGTGTTCTAAATCTTGTAAAACAATATTTGCCAGTATCGGAGACAAAGGAGAACCCATGGGCAAGCCAAAAATTTGTTTAAAAATTTTTTTGTCAAAGATGAAAAATGTGGAATCAATAATGATTGTGATTGCCCTGATGAACTCTTGCAGAGGAATCGAAGTCTTGCATCCAATAAGTTCCCATCTACGCTCAATACTTTTTATAACTAATTCAGTCGGAATGTTCGTGTACATAGAGACTACATCAAAGGATACAATACTGAAATGAGCAAAGTGTCGGAAAAGTTTAAAAAACTCTCACATGTTCATGATTTTAAAATAGCGTACAAACCCATGAATAAAATGAATGCATTTATTAAGACGGGGAAAGATCCCTTGTCCAGGGATGACCAATGTGGAGTTGTTTACAAAATCGATTGTTTAAATTGTGATTCGTCGTATGTAGGCCAAACAAAAAGAAAATTAAAGACTCGGATAAAAGAACATAAAGCGGATTTAAGAAAATCACCTTCCGAAATTTCAGTGGTTTCACGTCACCGTTTGAACGAGATGCATGAGTTAGATTGGGAAAACATAAAAGTTTTAGACAAGGAACAATCTTTAATAAAAAGAAGAATTTCCGAAATGATACACATAAAAAGACAAATAAGAGGTATCAATAAACAAAGTGACACGGAAAGTCTGCCAGATATTTATTTTCCTTTTCTTAAGTAAGATTTCTTTTTCTGTTCAATAATAACTCTAGAAATTTCTAATTTGTTTGACTCAGGCGTATAAATAGTGGTATAATACGCGATATAACAAACAACAACACATAATGTCACGAAGAAAGTCTTATTGTGTGAGAGTGTCATTTGATATTCTTCGCTCAGTTTTTTGGCTGTAAAACAGGTAACGATTATAATTCTTTATATTCGAATAGGAGAAATTAATGACATATAAATTTAAATTTAATTAGAATCTGGAAATTCTTGTTCTACACTTCTTGATATGACTATGGGCGTTATAACATTTTGTACGAAGCATCTGCACACTAAAAAGAACATGTCATTTTTATTACAATAATGGACTGTTGAATTTAATTTCAACTAAATGTATTTTTGCGGTTTATGAAGACTATTGTATTACTGAAGATGGCCAGATTGTGGCCGAAACGTTTAATGTTTTAATTTATATAATAATAAGTAAATATCACAAATTATAACCTGTGGTGTGGTTCTTTATGCTCTTTTTGTATCTTGTTTGTTAAATTGATAACCACGTGAAAAAAATTTTTTAACTTATAGCTATTAAAGTTAAAAACTGTACTTTATGTATATTATAGATTTTTAATACTGATGATATATATTGGAACACGGCCTACACTGCATGTGTACATAATACAACTGTATTTTTAAGGTCCGATTCTACAAATATAAGATTAACTTCAATTTTGTTTATTTTTTTCTCAATTCTAAAATTGGAAAATTTTCCAAAATAAATCTTAATTTGTTTCCAAAATAAATCTTACATTTGTGTGTATAACCGACCCTAATACACGTCCCTGTTAAGATGGTAATGTAGGAAACAGAATAAAAATATTGATAATTAATCGATCGAATTTCCTACATGATCATATTAACTCAGAGGGCGTAAGCATCTTACATTGGAAATGAAAACTTGTAATATCGACCTTGATTAACTTCAGCCTTCGCTCCAGCATCCCCTTAATGTATAATAGCAAAAATGATTTCAAAACGCAATAGTTTATGAGATATTAATTATTTACGATTTTTTAGGAGAATTATATATTGCGTTTATAAGCACAGTCTGTAAAAATTTTATGTGGTCGTGTGCGTAAGATGCGAGATCAGTATGCTGGAAATTTCATATTTCTGATCCTACGTTTTTTTTCCTTTTTTTCACATATTTTTTTCTGAACAGTTATTAATAAACATATTAGGGCGAGCATATTTTTATATAATGATTGAATTTATTCGTGTATTTTTAAAAGTTTTAAACCAACAACCAAAATATAGTCAACTGTTAGAAAGAATATAAATAAAATTACTAAAACCATATCAGTGATTGGACACAAAATAAATTAATTAATTTATTAAATCTTCATTATGTGTCAGTGAGTAGTAAAAAGTTCAAATCGGACCTACACTTTGTTGAAAAGCGAGAAAAATTGGAATCATGAGTTAAAGTATTTATAATTACGTTATATGAAGTTAGATTATATGAAACTACTTTATTTTATCTCAACTACTTATTTTATCTCAACTACTTTATTTTATCTCTTTCCCGGCATGCTATTTTTGTTTTATAGCTAATAAACAGAAGATGGAATAACAGAAATAACGATAATGTCTTTCTGACCGCATTCGTCAATTTCAATTTCTATTTAAAAGTTGCTTTGTTTGTGAAAATAATTTCAATAATTGAAAACAAATTTCAATAATTTCAGTATCAGAAAAGTGGCTTTTTATCTCAACACATAAATAAAAGCACGTGTAGCGAGATAAAAAGCTAATATTTTACAATGAAAGCACAGCTTTCAAAACTAAATTAAACATTGAATTAATTAATCAACATTTGGGTATGTAATGTATGAAGAGAAATTATTGTTAAATTAGTAAATTATTAAAATAGGTTTTAATTAAAAATTTTTTTTATGCACAAAGATCCGGTTGCACCAATGTTACTTTAAACGAAACTTAAAACTCTCTCTATCTCGTTTTAAAACCGAAAAGAGATAGGAATAAAAGAAAATTTTAAAATTAACGTTGGTGCAACTGGAAGTAAAGAGTTTATTTAATCTTAAAATGTTATTACTTTATATAATATATTTATTTATATTTTTATATCAAAATTAAGAAGAAAACCATAGGAGAAAGAGAGACTAATTCTATTATTATTTTAATATTAATATTTATTTTAAAAGTTTATTCGACTAGTCCAGCCAGTACGAAGTATTTATAAAATATTAAATAAATATTTGGTGCTGTCGGAGAGAGTAAAGTTAATTAATTTTTACGTTTTCAATTCGTTATTTGTTACAAAATTAGTCATTGAAGAAAACACTTTTTATATTGCGCTTTCATTTATAAATTTCTAAAAAAGTGTTAGCGTATAATGGTCTCTCTTTAATTTTACTAATATAACTGTGTAAAATACAATAAATTATTATTACTATTATACATATACTGATTATGTAACATGTAGATTTGTAATTTCTTAAATGACTAATTGTAACAATTAATGTTTCTGTCTGGTAATCTGTCTGGTAAAAATTTTAATGCGACTAAAAAATTAATAATTCGATAATCATGTTAATTATACAAATTTTTTTACGATGTTTTATTAATTTTGTATATATACAAAATCATTAAGTTTTTTTGTAAAGATAAATAAAGAATATTTAAATTATCAATATTTTAATATAATATATTTTAAGATATTAATATTTTAATATATTCGGAATAGATCATGGCCATGAAAAAGTAATTTATTTGCTGTAGAAGGATCTGAAACGTTTATTTATTCTTTTAAAATGAACATTTAGTACTCTATAATTATAATTTCCTTTAAAGCTCGATTATATGCTATCGTATTTAATTGCTTGAAAATATTAATATTAGATCATATTGCTACTATTAATTTATTATAAGAAACATTAATTTGTTCATAGAATATTTTTTTTGTACATATGTACTTACAATGTATGCGTAGTTATAAAATAACATTTACATATACGCAAACATGTGCATGTACAAAAATTCACAATTTGCTGTGGCGCTTGTTAGCCTTGTTCCATATTATTTTCTGTTACAAAAGGCCAGAAAGGATTTTCATACCAAATCTTGAGTAGATACATGGTGTGACACAGTATATCATTACATTCTTGTTATTTGACAAGAATAACATAATCACTGTCTTCCACTGTGTCACTTATAGCAAGACACACGACGCTTTATTGTATACAATAAAAATCAAGACTAGAATTATTATATTGAAAAAAAACGAGCATTCCATCTGATGAATTTATTTTCATTGTAAAATTTGTATTCTCTCTCTCTCTCTATCTCTCTCTCTCTCTCTCTCTCTCTCTCTCTCTCTCTCTCTCTCTCTCTCTCTCTCTCTTCTACTTATTTTACTACTAAAACACTAAAATCCGATTGCATCAACGTTACTTTAACTTTAAGCGAGACTTAAAGCTCTATCTGTCTCGTTTTAAAGCGAAAGAGAGATAAAGAAAGTTTTAAGCCTTGCTTAAAGTCAAAGTAACATTGGTGCAACTAGGTCTAAGAGCTTTAAATTTGGTATTACTCTGACACAAGCAGTTTTACTGTTTGATCTATTTGAATATAATCTTTTCATAAAATCTGTTATTAAATTAAATTTTCTTAATTAATTTATTTTTTATATGTATACATAGATGTACTTCAGGACATTCAATTTTGGTTAAAGTACATCAATCATTTGACTTTATATAACGTAATTGTAAAAACTTTAACTCATGATTCCATTTTTTTTTGCATTTGAACAAAGGAATAATTTTAGTTTGAATTTTTTACTACTCACTGACACAATGAAGATTTAATTTATTTATAATATTTATAAATAAATTAAATCTTATATAAATACAACCATATAAAAAGATAGAGATATATTATCTGAAGTTGGCAGTTCTGAAGCCAGAACTTCAAGGTCCTACCATATGAAGTCTCCAAAATCAAATCGGACTTGGCCTGTCGATCATTAAGCTTAATTTTCTTTATCAAATAATTTCTTAGAGTTATTTAATGCACGGCGGATATTCTTATATTTATCAGTGACAGGTCTTTTGAAAATATAATATTTTCAGCATTTTCTTTTGGAAATTCATCAAGACATAATCTATATTGAAAACATGCAATTGCATTTAAGACACGTAATTTAAAGTGAATTGTTTATAATAAAAGAGCTTCTCCTATATAATAATGCTTTTAAGTTTATTATCTTTTATTGCCTACCTATTATGATCTTGAATAGATGTTTTGCGTTGTTCGGTTCCTTTAATTTTTTTTCCAGTTCGAGAGCAGTGCATCAATTCGTCGCATATAATGCATCCAGCGATCCACAAGTCATAGTATCAATTCTTAAGTCATTAATGTTTTTCAAGATATTAATTTCTATTAGAACTGTTAAACGACTCGATAAAAATTTTTCATACACAAATTACAGGGTGCGTCACCAAAATCCGGACAAATCGAACAATTTCTTTAAACAAAATGTTTTTAATGAAAAATTAAATATTACAAAAAACCCTTTTACATGGCACTTGGGGGACCTTTATAGAGCACAATTATTCGATATATTCCCCATTAGCTTGAATGACGGCCTTTATTCTCGCTTTGAAGCGTTCGCACGTTGTAATGTAGCGCTGTCCATGCCGACGAATACTGCCTCAATAGCGGTTCTTAATGACATCACATTGGGATGCGGAGACTGGTTTGTAACTCTTTCAACTACGCTCCATACGTAATAGTCCAAGGAATTTAAATTTGGACTGCTAGAGGCCAGAATGGGAGCCGAGGCGAACAACTCGGCTTGTCCTGGCAGGCTTAGAGAGCATCTGTCGTATCTTTAATGTGTACAATTTGTATTCGAAGATCCTCCTTGGCAATTCGACGCATTGTTGGCTCGCTTACACCAACAATCGATGCTAATTTTCGCAACAATTGCCCTGGGTCATCCGAAATCAGCGCTTAATCCCTTTCAATGACTGAGGGAGTCTTCGCGGTGCGTCCTTTCAAATGATTCTTCCTCGCTGGCATACTGGACATACAACCTTCGTTGGACTGTTCTAAAGTCGTATATTTTGCTACATCATAAACATCATAAACGTTAATCTCGAGTATCCAAAAAACCGAATTATTTCCGTTACTAAGCGCCCAGCGCGAAGACCTTCAATGATCGCGGCTCTTCGATTATACTCTGTACTTGGTTTCAACATCGCCATTTTGAGAATATGACTGTTTACTAGAAGCATCAGGCTTTCTCGAACGTCAACAACAACCTCTGGCGGAGGCACAATATAGCGGAAAATTTAAAATGAAATTTGAATTTTGGTAATGCACCCTGTATATATATATATATATATATATATATATATATATATATATATATACAGTAAGTCAAGTAAGATCATGGTCGGCCTTACTCAACTTCTTCTTCTTCTTGTTCAATATTAATTGGCCCTTGCCGCGGAGTAGCAGCAATTCCGACCAGAGTGAACCTAGTAGCTGAAACAAGTAACCAGGCAAGGGCGCCGCCTGGGAGAGGAGAGAAACAAAGTTCTCCACCCCTCCCTTAAAACAAAGACATGTTCATGGAAGTCAGATACTGAGGTTTAAAGATTTGAGATATGCAGTAATTAGACGACACAAGGTAGGAAGGAGGATTATTAATCATACAATGAATTAAGGGGATGAAGCGGGAAGTGTTTTTTTTAGATAATCACGAAATTTAGTCGATTTATGAATACAAAGTTTGCAATAAAAGAGAATATGATTAATATCCTGATTAGGGTCACCACAGGGACATGCAGGCGAATTGACAATATTTTTACGATGCAGGCTGTATGCTAGATTATAATGGTTAGATCTAATTCTGGAGATGGTCTCCTTTCTTTTAAGATTCTTATGATAGAACCAAGGCTTAGCTGAGTTACTTCTATGAAAATCATCATATAGCTGCCTTTTAAATGTTGCGCAATGATCTAAGTATGCTTGAAATTTAATGTTGAGGGATTGTTTGGAGATCATAAAAAAGTCTTGAAATAGTATTTTTAATTTAGGCCGGTGTCCACTAAGGGACACCTTTGCCTCGTTGGCAAGATAGTCTACAGTCTCGTTACCAATTATACCTTTATGACCAGGAGTCCAAATAAAATTAATTTTGAAACCATATTACGTTAAAAAGGACAGACGATCCTTAATATCTAATATAATATGGTTTGCATTTCTAGAATTGTAAGACAATATAGCCTGAAGAGCACTTAAAGAGTTAGAACAGATGGAAGCTTCGTCACAACATCGATCTTCGATAAGATTAATCGCCTGAAGGATAGCCCAAGACTCGGCTGAGAAAATTGAAGTCTCCGGGGGAAGCTTGAACTTGAGTGTAACGTTAAGATCTGGTGAATAGATTGCGGAGCCCACGCGATCCTCGCTAACGGATTTAGAATCATTGGTGTAAATAATGGGACCGCGATTGTGACGTATGTGGTTATAGTTTCTAGGAATCGGGCTTGGTGTATTCGCTTTCTTAGGAACATTGGTGAGGGAACTGTCAAATTGATGGATATAAGTATAGCTTTTATAACTGTGTTTATAAGCATGTTGGATCTGTGGATGATTTTAAGTGAGTATTTCTGCATTACATAGTACTTGAACGCAGGTACAGTAGCTAGGGCCCGCTGTCTTCTTGAGGGAGAGTATGCAACCTGTTCCAAGCTTTCAAAGCTGTGCAGCACTGGGGAGTTCTTCCTGGAGAAAGTCTTATAGATGAACTTCGAGGTCATATAGCCAAATCTAATGTTAAGAGAGGCTTCCTTTGCCATAATGACGCTGATAGGTGTAGATAGTCGGTATCCGAGAGCAAGACGCAGGTTTCGGTTGACTAACCTTTCCAATTGTAAAAATTAAGTCTTATTGCCCTTGAGCTTGAACACTTGACATCCGTATAGAGCGAAATGCAGCTCTATAAAGGGTAAGAAGTAGATTTGGATGAGCTCTATAAAGGGTAAGAAGTAGGTTTGGATGAGATCCCCATTTAGTGCCTGCGAGAACTGCTAGTATTTTTGTAAGATTGCGTCCCTTATTGACCAGGATCTTTAGGTGCTCTTTGCCGCTCAACTTGGGGTCGAGAGTGAAGCCCAGAAAGATGGCAGATTGTACTCTAGGAATTTCTACATTCCGAATATGTAGTTTAATGTCCGGATGTGATTGTCTCTTCCTTGTAAAGAGCATCCATTGGGTTTTTGAGGGGGAAACTTCCAAGCCCCTGTTTCTCAAGTAAATGTATATTGTTTAGTGAAAATTGAACCGACGATCTAGCATCTTCAGCGTCTCGATCTTTAGCGTTTTGATTTGAGAAGATAACGACGTCGTCCGCATATTGTAAGAGAAGGGTGTCTTCATGTAGACATTATTAATATCCGCACAGAGGTTGAAGAGCAAAGGGCTAAGGACCCTTGAGGAGGACCCTTTCAAAGCGATGTACGGACCTTTAAGCACGCCATCACAAATGAACGTAATTTGTCTGTTAGAAAGAAGATTACTTATGAATTTAATGATTTTGGGCGGGATCCCAAAATGTTGTAAATCTTTAATTAATATAGAAGGAATCATGTTGTCGAACGCTCCCTCGATGTCCAAAAATGCACATAGTAAGGGCATTATTAATAAAGGCGCCCTGAATATAATTTGTCAGAGCAACAAAATTGTCAGAGCAGGCACACTGGGAGCAGAAGCTTGTTTGGTTAAGCGGCAATATGGCATTGGATTCAATAAACCACCTCAACCTCAGATAGATAATTTTTTCCATAATCTTTAAGAGGTACGAGAGAAGAGAAATCGGTCCGACACCTTTTCCATTTGGTTTAGGGATAAGAACGACCATTGACTTATTCCATTTCGCAGGGAAAATTCCTTGACAAAAAAGATTGTTATAAATTTGTAATAGCACAGAAAGACTATCCGGTGTTA
The DNA here is from genome assembly GCF_024713525.1 of Acromyrmex echinatior. Taxonomy (NCBI): domain Eukaryota; kingdom Metazoa; phylum Arthropoda; class Insecta; order Hymenoptera; family Formicidae; genus Acromyrmex; species Acromyrmex echinatior. The sequence continues at coordinate 1,814,624 of NC_141858.1, read as the reverse complement.
AGTTCTTAATTATGTAGTCAATCTGGTCGGCCCTTCAAGCTGATCTAGTTTTGACTGAATCAATAGCTAGGAATAACTCCTTCATAGTAAAAGGATTGTCCAAGAATTTAGCGCTTTCGCACTGTGTGGAGGTATCTTTAAAAAGGTTACACTGTGAGACGGTATCTCGAGGACTACAAGAGGGAGGACACATTTTATTAATCGCATTTTCCTGTGCAGTTGATAGCGACTGGCCAGATGACATAACGGAACGGAATACAGGGTTGGCCATATTCGACGGAAAGATCTGGCAAACACTGTAACTTTTGACAGAGATGTTAGATCGAGTAACGACGTTTCCCATGATTGAAAAAAAAAACATCTTTCCGTCGAATATGGCCAACCCTGTAAATGACTAAACGTCGGTTTTTAAAAGCTTTGACCAACCTTCAAATTTTAGCAGACGGAGCGTTAAAACTGTTGCATAGTTCTTTTCATTTTCTTCTCTTGGTTCTTCTGAGGACGCCCCTACATATCGAAGCAGTGCGCTTATAAGCATTATAGTTCTCTGAGCTTGATTGACGGTTCCAGAATCTCTTTGCCTCGTGTCTGGCGTCAACCGGCCTGGCATTCTTCAGTCTATCAAGGGGGGGGGGACGTTTCTCAACCATCGGTTTTGATTTCGGAGTACGTGATCCAGGAGGGAACAAAGTTCAAGATGCCTTTGATCTCTTTTACAAAATTATCATATTAAGAGGTAGTATCGTCTGTCGTTACTAAAATAGAGACAAAGTCAATACAAGTTAACTTGTGAATAAAGACCTTCATTTGAAGAGAATTAAACTTAATTTTATACTTAAATGTAGTTCTTAGGCAAGGGAGAATATTCAGGTTAATAACGATCTTCAAGGAAGTTTAAAAGATATCTGCCAAGGGAATCAGTAATCGAACAGTCCCAAGCTATGTTGTGCAAGTTGAAGTCGCCTAGGAGGACAGCATGGGATTGATTCGCAATATAATCAAGCAGGCCCTCAATAACCGTAAAAGGAGTTCGTGACGACGGATGTCGTGACGACGGATCTGTATATGTAATAATGACAAAGGAAGGACCTTGAGTGTAAAGCTTGATACTGATGAGCTCGATTGAGTAATGGCCCAGGTGAGTGATCAAGAAGATCATAGCGGAATGACCACTTTTTAATAGCAATAGTTACCCTGCGTTGACCGAGGCAGCGAATATCACCTCTAATAAAGTTAAAAATGTTAGAGTGTAAATAAATATTCTCGGTGACCATAGTCTCTTGGAGGCACCAGAGGTCGTATGTGTAATTATTAGCTCGAAATTCCGGAAGCTTCCCCTAAATCCTTACAATTCTAACTAGCAATAGAGATAGGTTTGTTAGAAGACATGAGTAATATTAGTATTAAAGTGAAATGTGAGATAGAGTAAAGTAACAGAAAAATTAGTAATAGTTGTAAGCGCGATCGTCAGAAAAAGCGAGGAGTATCAGCTTGATAACTATCATAATAAATGCGCGAGTCGTCATATTCAGTCGGCTACCGGTAGAAGCGAGGAGGGTGCGATTCTATGTATGAACTTATATGATCTAAGAATTGTTTAAGAATCATGGAAAGCATGGCCATATCTATGTGTCCAGTAGGAAGTCTATCATGTTCATGAAAGTAGTTATCACGTGAGTAATTGGCTCGATCATGATTAAGGAGAACATCGTCTCTCGATATGTTGAGAGATATGCCGTTAGGAGATATTAGATATTCCTTCCTAGCTTCTTCTAATGATGTGGAATTATTATTAGCATTGTTAGTATTGCGAGGGGAAGTGGCACAGGTATTGGAAAGGTCCTGCTTGTGTTTATCGTTGTTCCGCAGTAAAGATGGGAGAGGGGATATTAGACGGGAAGCACCCGTTCCCTGACGCAGGGATCGTGGATGTTCGGGTGAAGTACGAGGAGTAGAATTCTTAGCAGAAACTTTGGCGTACGATTAGAGGTATCTGCATTTTCAAGGGGGGAGAATTTATTATAACTGACGAACGAGTGAGGGGTGTTATCATTCTTTGGCGGAAGTAAAGGGAAATTATAATAATCATCATCTGCAAAGTGAACGCTACGCGTACTACCTAAGTCAGCACTGGATCTAAAGGTAGATCGAGAGTCCGTAGACGATAACCTATCCTAGCATCAAGAAAGATATTTTCGGTGGCTGCGATCGTCTGTACTTCTTTCTGTTTGATAAAAAGAGGGCAACTTGTCGATGTAGTGATATAGTCTCCAATTGATACATTTGGGAGGGGGAGGTTTTGCCTCTCACACGTCTCGTCTTCTTTGGGAACATCCTTACCACACAGCCTGCATCTCGGACGACTCTTACAAAACTTCCGAATGTGGCCAACTCTGAAGCAAGAAAAGCATGTTTTAACTCTAGGGACAAAAAGGACTTCGTAAGAATCATAGAAAAGAAATTGTCTAGGGAGAATCTGCCCAGCAAATTTAAGGTTAACTGAAGTGAAAGGGGTGTATTCGACACCGCTTTTCTTAACGACACGTCTGTTAAGTCTTTTAATTTCGATTACATAACAAGAAGATTTAAGATTTAATTTTAGTTCTTGATCCGTTACAGAAGTCGGAATGCCTCTTATTATACCTGAGCGCATTATCTTAAAAGTAGGAATAAAAATTGAGTATCCTGCCTTGATGAGGTCAGAGTTAGTCACAAGGTTATTGGCTGTTTCATAAGTGCGCATTTCAACCGAAATTTTACCACGCGAGACCTTTTTCATAGATACTATGTACAACCTATGTACAACGAGTGCACAACCTTAGCGACTTGTCTCTTCATTAAAACTTCGAACGCGTTTTTGGTTATGCAATCGCTGCTCACCTGCATATGGACAATAAAAGGTGCGCGATCAGTCGGACCACCTGTTGTCAGAGAGGTTGTGAGAAACCTGTTGAGCATGTGCCACACTGTCAGATAGAGGGACAAAGACAGAGACAGAAGTAGCTTTGTCCGGGCTCAGGCCCGGTCGTTACGGCGTTTGGCATATTCGTGTTGCTCAAGTACCAAGTTCTCGATTGGCTCTTTTGGCCGCGCGATCAATTGTAACGTCCATCTGCTCACGCGTATCGTTCGTTGCCCTAGCAAGTATTTCTTTAGCGAAGGCATCAAAATGTTCGACCGAAACACTAGTGAGGGTGACGCCGTTTGCAGAAACCAGGGGAGCGGGAGAGGGAGATCCACCCCGCCACGGGACCGCCTCCCATGGAAGGCGCACTCTCATAGTTTTTCAAAATACCGCTAAAAGTATAGGCAAGGAGAGTTAGGCGCAAATAGAAAGAAGATATAGTGAGAATGCGAGTCAAATAATGACTCAAAAAGACACAGGTCACTCTGAAAAGAGCGGATGATGCAACACACGACGCGACACTAAACGCAGACACGTCCGCACCGGTCAAAAACACGCGCCAAACTCCACAAGCCTTATTCAAAGCTAATAAAAGATATCGTCCTAAATCTATCATGAATCCATAGAGGGCACCTTTATCCTTGATGCACTATCAAGGAAGATTCAGTTGTCATTGAACTTTCTTAAGAGAATCACATTAAGCACCATGAGTATCAAATACGCGTCACACTATGAAGCTGTGTTCCTCTGCACTCACCCAAAAATATCACAATTAGCAGTTGCTAAATATATGAAAAAAAAAACGAAATCATTCGTATAGAAGTGGGTGCAGCGATATAATGTGGCAAAAAATGTCGATGATTTACCGTGGAACGTACAGAACGTAGCTCGAAAGTACAAAGTAGATGGACAAAAAAGACGATAAAAAAATAGTGAATCTGTTTTCGCGGAATCCTGGCTTAACACTGCGTCAAGGACAAGCAAAATTGAAGCAGAAAAGATATATCGTACGAAACTATTCGAACTTATCTCAAGGCTAATAACATGAAATGGTGCAACACTGATTAACCACGCTCTTACTTGACTTACTGTATACTATTATATATATATGTGTGTGTGTGTGTGTGTGTGTGTGTGTGTGTATAAACATATACATAAACATGTAAATATTCATAAACATATACATATATCCAATTATATATGAAATATATTTATAAATGTCCATACATGCTCCTTTTTTTTTTGTAAAATTACTTTTTAGTGTAACAAAATAAACAATAATAATAATAAAAAGACACGAAGAATAATTAAAAAGACAATTTTCGCATTAAAATTTTTATTTTAGAAGAAATCAAGTTTGTCAAATGTAAAAAAATATATAATTACATTTATAATTACATGTATAATTATGTAAGAATAATATTTTTTATATTTCTCTAAACTTAATTTTTTCTAAAACAAACAACACGAAAATTGTTCCTTTAAATTTTTTTTGGAGCTCTCTATGCGCTTCAGCCGCCGTTTTCTTCGAATGAAAGAAGAAAATCAATACTTCCCGCATATGACGATTATTTGGCACAAAATCAGACATTTTCACACAACCAAAAGAATATGACGTAAAAACAAAATCACTAATGTTTCAAAGCGGTTTGTTTACCATATGTCTAAGCTTGGTTCATGACGTTTAGGTTATGTCAGAATCGACCAGCACTTACTGCTGGAGCTATCTGTTGACAAACAGCGGGAACTTAGTTGCGCATCTAATATATATATATTAGGTGTTGGAATTAATTCGTAGCGTTTTTTTAATGAAAGAATGTTATTTATTTCACATGAGCATTAAAAAATACATTAATGAAAGTACTTCCCATCACTTTCTACTACTTTTGACCATCTTTCGGGCAGTGAATGAATACCGCGTCGGAAGAACTGTTCATCTTTAGATGAAATCCAGGAATCGAACCATTTTGTACAATCTTCGTAAGATGTGAACTTCTGCTCACACAAGCTATGAGCTAATGATCGAAACAAGTGGTAGTCGCTAGGTGCAATATCAGGAGAATACGGCGGGTGCGGTAGCACTTCCCATTTAAGTGTTTCCAGGTATGTTTTTACCGGTTTTGCAACGTGTGGGCGAGCATTGTCGTGCAGCAAGATGACTTTATCGTGTCTTTCGAAGTATTCCGACCGTTTTTGCTTCAATGCACGGCTCAAGCGCATCAGTTGCCGTCGGTAGAGATCTCCAGTAACGGTTTCATGCGGTTTTAGCAGTTCGTAGTATATGACACCCTTCTGATCCCACCAGAGCAGGAGCTTTGAGCCATGGATATTGGGCTTTGCCACTGATGTTGATGGTTCGCCGGGCTTAACCCATGACTTTCTGCGCTTTGGATTGTCATAATGGATCCACTTTCGTCACCGGTAACAATCCGATGCAAAAAACCTTTTCTTTTCTGCCGTTGAAGCAGCAGTTCGCACGTGAGAAAACGTCTCTCAATATCCCTTGGTTTCAATTCATATGGGACCCAATGTCCTTCCTTCTGGATCATGCCCAAACTTTTAAGACGTTTTCCTATTGTTGAGAAGTCAACTTCCAATGACGTAGATAATTCTTTAAGTGTTTGACATGAGTTTTCATTGAGCAGTGCCTGCAAATCGTTATCTTCAAATTTTTTCGGCTGACCAGGTCGCTCCTTGTCATCCAAGTCGAAATCACCAGCTTTAAAACGTGCAAACCACTTCCTACACGTTTGCTCAGCCAGAGCATGTTCACTATACACATCCACTAAAATACGATGAGCTTCAGCTGCACTTTTGTTCATATTAAAGTAATGAAGCAAAACTCCCCGCAAAAACACTTTATCTGGCACAAATTTTGACATATTCAATGAATTATACAGTATTGTTATGATTTCAAGAAAGGTTATGTACGGCAAATGACGTCCTATGATAGATGTTTACAATGTATACAGAACTATAGGTAACAACGAAATAGTGTACTGCTTGTGCCATCTCTTGTAAAACGCTACGAATTAATTCCAACACCTAATATATATATATATATATATATATATATATATATACAGGGTTGGCCATATTCGACGGAAAGATCTGGCAACACTGTAACTTTTGACAGAGATGTTAGATCGAGTAACGACGTTTCCCATGATTGAAAAAAAAAAACATCTTTCCGTCGAATATGGCCAACCCTGTATATATATATATATATATATATATATATATATATATATATATATATATATATATATATATATATATATATATATATATACACATAAAATGAGGATTTATCAGAGGATTCGTAATTTGATTATTTTTTTTAAGATGTTACGTCTGATCATCTGCATTTGACTATCGTTAACTTTGATTTATGTTTGTTGTATATTCTGATATTGAAAATATAAAAGTATATATCACTAATATTTGATCATAAAAAAACATATCTCTTTTTATTAAAAGTAGAAAAAAGAGGGCAACAGTACACCTTTTTGTTATACGTAACAAAAAGAGATGAAGTAGCTACACACGTATGTGAATTAGAAATATATTTTATAATGTGTGTACACATAATGCACATAAAATATAATTCTAATATTCTGTGTTCACTAATAGACTGTGTTTATATTATATCTGCATGAAAAGCTAAGTATGAGTAACTTCTATCTCTTTTTATTATGGGCCTTCTACAATAACACATTAGTTACAAATCAGAAGTCAGAAGCTAAAAATTGATCAATCACAGCCAATTTTTAGCGTTTGACTTCTTATTTATGGCTGATTTATGGCTTATAATTGTAAAAGGCCCATTAAACATAATAAAAAGAGATGGAATAGTTACATATGTATGTGCAATGTATTTACGTACTGACAATACATGTTACATCCTAAGTTAAAATGACATTGGGAATAAAGGAAAAAGTGCTATTACATTACACGTGTATACATGTATTTCAAATACATGGTTGCATCCGAAAATATATCTAAGTCACAGTCACAGTGTTCATTTAGTAAAAATATACTTATTGCAACTTGCTGTTAACCAACGTACATTGACCTGTAAGTGTATATATTTGCTAAAACACTTTGAATATGATATACTTACATACATTTCATAAACGTACAGCATCGTACAAAAATTATGCATGTGACTATTGACTGTGTAATGTATGTTGTATATATATATGTATACATATGTATATATATACATATATATATGTATAACATATATATTATATAGGGTGTCCAAAAAGACTCCGGATTTAGGAGCTGAAAAAATCTAGTAGAAGGAGAAGGGTCCGTTCCTTCTCTCTCTCACCCATTGCGTTCTCTCTTTAACTTATTGTCTTCTTTCTCCTACTCATTGTAGGATGCAGTTTTTTTCTCTTCCACCGTTGCAGTCCTATACTTATTACTTGTGCTCTCTCTTCCTCCCGTTGCGCTCTCTCCCACGTTGTCTTTTCTTCTTGCACGTGATTTAATTAAATAGATATGCTGTTTACGATTTTTAATGATACGATTTAGAAAATAATTATGATATTATTTTTATGAATTTGTAATAATATAACCTAGTAACGTCAATTATGATAATACTTTTTTTTAAATAATGTAGTACAAAAAATAATCAAGCGCGCTTTCTTATCGACTAATTCAATACTTATTGAATCGTATTACTGAACAGTTGTTAATTAATTCTTAACTATAGGGAAAGGGAAAAGAAATTAAAATATATTTAAAAAAATTCATGCTTTATTTTAAATTTGATACTTTTCTTTTTGGCGTTGCGATCATCAATCGTATATTTTAAATACATTTTGTAACGCACAATTCTTAACATGTTTTACACATAGCATAGTATTAATAACATTTAGATTATGTAAAGAATCTATATCTTCATAATCAGCATCCAAGCATCTCAATGGTCAAGTTGCTGTTATTGAGTATATCGGCTAGTCATTCGTGTTTTTTACGTCCTTTAACATATACAAGAACTTTATTGTCATCACTCTTTTCCGCACCAATTACAGCCATTGTAATCAGGCGTTTCGCCATACTATACGGGATCATCCCGTCTTCCCATTGCAATCCATGGTGATAAGCAGGAAGCGCATAATAATCAGTCAGGAAGCGCAATACCTTTTTGACTTTGTCAAGAAATTTCATGACATGGGACACGTAAAAATATAATGAGAAAGAATGGCTCCTTTTCTCAACATCGCCACTTCCTTCACGACAAATTTCTTTCCAACGATAAATCCTTGCAGATTCACAAACGTTGGTATAGTCGATGAACGACTTTTTGAGATTGTGCTCGATCTCAAATAATCTTGATTTTTATCTGAAAAGAGAAGGAGGGTATTTTTTTCAACAATGATAATTTACGTAATCTTGCGTATTACATTGGACATTAGGCTATATTCGATCACGCAGTCGTGTATGAGACAATAGACTGTAGTATTCGCGTAGTACATTTTCCATGAATTCAAATTCTAATTGCACATCCACGATACCGCTTGATGGATTCGTTTTGTCGCAAGCAGTCAATGATAACCGTAAAGAAAGATTTTTCATGTTCAATAATATTTCACGATAATATTTTTCCGAGGAATTTGGTAATAAGACGTACGAAAACGTACGTACATATCATATAAGACAACAGTTTTGTATTTGTCAAAATCTAGATTCAGATCATCGTATGGAAAAAATTTAGATAAATTTCATGTTGATTAATTTACAATGATCGAAGTAAGTTTTAGTTGCTTTCATGATGTTTTTTTTTTAGCAACTTGCAGAGCAAAGAGAATATATCTAGATTTCTCCAGCTGAGTCGCAGTCTTGATAGTCCACGAATGCTTTGTCGTGTTTTGCAATAAGGGATAGTCATACAAATCCCACGAACGGAAACTCATACTTAGTCATCGTAGATGAAGTAAAGTACAAAGGTACACCTGATACAAATTAATTTTTAAAAGAATTGCCGACGATACTATTTATACAGAGAATGATAAAGCATATAAAAGTATACTGTTGGCAATTAATATAATTATAGGCGCAGTCAAAAAGCGGATAATTCAATAGCGAGTAGCCAAGGGTACAAATATAAGAATATAATACCTTGGTGTCAAGTAAAATACAACATTGGAAACGGGTATGCTATGCACCAAGAAACTAAACAACAAGTTAGGTAAAACAGTAGGAAAAGGTGTAATATCATACACCATGATCCTAAATGATAATAAAATCGATTATGTTCATTGGGAATAATTACATTTCTAACAAGCTAATAGATCATCTTCGATTGCTTGAGGATTGTTCTTGCGTCAGGCAGGTCACAACGCCTACGATAACGAAATATTGTCTTTTATCTAGGAGTTTTGTGAAGCTTTATTATAAATTGAAACGAGATTCACATTTTAGTTAACATCAAAATGCCGATGAACAAACTTGAACTTTGCGTAAGAACTTTGTGATATTTTACGCATTATACAGCAATAATAATAACATAATGTAACATGTCTGAGAAGAAAAGTCTCGAAAAATGGCGACTGGTGAAAGAACTGTACGCTCCGATGAGACAAAATTTTCCAGGCAGACGTGTCATAGTTTATAGATATGATGATCTGTGGCAGACTGATGTGATCGAGATGCGCCCTTAAACACGATTCAACAAAAGTTACCACTACACAGTGCGACAAATATGTTCCCGGATAGGGCCTGAAAATCATAATTGAAACAACAATATCCATATTTTTTGGTTTTATTATTCAAAATATTCTCCTCTGGCTTCAATACACTTGTTACAGCGATTCAATAGTGATTCAAATGCATGTTCTAGCTCAGTTTGCGGAATTGCCTCTAGTGCCCGTGTAGAAGCTGATTGGATGGTCGGAATGTCATCAAAAAAGCGTCCTTTCAATTTCAATTTCAATTTTGGGAATAATGAGAAGTCGCAGGGGGCCAAATCAGGTGAATACGGTGGATGGTTTAACATAGAGACACGATTTCGAGCCAAACAATGAAGTGTGACTCGGTGCATTATCATGCAACAAAGATCAATTTTCTGGATCACGATATTCGGGGCGAATACGATGAATTCTGCTCATCAATCGCTTTAAAACTTCGAGATAATGTGCACCAGTAATTGTTTGGCCAGTTGGAACAAACTCTTTGTGGATAATACCTTTGCTATCAAAGAATGTGATGAGCATTGTCTTGATTTTTGATGGAACTTTTCGTACTTTTTTTGCTTGTGATGAATTTTTTGACTTCCATTCCGCATTTTGACGCTTAGTTTCTGAATCATATTGAAAGCACTATGTTTCATCACCCGTAACAATTGATTTTAGGAAGTTTGGATTATTTTCTGCGGCTGCAACGATGTCTCTGGAATAATTGATTCTCGCTGATTTTTGTGTGTGGAACAAACCTTCGCACAAACCTTCGTTTTACCCAAATCTTCATGTAATATGGTCGAATCGTTTCTCTACTGATATTTAAAGCCTCCGCCATCATTTTTAATGATGCATTGCGATCGTTTGCAACAAAATCATGTACTTTTTCGATCATTTCGGGTGTTCGAACCAAAATTGGTCGTCCTGATTTTTTGTCATCTTCAAGGATCTCTCTGCCTTCCAAAAAACGCTTATGCTACTCAAAAACAGCTGTACGACCTAAACATTGACTGCTACTTGTTGCATCGATCGAAATGTTTCTGATGCACTTTTACCAAGTTTTGCGTTAAATTTAATCACTGCTCTTTGTTCCATATTAAAATTTCTACCTCGACCAAAATCTTGTTTAACATGAACTGTCATATCTTCGTTATATGTCAACCAAAATGAATGAAACTTTGACAGATGATAGCAAAATGTTCAACCTTTAAAATGCATGTTTGAAAGCACAGATGTGACCATTGGTTGCTGAGATGTGGTTCGTGTCCGGGAACATATTTGTTGCATTGTGTACATTCTCATCGTTATCGATGTGTTGAGTAAGCACGCATGAGTCGTACCACTGAAAACCAAGAGTGGAAATGAGATGGCTATAGCGATCGCAAAGATAATTCGAGACGATAAAAGATGTCTGAAATTTGCAAACCGGGAAAAGAATTTTACAACGCAAAAACTCCTGAAAAAACATACGTAAATCATTATTCAGCATATTCCATAATGAAGGCATCTGTCGTTGAACAGTTTCAATCGTAACGTTGAAAAATGATATGTGGAAACAATTTACGCACAGTGGAAATTACAAATGGATCGACTTGTTTCCGCGTCTAGTGTCGGAATACGACGCGCGAAAGCATATCGAGCATGCGGCTCATCCGATGACTCCCACGAACGCTGACAAACTCTTAAACACGGTTTAGCGTAAAGACCATCACACTCCCGTGATTCAAAGTGAGTGACTCGGTACGTGTGACCAAATTCAAGACGATCTTTGAGAAAGGTTACACGCCAAATTAGACCACAGAGGTATTTAGAATTGTCAAAGTACAGAAAATTAATCTCGTGACGTATCTTCTGGAAAATTACCGCGGAAAACCGGTCATTGGAGGATTCTATGAGTATGAGCTGCATCGCGTCGCTAATCTCACGTATATCTAATTGAAAAGATATTGTCTAATAAAAAAGGAAACAAGATTTACATGAAATGGCTTGGATTTAATAATTTACACAATTCTTGGATACACAAGGATGTGTTATAAAAAATAAATTATTACAAAATTTATTACAAGTTGTATAATTCTTTTTTTCCCACATAAATATATTAAATATATTAGGTGTTGGAATTAATTCGTAGCGTTTTTTAATGAAAGAATGTTATTTATTTCACATGAGCATTAAAAAATACATTAATGAAAGTACTTCCCATCACTTGTAAAACGCTACGAATTAATTCCAACACCTAATAAATATATTATATTATACATATTATACATGATTATTATACATGCAGTATACATGTCCATACGTCGATATACACATATGTACATACATACGTATATACGAGGTCTGTTCAAAAAGTACCGCGAATTTTGAATTTCCGCGGGTTACGTATATTCGATTTTCGATTTTTTTGTGGCGTTATGTTGGTACTCATGTCTCTCACTTATGCCGACAAGTTCGGCCATTTTGAATGTTCAGTTAATTTTTGACAGCTGCTTTGCTTGCACGTGTTTTGGCTCGTCTTCGATTTTTGCCTATTCAAAAAATGGATCAAAGAATCTGTATCAAATTTTGTGTGAAAACAAATGTGCTCCAGAGGGTCATAACTGGTGACGAATCATGGGTTTATGGTTATGACGTGGAAACCAAAGCTCAATCATCCCAATGGAAGCTGCCGCACGAGCCAAGACCGAAAAAAGCGCGCCAAATTCGGTCGAATGTGAAGGTTTTGCTTACAGTTTTCTTCGATTGCAAGGGCGTGGTGCATCATGAGTTCTTGCCACAGGGTAGAACGGTCAATAAGGAATATTACCTGCAAGTTATGCGCAATTTGCGCGAAGCAATCCGCCAGAAACGCCCGGATTTGTGGAAGAACAAAAATTGGCTTTTGCACCATGATAACGCCCCTGCTCACACATCGTTGCTTGTGCGCGAATTTTTGGCCAAAAACAACACACTAATGATGCCGCAGTCACCGTATTCCCCAGATCTGGCCCCCTTTGACTTTTTCTTGTTCCCGAAACTGAAGAGGCCCATGAAAGGACGACGCTACGCTACGATTGAGGAGATAAAGACGGCATCGAAGGAGGAGTTGAATAAGATCACAAAAAATGATTTTTTGAAGTGCTTCGAGGATTGGAAAAAACGTTGGTACAAGTGTATAATATCTGATGGGGATTACTTTGAAGGGGATAATATAGATATTCATGAATAAATAAATAATTTTTGAAAAAACACAAAATTCGCGATAGTTTTTGAACAGACCTCGTACGTGCATGCGTACAAACATATATATATATATACATATATATATACATATGTACATACGTATATACGTACATACTATACTAGACATAATATTCATATTAAACATATTAAATATATTATACTGGGTCCGGCAAAATGATCTCCCACATTTTACACCGCCACTGTCCCCGAACCACTGAAGAGAGGGGGAGCTTAGCGTAGTCGGTTGGTAGCTCACGCCTTGCCATTTCAGTTGTCGTCATGAATTGGACGGGCGAGAACATTCGGATGTGTGGTTTCAACAGGATGGAGCTACGGCTCATATGGCAAGAAGGACAATGGACGTTTTAAGGGAAATGTTTCCAGGACGCGTAATCTCGTTTCGTGGAGACGTTGGGTGACCTGCGCGTTCACCCGATCTTGCCCCATGCGACTTTTTCCTTTGGGGCTACCTGAAAGCGAAGGTTTTTCAACACCACCCCCGAACCATTGACGAATTGAAAACAGCAATACGCCAAGAAATTACAGGAATATCGCCTCAAATTATTGCTCGAGTGATGGAAACTTTTAGAAATCAGCTTCGAATGTGTATCGAAAAAAATGGTCGCCACTTGGACTCTGTAATTTTCAAAACTCAATAAAAACAAATGGCATAGCATAAATTTTCAGTTAATAAAAATAAAATCTAAATAGCATTTACAATGGCGTTTTTATTAAAGATTAAAATGTGGGAGATCATTTTGTCTGACCCTGTACATCATTATACAAATATATTTTATTAAAAAAATACATAAATACGAAAAAAAAAAAGAAACGTAAATGCGCAAGGTGTACATTTTTGCTCTAAGCCCGACAAATCATAATCAGTCATGATCGCGCCATTGTTTTCGTCTTTCAGCAAACTTTTTTATTTACTAGCGAAATTTTTTTATTTACTAGCGGTATGTCGTAAGCATTGTCGATCGCGTAATCGCTCATATCGAATCTATTGATATCGCGTTTCATAATATCGTATATATCGTCGCATTTGATAAATGTATATTAAAAAATATATTCTTTTCATATAAAATTATTTTATCTCTAGTATCTTCTTCTTCATATCTTGGTAGTAGTATTGAATTAGTCGAAGAAAGCGCACTTGATCATTTTTTGTACTACATTATTTAAAAAAAAGTATTATCATAATTGACGTTACTAGGTTATATTATTACAAATTCATAAAAATAATATAATTATTTTCTAAATCGTATCATTAAAAATCGTATCATTAAATAGCATATCCATTTAATTAAATCACGTGCAAGAAGAAAAGACAACATGGGAGAGAGCGCAACGGGAGAAAGAGAGTGCAAGTAACGAGTATAGGACTGCAACAGGTAGAAGAGAGAGAACTGCAGCTTACAATGGATAGGAGAAAGAAGACAAGAGGTTAAAGAGAGAACGCAACGGGTGAGAGAGAGAAAGAACGAATCCTTCCCTCTCTATCATAGACCTCGGTGACGCGCTTCCCCCTTCCCAACATCTGTGAGGCACTTTTCCCTCCCTGACTTCCTCACACAACTCATACACATCATATATGTGTACACTAATACATAGTAAGTTAGAACCCGCCTAGCTATCCTATTATAAAATTTATAAACTTTTTAAATCTCTTTCTTTAATATTGTTATTATCATTGCTGTCATTGCTGTCCGATTTCAATTTATTTCCGTTGAGTTATATACATATAGTTATACGTAATTCTTTCGCTCTTAAATTTTCATTTCCTTTTTAAATTCTTTTTGTTGCGAGAAGCAGCCTGATACTGTATCAGGCTACTCGCTCTGATGAAGTGGACTACAAAGTTCACGAAACGTTGGCATTCCAAGAATGGATCTGAACACGGAGGGAACCCGCAAAAAACATAATCTTTATATAGGAAGTATTCGTGGAAGTATCAAAAATATATATATAATATTTCATTTTACATCACAAATTAGTATTATAGTTTCGATATTGTATAGATAACATGGAACGTTTCGACTATACTAAGTATTTCTCAAATTGAACAAAATTTTAAAATTAATACAAAATATTTAAATATTGAATGAACTCTAAGAACAAAATTATAAAGCATATATTCATGTCACAATAAATATTGTATAAATATTGTATATATATCGTCAATAGATATTAAAAAATTACCAAGTGAATGTCGTAAGAAAAATCATACAAATCATCTAAAGACAATCGTCAAGACTATTTCATCGTTGGACAACAAGAAAGCAGGGTTAATTAATAAATGTGTTGTCAAAAGTTGATTTAAATATGTTGCAATATGTATAAAAGATAAAATTAATTATATGTATGATAAAAATATATTAGGTGTACAAATAAGTTTCCGCCGTTTTTTTATAAAAAATTAAGCATTTATTGATGTGAAATTGCTTATTGAGTCGCTTTTAATGTAAGTGCAAATTCTTTTTGCGTTTGGCACGAATCTTCATTCAATAATGTTTCCAATTCCGCGTCTTCGTACACTTTCGGCCTTCCGCTACGTTCTTTGTCTTCGATGTCAAATTCACCGTTCTTAAATTTTTGAAACCATTCATGACAACTTGTCTCACTTAAGGCAGCCTCACCATATGCTTCTACAAGCAATCGATGAGCCTCAGCTGCAGATTTCTTCAAATTAAAGAAATAAATCAAAAGTTCCCGCAAATGACGCTTATTCGGCTCAAAACTCGGCATTTTCGTACAAAAAAAATATATGATGCTGATACAAAATCGCTAGTATTTCAAGATTATATTATTGACAGATGTCCAACTTTACGATATAATGTTTTACATCAGACAATTTTAACCATAGCTTGCTAATGGCGCCGTCTTTTGTCAAACGGCGGAAATTTATTTGTACACCTATGATTATATTATTATATATATATATATATATATATATATATATATATATATATATACACACACACACACATACACACCCTATACACTCATAATAATAAATTAATATAAAATAAATAAAATGTAATGTTCGTGTAATAGATATAAAAAATATTTATAAAAAA
This sequence comes from Acromyrmex echinatior, assembly GCF_024713525.1. Lineage (NCBI taxonomy): Eukaryota > Metazoa > Arthropoda > Insecta > Hymenoptera > Formicidae > Acromyrmex > Acromyrmex echinatior. The sequence continues at coordinate 1,798,725 of NC_141858.1, read as the reverse complement.
TTATACATTTATATTATTATAATAATAATTATTATAGTTATATAATAATAATAATTACAGTTTTGTAATGTTTCTGGAATATTACATGCATATTACTGACACATTGCAGGCATTGTTAATTTACATTTCTGTAATATCTCTGCAATGTTACATTGTAATCTGCAACATTACAGCAATATTGCTTCAATCTTCTATGCTGTATGGGCTATCGCAAAAGTGCCGCAATCATCTACTCAAATTTATTCTCGAATATCTATTCTTGATTGTAATCAGAAGCAAACTTCATTAACTGTTGAAAGTTGGTCACGTTCAGCAAACTCAACTGTTGCGGAGCGAATTCGTGAGCGCTCGCAGCTATTGATGTATTCTTCTGGGATCTGCTCCGCAACAGTTGAATCTATTGAATGCGACCATGTACCTATGAAAAGCGACTTGTTGGATTTTATTAAAAAGACATATTGAAGGACTTCTTATTCCAAGTAATGGCAACTTTAATTCTCTGTAAAAAATTATTATTCTTTGAAAAAAGTGAGAATGTATTTAATGAAAAATTAAAACCTAGATGGTCTTAATCTTAATTAATCAAGTTAAATTCTATCAAATTAAAAAATAAAACACAAATGGTACTGTTTCTTATTATTTATACAAACTTACCTTTTTAAAATTTTGTAAAAAAAGCTCATACTTTTCATGAAGAATCATTTGGGCCGATTTCATCAACGCCAATTACTTATTAATTGTGTTTGTATTATATACAAAAAGCCGATGTCATCAATTCGATTAAGCCGAATGTTAATCGGTGATTAACTGTCAACCATAAATGGTCAATTCTACTAAACAATAAACACAAACACAATTAGTTAGTTCCACGGCCAATTAAGTAATCGTATCGGGCCATTTTCAATGTTAATAATAAATTAAAAAATATTACCAGTAACTACGCAAGATGTTCACAAATTAAAATATAAAAAGTGGATGTTGTACTCGCATGTTGGCAAGAGGAATTACGACATTTTTAAATTTATTATTTAACATTAAAAATAGGCTCGATAGGAGTCAAAACATCTGTACAAAATTTGGATTTTTGATAAAAATAATTTTACTCACATAACTAAAGTGGTTCATAGCTCTATATTATATTATTTAAGAAAATTTTTATCAGTTAACAGAACATTAAATTTCTATAAAATGTCACTTTATTGTGCAATACGCAAGCGGAAGCCAATCAAAACTCGTGGAAAGACAGAAGCAGACAAGCGAAATGTATCGCCTACTACTACTACTATTACTGCGAGTTTCAATTGGCTTTCGCTTTTCCGCTTTCCACTTTTCCGTTAAGATTAAACTCAGGGGCCCTATTCTTGAACAAATATCGCATCCAAAAATAGCAATTCCGTATACAATTGACCAATTATAATTGAGAAACTGTCATTTTCGTATGCGAAAATTATTTATATGTGCTCCCAAGAATAAAACCTCAGGGTGCGCTCCTAAGGGATGCGAAACTGCGGAACGTTCATGATTGGTCGTGGTTCCGCCGATTTCGTCATTTTTTGTTGTGCAAATTTATTGGCTGCAGCACAGCTTTTGCATAACGCATAATGCATAGCACATAAGGGAATCAACCAATCGAAATTCTTCTTTTCCATGGAATAGGAAGAAAAGAAAGATTCTGATTCGCTTCTGATGCACTATGCATTATGCGTCATGCAAAATGTGGCCTTATTTCTTTGGCAGATTCCACCGATGCTTTCGTTTACACGCACCGGCAGGAATGGTGTCCCTCAAAAAACAGAATTTTTCAATGATACGAAGCAAAATCCTGTTTTCTGATTGGTTGCAGTGCGTCGTACAACACACGTCGGATCCAATCAATTGATCCGAAGGAATTCATTTTCCTATGTCTTATTGAGTGGAACTTGCGAATGTAGAATCAATGCAAGCTATTCAGGTAGATCTAAACTAAATAAAGTAGAGGAATGAAAATTTTACTGCAGTGTATTCTTGCATCGTAATATTTCGGTGTGACTAACTTCTTAACCTGAATAGTCATCGATTTCAATGACTAATCATGGTTCATGAGGCAGAACATTTTTTTTTGTCAAACTTTTACTTATTTTTATGCGAAAACGCATCGATGTGCTCACAGTTTCTTAACGATCTCGATATTATTTGGATAACCTAGATATTTAATTACGCGAAAATACATCGACTAAAAGTATTTTTATCAATATTTGATTTGAGATAACCAGAAAACTCAATATTATATTAGGTGTAGTAAAAAGAAATCCATTATTTTTCTAATAGATGGTTTTAGTAATCTGTATCTCGTCTATGCGTGATACAGATTACTAAAGCCATCTATTGGAAAAATAATGGATTTCTTTTTATTACACCTAATATAATATTGAGTTTTTCGGTTATCTCAAATCAATAATATATAATATAGTTTTAGCCACACTCGCACTTATTCAACTCCCTCCGCAATTGCGTGACCGTATAATAACAATAACGTTAATAACTTCAACTTATAATTTCTGCAGAGTATAGAATGTGCAAAATATGCAGAACCGTCGCAGCGCTAGCAATGCTCGCTGACCATGTGTGATATGACCATGCAATGCGCCACATTTTGCTTCCAACAATTCCAAAAGAACATTACCTCCACTCCGTAGCGGCGATGACATTTCTTAATTTTTTCTTAATAAAAGTTTCAGATTCGTATTTTCCATCGCAATATCTTCGCTCGTAGAGCACGTAAAGAAAAAATAAAAACACTTTCATCCGAGCGGTTGCAAATTGAGCACAGCTTAGAACTTGATCGGTTCAGCCCTTATTGAGATCTCGATTTGGCGTAATTCGCCGGCTTGCGTAAAGTAGCCACGGTAGTGTCGCTGCACGATCTCCAGATAAGAAACATCTGTGTAAATATCTGAGCAAGAAAAATTTCTGTCTTTTTTTGTTAAACACTTTTTGTCAAGTACACTACATGTAGCTACACATGTACGTGCAATATACTAGCTTGATCAAAAAGTTTCCGGAATTCATTCAGAAAATTCAAAATACAAGTTTATTCATCAAAAGTGATATTGTCCCCTTCAAAGTACTCTCCAGCGACTGCAACGCACTTATGCCAGCGCTTGATCCAGCTCTCGAAACATTTCTGGAATTCTATTATTGGTATAGCCATCAGAGCCGTCTTCGATTTTTCCATTACCTCCTTTCGGCTGTTAAAACGCGTTCCCCGCAGTGGTTTTTTGACTCGATCAAACAGAAAAAAATCGCAGGGAGCCATATCGGATGAATTCGATGGCTGTTGGATGGTATTCGTTTTGTTCTTGACCAAAAATTCACGGATAATGATGGCACTGTGCGACGGTGCGTTATCATGGTGCAAAATCCACGAGTTGTTTACCCACAAATCCTTTTTTTTTTGGCGAATTGCTTCATGCAAACGTCTCATAACGCCCAAATAATACTCCTTATTAACTGTCTGACCTTCTGACAAAAATTCGTGATGTACAATACCGTTGTAATCCATGAAAACCGTGAGCATCGCTTTCTTTTACGACTGAAAACAACGTGGTTTTTTTGGTCTTGGCTCATTTGGAGCTCTCCATTCACTCGTCTGATGTCTGAATTGCGTGTCATACTCATAAATCCACGTCTCGTCTCCAGTAATGATGCGTTTGATGAATGTTGGGTCGGATTCAGTCTTAGAAATCATGTCTTTGGCGATGTCAACGCGGTCCCTTTTTTGCATGAAATTCAGTTCCTTCGGGACCAACTTTGCAGCAACACGGCGCAAACCCAAATCATTAACTACAATGTCCTGAACGGATCCATAAGCAATGTTTAAGTCCTCTGCCAGCTCTCTGATAGTTAATTTGCGGTTATTGGCCAACATTTCTCTCACTTTATTGATGTTTTCATCGGTTTTCGATGTCGACGGCCTGCCACTGCGTTCGTTATCCTCGACGGATTCACGACCACTTCTGAAGCGTTTATGTCACTCGTAAACGGTTGTTTTCTTTAGAACATCACTGCCGAAACAGTTTCCCAACATTTCCAAGGTTTTCGCACCATTGAATCCATTTTTAACGCAAAATTTAATACAAACTCGTTGTTGCAAATTCAACTCCATTTTTAAAACTGTAAAAAATCGAAAACACGCGCAGAGGTAGATGTACTCAAGACGGCGTAATTTTTACAAATGTCAAGCTATGGCGATAAAATTTGATGGAAATGTCAATGATAGATGTGGCAACCTAGCCAAAAAAAAGAACTCAAATCAGCTGACTCAGAGCATCACCTGGTGGTCTCTTCCGGAAACTTTTTGATCAAGCTGGTATGTGTCTATGTATTGAAAATGTATGTTACGTCCTGATAATGAAATTTTACGTAGGGAAAGATTACATTTACTATTACATTTACTGATGTATACCGTTAATAATGAAAATCCATAGTTTACGTTATGTATATTAGATTTTCGATACTGGCAGTACCCATCAAACGAGAATGGATTAAAATGAATTGAAATGGATTCAGATTTTCAGAAATATTGATTCACAAATGTTAAAATGAATGCTTTTCAATCCTGAATGCATTTTTATTCATTTATAGAAATTGCATAGAGCATATCTCTATGCCTTTCAATCTAAAAATAATATTAGCTTTTTCTATGCAGTGAATACTGTTCAAAATTTTGAATAAAAAATGCAGTTTTTCAATTCAATTGCATCCAATTGAATCTAATTGAATCCAATCGAATCCAATTAAATCCAAAAAAATATTCTCTATTTAAAATACGCATTTGAATAAAAAAAAATTTCAATTCATTTTAATCCATTCTCGTTTACTGGGAAGTTACAATAACAAATTAGACGAAAGAAAAAGTGTTATTTCGTTACACATGTACATACATGTATTTCAAATAAATGTTTCTCTATATCAGCCTGATTTCATCCATTGCTGGATATCGGCTTCTCCCAACTTTTTCCATTCTAGATGGTCTTTGAAAGGAGTATGGCATTGGGTGCATTCAGAACGACAACTGTTCACTGGGTGCTCAGTGAATGATCTTTTGAATGCACCTATTAAAATGCCACGCTTCCCAGCAAACGAAAATGGATTGAAATGAATTGGAAATTTTTAATCCGTTCGAATCCGTATTTTAAATCCATAAAAATGAATTGGATTCTATATAAAAAATTTATATACATAAAAGTTTAAATAAATTAAAGTAATAATTACATGAAAATTTATAGTTATATCTTAAAACTTTTATACAAAAAATATACGCTAGTGTACGAGAATGCACCGCGCGAAAAGATTCGAGTGAGAGACCGGCACACGGCTGGTATGATACACGACAGTAAAGAGAACTCTGGTTCTTTATAATTTAACAAAAGAATTTTCTTTAATATGCACAGTTACAAAGTCAGAAAATATAATTAATTAAATATTAGATTAACAGAATATTGAATGCGGTCACCTTTACCAAATTGTATTTGGAATCGCGGTGATGGAAAATCTCGGCAATTTTCTCGGCACTTCTCGAAAAGATTCGTTTTATAGCGGTTTTCATTAAGCGGTTGGCACGGCGATTTTACGAAGCGATATAGTAGCGAGACTATGACTCTAAGAACTTTTAGACTCTAAGAACTCTAAGAACTTTTAGAAGTAAGAAGGAGGACGGCGAGATCGAAACATTTATTGCTTTCGGTCTGGGCTTTCTTCTTGGGAAAAATCCAATAAAATTGTGCCACAATCGTAATTATTGCGTGGCATTAGGTGTACAAAATTGATTGGCGCTTTGGATTCTTTTCTAACGACGTTCAACGTAACAGTCATGCGCGACAGAAAATCCGTGCGTGGGATTGGTGACAGCGCGTGACGTATTCGTCAGAGCGCGGCGCTCGCGTGCGCGAATTGAATTGTTCTAGAACTTTCGATTGTCCGTTACCAGTGCCTGTTTGCGTGTAACGAATTGTTTTTTTAAAAAGAACAAAGAACGCCAAATCGATGATTTTAACGAGGATTAAGATCATGCTCGAGATGAAATCACGAGCTCAATTTATGTGTGCGTTCAATGACAATTAATGTCGGTCGACTGAAAGAATTCTTGCTTTTCTTTCGAATTACCGATCTCAAACAGCTAGCTTTACAATACAAGATACGTATTAATATAAAATATACATAAAAGCAATTAATTTATTAATTAAAAATAAGGGATTTACATATATAACATTTATTGTACATATTTACGTAGTTCTTTTTATGTTCCTTTTAATTATTAAATGAAGTAGAATTCATGATATATTTTTACGATACCACTTTTTGTTAACTCAGTTGAATTAAAATGAAAACTTTCTAATTCTGAATAAAATAGCATTCATGATGCATTTTTAAATGAAACAATGGATTTTCTATTCACAATTTTGAATAGTATTTTGAGAAAATAGGCCATTAAAAGAAAAACTTTATTTATTCAATTGGATTAAAAAACTGCATTTCCTATTTAGAATTTTGAATTTAACAGTATTCACAATGTACAGAAATGGCTGATATTATTTTTAGATTCAACTGGATTGAAAAACTACATTTCCTATTCAAAATTTTTAATTAAGCAGTATTTACAATGCACAAAAATGGTCGATATTATTTTTAGATTTAATTTGATTGAAAAACTGCATTTCCTATTCAAAATTTGTAATTAAGCAGTATTTACAATGCACAGAAATGGCCGATATTATTTTAGATTTAATTGGGTTGAAAAAAAAACTGCATTTCCTTCAGAATTTTAAATTAAGCAGTATTCATGATGCGCACAAAATATTATAATATTATTTTTAAATTGAAAAGCATAGAAGTATACTCCATGCCATTCCTACAAATGAATAGAAATGCATTCAAGATTGAAAAGGATTCATTTTAATATTCATGAATCCGTATTTTTGAAAATCTGAATTCATTTTAATCCATTTCAATCCATTCTCATTTGCTGGGTTGCCATGCATGTTAGCGAATATACATATATCCACTGATATAAGGGACCTACATTTTTTTACGCCGAATCCGAACAGCAAAGGCTGCGTTCAGCAGAAAAAGCAGCTTTGCAATTGTAAAATTCTCTAATATGATTGGTCTTGACCTTAGTCCTCATTGGATCTAAATGTATAAACCAATCATATTCAAAAATTTTACAATTGCAAAACTACTTTATCTGCTAAACATAGCCAAAGATACTCTCGAAAGTTTGCCATTGCTTTCCGAGAGGTGATAAAATTTGATGTTGTAGGTGGATTTGAATCCTGAATTTTGGCAGAGAGCAGTCACGTTACGCTCTGCATTACGATTACCAATATTATACATGTTTACATCCGAAAATATATTTATGTCAGAGTATTAACTTAGTAAAAAATACACTTATTGTAGCCTGTTGTAGTAAACATTGACTAATAAGTGTGTACATTTACTAAAATATTAATTAACACTTTGACTGTGATATATACACACACATAATAAACATACAGCGTCGTATGAAAATTATGCGTATAACTAATAGCCATATAATGTATGCTGTGTATATGTGTATGTATAACACATATGTACGAGGGCAAATCAATAAGTATCCATGTTTCAAGACAGGCGACGTTGCTGATGCAAATTGGCATTATCATCGTGTACTATCATCTTTCAAACAACGCCATACAACATTTCAGAGTGATTCATGCAATAGTCTTGATTTGACAGCAATTCATAGTGAGCGTGTTTGATATTTTCCGATACAATGGAAAAAGAGCAATATCGATTCGTTTCTTATTTTTGGATGTAAAAACGAGGAAATAAAAACAAAGTTGGATGCCTTTTATGGGAACTCTTCACCATCTATGACAACCATCAGATATTGATTCAATAAATTTAAACGTGATCGTTTGTCTGTTTTTGATGAGGAGCGCCCAGGCCGCCCGGCAGACGTAGTTACTGAGGAAATCGTTGAAAAAATCCACGACATGATTCTCGTTGATCGCCGAACGAAAGTACATGAAGTAGCAGAGACCGTAGGCGTGTCGTATGGAACAACATTCAATATTTTGCATGATAACTTGGGAATGAAAAAGCTGTCGGCCCGATGAGTGCCTCGATCAGGACAATGCACCGACTTACTCCTCTGCAGTCGCCACAGCCAAATTGGTCGAATTGCGTTACGAATTGCTGCCGCATCCATCGTACTCTCCGGATTCAGCTCCCTGTGATTTCTTCTGGTTTCCAAATTTGAAAAAATGGCTCGGTGGAAAGAAATTCACATCGAATGAGGAGGTCATCGCCGAAACAGAGGCCTATTTTGCAGAGTTCGACAAAATTCGTATTTTTCTGAGGGGTTAAAAAAATGGCAGAAAAGTGTGTCCTTCTAAAAGGGGATTACGTTGAAAAATATTATAAAAAAAATTTTTGTGAAAAGCTTGCGTCTTCATTAGTAACACTTATTGATTTGCCCTCGTATATCACAAACTATAGAAATTAAAGCCTGACACGGTCTAACTGGATCTTAAATGCTTATATGAATTAAATTCTTGCGTGAAAGTAGTATAATAGTAACGGTTCTAACCCAGGTCCTCTGAGGGGTACTCGTAGGCGCGGGGAAGGGAGGGGAGGCGCGGGAAGTCCCGGCGCTATTGATGTTTACTGATATGATGATACATACCGCCATATTGTGATGTCACGTATTGTTGGGACCGCCGCCACCCCACACCCCGCCGCAGGCGCCAGCGCCGCCGCCGCGGACCCTGTGTCCATCCTAAAGTTTCGAGCTGTCGCAGCGGATCCCGCGTCTATCCCAAAAATGCGTTGCGGTATTATAACGTGGACTTTTGTCTGGGAGATCGGTGGCACATCATCGATGTATCGACTGCTACACAAAGCGCCATCAATGAGGGGTAGATGATGAAATCATACTGCATTCTCACAGTTCTTTCTTTCAAGGTCAGAAGCGTCGATAATGATATTTATCTAGGAAGAGCTGTGAGATCGGGTGACACGTCGCGATGCATTAAAAGAGAGACACCGATAACGATATTTTTTTATAAGAAGAAATCGGTGACACGTCGCCGATGCTGCAACCCAATAAGGAGGATAGATAAAGGGACAAAGAAGTCGCAAATAGAATATATAATGGATCATAAACGCGCGGAATCTCATTTGGCGTTTTTAAAGATTACCGAATCGCAATAAGTGTAATGCGAAAAGTATGGCTGACGTCATGCAGACATTGAGGACATGAATGGTGTAAATGCAGACAAGTTATTTGAAGCAATGGCAATAGAATTTAAGGACATAATAGACGATGTAGAGTTCGAGAATATCGGTAACATTGAGGACAGAGTTGATGTAGCAGAATATATTAGAAATGTGGATGAGGAACAGTTCGCGAATATTAGAGATGAAGTGTTTGATGAAGTGGAAGTAGACTTTGAGAATATAATGGATCAAGAGTCGTCCGACGAAGAAATGCTATCCGACGATAGTGGACGTGCTAGTGATATGAGCGAGTATGACATAGATCGCGTAGAAAAATTCGTGTCGTCTCCAGAAATTCGTACACTGAATGCTCGTACTAAGCACTGTGTGATCCACAATTATTATACAACGGGTAGTTCTTTAACCGTATGCACATCATGCATGATTCGTATAGCTGACATTAATGATGGAGGAATGTATCATGTCAGGATGCATGAGACCGGTTCTTTCGGTAGGCTAGACGGCAGGTCGTGCACGAATTGCAGACTACCTTTGTACATTATATTCTTGTGCAGCATGTGCCCACTTTGCATACATTAAAAAAAACATGGAAAACCACGAGCGAGTGGAACGCGAACTGCTGGAACAGTGCGGCCAGGTCGCTACTCTGATGGAGTGTTTCTCGTGGCTGCAACGATGCAACGAATGCATCGAGCAGCTCGAAGAGCTTTGTCGTGCCAAGCGTCAGCGCCTCACCATTAGATATAGACAATCCGCGCGACTCGCGGGTACAAAGTTGGAATTGGAGCGACGTTTCATACACATTGATGGCGAGTATGCGAGTGGCGAATACGCGAGTGGCAACGAACGATCTCTTGTCTGGCGAGAGATCGACGCGTTTGAGAGTCGTATATTGACAAGTGCAGTGATAAACTCTAATTACATCAAGCCGTGGCGGTTTTTAGAAGACGCTGACGATATAGTGCTCGAGCGAGTGCAAGACGCTGTAGAAAAACACGGCAGTGTAAAAGTGAATACCGTATTCAATGGCGAGTTTGCGACGAAAGATAAACGTGCTAATAAGAGCATAATTACAAAGAACAGCGAGATATATCGTTGCACCGATATGCGCGAGTGGTACGAGCGACACGTCGTCGAGCCTATCCTAGCATCGCTCGAAGAATTCCAGGAACAGCGGGTGAGCATTGTCGCGAATCCTCAATTTGGTAGTGAATGTGAATAAGCATAATCCAATGCACGCGGGATGTCACATTGAAGTGTCGCGAGAAATAGCGACGAAACGAGCGATGACCAATGTTTATTCGACGGACAATGCATGTTTCGCGTGGTTGGTGATCGCCGCTCTGTACTCCGCAGAAAGACATGTAAATAGGGAATCATCATACCCGCATTACACTGCAGTAGTAAATTTCGCGGGAATCGAATTTCCAATGACATTAAAAGACATTCCGAAATTCGAACGGTTGAACGCGGTGTCAGCGTCGAAAATAGATAAGTCTTTCTTCTGCCGCTCACCAATGACAAGAAGGAGAAGCATGTCAATCTCCTGTACCTACAACATTCACGCAACGACAACATTAGACACTTTGCATGGATAAAAATCTATCTCGCCTTTAAGATCACAAATTACTGGGAACGAGAACAGAAAATATTTTTATGATCGGTAAGTATATTAAAAACAGTAAAAAGAAATAGAAAAAATGATTTCTTTATTATTTGCAGATGCCTTCATTATTTCAATTTGTGCGAAAAATTGCAGTCGCACGAAGTGGACTGCCAGAAGATCAACAACTGCGCCATCCGACTACCGAGCGAGGACGACAAATGGCTCGAATTCGACAACTATAACAATCGAACGAGAACGAGTGCTGTTCATCGTCTACGCCGATCTGGAATGCATCTTACACAAGACGAAATCCGACAAGGAAGACGCGTCGTACGCGTATCAAGAGCATGACGCGTTTAGCATAGGCTACTACGTGCGATGTACGATGACGCGTTATCGTCGTATCACTTCCGTCGCGATGGAGATTGTATAGCGTGATTCGCGCGACAACTCAACGATTTGGCGCATCGCATGAAAAATATCGTATCCACTAAAGTGCCCTTGGACGTTATCTAAACAGCAATGGGAGGCATACCGTAGCGCGACGCGTTGTCACATCTGCGAGAAATCATTCGCACCTGACGACATGCGGGTCCGTGATCATTGTCATCTTACCGGTAGATACCGTGATCCAGCGCATTCGAATTGTAATTTAAATTATAAAAATTCGTTTTATATTCCAATCATATTTCACAATTTATCAGGCTACGACGCGCATTTTATAATTAAGGAAATTGCTACCGCGTACAATGGACATGTAGATATACTACCGATAAAGAAAAATATATTTCATTCACTAAACATGTCGATAGCACCAAAGACAAAAATGAAAAAAATTTTCAGAAAAATTGCGTAAAATTAAAATTCATTGATTCTTTCAAATTTTTAAATGTAAAATTACCTTGATAAATTAGCGTCGTATCTCGATAAAGATAAATTAAAAATTGTACGTTCCGAATTTCCAACAGATTTTATCAGATGAAGAATTTGAATTACTCACACGAAAAGGTGTCTTTCCGTACAAATACATTGATTGCGTCGAAAAATTACAGGACACACGCTTATCACCGCGCGAATTATTTTTCAGTTCGTTGACAGGCGATACAATATCCGAGAGCGATTACGCTCACGCCGTGAACATCTGAAAGCGATTCTTCATCCGAACACTCGGCGAGTGATCTGTACTTGAAAACTGATGTCTTGTTATTAGCAGACATTTTCGAAAATTTCCGCTATAATTGCATCGCGAGTTACTATCTCGATCCCGTGCACTATTATACATTGCTAGGTTTCACGTGAGACGCCATGCTAAAATATACACGCGTAAGATTCGAGTTGCTCACCGACATTGATATGGTCATGTTCATCGCAGTATACGCGGCGATCAGTCAATGCTCCGGCAGATACGCGCAGGCTAATAACAAGTACATGTGTTCGTTCGATCCATCGAAACCGTCATCGTACTTGATGTACTACGATGTGAATAATCTGTACGGATGGACGATGTGTATACCGAATTTCGGTGGGTCGAAGTCGCTGCGAACTTTGACGTGAGTACGATCGCTCCGGATTCACCTACCGGTTATATTCTCGAGGTCGATCTCGAATATCCGCAGCATCTACACGACCGACACACTGACCTACCTTTCTACCTAACGCGCGATAAACCGGCTGGCAAGCGCGAAGATAAACTTCTAGCGACATTGTACGATAAGTAGCGTTACGTCATCCATTACCGCAACTTACAGCAATGTACTCGTCACGGTCTTCGCGTAATAAAGATCCATTGAGTGCTACAATTCACTCAATCTCCATGGCTCTGCGATTACATTGAACTCAATACACAATTTAGAACGCTCGCGAAAAACGATTTCGAAAAAAATATCTATAAATTAATGAACAACGCGGTATGTTAAGACCATGGAGAATGTGCGCAACCACGTTGATGTAAAATTAATAACAAAATGGGACGGACGGTACGGCGCGGAGGCAATGATCACGAAACCAAATTTTCACAGCAGCAGCGTTTTTGCGGAAAATTTGATCGCCGTCAAAATGCGCAAACTCGAGGTGAAGTTCAACAAGCCGATTTATGTGGGTATGTGCATACTTGATATATCGAAAGTCTGTTTGTACGAATTTCACTACGAGTACATGTCACCGATGTATCGCGACAAATACAAGATCATGTACACCAACACGGATAGTCTCATTTACTATATAGAATGCGACGAGACTATGAAATGCGATATCGCTAGATTCGACACGAGCGATTATCCGGCAGACAACGTATACGGTATGCCTCTCGCGAACAAAAAAGTATTCGGCCTGATGAAGGATGAGAACAACGGTGTATTAATGACCAAATTTGTTGGACTTAGAGCGAAGATGTATGCGGTGAGAGTGGATGGCAAGAAGGACATTAAAAAGGCGTAAAGAATAACATTGTAGCGCGAACGATAACGTTCGACGATTACACGCGGTGTTTGAACGAAGAGATTGAAATGACTCGCCGTCAATCGTGTATACGATCTAAATTACACGATATCTGAATCGAAAATCGCTCTGAGTCCATACAACGACAAACGATATGTTGTACTGGACTCGACGTGGTTACCATGGGGGCATTGGCGGATATCTTTGTAATACAATATATGTATTATATGAACGAAGATGATGATGATGAGAGTAATAAAAAAAAACGTTTATATACTTACATTTATATATTTTTATATGAGAAAAAAATACACGAAAAATTTTATCAAATGACATTGTTTTTGTGCATGAATTGTGCGATCACATGAATTGGCGCGATTACGTATTTGTACGAGGGTAGGTTGAAAAGTAATGCCTCCACCTCAACAAAATCTTCTAGAATGGATAAAAAATTACCAAAAAATTACAGTAGGTAGAAAAATCTTTATTTAAAAACATCCCATGATTATTTCTCGACATAGTCGCCATTAACATTAATACATTTATGTAACCGATGTATCCATTTGTCCATCCCGTCAACGAAAAATTGGGGCTCTTTATTCCGACACCAAGCATTCACAAATTCTTGAACTTCATTGTCCGAGTCGAAATGATGTCCCTTAAGGTCATCTTTTAGTAGTGGAAATTAGTCAAAATTTAGTAGTGGAAAGTAGTCAAAATTTCCTTGCACAAGTCTCTTCTTCTTCATTTCGTCTGTGAGCATCCTTGGGACCCATCTCGCGCAAATCTTTCGATACTCGAGCTCATTACTGATAATATGATTCACTCTTTCTTTAGAAATACCCACGATACGAGCAATTTTATGCTGCGTAATCCTTTTTTTTTCATGAATCGTCAATCTTTTGGACATTGCCATCTGTCACCGCAGTTTTCGGACGACCAGATCTCGATAAATCAGAAATTTTAAGCGAACCACTATTAACTTTTTTCGCATTCACAACCCATCTTCGAACATTGCTAATATCAATCGTTTCGTCACCGTAAACATTTTTTAAACGAGCATAAATCTCTTTAGGTTCGCACCCTTCTGCGACGAGGAACTCGATAACTGCGCGTTGCTTTAACCTAACCTCCATACTGCTTTTCGTTTCCATGATAATAAAATATGAACGCGTGCTCGTACCAACACGGAACTTGACATACTGATTCTAGATAGATGTCACAACGAGACGCAACGAACTATACCGGTTTCCCCCACCTCCTTTTTTTTTTAAAGCATTGGAGGCATTACTTTTCAACCTACCCTCGTACTTGTTACTCAATAATCGGTTCTGTGAATGATGCTTGTGTTTGTGCGCATTCGTCGCCAGCATGCTCTTGTACTTGTTCATATCGTCTTCCGTGTAAAGGAGATCATCGGGAATTCTCTTGAAAATTAACTCGTAAAGACCGGGTGAACGTATGTTCCGGCGTATCGTACGCCGTCGATAATTATGTTATCCGCATCATCCACGTCGAAACGTTTATTGCCAAACATCAATCCATCCTTATGTAGGTAAACACCGTATACATAATCTATACCACTCTTCTGTTTATCTCGCGCTCCCCTCAGGATAGCCTCAACGTACTTTTGATCCAGCAGACCCAAGCCGGCTTACAACGCCTCTCGACCTTCTGACGTTTGTAACCGATTTTGAACCTTTGTTGCTAGCGAATCGTCCGTCGTTTCGAAAACGTTATCCAATGATTCTATCGTTGGTACGATCATACGCGGAGTGAAGGTACAGGGTATACTGTACACGATCGTGCGATCGATCATCGAATTTATCCAGAGTCGCGGAACGCTCGAACGTCTTACTCGCTTTCTCTCCCTCTTTCTCCTCCTCCTTCTCCTTCTCCTCTTCTTCTTCCTTCCTCTTAGAGGCTGACGCTCCATCATCATCGCGCAATCGCGCACCGGGGTTGTAAACGATCTGTCGCAGCGGTTTGATAATAGCTTAAAATGTCTGTTCAATGCCATGTCCTCCTCGATTCTATCGATTTTCAGAGCGCGATGTTTCTTGCGGATCGACTCGCTCGTCTTCTCGATCTCCCTCGCGATTTTTTCACGCTCGCGTACATCAGCCATGTTCGTCTCTGGCGAAGTATCGACAACGACTAGTCATGCTACAGTATCGCGAACTCGTTAAATCCCTTTCTGTATCTCCCGTCTTTAAGCACACTTGTCTATTACTAAAAATCCATATTTTTTTTGCCAACAGTCACGACACAACGCGCAAAATTCGTCGTAGAACATGTCGGTGTTCACATGATCATTGTAAACGTGTTTTAAGTTGATACAATCCTGCATTTGAACAGGATCAGCAGATTCGCATTATCGCGTATCAGATGTTTAGGTATCCTCGCGTACGTCTGACAGAGATAGAACCAGTCAACATTCGCGTGGCGACTCATCGAAAAGTATTCTCTCACCGCATCCTGCTTGTCGCATGCCATGTCATCAAAGATAAAAATAGAATTTGGGCGCGCCTCGTTCGGTGGAACGACGTCGCTGTTGTTGGAAAACGTCAACACAATCTTTGCTGTACATATTAACGTATCGAGATCAACTGATCACTTCACAAATGCAAAGTCATTAAATCCTTTTCTGTATCATTATCGCCCATCGATAAGCGAACCGTGCGGACTTTCTATCAGGCTTATCAATTCTTGCCGCAATTTGACAGTCCGCAGACGACAGCACGTATAGATGCCAATAGCAAGTCGCAATGCTTTCGCGTCTTTTTATTGGTTTGCATTTTGTCCTCAAGATTCGTCACTTTGCTTGCCCGTGATTAGCACACGAACCACCTATTTTCTCTTTCCACAAAAAACGATATTGCGAGCAGATCTATTTATAGAGCTGTGTAGAGTAAAATCGATCAGTAATTCAAATGTTTTTCGTCGTGTCGGATAGTCTGCACAGTTTAATCTTAAAAGAACTGGAATACATACCAAAAATTATACTGCTGCGAGAGTTTGAAAATTGCATAGATCTGTTGTGGGATAGATTACCTGAACATATACGAGCAGATTCAGAGGTACGACGATACCGTCGGTGCCTGAAGCATTACAATTTACCGAGTCATTAAACGCATATCCACGGTCCGGCGCCTTTGATAAAGAATTGCAGCGAATGTCGTCGAGAGGCTTATTAAATCGTGCGATAAACGCACTTCCTTTCGAACTACATATTCCAGAATATCAGTTTTACAGTCCGGGAATGCGATTGAAGAAGCGATTGGCTTGAGGTGATCAAGGAATTAATTCATTAGATGCTACGTGTCACGAGCACGACAGCGTATTCGCATAGCAACGATCTCGCTGAACAACACGCGGCTGACAATATACTCGCCGAGAAAGCGCGGAAACGCATTACCGCGAGTAATTCCACTCTCAGAGAGAGAAAGAGCAGCCACAGCAGTTTGGACAGCTATGAAGGCCAAAAAGAAGATTGATATAGGTTTGAAAATAATTGGTATAGATTTGAAAAAGAAGATCAAGCGGATACTTCCGACAGCGAAACGCGGTGTCCTGCCATTTCTACCGCTACTCGGCATTCTCGGGTCATTGGTCCGTGGCGCGGCGGGAGTCGCCATGGCAGTAAACAATAACAAAGCGGCTTAACTGGAAGAACTGCAACGTCATAATCGTACCATGGAAGGCCGCAGCATTTATCTCACTGCCTATATATGCGGAAGGTATCGCGCATAGAAAAAAAAAACCATCAATTAAAAATGCCAAGGGTTGTAACTACCGATGTGCAATTGCAACAAATCGTATTGCTTGCAAATCGTATTCCATATTTTAGAGGCATCTTTATGCGTACATTATCGATCGAAGAAATACGTCAAAACGAGAGCAATATCATAAATTTGGATAATGCCGAGGAACTTGGTACGCATTGGGTAGCGTATGTACTTTGAAAGTTTCAGCAAGCTTCGACCGCCGAAGAAATTTGAATGGTATCTGGCAAACACTGTAATCGAGTACAATCGCATGCCTCATCAACGTTACAGTCAGACCAATTGCGGGCTACTTTGTCTATAGTTTCTACACGAAAGTTTATTCAGTTATTTCATGTATTACATGGGCTGAAAAGTCCCGGGATTTTTCAATAGGTGATGCCACTAGAAAATGAACATGATTCATTTCAAGAGATTCATCTGTCACTAGTTTATATATGAAGTTTCATGACATTTCGTTCATTCGTTTACAAGCTACAGTCGTTTAAGTGGCGTTACTTTCACCTTCGTAAAAAAAATGGAAAAACAGGAATATCGCATCTTGATCAAACATTGTTTTTTGATGGGAAAAACTTCTGAACAATCATTGAAATGGTTGCAGAAATGTTATCCCACATCTGCTCCTTCGAGAACAACAGTTTATCGATGGTTTAGTGAATTTAAAATGGGTCGTACAAGCACCGAAGACGCACCTCGCTCTGGAAGGCCAAAAGAGGCTACGAATGCGGAAATCGCAAAGCAAGTGCATCGAATCGTTTTGAGTGATCGTAAAATGAAGTTGCGCGAGTTAACTGAGGCCGTGGGCATCTCAAAAGAACGGGCGGGATACATTTTGCACGATGTTTTGGAGATGAAAAAGCTATCGGCACGATGGGTGCCGCGTTTGCTGACCATCGATCAAAAACAGCAGCGCGTTGATGATTCAACGATCGGTTTGGCGTTGTTGTAGCGTAATCGAGGACTTTTTTCGACGTTTTGTGATGATGGATGAAACATGGGTCCATTACCATACGCCTGAGTCCAATAGGCAGTCTGCAGAGTGGCTGAAAAGCCACGAAAGCCGACCAAAGCGGCCAAAAGACCAACGCTCGGCCGGGAAGGTTATGGTTTTCCGTTTTTTGGGATGCGCATGGCATAATCTTCATCGATTACCTGCAGAAGGGAAGAACAATTACGGGAGAGTATTATGCAGTGCTATTGGACAAACTGAACGACGAAATAAAGAAAAAAACGGCCCCATATGGCGAAGAAAAAAGTTCTGTACCATCACGATAACGCACCGTCACACACGTCCTTGAAAGCGATGGTCAAATTGGACCAATTACGATTCGAATTGATTGCTCACCCACCGTATTCTCCAGACTTGGCTCCCAGCAACTATTATCTGTTCACAAACCTCAAGCGGTGGATCCAGGGAAAGAGATTCACATCGAATGAGGAAGTCATCGCGGAAACCGAGGCGTATTTCGAAGGCTTGGATGTTTCGTACTACAGAAAGGACATCGAAATGTTGGAAAATCGCTATACCAAGTGTATCGCCCTCGAAGGCAACTATGTTGAGGAATAAATATAACTTTGCACAAGAAACGCTTGTTTTCATTAAAAATCCCGGGACTTTTCAGCCCATGTAGTATTGTTTCAGCCCTTATTATATGCGATTATTCATGCAGAAATAAAAATTTTTATTCTGTCGAATTATATTATTATTTTAGAGATTGCGATAATATAGTCGCGCGCGATGGTATCACGCGTAATAACGCGCGCGTAATACGATGTTGCGAAGAAGAAACGAATGATTAGATACAGAGATATTTTTTATTCTAGATATTTATGCCATACTTACTATTTATACTTACCGTATTTCCTTCACAGCTTCCTAATAATTCCTGTTTCGAATCATTTTCACAATTGATTAGACCTAAAGATCTTAAGTCTATCGCAGTAACATTATGATACGGTTGCGCGTGATGTGACATAATGCCACTGTGGTTAGAAGGAGAGATGGGAAAATAAATATTATATATATATATATATATATATATATAGATTAACACATATAAAAAATAAGAGCATAAAAAACCACAGCACAAGTTATAGTTTATGATATTTAATTATTATTACATTCATTAAAACATTAAACGTTTCGGCCACAATCTGGCCATCTTCAGTAATTCAATAATATTCTTAAAACGCAGAGTTACATCTAGTTGACATTAAATTCAACAGTCGAGAGTTGTAATTAAATAAACATGTTCTTTTGTATGTGAAGATGCTTCATGCAGTAATGTTACACGGTCAATTGTCATATCAAGAAAAGTGTAGAACAAGAATTTCCTGATTCTAAATGAAATTATATATATTAAAATCTTCTAGTCAGAATATAAAGAAAAAGAATCATTACCTGTTTTACAGCAAAAAAACCAAACGATGAATCTCGAATATTTCTTTTACACAGTTAGAATTTTGTCGTGACATTATGTGTTGTTATTTGTCCTATCATATATTTTACCACTGTTTATATATCTGAGTCAAAATTTTTAGAAAGTTCTAGAATTGTTTATTAACAGAAAGAGACATCCTTTTTTAGAAGAGGAAAATAAACCTCAGGCAAACCTTCCGTGTCACTTTGCTTATTGATACCACTTGATTGTTTTTTTATATGTATCATTTCCGAAATTCTTCTTTTCGCTAAAGATTGTTCTCTATCTAAAATTCTTATATTATCCCAATCTAATTCATGCATCTCATTCATACGGTGACGTGAGACCACAGAAATTTCGGAAGAAGGTTTTCTTATATCAGCCTTATGTTCTTTAATCCGAGTTTTTAATTTCCTTTTGGTTTGGCCAACATAAGAAGATTCACAGTTTAAGCAATTAATTTTATAAACTACTCCGCATTGGTCATCCTTAGGCAAAGCATCCTTTCCTGTCTTAATAAATGTATTCAATTTATTCATTGGTTTATAAGCTATATTAAAACCGTACATATGAGAAAGTTTTTTAAATTTTTCCGAAACTTTGCCCAAATATGGTAACGTGAAAAATTTTTTAGAAGTAACATTAGAGTCACATTCATTATTAATTTCTTTAAGATTTTTATCTAAATTAGTTCTGTTTTCCAACGTTTTAATTCTATTATTTATTGTAGAAAATATAAACTTTAAAGGATAACCATTACTCAGAAACGTGTGAATTAATTCAGAGATGTTTTTTTCATGAAATATAGGATGGGATAAGAATAGAATTCTATCAAATTGCTCAATAATAACTCCCCTTTTATGTTCTAACGGATGATTCGAAAAATAATTCAGATATCTCCCAGAATTGGTGGGTTTTTTATAAATATCGAAGATGATATTTCCTTCCTGTCTCATTAATTTAACATCTAGGAAATGTATGCCGTTATCATCGCCAAAGTCCACAGTAAATTTAAGCCTTTCGTGATATGAGTTAAACAATTCTAGAACTCCTTCAATTTTTTCTTTGTGTATAGCTAATAAAATATCGTTCACATAACGAAAATAAAACGATAAATTAATGTTATTCTTGGTAATGATTTCTTGTTCAAAATCTTGTAAAACAATGTTCGCCAGTATGGGGGACAAAGGAGAACCCATTGGCATGCCAAAAATCTGTTTAAATATTTTATTATCAAAACTAAAAAATGTAGAATTAATTATAATCATAATAGCTTTGATAAATTCATGTAAAGGAATCGAAGTCTTATTCTCCATAAGATTCCACCTGCGTTCAATGCTTTTTGATACTAATTCGGTCGGAATATTCGTGTACATGGAGACCACGTCAAATGATATAATACTAAAATTTGTATCAATTGCTTTTCCATTGAGTTTATTTACTAAATCAAAGCTGTTTTTAACGAAACTGAAATTTTTTATATTATTATTATCAATGATTTCCTTTAAGAAAGTCGCCAGTGGATAAAAAGCACTATTAATACAACTGACAATCAATCTCAAAGGGTGACCTTCTTTGTGAATTTTTGGCAAACCGTAAGATCTCGGAAGTTCGCCGTCCGAAACGTACACTTTTCTATATAAATTAGAATCAATGTACCCCTTATTTTTCCAATTTTTTAATAATTTACCAATTTCAACAGTTATTTTCTTCGTGGGATCTTTTTTGATTGACTCGTATGTAGTATGATCCTTAAGAATTTCATACATTTTTTCTTTATAGCTATCACGACTCATAATTACGGTGGTATTCCCTTTATCAGCTCTAGTAATCAAAATATCAGGATTCTCTGAGATGAATCGCTTAACCTCTCTTACACCTTCGTATAAAATTGAATTTTCACACGATTTACTATTACAATTCTTAATAGCTTTAAGAATTTGGACAGTTTCATTCCTAACATTTTTTCGCGTTTCATCATCAGCCCTGAAAAGATTATATTCCACGTGTTTGATGAACTCACGTGTGATACCATCCTTACTAACCACGTTATTAGGCAAATTAAACTGTTGACCTAATTGTAGTAAGGCTAAGGCTTTATCTGAAACTTTAGCATTGCTCAGATTTATCAGCCATTGTTTATTAATATTACTTATATCGAAATTGCTATTAAAACTTTCAGGAGTGATATTAATCTTGTATGATGAATGAATTTTGTCAGGATTCATGATTTTATTAGAAACTATATTCAATTTTAAAGGTGCACAAGAAGTATCACAATTCATCTCAGAGGTCACACATTTCGTAATATTATAATTAATACGTTTTATATTCGCAATTTCTTGGCGAATGTATTTAGCCCGCAAATTAGAGATTTTTTTACCGATTCTAACTTGTTCCTTTTGCCACATAATGTCAAAGTTAAATTCCTGTCTTCGAAAGAAAGAATAAGATATATTATTCGGTAGAATTTTTTCAATTTTTCTGCACATGTTGAATAATTCCGATTTTGTTTGCCCAAGATGTTTATAGGCGTCTTGTAATTCTACTCTTAAATATTTAAAAATAAAATTATATTTAAGTTTATCAATTCTTTCTTTCGAAGAATGGAATAGCTTATTACTATCATTTCGTGTAAATTTATACATATGAATGGGAACTAGACGTTCCTTTATACATGTTTTTAAGAATTGAATTTGTATTCTTGTATAAATATTAGCTCTATGAATTTTTACACATTTCTTCAGAAGCAAAAAGTTTGGATCACACGTATGTTTGCTTCTGAAGAAATGTGTAAAAATTCATAGAGCTAATATTTATACAAGAATACAAATTCAATTCTTAAAAACATGTATAAAGGAACGTCTAGTTCCCATTCATATGTATAAATTTACACGAAATGATAGTAATAAGCTATTCCATTCTTCGAAAGAAAGAATTGATAAACTTAAATATAATTTTATTTTTAAATATTTAAGAGTAGAATTACAAGACGCCTATAAACATCTTGGGCAAACAAAATCGGAATTATTCAACATGTGCAGAAAAATTGAAAAAATTCTACCGAATAATATATCTTATTCTTTCTTTCGAAGACAGGAATTTAACTTTGACATTATGTGGCAAAAGGAACAAGTTAGAATCGGTAAAAAAATCTCTAATTTGCGGGCTAAATACATTCGCCAAGAAATTGCGAATATAAAACGTATTAATTATAATATTACGAAATGTGTGACCTCTGAGATGAATTGTGATACTTCTTGTGCACCTTTAAAATTGAATATAGTTTCTAATAAAATCATGAATCCTGACAAAATTCATTCATCATACAAGATTAATATCACTCCTGAAAGTTTTAATAGCAATTTCGATATAAGTAATATTAATAAACAATGGCTGATAAATCTGAGCAATGCTAAAGTTTCAGATAAAGCCTTAGCCTTACTACAATTAGGTCAACAGTTTAATTTGCCTAATAACGTGGTTAGTAAGGATGGTATCACACGTGAGTTCATCAAACACGTGGAATATAATCTTTTCAGGGCTGATGATGAAACGCGAAAAAATGTTAGGAATGAAACTGTCCAAATTCTTAAAGCTATTAAGAATTGTAATAGTAAATCGTGTGAAAATTCAATTTTATACGAAGGTGTAAGAGAGGTTAAGCGATTCATCTCAGAGAATCCTGATATTTTGATTACTAGAGCTGATAAAGGGAATACCACCGTAATTATGAGTCGTGATAGCTATAAAGAAAAAATGTATGAAATTCTTAAGGATCATACTACATACGAGTCAATCAAAAAAGATCCCACGAAGAAAATAACTGTTGAAATTGGTAAATTATTAAAAAATTGGAAAAATAAGGGGTACATTGATTCTAATTTATATAAAAAATTGTACGTTTCGGACGGCGAACTTCCGAGATCTTACGGTTTGCCAAAAATTCACAAAGAAGGTCACCCTTTGAGATTGATTGTCAGTTGTATTAATAGTGCTTTTTATCCACTGGCGACTTTCTTAAAGGAAATCATTGATAATAATAATATAAAAAATTTCAGTTTCGTTAAAAACAGCTTTGATTTAGTAAATAAACTCAATGGAAAAGCAATTGATACAAATTTTAGTATTATATCATTTGACGTGGTCTCCATGTACACGAATATTCCGACCGAATTAGTATCAAAAAGCATTGAACGCAGGTGGAATCTTATGGAGAATAAGACTTCGATTCCTTTACATGAATTTATCAAAGCTATTATGATTATAATTAATTCTACATTTTTTAGTTTTGATAATAAAATATTTAAACAGATTTTTGGCATGCCAATGGGTTCTCCTTTGTCCCCCATACTGGCGAACATTGTTTTACAAGATTTTGAACAAGAAATCATTACCAAGAATAACATTAATTTATCGTTTTATTTTCGTTATGTGGACGATATTTTATTAGCTATACACAAAGAAAAAATTGAAGGAGTTCTAGAATTGTTTAACTCATATCACGAAAGGTTTAAATTTACTGTGGACTTTGGCGATGATAACGGCATACATTTCCTAGATGTTAAATTAATGAGACAGGAAGGAAATATCATCTCCGATATTTATAAAAAACCCACCAATTCTGGGAGATATCTGAATTATTTTTCGAATCATCCGTTAGAACATAAAAGGGGAGTTATTATTGGGCAATTTGATAGAATTCTATTCTTATCCCATCCTATATTTCATGAAAAAAACATCTCTGAATTAATTCACACGTTTCTGAGTAATGGTTATCCTTTAAAGTTTATATTTTCTACAATAAATAATAGAATTAAAACGTTGGAAAACAGAACTAATTTAGATAAAAATCTTAAAGAAATTAATAATGAATGTGACTCTAATGTTACTTCTAAAAAATTTTTCACGTTACCATATTTGGGCAAAGTTTCGGAAAAATTTAAAAAACTTTCTCATATGTACGGTTTTAATATAGCTTATAAACCAATGAATAAATTGAATACATTTATTAAGACAGGAAAGGATGCTTTGCCTAAGGATGACCAATGCGGAGTAGTTTATAAAATTAATTGCTTAAACTGTGAATCTTCTTATGTTGGCCAAACCAAAAGGAAATTAAAAACTCGGATTAAAGAACATAAGGCTGATATAAGAAAACCTTCTTCCGAAATTTCTGTGGTCTCACGTCACCGTATGAATGAGATGCATGAATTAGATTGGGATAATATAAGAATTTTAGATAGAGAACAATCTTTAGCGAAAAGAAGAATTTCGGAAATGATACATATAAAAAAACAATCAAGTGGTATCAATAAGCAAAGTGACACGGAAGGTTTGCCTGAGGTTTATTTTCCTCTTCTAAAAAAGGATGTCTCTTTCTGTTAATAAACAATTCTAGAACTTTCTAAAAATTTTGACTCAGATATATAAACAGTGGTAAAATATATGATAGGACAAATAACAACACATAATGTCACGACAAAATTCTAACTGTGTAAAAGAAATATTCGAGATTCATCGTTTGGTTTTTTTTGCTGTAAAACAGGTAATGATTCTTTTTCTTTATATTCTGACTAGAAGATTTTAATATATATAATTTCATTTAGAATCAGGAAATTCTTGTTCTACACTTTTCTTGATATGACAATTGACCGTGTAACATTACTGCATGAAGCATCTTCACATACAAAAGAACATGTTTATTTAATTACAACTCTCGACTGTTGAATTTAATGTCAACTAGATGTAACTCTGCGTTTTAAGAATATTATTGAATTACTGAAGATGGCCAGATTGTGGCCGAAACGTTTAATGTTTTAATGAATGTAATAATAATTAAATATCACAAACTATAACTTGTGCTGTGGTTTTTTATGCTCTTATTTTTTATATGTGTTAATATTAGAACCACGTTAGTTTTAAAATATATATAGATTAATTTACCTTAATATTTATTCTCGTGGCATTATGTCACATCGCGCGCAACCATATCATAATGTTACTACGATAGACTTAAGATCTTTAAGTCTAATCAATTGTGAAAATGATTCTAACCAGGAATTATTAGGAAGCTATAAAGCAAATACGATAAATATATATATATATATATATATATATATATATATATATATATGTATACATACATATATATATATATATATATGTATATACATACATATATATATACAAGTATATATTAGGTGTTGGAATTAATTCGTAGCGTTTTACAAGTGATGGGAAGTACTTTCATTAATGTATTTTTTAATGCTCATGTGAAATAAATAACATTCTTTCATTAAAAACGCTACGAATTAATTCCAACACCTAATATATAAGAGTATGTATATGTATATGTATATTTATTTTAATTTTTATCTGTATACATATATATATATATATATTGGATTGGAAGTAATTGCGTTTTTTTAACTCAAAGTTGCATGTACAATATCTTCATCAATAATGAATGAAATTTAAATTTAAAAAAAGATTTTAAAATTTGAAATCTCTACTTTTAAAAACTTATCATATTTTTTAAGTTTATATAAATTTGATAATTTTTACAAAAACTACGAGCTGAAAAATACGAAAAATTTTCTTCTCACTTCGTGAGTTTGTAACGTACTTAAAACAAATTTAAGAAAATTTTCGACCTATCGTGAAAGCTTGATACTTTTACTATAAAATCGTTTTTTTTTAATTTCTACGATTTTTGGTTACTGAATTATCGTGGATTAAATAAAAGGATCATTTTGACTTTAATTGCTCATAACTCCATTAAAAATTGTCGTATCGCAATTTAAAAAAGAGATTCTTAAAACTAAAACTTTACTTTATCAAGATATATTTATATTGGTTGATAAGAAAGTAATTGCAGTTTTGACTGATAGATGACTTTTAAAAAAACGCAAATATTTTCTTGCCAACCCAATATATGTACATGTATATATTATTGTATTTTTTCATCTATATATATATATATATATATATATATAAATTTTTATAATAATTTACGATGTTCGCTGTCGCTATCTCACAAAAGCGATATCATCATCGGGATCTTCATCCAGATTCCTTCTCCTTTTGAAGCTATTGTTAATATCGTTTATATTCCCCTCCAATCTGTGCGTCCTCTCCATTA
Organism: Acromyrmex echinatior; assembly: GCF_024713525.1. Lineage (NCBI taxonomy): Eukaryota > Metazoa > Arthropoda > Insecta > Hymenoptera > Formicidae > Acromyrmex > Acromyrmex echinatior. The sequence goes on along the minus strand of NC_141858.1, from coordinate 1,772,073 downwards.
AATCATCGAATAATCGGTTCATTCTAGTGATGATGTCAGCGGTGCTAAGTCTGGAAAAGAATAAAAATATAAAATTAACGTACTTATAGCGAGGCATGCGAAGTAACATCTCGGAACTGTTCTTATCGTTTAAAATAACTTTAGAAAATTAGCACCATATATATATATATATATATATATATATATATATATATATATATTTATATATTAATTTTTTTCTCCTCTCAAAATAAAGAATAAAAGCAAATTACTGAAATGAAACAAAATTTGATAATCAAGACGTGAAAAATTATATATGTAAATCCTATTAATATAATAATTACTTACGTTTCTCTTATCAACTCATCATCATCGCCAATATCCAACTCAATTCTTAACCCATCAGATTATTCGACGGTTCCGTCTGCTGTCTAGTACACCCTCATTAAAATTAGTCGTTTTCTCCGTCAACAAACATGCTTGCATTGTATCACCCCACTCAACAAAATTATTGATGTTGGCATCTTCATTATAAAAATCTTGCACAGATTAATAGACTGATCGATAGGTCAATCGACAAACAGACTGACAGACTGATTGACCGTGGGGGCTGAGCGAGAATTTATATAGTAAAGATGTTCATGGAACATGATACCATTCCGAGAAAAGAACAATGCCTTGATCAAAATTTACATTTCAGCCGAAAATTATATCACGCGATCGAACGATCTCATGAATAAATTTCAGCATTTTTATCAGTTATAATTAAATCAATGCGTTGTATCAGCAGATAAAAGTACAACGCTCCGGGCAAAAGTTTATACCTTAGCTGAAAAATATATCACGTGTTCGAACGATTCCATGAATAAACTACAGCATTTATCAGATACAATTAGATCATCAATTATTAGATTGCCATAATCAATATACCAGTGGCAAAAAATATACTGCCTCCAATAAAAACGTATGCTTCAACAAAAATATACGAAAAGACGTCGAAAGATTCCATCTCAGTCGCAGTCTTGCAGTACTTCGCATTAAAGTGCAATTAAATATGTATATATATCTATTGAATAGCTATCGGACTAATATTTACCAGCTATCAGACTGATATTGAACAGCTATCGGATTGATTTTTAACAGCTATAAATAGCTATCAGACTGATATCAGACTGTTATTAGTCCATTTTCAACTCCATCTGCTCTCTCTCTCTCTCTCTCTCTCTCTCTCTCTATATATATATATATATATATATATATATGCGAGGGTAAATAAATATCCGTGTTTCAAGACAGGCGACGTTGCTGATGCAAGTTGGCATTACCATCGTGTACTATCATCTTTCAAACGACGCCATACAAAATTTTAGAATGATTCATGCAATAGTGATTTGACAGCAATTCGTAATGAGCGTATTTGATTCTCGATAAGAGAAAAAAACCAATATCAATTCGTGATTCGTTTCTTATTTTTGGATGGAAAAACGTGCGAAGAAATAAAAACGAAGTTGGGTACCCTCTATGGGAACTCTTCACCATCTATGACAACTGTCAGATATTGATTCAACGAATTCAAACGTGGTCGTTCGTCTGTTTTTAATGAGGAGCGCCCAAGCCGCCCGGCAGACGTGGTTACTGACGAAATCGTTGAAAAAGTCTACGACATGATTCTCGCTAATCGCCGAACGAAAGTGCAGGAAGTAGCAGAGGCCGTAGGCGTGTCATACAGAACGGCATTCAATATTTTGCATGATAACTTGGAAATGCTGTCGGCCCGATGAGTGCCGCGATCAGGACAATGCACCGGCTCACTCCTCCGCAGTCGCCAAATTGGTCGAATTGTGCTACGAATTGTTGCCGCATCCACCGAACTCTCCGGATTTAGCTCCTTGTGACTTCTTCTTATTTCCAAACTTGAAAAAATGGCTCGGTAGAAAGAAATTCACGTCGAATGAGGAGGTCCTCACCGAAGAGGCTTGTTTGTCAGAATTCGACAAATCGTATTTTTCTGAGGAGTTAAAAAAATGGCAGAAGCATTGGGAAAAGTGTATCCTTCTAAAAGGAGATTACATTAAAAAATAAAAAAAATTTTTGTGAAAAACTTGCGTCTTCATTACTAACATAAGTACTTATTAATTTGGCCTCGTATATATATATATATATATATATATATATATATATACATATATATATATTTATTCACATGTCTACTGGTAGGGTAGCGGAAATAAAAACATATTAATGCGAGATAACATACATTTTATTTAAAAATCTTACAATTCTTCCTGGCGTCGCAACCACCAGTTAAATATTTTAAGTACATTTTGCAAAGCACTATTCTTTGCATGTTTTTCACATCGTATAGTATTACAATCCAGATTAGATAAAGATTCCATGTCTTCGTAAACTGCATCCAAGGTCTCGATGCGTTCTCGCTCATCGTCTAGAAGCAAGTTCTACAGTCACGTTTGTTCCTCATGTTCCTTGACGTACATGATAGCATTATCTTCAAATACCGCAGCCAGGCGTGATCAGGCGTTTCACCTCGCTGTACGGGATCATTCCGTCCTCCCATCACAATCCATGGTGATAAGTATTCAACCAGCAAACGCAAGATCTGTCAGATCTTATCGAAAATTTCCATGGACTCGTAAAAATATAATGTGTGAGAACGGTCCCCTGTTTCAGCAACACTACTTTTTAACGATAAATTTCTTGTTAACGAATCCTTGCAGATCCACAAACGTTGATATGACCATGACGAGAAATTCTTCAAGACTGTGTTACATCCCGGTTTTTCTCTCCCTTTTAAAGTTTTAAATACCTGCTGACCTTGCAATTTACATAAACTTACGAACTATGAACTCGATTACGTCCACAGTGGTGCTCTTGACGGATTCATTTTGTCGCGAGCAATCAATGACTGCAAAAGGCCCTTTCTCAATAAACGAGAGCAGCGTTTCGAAACAGTTGATTACATAATATGCTTTACGAAAACGTTCGCACATATCAAACAGGATGGCGTATTTCTTTTTGCCAAAATTCAGATTTAGATCGTCGTACAGATAAAATTGTGAATTTAGATATACCTTCACATTACTCAAATTACAATCGTCGAACACGCTAACATCTCGTGACATGACATTCTTTCGACCGGTCTGCAGAACAAAGATGATATATCGCGGCTTCTCAAGTTGAGTCGCCGTTTTGACAGTGAATGCTTGGTCGTATTCTGTGACACAGGATATTCGTATAGATTCCACGAGCGAAAATTCATGCTCAGATCACAACCGCTTTCCAATGTTCGCAGCATTGATAATTTATTGATCTCGTTTAACGCAACGTGAAGCATCCGCCACTGCACTTTGAATAATTCAATCTCAGGCTCCGTCACAGGATTTCCCACCAAGCAATTGTAATCGTTACACGATCATATCAAAATCAATTCATGGCAAGAGTTGATGATCACACGTTTATAATCCTCGCAAAAGCTCAAAATTTCTAATGAATTTTTTTGTCCGCGACACTATCTCCAGATGTTTTCAGATTGCAGCGCTCGCTGATCATATACATCACTAGCGCTCCTTGCGTAAAGAATGTCAGAAGGACACGAAAGGAATGTGTGAAATGCGATCGATGATGACGACGTATCTTAATCTGAAAAAGTTGAAATTTTGCGTCGCAATATCTCCACTTGGGTACGTAGAGAAAAAATAAAAATACTTATATTTCGAGCGGTTGCAATCGATTGAGCACATTTAGAACTTGATAGATTTAGTTTCCCTTATTGAGTTTCCGATAAGCTCGATCTGACGCAACTTGCCGATTCGCGTAAAGGAGGCATGTACGTGTCTCGCGCCATAGCTTAGTGCTTTCTTTTTCTTCTTTTTGATTAATGGCTCCCGCCTCCCGAAATAATAAACGGAGGTCAATACGGCCAGAATCACGTCCTAATGAGATATATAAAAGCAAAAAATGATGCAAAAATGATACAATGCCCGCGAAAATGGCGAAGCCCGCATGGACACCGGGCGCCTGCGTCTACAGCGTCGTCACGCCACACGGACGCGCATTAGGACGAACGAAGTCCCAAAATCACGGGACAGCTGCGAGAGGTTCAATGCTCAGTCAAAGTCGGCAATACTTTCAAAAATATGTAAACTTGTAACACTCGAGCTGAAACGCGTTCCCCACGGTCGAATGGTTCTTCGGAACTCATAGTCGAGTTAACGCCGAGACTACCAGTGTCTCCAGATACCGCGTTCATAAACTTCATTCGCAAGAATTCAGCGTAGTCAAATGCAAGATCAGAATGTTAGAGATCCACAATCAATTCTATATTTCTCTTTTTGTTCATAATTTCTTTTCTGAAATAAGTAACAGTTATGAATAAACATATAATTAAATATATAATTATTGAAATTATACGTGGACTTTTAAAAGTTTTAAACCAACAACTGTACGAAAAATATCGAATCAGTTTATTCAATTGACAAATAAGAAAAGAAAAAATTTCTGAATAAAAATTCTGATAATGAAAAATTCTGAAAGTGGAATAATCAGACAGTCGACATATCTAAAAAAATTTATTACAAACTTATTACAAACAAATAATACAAGTGCACATTACTTATATTTATATTTTGTTACTTTATATTTTGATGTCGCAATTTATTTCAAAATTAAAAAAAAAACAATTTTTTATCAAATATCATCGCGGACTCCTCGGTATCTTTAGGTTGAATAAATTAATAATCCAATGAGTGAATAAGAACATATGGTATTTATTACATTCTGAAAAATAAGAAAATTGTTAAAAGTGACATACGCCACATTTAATCAAATTTTATTTTGTTTTAAATAACATGTTAATATACAAATCTCTATATATATATATGGATATATATATATGTATATATAAGGATGTTTCAGACCACCTGTCCACTCTTTTTATCTCCACAGGATAAGATCTAATCAAAAATATGTTCAGACCAAAGTTGTGGGATTTAAATCTATTTATTTATAATTTGACCTTGGATGCCAAAGTCAGATCAAGGTCAAATTGATTTTTTTTAATGAAATACCCTATTTTTTATTCTAGAATCTAATAACCAATGTTAAGAGCTTTCCAAAACCCTATAATAAAGTATCTTTTGATTAAGTAAATCTCAAGTTATGAAGATTAAAAGTTACAGTACTGCCGATATTAACATTACCCAGGTGTATTGCGTGGAGATTGCGATCGGATTTACATCTTTTGTGTGTGTGTGTGTGTGTGTGTGTGTGTGTGTGTGTGTCCAGCGGCAGTTTCCGAGACTTTTTTCAAATTGTATTTGCAGATTTTAGGATATTTGGCATTTTTCAGAACTGTCCTGCGGCCAAAAATTTTATGTCCTGCGGCAGGTTCCTGGAATCTGCCATATGAATACAATGGCAGATTCCAGATCTGAACATTTAAATGTACATTCAAATGTATATACATTTGGTTGTACAAACTCGGAATGTGCCATACGCATATATTATGGCAGATTTCGGATCTGTACATCGAAATGTACATATAATACAATCGGTCACTAAAAAGTTTTAACACTTTTTCTTCGATGAATTTTGCAACCATTTTATGATTCGTCACGCTGATTGGATTAATCAGCGCGACGAATAATAAAACGGTTACAAAACTGTTGAACCCAACCATTTACTCGGTGAGCAATCGGAATTCCGAAATGCATCGAAGAAAAAATTACAACTTAAATTATACTAAAATTACATTTTAGTGACCGGTTAAATGTACATTTCGATGTACAGACCTGAAATCTGCCATAATACATTTGTATGGCAGATTCCAGAACATTTTGGAATTTTTTATACGCATATATATCTTGAGATATATACGGATAATGTCTAATAGCAAATTTTTACTCTGGAGGTTTTGCTAACGGCACATTGTAGGATTTTTTAATGGGATCCTTCACCCGGAGTCCTAATATACCACTAATATACCACTTATTTGCTATATGCATATTTTATAGCAAATTTCGGATCTGTACATTCAAATGTATATACATTGGGTTGCACAGATTCGGAATTTGCCATACGCATATATTTCGTACCTGTACATTGAAATGTACATACAACCAGTCACCAAAAGGTTTGTAACAATTTTTGTTCGATGGCAAGAAAATATTTTTACGTTCGGTTTGTCTGTTTCCCAGTAAGACATCGCATAAAAAACAACTTACAATCCTCGACTATGTACTATTACTCGACATCATATACTGGCTACTGTTTACCCTAAGACAATCAGTACGTTTTTTTTCTTTTTGTTATAAGAAAAAGAAAAATTTTGATTAATTGATTCTTTTATGTACTGTGCATTATATGTTATGTAAAAGTGTGTGCTATGATTAATAAGCTTATGGTTCATATTTATACTACGTTTACTAGACCCGATTATCAACGAAATTATACTATTGATATGTTAAAACCTATAATATAAGAAGTATTAAGAATAGCAATAAATATTAAGATTTCAACTTATCTGATACTACTTTACTGGAATACACGATTTCCAATGTAAGTTGAAATCTTGATATTTATTCCTGCTTCTAATATTGTGCACAGGTCTTTATAACTCATTAGAATAGGTGCATTCACTACGACGACCGCTCATTGAGAGCTCAGTAAGTTCTTGTATTGCTCGGCTTGGTTTTATATTTTTAGATGTAACGGAATATGCCAATCACGTGCAAGAGCTTATTCCGCGCTCAGTGAGTGATCATTGTAGTAAATGCACTGCATATATATATATATATATATATATATATATATATACATTCATCTAAATGTATATACATTTGGTGTTGAACAGATGCGAAATCTGCCATACGCATATATTATGGCAGATTTCGGATCTGTATATTCAAATGTATATACATTGGATTGTACAAACTCGGAATCTGCCATTCGTATATATTATGGTAGATTTCGGATCTATACATCGAAATGTACATACAACTGATCACTAAAAGGTTTTAACCCTTTTTCTTTGATGAATTTTGCAATCGTTTTATGATTCGTCAACAGATTTTACTTTATTGATTAATCCAATCATCGGAACGAATAATGAAACGGTCGCAAGACTGTTAAGTCTGTTGAACGCAATCATTTACTCGGTGAGTAACTGGAATTCCGAAATACATCGAAGAAAAACTATTATTATCTTTTAGTGACCGGTTGTATGTACATTTAGATGTACAGACCCGAAATCTGCCATAATATATGCGTATGGCAGATTTCGAGTCTGTACAATACCAAATGTACATTATTTGAATAAATGTATGTACATTATAATGTAGTTATAATGCACTCTGCGCACAATATTAGGAACAGGAATAAATATCGAGATTTCGATCTATATTAGAAACCATGTATTCCGAAGTAACTGGTATCAGATAAGTTGAAATCTTAATATTAATACTAATACTTCTTATATTGTGTATAGGCCTTAACATATCAATAGTATAACTTCGACAAAAATCAGGTCATGTAAACGAAGTGTAAGTACCATGAGTTTAAGTCGTAGCACAAACTTTCACCTAACATGTAATGCATAATGTATAAAAGAATCAATTGATCAAAATTTTTCTTTTCTTTATATAACTGAAGGAAAAAAGAATACTAATTGTAGGTAAACAATAGCCAATATGTTGTCACTAATATGATTGTGGACTGTAAATTGTTCTTTATTCGATGTCTTACTAGAAAACCGACAAATCCAAAGTGAAAATATTTTCTCACTTCTTGCTCAAAAATTGCTGATATAATTTTCGTGGAATGCTGATAACTTCTCGCATCGCGATTGGTATCTTCGATCGGTTCCGTCGTTTGGGTCTAATTGGAATACAACGAATCATAATAACAATCTTGTTGCGATCTTGTTGTCGATCGGCTGATGGATCAGCTGCTTGATACCAAGGACACATCGGTAGACGTGATGTTACTTTAGACAAAGCAATGCAAAGCTTATAACGCGGCTTTTAAACTTCGAAATATCGAGTTGTTGGAAATATATAAACTTATCTTACAATTGTTTATAAAATTTAAATCAACGGATAATTCCTTTTATTAATTTCATTGTTCTTTCCATATCAAAACTATTTTCGCATTTTAATGAAATATTTTTATTCTTTTTTCTTCTAAAGGAAATTCTAATTCTGCAGTTTTCAGAATTTTCACAGCGCTGTAAGTTCCAGGTCAGCATATTTTTCCAGATTATCGTCTAAAACATTTAATAAACAGCACATTTTCCAGGATACAGACTAGAATAATAGCTTTCAGGACAAAACATTTTTCAGGATACTGACAAGAACGGCAGCTTCCAAGACAGTACAAAATCTTTCCAGGACATCTTCGGCAAGAATGATTGTTTCAGGTGCATTTCGTTATTCACATATAATGCAGTACTTAAACCACTTGACTGTATATACAAAATGTTTTGTAATGGAATAGTAATTATTAATTCAAGATCCTTATGATTAGTATAAAACTTTATTATTCAAAGATGTCAGAACTGTCTGAAAAAAGAGGTTATATTAAATTAAATGTTATAACGTTGGTATCTTGATATTAGCCTCTCAAAATTGTCTCATGTGTTTATCCCATAGACCTAGTACAGATAGAGCATTGCCATATGTCAGACAAGGATATCGATCTCTGGCGCGAGTGAGAAGGAAGGAACACAATTGGATCCTTCGTTCTCTCTCTAACAGAAAAAAGTGGAGAGAAGGTGCATCGTGCACAATCATGCATTTGCTTCATAAACATAGAAAGTAGACATGATCATGATTCACTCTCCACTTTCTTCTGTTAGAGAGAGAGAATGAAAAATCCAATTGTGTTGCCTCCTTCTCGAATGTGACTGCCGTCTCGCGCTATATGCTCGGTCTATTTTTTGTGACTTATAATATCCTATATTTTTATCCACCAGATAATATCTTACATGGATGAAATTTCTCCTTTTTTAGAATTTTATTAACTGACATAGGATGTCGTGTTGTTGTGCAACTTTGTGAATTGAATTACGCGAATCTTCGATAAAAGACTGTAGAACATTCAATCTTTTATCAGGATTTGTCGCTATTGCTGGTCTACCTTGTCTATTACGGTCTTTTACAAAACCCATTTCTTCAAAACATTGTACAGTACGAATAACAATTTAGACATATCATTGTCCTCATTCCTAAAAGTTTGATTAAAAGGTTCTGTTACATGTGCGTAAGACCTCCTACGATCACCCCATCCTCGCATCATTAAAAGGAATATACGCTCCTGTTCAGTAAACATTATAAAATATTTTAAATAAATACTTCATAAATGAAGATAACTATGTGGCGATAAGCAATCTCAGAACGGAGTATCACGAAAAAATATATCTTCTCAATCACAGATAACAGAAAGAGTGAACTTGACAGAAGAGATCTCCAGCTTTGAAAGGGAAGGAGGGAGAAGGGATGGAAAAGGAAAGGGTAGGAGAGAGGAGGAGATAGAGATACAGATATCGCGGGCACATAACTCAACATAACTCATAAATCCAGTCGGGCAATTTCTACGTAATATCTTAGATAATGCTAATGCCGGCGGTTCCGTAACTTTCAATTCTCATAACTTGAAAAGTACTGATTAAAAATAGGATTAAAAATATAGTGTTTTGGAAAGCTCCCAACCTCAGATATTAAATTCTAAAATCAAAAATAGGGTGTTTCGTTTAAAAAAATCAATTTGACTTAACCTTGGTAGCGCCATCCAAGGTCAAATTGATGAAATCAGTCAATAGATCATTTTCAACCTTACAACTTTTGTCAATAGATCATTTTCAATCCTAAAACATTTTTCTCAAAACTGATTACTTTTCAAGATATTTAAGGAGTCCAGGACTTTTTCTACACCCTGTATATATACTTATATAAATATCAACGTCTATTGTCTAGCTTAAATCTGTATATCAATTCTATTATGTCGCATATTAATTAACGGAATTTTCCTTGTCCAAATTCGAACGGTTACCATTATTTCCTAATACCGGCTCATCTTTGTCGACAACTTGGCCGGTATCGGTATCGGTTGTCTTGATATGGCCATCTGCTATCCTTGGTTGTTTCGCTCTCTCTCCGCCGCCCGAAAATTTTTTTCCGTCGTAATTTTAATAGATAGGTTGGCTCTATTTTCCATGTTCGTCTGTAAATGTGTAACAATTAAAATAATTATTTCTCTTAACTCAAATTTATTTGGGCGGTTGCAAGATCGTGGCGTATTTCTACGTCGGACACGAAATTTCATTAAGTCCTGTCGCAGCGAGTTGCTTTACGGTTACGTTCTCCGAAGATCAGGTTTCACAAAGTTACATCGCGGCATGTTGTTTCGCCATCGTGACATATGGACACGAAATTTCGTAAATTTTCGATCGCGGCGAATTACTTCACCCTCGTGACCTCCAGACACGAATTTCGTTAAGTCCGTTCGTGGCGTGTTGCTTTGCGATTACGTCTTCCGAGGGTGAGATTTCACAAAGTTAGAACGCAATATTTTTGGTCGTCGTTCCCTTCGGACATGAAATTTCACTAAGTCCGATCCCGGCGTGTTGCTTCGTCGTCGTGACGGTCCTGAAATTATGAGGTAGGTCGCGGCGTATTGCTTCGCTGTCGTGATTTCTGGGCACGAAATTTTGCTAACTCCTCTCGCAGGGTATTAGTTTACCGTCGTGACCTCCGGATATGAAATTTCGCTAAGTCCGCTTATGGCGTGTTGCTTCGCCGTCGTTCCCTCCGGACACGAAATTTCGCTAATAGCGTATTTCACTGGCTGCACTGGTGCGCACTCGCCGCGGGCAATGTGTTTTTCTAGACATTTTAGTGCACAAAAAAACAGTGTGCGCTGTTTTACTAGGACTCCTAATGCCAAATTTTTTCACGTTAGTGCAAGAATTCGACACGAGCTACGAGTGGCTACGAGATCAGTGCAATATGGCGGGAAGTAAAGAATTTCAAAGTTCAATTTGAGTTTGAACTATTTGAATTGTTGTCTTCGTCATCATCTAATATCAGTGATGATGATAAATGTTTTAAAACTCCACGTAAAACTCGCAATATGGAAAACTTTATTGAATTGGTGCATGTGTATACAGATAAAGAGGTTATACACACTTTTTATTATTATTAATACATTTATTTTTATTTATTATTATTATTATTAATATTATTAATAGTGTTTATTATACAAAACAGATTTATTGTACATATATTCATATATGTGTATTATTGTTACAGTTTAAAAGTCATTTTCGTATTTCTAGAAATACAGTCTATAAAATAATTGATATTTATGTTGATTCACAATTCTGTCGGTCTGATAGAACTATCTAATTCGGTCTGATCGAACTCATGGAGATAGTGAACCTACCTCCGCTAAATTGGACATTTTGTCATTTTTATGCTATATTTCAGGTCTACTTGGTGCTACAAATACTTTGAACCGTTTGATTGATCAATCGAAAGAAAGAATTTTACTAATTGACCAATCAAAAAATGCTTCGAAGCATTCGTAGCATTAAATAGACCGTAGCCTCATACGTACATCAAAAGCTGTCATAAAACATTTATGCAAATAGTGATTTATCACTCTGTTTTGCTGAATAAAGTTTGTTTAAGAAATGTCTCTCAGAGATTTGGAGTATGCCCTCCTGTAACTGCGTTGAGAGCATAACTGAACGTAATGAATTTTTTAATTAACTTGATTCCGAATGTAATCAAATTTGGTGAAAAGAAACACACTGCAAATGAGTTCTTCGAAGTATGTTAATTTAAATATTACATTTAGAGTTTATGTTGAATAAATCAAATTTCTATTGATGTATTTATTTTTGCTTTCTTTTTGTTAATACATTATAAAAGTAAATGTAACATTTAGTTCTATAAAGTACTAGATGGGGTGAAAAGTAACCTCCTTGACCGCCAGAATGCGCCACTACTGCAAAAAAGTTTATGGTGCCTTGTAGTCCGTTCATATTTAGGCAGACATGCCAAGTGGCAGTGCGATACTGCCCTTAGTTTTGTTTTGAGAGCTGATTGTTGTTAACGTGTTTGCGAAAACGATTTTCGTTCTCTCATAAAACATTATTTTTTGAGAGGCAAAACGGCGAAGGAAACAAAAGAAAAGTTGGATAAATATTATGTGGCTAATACTCCGTCAGATTACACCGTCAAATATTGGTTTCGAGAGTTTCGTGGTGACCGCAACTCCACTACCGATGAAGTCCGCAGCGGCAGGCCCTCCGATGCGGTATTACCGAGGAAAATGTCAAAAAAATACATGAAATGGTGTTGGCTGACCGGAAAGTGAAGGTGCGCGAGCTAGCAGATGCTACAAAGATTAGTACTGAGCGAACACGCCATATTTTGGGCGAGATTCTGCATAAGAAAAAAATTTTTTTCATTCCCAAGGAGGTTACTTTTCACCCCACCTAGTATATATAATTTTAAGATTACAGGTTTTCCTCAGGTACTTGGCTGCATTGATTGTACATCGATCAAAGTACGTATTCCACAACATAAAATTAAATCGACCTATGTAAACAGGCACGATATTCCATCAATAACACTACAAGGTATATGCGATATCCGCAAAAGATTCGTCGATGTTTTTACTGGTATAGCGAAAATCCACGTGTCCTGAAGTTATCAGATATTAATGAAAATTTACCAGAAATATGCGAACAAGGAAAATTTCATATATTGGGAGATTCTATATTCCATAAGGGAATGATTAATAATTCCTTTTAGAGATTACAAAAATCTATCTGATAAGCAATGAAAATTCTATAAACGATTTTGTGCAACTTAAGTAAAGATAGAGAATGCATTCGGGCTTTTAAAAGCTCGTTTTTGACAACTAATCTAAATAGATCTACATACTATTAATAAAATATCAAAATTTATTATATCCTGCTATGTCTTACATAATTTATGCATAGACAACAACGATGATTTTGATATTAATATCGATATAGAAAACAATGAAGATTATAATAATGAAGACACAGATGAAAAAGTTTTATTAGGGGAAATAAAAAGAAACCAATTGATGAACGTATTTTTTCGGTGAAATGAAAAGTATAATGTGTATGAAATTATCAAACATTTATTTGCTCTGTGGTAAATAAGTACATATTAAATTTTTTAAGAAAAAACAAAATTCTTCTTATAACATATTTTTTTTATAACATACGTATTGATTACTTTTCAACATATATCCCTTATTTATTTCATAAACATGTAATCTTTTAATACTTTCTTGTAACTTCCTCGCAATGTTTGATTGTTAATTGTAATTTAAAATTATATAATACAGTGTTGATTGAGGAGGGATCGCGACGCAGGGAATACTTGAACTGTTCCTTGTCGAATCAAGCACGAGGAAGATGAACGTGCCGGTGGTAGAAGCACCATCTGTGGTCGGCGATAGCGTATCGTTAAAGCGATTTCCCAATACTTCCCTTCGATACGCGATCGAACCAAAAGAGATACTATTACTCATGTTTCGCCGAGGCCGATCAGACTCCGGCACTTGTCGTGCTTAAATCTCGGTAAACCTTTCGTTAGGACGTCTGCAGCCATTTCTTCCGTTGAGACGTGACGCAGCTGAAAGGATTCGTTATTTATAGTTTCACGAACAAAATGGTATGTCGATATGCTTTGTTCTAGCGTGAAAGACCGGATTCTCAGCTAGTTTCAGTGCTCCTTGATTGTCACTGAAAACGATGACCTCTGGCGGGTCCTCTGAATTGAGAAATTTCAGTAGTCCTTTTAAATGAATGGCCTCTTTAAAGGCTTCGGTGAGAGTCATATATTCGGCTTCTGTCGAGGATAAAGCCACTGTCCTTTGCTTCCTCGATTCCCAGAATACAGCACCTCCGTTGTATTAGGTGTTGGAATTAATTCGTAGCGTTTTACAAGTGATGGGAAGTACTTTCATTAATGTATTTTTTAATGGTCATGTGAAATAAATAACATTCTTTCATTTAAAAACGCTACGAATTAATTCCAACACCTAATACATGAATATGTATCCGATGTACGACCGTCTGTCTGTGAGGCAGTTTCCCCAGTCAGAATCCGAGAAACCGATGACTGAGTTTCCGCCATATCCGTAGGTAATCCCGATGTCCGGTGTCCCTCTCAAGTAACGCAAAACGCGTTTTGCAGCGGTCCAGTGTTCTTGTCTGTAGTTGGTTAGGAACTGGCTCAGAAAACTCACGGCATGTGCAATATCGGGCCTCGTTGCAGTGGCCAAATACATCAAAGCACCCACCAATTCACGGTAGGGCAACTCGGCATACTTCTTCTCCATGGCGCCCTCAGGGCGGGTCAGTTTAACCCCAATGTCCATAGGCGTTGACACAGATTTCGTGTCGGCCATCCCGAATTTTTTCAGAACGTCTAAGATGTAACCCTTCTGGCGAATCGAGATACCTCCGTTATCTCGATTGAACTCCAGTCCTATGCAGTACCCAATCTCACCTTGATCCTTGATGTCGAACTTCTGAGCAAAGAATTGTTTGAGGTTACGGATCTCCTTGATGCTGTCGGAGGCGATCACGATGTCGTCGACATATACGGCAATTAAAAGTGTGATTCCCCCTCGATTTACTCGGAATATGCAAGGATCGGCTTCGGTAGGAATGCCTCCTCCTTGATGCGTACTCCTTGATGGCTTCATTAATTTTATTGTTCCAGCTTCGTGCAGCTTGGCGCAGGCCGTAAAGGGATTTCCTTAGGCGGCACACCATGTCGCCAGTCCTGATCTGGTCTAGCATCTTCTTGACCTTATCCTCGATTCCTCTTGATACCATGCCAGATTGAGCCACTCGCTGCATGGTTTCTTCCAGAAATTCCGGTAGCTCCTTGAAGATTTCTTCGTCAATGTCTCCATTCAAATAGGCCGTCGTCACATCGATCTGATGCATCGACATCTGATGTTTCGCCGCCACCGCGGTTAGAGCACGAATCGAGCTCAAACGTGCTACTGACGCAAACGTTTCGTGAAAGTCCACTTCTGGCTTTTGTATCCGCATCAGAGCAATCCATGGCCTGACGTATGGGGATCTCCACCGAGAAGGCGTGTTCCATTTCTTCGCTGGCGATGCGAGCTTCATGATACCTTTTGGGGGGTCTTCCCCTCAGTCCAGTGCACACTATGATAGGCCTGCCTCGGCCCCTTTTTGCCTGCGAGTCTCTCTGTGCAACGACGTCCCGCTCATTCGCCGCCGATTGCCTGTCTTCGAAGTTTTCCTCTGTCTCGTCTTCTGGTACGGTTTCGTTAATTATTGGTGGGGGGGGGGGTTAGCTCGATGTCCACTTCATGTGGCCCGTCTATTGGATCGTCGGCCTGCTTTTCACTGAACGTTCCCGGCACAGATTCAATACGGGTAGAATCTTTTGCGTTATTCTCCATGAATCTGACATCTCTGGATATCACGACTTTCTTTTCCTCCGGTAGCCAAACTCTGTAGGCTCTTGACGTATCAGAGTAACCGATGAATACTCCTTTCGTAGATCGAGGCTCGAGCTTCCCCTTGCCGGGTGTCCTATCCAGGACATAGACTTCGCATCCGAAGTCTCTGAGATGGCTGACGTTCGGTGTGCGTCCTCTCCATTTTTCGTACGGTGTCCTCCCCTTCAGACTACGTGTGGGGCACCGATTTCGCAAATAGTTTGCCGTGGCGATGGCCTCGTCCCAAAATGATGTGGCTAATCCAGATTGCGTCAGAAGGCACCTTGCCATCTCCACTAACGTGCGATTTTTCCTTTCCACCGTTCCATTCTGTTCCGGGTTGTAGGGTGCAGTGAGTCGCCGCTGAATTCCGTTCACTTTCAGAAATTCATAGAATATAAATTCATAGTATTCACGTATTCCAGACCGTTATCCGTTTGAAGATATTTTATCTTCTTTCCAGTAGAATTTTCTGCGAAGGCCTTGAATTCTACGAAGCAATTGAATACGTCGTTCTTCCTTTTGATCATCCTCACGTGACACCACTTCGAATTGTCGTCTATGAAGGTCACGAAGTACCGGGCCCCGCCGTTCGTTTCCACGCGCATGGGCCTGCAAACGTCTGAATGAATGAGCTCCAACAATTCCGTTTTTCTATTTGAGTTCTTCGGGAAAGGAAGCCTAGTCATTTTTGCTCGGGTGCAGATTTCACATTCGAGCGGTCCATGGAATTTATCCAAGCGCAGTCCTCGCACTCTATTCTCGCGATCGCACTTCACTAAGTCTTTCAGATTCAGGTGTCCTAGGCGCCGATGCCATTTCACGATCTCAGAATCCGTTGATGTTCCGGTTTGGATCTTGCGGTGCAAAGTCAGTCTACACTCCGGTCGCGCATTTCCCTCGAGATAATAAAGTCCGTCGATACGTTTTGCGATGAATTTCGCATTTCCGCTGCGGTTCGCTACAGTCGCGCCTTCGGTGTCCCTCGGGAAACTTCGGACGCTGTCGCCGAGTGGCCCCGCTTGCGGCGGTCTGCACTCTCCGTCCTCAGCGATCGCTCGGGAAACTTCGCCTTCGGTTGTCTCCGCGAGTCTTCGGCGCGTCTCGTGCGCTTCGTCCGTTTCGGGCAGCAATGGCTTCGTCGCGAGCGTCGCAAAGAATCCTATATCTTTGGCCGTTTTGGCTAATTGTTTGTCTCGATGCCAGCAGTCGGCCGCCTTGTGTCCAGTTTTTCCGCCACTGGGACATTTAAGCTTAGACTTTTCCTTGTCCACCTCGTTTTTCGGTGCGGCCTTCTTTTTGTTCTTCCAATTTTTGTTTGCGTAAGGCTTGACCGCCATGGCGTTTTGCACAAGAGCGTTGTTGTCCTTTTTTCGAGCGTCGCTTTCTTCAATTATTTTAATTCGTAGTGCTTCCGGTGCAGGTAATTCATCGCGCGACTCGATGGCACATCGGAAGTTTTCATATTGCGATGGTAGGCTGTATAATAATAAAATCGCGAGCACATCGGGATTTATGATCACTTCCATTTCAGTTTATCCACTGCGTCGAAGAATGTGCGAATGTGTTCGCGCACGTCTTCCCCGTCCGCCATTTTTTGTAATGCGAGGCGTTTCAGCAGCGTTGCCTTTCGGGCGGGACCTTTGGATTGATATATCCCTTCCAATCTCCAACCAAATTTCTCGAGATGATGTGCAGCCTTTGATCTGCTTCAATTCGCTCGGGTGAATTGAAAGGATGAGATCCGACATCGCCTTGCTATCGTTGTCGTCCCATTCCGCACGAGCTTGGGCAGATATCCCGTCGTCGTCGGCAACTAGTTCCGTTTTCACGTTCGTTCCATTCACATACTTCCATGCGTTGTTTTTCACCAATATTGCTTGCATCTGCATTTTCCAGGTGTAGTTGTCTTTATTGAGCGTTTCAATGCGGCTCATAGCGGACACGTTCATCGTGAGTGTCGTTTTCTTTTATGCACTTGATCACCGAGAACCTCTCTCGCTTTGTCATTTTAACACGAACACTTATCGCGAATCTTTGCCTGGGCCCATAACCTGTTGAGGAGGGATCGCGACGTAGGGAATACTTGAACTGTTCCTTGTCGAATCAAGCACGCGGAAGATGAACGTGCCGGTGGTAGAAGCATCTGTGGTCGGCGATAGCGTATCGTTAAAGCGATTTCCCAATATATAGTAAGTTAACTTTCTATACTAGTTTGTACTTAATAGTCTAAGCAATTACATCAATTTTTCGAATAAAAAAAATAAAGTATAACACAAAAAAAAATAAAATATATACATACGAATGCACTAATATTAAAACAAAGACATATAAGTATTAAAGATACAAAATTATAAGAGATTAATATTAAAAACAAAGAATTACAATTACATATCACATCCAATATTTTAGTCAACATGTAGGAACTTTCAATATTAACATATGATTAAATTTTAATCTAAATAATGACAAATTCAGTTGGAAGCACTAGTGCATACTAGTGCATATTTCGAATTATAAAATACATATATTATCTAATAGTAGAATAAAATGTATTAAGTATTTTAGGATTTAATCGATTTCTATGTTTATGTATAAACATATCTTTACATTATTTTGTCTACGACGGTTTTAATGTACACCAGTGCGCATTAAATGCGTCCTATGGAATTCGCTAACATTTGTTCTTTCTTTGGTTCTTCCAATACTGTTTGTATTTTTGCATTATTTTACTTTATTTCTCGCTATTCTTGTTGTTTGGCGAACAATTCCCGTATTAGAATTAACTTTTCTTAGTGACGCCTTTCTTTTGCCGCTTCTTTCTTTTCCCAGTATTCCATTCTTTTATCAACAGAACTTGATTTCGACTTTTTTTGTCTTTGGCAATGAGCTTTCAGTAGAATGAGTAAGCACTATCATTACGGATTTCTTCCAACATTCTTGTATTCAGTTTAGGATATTTAACGCTCCTCCCACTTCGCAACTCCTCGGGCTCAATATCATCCCAATGAGCAATTTTATTTAATTCTTTGAATGGTATAGTCTGTCTAGAGCTGCCTGATTTAGAGTTGTTCTCAACTGTTTTTTTGGGGGGGAGGGATAGTTTTATACCGATTTTCAACTTGAAAAGGAGTTTTTGATACCAATATGTTCAACATCGTCATCATATATTTTGAAATTAGCGCCCACATCAATTTTTTAAATTTTTTCATGGGACCAATATTCCACATATATGTTTTGTATTTGTAAAAAAAAAACGATATTGCTAAATTGCTTCAATAATCTGAAAATCATATTGTTTAATGATTAATATACAATAGTCTACATTATAGCACTAGTAAATCTATTAATAGGTATTACAATTAATGTAAAAACCTTGTAAAGTGTTAAAGATAAAAATCTTTTTTGTTATACTTTTTATATATTTATTTATTATATATATTTAATTTAATATATTTATACGTATTCTATTATACCTATTAGATTTATTTTATTTGCTAATAATATAATTATATTTATTAAAATATCTCATTCTTTATTTCGTATCATATTAATTTTTTGCTAGAATATAACGAAGTATTTATAAGTTCTTATAGTACATTGTGCTGGTATAGTGCTATGAATAGTCGTAAATGCTTTATCAAAATATATTTACCGATATTCTTTTCTTTTTTTATTGTATTCCTGCGAGTGATTCATTCTGATCGTACTCCTGTTCGAAGGATTAAAACATGGTAGTGCTTCATTTTCTTTATTAAACTCTGATAGCTGATCTTGACTGCTGCAATTATCACTGTGGATATTCGCGTGGAATATCAACTGTTCTCTGTAATACAAAATATATTGACATTCTTATGCAGTCATATACAGTAAGTCAAATAAGAATGTGGTCGACCAGTGTGGTGTTGCATCATTTCATGTTATTAGCCTTGAGATAGATTTCGTACGATATATCTAAACCTTTCTGCTTCAATTTTTCTCGTCTTTGACGCAGTGTTAAGCCAGGAAACCGCGAAAACAGATTCACTATTTTTTTATCGTCTTTTTTGTCCACTTTGCATATCGAGCCACGTTCCGGTAAAACATCGACATTTTTTGCCACATTATCGCACCCACTTCTGTACGAATGATTTTGACTTTTTCATATATTTAGCAGCCACTAATTGTGATATTTTTAAGTAAGTGCATAGGAACATAGCTTCATAGCTGATGCGTATTTGATACTCATGGCGCTTAATGTGATTCTCTTAAGAAAGTTTAATGAATCTTCCTTGATAGTGCATCAAGGACAAAGGCCTTCTATGGATTCGTGATAAATTTAGGGCGATATTTTTTATTAGCTTTGAATAAGGTCGACCACGACCTTACTTGACATACTGTATATCTTTCTTTAATTTTTTTTTCTGTTGTATACAGCAAAAAAAACTGACGTATTTAAACTTTGTAGAATTCTAATTCTTTAAAAGAGTGATAAGAGAGAGAGAGAGAGAGAGAGAGAGAGAGAGAGAGAGAGAGAGAGAGAAAGAGAGAGAAAAGGATTGCAAATTAATTAACAGATATGTAAGAAACTGAAAAGATTCCGTTCACTTTAAAGAAAGCTTATTCATTTTTTAAAAATAAATTTATAAAATAAAATAATAATTATTGTGTAAAATAAACTTTGCTCTTAAGTTCTTAATATGCTGAAAACCAGAAGATAGATTGTTATACTATAAATGCATCTTACATAATTCAAAATTCTACTTACTCATCTTCAAGTATTCGAGATATTTTTTGAATTTTCTGATTTTGGCTTCCACTTAGGACAAACATTCCATTTTTAATCAGAAGTTTCATATATGCTGTAGATATCATTGTCTGAAATTAATTCGCATAGGAATCAGCTAATGTTCTTTTATATATATTTTTGAAATAAACTGTGTTTTATACTAAACTTAATTTCTGCGGCTTATATTTATTAGATGACGCTGGTTGTAAGTGTAATTTACTTTGACATCTGAAGCTGACTACATTTTAGAGGTTAGACATTTGTCAATAAAATTCAGTGCAAAAAGATTTAAGCGAACAGTATCATTTTCTTTATCATTAAACATGGAACGATAAGTTATTTTTTCGACATGTGCTGCTTCATTATTTGATTTGAAAAAAAACTGCAGCTGCAACTCATAAATTGCTTGTCGAAGCTTATGACAATTTGCTTTATCAGAAAGAATATGCCAAGAATGATTTCAATGATTTAAGAGTGGTGATTATGATGTGAATGATAAATAACGCTCAAATCAGCCAAAAAAGTTTGAAGACACCGAATTGCAAGCATTAATAAAAGAAAACCCAGCTCAAATTCTTTCCAAAAATTGTCGGCAGCATTAAATGTTACTCCGATGGATGTTTTCAAATGTCTACAATGGGAAAGATTCAAAAGGATGGAAAATGATTATCACACGAATTAATCGAAAATGCCATTGCAAATCGCTTAAACATTTCTATTTCTCTGCTCGCCAATCAGAAAAAACAAAGTTTTTTGTAGCGCATTGTGACTGGCAATGAAAAGTGGATCTATTTTAATAATTCCAAATGCAAAAAGTTATGGGTGACTAATCATCAACATCTACATCAAAGCGAAATATCCATGGTCACAAAGCAATCTTCTGCATTTAGTGGGATATACAAGGCATCATTTACTACGAGCTACTCAAACTGAATGAAAGTATCATGGGAGTAGTATAACAATGACGATCTTTCTGGGTCACAGATACAGTCATCTGAGCTGCCACCAGGCGGCGCTAGCGTCGCAGTTGAGAGGAGGGGAGGGGCTAAGCAAGGGGGATTACGTAACAAGGTGAGGCGAGGGGGATGACGTTACAAAACGTGACGTCTCTAGGCGAGAAGGATTATGTAACAGGGTGAAGAAGGGGGATGACGTAACAGAATGTGATGTCACTAGACGAGAGGGATGACGTCACAGAACGGAGGGGGAGGTGGATGACGTCACAAAAGGTGATGTCGCTAGGAAAAGAGATGACGTCACAGTAGTTAACGTCGCGGGGATGGCGGTGTGGGGGACGAAGATGTCCTGGGTGCGGGAAATTACGTAGCCGGAAATTACGTAGCGGAGGTAGTCGTCCGCATCGCAGTAAAGACGTGGCGCGGGATGAATGACCGCCGAGCGTAGTCTGCCGACCCCCGCCGCCGCCTGCGGACGCGGTCCGTCCAGTGATGCGAATTCCGGGCCGCTTGCAGCACGCGATTAGCGCCACCGTTCGGCAGCCTGGCGCAACCGGTAGCAATGCAAGCATGTCCCGTGTCCGTGTGACTTCGTTAGTTAGAAGCGTGCCGACTATTATCGTTCTGTCCTTTTTGCACTACGTTCTTATTGCTTGCCTTGTCGGCACACTGAGAACGAGAGAGAACATTGTTTCACTCAAGCGAGCGTCGAGCAACCGAAATATGCTTTCTCGGCCTCTCGGCTCTCGACGTCAGGCGTGTATCAGGAGACATGGAGGCATGGGAACATTCTAAATAACATAAGTTTTAATAAATTGTAATAAATTGTAATATACCCCTCCCAGAATATTATAAATCGTGTCAAAACGCAATAATTGACAGGAGATTAATTGTTTATGATTTTCCATTCGTATTATGTACTACGGTCATAAATTCGATCCGCAAGAAATTGGAGTGGTCGAGCGCGTAAGTTGTGAGATCGGAAATAAGTACTATAATTAGTAGTAAACATATGTATTAGATCAAGTATATTTTCATATAATTTTTGAAATTATTGCTCGTATGTGTAATTTTGAAGCAATAGTTGTAGGGAAAACCCGATTCGCTTTTCAATAGGCAAATAAAAAATTATTTTAAAATTACACAACATATGAAGGCTTTCAATTGTACACTACAAAATTATATTGGTATCACCTTTATTTATATTATTAATAATCTCGTTTTCAAAATTTTGTTCATTAACAGAATTTTAAATGCGGATGTGATGGTTAGAAAGAAACATTTTATACAAAATATTGATCGACACAAAGCGTATTTGTCATAAACGCAACATCATTAAACATGTTTTTTTTAACAATAGAAGTCAAAACGTGGTTAAACTTAAACAATGTGATTGAAAAGACATACACCACGAGCGCAAGATGTTAGTAGCGAAATATTTATATTTTAATAGATTACCATAGAATAAAAACAATACAATAAAATAGACCTCATATATCAGGCTATCTTCAGTATTACAAAATTAATGTGTGTTATAACTTTCATACATGTTGAAAACACCTAATTTCGAATAAATTTTATTCACGTTATAATAATGAGATAAAATATTTTTCACGCTCAATTACAATTATATTTTCGAAGAGCTTGACGCTCAGATTATAAATTTTTTTAGTCCATAAAATCATGTCAAATACTCCAGATGTCAATTGTCGTTTTTTTGTCACAACAGTTAGTCGAACTTATTGAAACACATAATTTCCAGATTCTATTAAATGTGAAATTTATTGATAATATTAATAGCGCTTCAATTAAAAAAATTAATATAACTGTGATATATATATATATATATAAATTATAATACCTGTGTTAACAATAAGTTCAGTTATGGAATCCAAGATTTGGAAAACTATATTGAACTGCTCAAGAGTCGAAAACAAAATATCTAACTCTAATCATGAAAGACGGTTTATATACAATTTTGTTTATTTATGAAGATTATTTCTGACGTTAGTCTCTTTTGAAAGAATGATTCTATATCTAATATCTGAATATCATCCCAATTAAATTTATGACAATATTCAAATTGATGTTGTGAGACCACATTGTGAGCGCTATTTAATTTTTTAATGTTAGTTTTATGTTTATTTATTCCAGCTTTAACTTTCCTTTTAGTTTGGTCCACGTAAGAGAGATGTTTTTTTTATATGAATCTTTCATCGATTAAATCGAACACCATACATGTCGAATCATTATTTTTCCTACAATTTTTGATTTTAAGGTACACGAATAATTGCACTTATTATATATAAATATAACAAGAAAATATATTGACCTTATACAGATGATTAATTAAACTACTTGTATCACGAAAATATATTAAGAGGAAAAAAGGAAAAAAGGGATTTTCGCGTGAGACTACCAGCGTACTGTCCGCGCATTTTATTTACTCAGCCACATCGATTAAATGAGTTTGACGTTTACTAGTGCAATATAGAATCCACACGATGAACGCTCTCGTGTTTTCGTATTCTTAAGAATCTCGAGTTTTCGATGCAACGTACGATATTATTATCATAATAATCACTCTCCTTCTCTACTTTCCTATACATTTTAAACATTAATCGGAATAAAGTGAGATGTATTAGATATTATTATAGTGCATACTTCTACGAATTACGCAACATTCAAATTTGTGAATGTGAAAGTATCCACTCTCGGCCAATATGTACGTCTTTTAATTTAAGATGTTATGTTATAATGAAATTAATTGTGACACTTTTAATTATACCATAACTTATAAAGTAAATTATTTTAAAAATATTGTAGTTTCATCTTATTTATTTTAAATAACGTACATATTGTTGCTCAACGGAAACCACGAGAAGGTGGTGGTCTCTTCCATCAGGAGGGAAATGTAAAAAATTGTCATTAAAAATAAATATAAAATTTATAAATAAATTGCGGTGTTGCGCGCGCGCGCGCGCGCGCGCGTGTGTGTGTGTGTGTGTGTGTGTGTGTGTGTGTGTGGAAGCAAAAACGAAACATTTTTTTAGCAACAATATGTACGTTATTTAAATAAGATGAAACTACAATATTTTTAAAATAATTTACTTTATAAGTTATGGTATAATTAAAAGTGTTACAATTAATTTCATTATAACATAACATCTTAAATTAAAAGACGTACATATTGGCTGAGAGTGGATACTTTCACATTCACAAATTTGAATGTTGCGTAATTCGTAGAAGTATGCACTATAATAATATCTAATACATCTCACTTTATTCCGATTAATGTTTAAAATGTATAGGAAAGTAGAGAAGGAGAGTAATTATTTTGATAATAATATCGCACGTTGCATCGAAAACTCGAGATTCTTAAGAATACGAAAACACGAGAGCGTTCATCGTGTGGATTCTATATTGCACTAGTAAACGTCAAACTCATTTAATCGATGTGGCTAAGTAAATAAAATGCGCGGACAGTACGCTGGTAGTCTCACGCGAAAATCCCTTTTTTCCTTTTTTCCTCTTAATATATTTTCGTGATACAAGTAGTTTAATTAATCATCTGTATAAGGTCAATATATTTTCTTGTTATATTTATATATAATAAGTGCAATTATTCGTGTACCTTAAAATCAAAAATTGTAGGAAAAATAATGATTCGACATGTATGGTGTTCGATTTAATCGATGAAAGATTCATATAAAAAAAACATCTCTCTTACGTGGACCAAACTAAAAGGAAAGTTAAAGCTGGAATAAATAAACATAAAACTAACATTAAAAAATTAAATAGCGCTCACAATGTGGTCTCACAACATCAATTTGAATATTGTCATAAATTTAATTGGGATGATATTCAGATATTAGATATAGAATCATTCTTTCAAAAGAGACTAACGTCAGAAATAATCTTCATAAATAAACAAAATTGTATATAAACCGTCTTTCATGATTAGAGTTAGATATTTTGTTTTCGACTCTTGAGCAGTTCAATATAGTTTTCCAAATCTTGGATTCCATAACTGAACTTATTGTTAACACAGGTATTATAATTTATATATATATATATATATATCACAGTTATATTAATTTTTTTAATTGAAGCGCTATTAATATTATCAATAAATTTCATATTTAATAGAATCTGGAAATTATGTGTTTCAATAAGTTCGACTAACTGTTGTGACAAAAAAACGACAATTGACATCTGGAGTATTTGACATGATTTTATGGACTAAAAAAATTTATAATCTGAGCGTCAAGCTCTTCGAAAATATAATTGTAATTGAGCGTGAAAAATATTTTATCTCATTATTATAACGTGAATAAAATTTATTCGAAATTAGGTGTTTTCAACATGTATGAAAGTTATAACACACATTAATTTTGTAATACTGAAGATAGCCTGATATATGAGGTCTATTTTATTGTATTGTTTTTATTCTATGGTAATCTATTAAAATATAAATATTTCGCTACTAACATCTTGCGCTCGTGGTGTATGTCTTTTCAATCACATTGTTTAAGTTTAACCACGTTTTGACTTCTATTGTTAAAAAAAACATGTTTAATGATGTTGCGTTTATGACAAATACGCTTTGTGTCGATCAATATTTTGTATAAAATGTTTCTTTCTAACCATCACATCCGCATTTAAAATTCTGTTAATGAACAAAATTTTGAAAACGAGATTATTAATAATATAAATAAAGGTGATACCAATATAATTTTGTAGTGTACAATTGAAAGCCTTCATATGTTGTGTAATTTTAAAATAATTTTTTATTTGCCTATTGAAAAGCGAATCGGGTTTTCCCTACAACTATTGCTTCAAAATTACACATACGAGCAATAATTTCAAAAATTATATGAAAATATACTTGATCTAATACATATGTTTACTACTAATTATAGTACTTATTTCCGATCTCACAACTTACGCGCTCGACCACTCCAATTTCTTGCGGATCGAATTTATGACCGTAGTACATAATACGAATGGAAAATCATAAACAATTAATCTCCTGTCAATTATCGCGTTTTGACACGATTTATAATATTCTGGGAGGGGTATATTACAATTTATTACAATTTATTAAAACTTATGTTATTTAGAATGTTCCCATGCCTCCATGTCTCCTGATACACGCCTGACGTCGAGAGCCGAGAGGCCGAGAAAGCATATTTCGGTTGCTCGACGCTCGCTTGAGTGAAACAATGTTCTCTCTCGTTCTCAGTGTGCCGACAAGGCAAGCAATAAGAACGTAGTGCAAAAAGGACAGAGCGATAATAGTCGGCACGCTTCTAACTAACGAAGTCACACGGACACGGGACATGCTTGCATTGCTACCGGTTGCGCCAGGCTGCCGAACGGTGGCGCTAATCGCGTGCTGCAAGCGGCCCGGAATTCGCATCACTGGGTCCGTCGCCGGTCCCCATCGCACATACTATACATGTACAGGGTTGGCCATATTCGACGGAAAGATCTGGCAACACTGTAACTTTTGACAGAGATGTTAGATCGAGTTACGACGTAGCGCGTTTGAAGCGTCAGTCGAAGGAAATTTTTGCCATGGAGCAGTACACGCCACGCGAACGCTCTCAGATTGTTGAAATTTACATTCAACAAAACAAGTCAACTATTAAAACTCAACGTGCATGGAGAAAAATAAATAAAGTGAAAAGTGCGCCTTCCGCGAACACATTGTATCGTTTGTATGAAAGATTTTCAACTGGTGAGGCACTTATTAATCCCAAGCGTCCAACTAAAATGCGACCAAGGCGATCGGATGATAATATCGCACTCGTACAGGCCAGTGTTCAGAGGTCTCCAACAACATCTCAAACACGTCGATCTGAGCAGTTGGGCATAAAACGAACCACTTTACGTCGCATATTGCATTATGATTTGCATTTGTTCCCATACAAAATTCAACTGACGCAAAAAACTGTTACCTGTCGTTCACCAGATTTAACGGCTCCAGACTTCTTTTTGTGGGGCTATTTGAAATCAAAGGTTTATGTCAACAAGCCAAGGACCCTAGACGAACTTAAGGCCAACATCCGACAGGAAATAGCCGCCATATCGGCCGAAACATTGGTCAAAACGATGGAAAACGCTGCAAAATGGGCACTACTCGCCATGCAGGCTCAAGGCGATCATTTAAGAGATATCATATTCAAAAAATGATGTACATAAATATCCTTGGACCTTATTAAATGATTTTTAAAATGAACAGCAAAAAATGTGTTTTTTTCCCATGATTGAAAAAAAAAACATCTTTCCGTCGAATATGGCCAACCCTGTATACTTATCATCTCTCAAGTGTCGCCATCTTTTTCTTACGTAATCTCTCCCTCAGCGTTTATGCGATTATTCATGCAGAAATATTTTTTATTCTGTCGAATTATGTTATTATTTTAAAGAGCGCGATGATACGGTTGCTCGCGATGGTATCGCACGTGATGACGCGCACGTAATATGATGCCGCGAAGAAGGAACGAATGATTACAGACACAGAGATATTTTTATTTTAGATATTTATATATGCCATATTTACTATTTATACTTATCGTATTTCCTTCATTTCTGATACGGATAGCTTCCTAATCATTCCTGATACGGATCATTTTCATAATTGATTAGACCTAAAGATCAAAAATCTTAAATCTATCGCAGTAACATTATACGAGCGATGTAACATAATGCCGGTTAAAAGGAGGGATGGGAGAAAATGAATAAATATTAAGATAAGTTAATATATATATATATATATATATATATATATATATGTGTATATGAATATGTATTTTTTTTCTATATATATTTATGTACATATATCTTAATATTTATCTATCTATCTATCTATGTATATATATATATATATATGTGTGTGTGTGTGTGCTGGGACAGTTTTCAGTTATTTTGCTTTATATCGGGTGTCTTTTAGTTTGAATTTTTATTTTAATTTTATTTGAGGCTATATTAATTTTCTAAGGTTGTAGGATCAATATGTTTAGTCTTGGTTTTCATGTGAGTTATTAAAATTGATTATAGAACAATTATTTGAGATTGTTTATATACTGAAGTTTTGAAAATAAATAATTGTTGAATAGATTTCTTTACGTAGTAATTTTTAATATATTGAATTCTTTTAAATTTTTTCGATTTTAGTTTTTTGCCATTATCTTCTTGCAATTATCTATTTGAAATTTGAAGAAAATATTTTAAACGGAATTTTATCATAGAGATGTATTCATTGGTTTAGTCAAATCAAATGGGTGGAGATATTCCTAATTGTTTATAATAATGTACATTAATAATTATTATTCCAATATTTGTTATTTTGAATATGATAACTTTTAGGTAGTTGTGGGAGTTTGTTTATACTGATTTTAGGGATCTGATCTCGTAACTGTAAGTTTTATTACATTTTACAATGTTTATAGTAATATTATATTATATTTTTTTTATAGAATTCTGAGTTTACTAAATATTTGACGCGATTTCTTAAAGCTAAGTAGACATACGATTTTCAAGCTGGTGCACTCTGATGAACATAACATTACGTTGACAACATAATGTCGCTATAATAAATGGAATATTGCCATGATTACGAAAATATATAACTAATTAATGTAACACAAGATCTACAATAATACAATAGTTATACTTCTATTATTTTTATTTTCTTTTCCTCAAATCGAAGGAAGCTAAGTAACAATAAATGAAACAAGAAAAAAGAGAACAAGTTAATAAATGTATCCTTTAACGCATTGCATAACAATGTTAAAGACTAAAATATAATAATTTCTAAATATTGAACGTTAACCCAATGATATTGCTCACAGAAATGTATTATACCAACATATAAATTTATATAATACCCTTTTTCTATAACAATACATTTCTATAATCTTGAGAGATCTAAGTGAATAAATAATTACCAAGTAATAATAAAATAATCAAATATATTCATCAAATATATTCATTGAATCTTTTTCTCTTAAGGAATCAACATAGACGACACAAAGGAGGCGTTCTTATCTCTAAGGGGAAGTAATTATCCCGAAGGAATTTGTAACATAATCTAATCGCAAGCTTATAGAAGCCTCTTTCGAAAATCAAAATTTAGAATCTCTCAAACTTTATGAAAATGAATTTCACTTTTTTTATTGCAGTTGCGACAACAATTGAAAATTTACCATAGTTATAATTATTCTTAGTATATACGTATATATTATACATCTCCTGTTTAAACTTTATATTATATATATATATATATATATATATATATATATTGGGTGTAGGAAAAAGTTCGTGGCGTTTTTCCCATTAGATGACATTAAATGCTTGGCACTCGGTAACTATTAATCGCATCGACAACACTAGATGTGCGTTTAAAAAGTGACATTTCAACCTTTGTTTTGAGCCGAAAAAGATTGAAATGAAGTAGATCAAAAATTTTTTTATTTAAAAAATGGAAATAAATAAGGAAAAAATTCGCTACATTTTGCAGTATTACTACGATAAAGGCAAGAACGCTGCACAGACTTGTGAAAAAATTTGTGCTATTTACGGTGAAGATACTCTATCAAAATCAACAGCACGGAAATGGTTCGTTCGTTTTACTGGAAATTGTAAAAGATGAACTTCGCTCCGGTCAACCAATCATTGAAAAGTTCGATGAAATCATGGAAAAAGTCGAGCATGATAAGCATGTGAGCACTGTGGAAATTGCCAGGGAACTAGTCATCGACCACAAAACAGTTTTAAATCATTTACACAAAGTTGGATACAAAAAGAAGCTCGATGTTTGGGTTCCTCACGAGTTAAATGTTAAGAACATGATGGACCGAATTAATCTTTGCGATACGCAACTGAAACGGAATGAAATTGAGCCATTTCTGAAGAGAATGATAACTGGTGATGAAAAATGGATCACATACGGACAATCGAACTCGCAAAAGATTGTGGATAAAGGAAGGAGAGAAGGCATAAGCAATCGCAAAATCTGGATTGACGACGAAGAAGGTGATGTGTGTGATGGGATTGAAAGGGAATCGTTCACTATGAGCTGTTATCGTCCAATCAAATAATTAATTCCGAACTCTAATAATTAATTCTGAACAATTGGAGAGAATACAACAAGCAATTGAGAGGAAGCGGCCAGAATTAATCAATAAGAGGGGCGTCTTCCATCACGACAACGCTCGACTATACACATCTTTGATAACTCGACAAAAATTGCGAGAGCTTGGCTGGAAAGTATTAATGCATCCACCGTATAGTCCTGACATAGCATTAGACTATCATTTGTTTAGATCTCTGCAGAACTCTCTTAATGGTGTAAAGCTGGCTTCATTAGAGGCCTGTGAAAATCATTTGAAGCAGTTTTTCGACCAGAAACCACAGAAGTTCTATCGCGATGGGATTATGGCTCTGCTCCCAAAATGGTAAAATATTATTGAAAATAATGGAGCATATTTAGTTTAAATAAATTGATTTTAATACTCTAAGAAAAACATTTGAATTTTACTAAAAAATCGCCACGAACTTTTTCCCATATCCAATATATATACATATATCCCGTTTAAATACTTTATACACAGTTTAATTCTAATGTTCTAGCTTACTACAGTTTAATCTGTATAACACCTAAATATATTATTACTCTAATAAACAACGAAACTATTACCTAGCGGTGAATTAAGCGTGAATGGAAAAGCACATATATTCTAATTTAAGTAACGGATCTAATTTACCGCTTTACAAATTAAAGAAAGAAATTAGAAGGACAAAATATCAAAATCTAAAGTTGCAGAATAATTATTTTATTGTTCATATAGAAGAATAGACGCTCGATTAACTATCGCAGTACTTTCTTTGTCTTATCCGAGATTCGAAGACGGTAATTCGTCGTCGCGAAGCACAGTTATCTTCGAGCACTCGTCACGTTAAGACGTCCTATTCCACTGTCTCAGCAGCGTGGGCATTTTTTAATGCATCGATGACCTCTGTCATTACGAAAGTCCACGATGCACGCTACGCAATATCCTTCGCGAGAACCGGCGGCGGCTTTTATATTTAATATAGGATTATAATGTTGCGAGCCCTCGTAATATATTATATTTAAATGACACGTGGGTTCGCAACCTAGGAAGTAATGCGCAGTCGTACATCGAATTCTTGCCTCGACCAAAAGTACGAAAATTATATATCATAATTGCAATATTTTCGAAAGCAAGAATCCGTTGGAATTGCTCGATTTCGCGAATTTCACAATCTTCCTTGGAAATCATGATACCAGCGGATTTCGTTAATTCTTCGGCCAACTTACGCTGTAAGTGAAGAACGCTGGATTCCCATCTTTCTTGCAGTTCCCACCGCAGTTGCCCATGCTCTTGATATACACGTGCCACTACGAGTGAATGGGGAAAACACAAATTGTCTGTGTTATTTATTTGCAAAATCGAGTGTTTGGCTACATCTTCGCGAGTTAATCAATTAGATTGACGCCCACGACCAGCAAGTATTGAGACTTTGAAAACACGTAATGTAAAATTTTCTGCGATATTGAATCCTCCAGCACTTTGCGCCAGCGAACTTACGAGTTGCCATATGTTCTGTGAGTTAAGTCGCGTGCTAGACGAAACGATAGACCAGCCGGACCACGCGCTAAATCCTCTGGCTCGAACGATAATCCTACGTAATCATTCGGTTCGCACGAATGTAGTGCATACGTCCGAATTTCACGGAACGCGCTTTCTATCCAACGAACGATATCAGTACCTTCGGGTAGCGGACGTATCGTGAAAGTTGCCTCCCTCCCTAGTATCACAAAATTCCTAAATCGACGCGAGTTTTCCGATCTTAACTCAATAAAAGAGAAGTTATTTCTAATCTCCTGCTGATGATGGCCGGTGATTATTTTCCTCCTGATGATGATGTATCTGTTGCCGTTGCTGCTGCTGCCGATGTTCATCGTCGATGGAGTCCTCGAAATTTTGCGAGAATTCTTCTTCCAAGGGAGCGTTTTCTTCCCTTGCGATGTCGCGATGTAGAACCGCGGAGGTAGGATGATCGGCACCACCGCCAGTTTGTACTGTAAAATAAAATTAAACAAACTTTATTAATCTGATAACATCACTATATATACAATATTAAGTCAGAAACTTATACTACTAGTCGTAACATTACAACATGGCAAGACATCTGTTTACATGATCGTACGTGAGAGGATACTGTTTTTTCTTTTTTGTAAATTTTAATATTCCAACGACATAAGCAGAACAGGGGAGTACGAAATATCTGATAAAAATATCTACTTAAATATCTCGAGCAACAAACAAATTTAAAGCAAAAAATAAAAATATTATCACCTTCATTTTCAAGAGGTGCGTAATATGTGTTTTCTTCTTCTTCCTCTATTACCTCCTGAGTTACTTTTACCTCGTCACATATTTCCTCCTCCTTCTCCTCATCATCACCGTTATCATCAATGCTATCCTCAACATTTGCTTTGTTCTGCTCCTCATTATCAACAGCATTATCATCGGCATCATTATTATCATCATCGTCGACATCATCATTGACATTGTTATCATCAATGTTCTCATTATCCTCCTCCTCTCCCCTTCCTCCTCCTCCTCCTTCTCTTCTTCCTCTTCCTCCTCCTCCTTTTCCTTCTCCTCCTCCTCCTCCTCCTCCTCCTCTCCAGACTTCACATTTTCTTCCAGCGTTAGTTCCTCCCGCTCTTGTTCGATTTCCTGCGCTAAAAAGTAATTTTTGTCACTATTATTATTTTTGAACTCTGTATAAAACTAACTCTCTATAACTTATTTAACTCTCGACTAACTTATTTTTTTTAAAAACTTACACGTTATGGAAATGGTGAAATCTGGAGAGACCAATATTCGAATCGAATCAGACGAACTCAAATCGCCATTCCTATCATTGTTGTCATCATCATCATCTAAAATAAAATTAATTTTGTTCTTTATCGCATTATATCTATATTATATGAACTAGATTTCTCGGTTATTTGTAAAATACTTACCAATTACGATGATAGGAACGTCACGCGGAGATGGAACATTATTTTTCGGTTCAATTCGTGCTCTTCCTAAAAAAAATAAAATATTTTAATAATCGAAATTTCTATAAACGTTTAGTTAATATTTATTTCCTAAAACTTACTCACTAATACTCCCTCCTCTTCTTCTCTCACAGGGTGACGTCGCTTTAAATTAAGTCGTCCTACTGGACGCTCCCTGTGATGCGGTATCGCTCGTCCTATAATACAATCGGTTTTATGAAATAAATATTATAATTTAATTACAAAGTAAAACTTTTAATGTTAATATGTGTTCAATTTTATTTTAGAAATTATTACTGCTTACCTCTTAGTCCAGTGCGTTGCTTTAAGTTAGCTATTGACCTCCTACGTCATCCTCCTCATACCAAAACACTCGCGTATTTCTAGACGAGCGATTATATTTTTTAATCTCTCATCACCACCGCAATGCCCCAGTTTGTGTGCATAATGCACTAATGTGCTGGAGCATTCACGAAATATTTCCGAAAATGGAATTTTTTCGCCATTATTTGACAATTTTTCAGATAATCAGCGGCAACTAATTTTTTATTTTAGTTGCTAGCAACGATGAAAAAATTGGTGAATAACTCGCGAAGTTCCATTTTTTAAATATAGAATTAAAAACGACTCACAAATAGTCAACATAAATCAATTTCTACAAAGTCTGAATGCGGGACTAAACTGTATGTACTTTGATCAGTGCATGCTATTTATGTTCGTAAAGACATTCATAAAATTTTTCTCCCCGAAAAGAATCGCTAAAAGTTTCTAGTCCCTTCATCGGCCGATAGGTTTTAACAATTTTAGTAATTGGTTGCTTCCTTTACTAGAAATGATTTTCTTGTAAAATTTAGAAAAGTAGGAGACGACAAAAACTTTCTAGTTATGACCAACCCCATATCTGATCTAGCTCCGTCTCTCCCCCATAAAAATTATCTCGAAAAGCATCGCTCGCTTCGTATTTATCCTAATAAATAATCTTTAGCTCTCGTTTTCATTATTATCCGGAAAGTTTTTGTCACACTATAAAATTTTTATTGTTATGGTAAATCTCACGTTTTAAATTTTTTCTTCTGTTTTTTTTTGTATCTTCTTACTTGAAAGGATTCTCATGCAATATTAATCTACGACTGATAAATAATAAATTTTTCAACAAAAGAAGAAATACATTTTTAATAGAAATTCCTATATCTCGCTTGATCAACAATATTACTTGATTTTTGTTAGTTTTTTCTCTTCTTCAGGATTTGCCTTATCATGAGGAAAAAATCATGGCGATCATTGAACATAATTCCCTTCGTTTAAAACTTTCCTCATGTTTATTAATTTAACTAATATTTAATAAAACAAACAAAAATAGGACTATGAGCCAAAAATTATTGTATAAAATAAAACATGATATAGAATATAAAAAAAAACAATAAAAAAACTAGAAATCTTTTAAGTTAAAAATTTAATATAGGAAAGTGTTTCGATCGCGATCGGATCATTTTCAAAATATTAAAAACATACATAATCATTACAGTCGGAAAAAACAAAAACATAATAAATTATCTATTCCGCTCTCTAAAACACACGTTAGTAACATGAAAACGAATATCTTAATGTTCACAATTGTAATGTATAAGGAAAAAAGAGCGTACGCATGATAATAGCTACTACATTGAAATGCTTATAATGTCAATTTTAGTAAAAAGAATGAATGTCCTTTGATTAAAAGTGAACGGAGAACGCAAATATGAATCTGATCCTGTAGAAAAATTATAATATAAGTGAAATTATAGTATAAGATTGAATTGATTAATATGATTGAATATAAATTATAATATAACTAAAATATAGTGCTAGATAACAATAAAAAAAAACCAGATAAACAATTAAAGACTAGCAATGTAATACAATGCAATGTAATATATGAGATGATACATAGCAAAATTAATGAAGGTTAAGATTGCAAAAAGAGAGAGAGAGTATATCTATATATTAACTGAACTTTATAATATAGTAACAGCTAAAAATAATATCTTTAATATAACATACCTTAAATCAAAAATTAAAAATAAAAAGAGATTCAGATACAAATAGTACATTAAAAATAGACAATGCGAAAAGAAATAAAACAATATCTTGTCTCCTCGGTGTTCTAAGACATGATGGAATCACAAAATTGACATTTAGAGAAGGAAGGAGAAGATTTGTTGGTTGGAAAGTGAAAGGAGGAAAGTAAGAGGAGATAGAAATGTAGATGAAAGCATGGAAGAAAAAATAAAGACTAAAAGGAATTAAGAAGAAGAAAGAGATTGACTATATTTAATTTTTGTATTCTATAAATTTCCATATACTGCACGTTATTTTTTTGGGAGTATACACAAACAGTCAGAAATAATTTCTCGAAAAGACATCGTTTCGTTGTCGAAAATAAAAGTCGAAAGTTTTCGAAATTTCTATTGATTTCGACGGATTTTTGGATCCAATTTTGATTAATTTTCGAGATTGTTGGGTTATGGGAAGGGTTTCGAGTACACTGTAGTATACGATAGATAATCAGATTTTTACTTGTGCGCTTTTCATTACATGAAGCCTCTTTTTTGGTAAGTATGTCGTGTGTGAGAGAACGAACGAACGAACGAACGCTTGCCTGAAAACAAGCAAGTAAGGCCATCTCTTGGCACATCAAAAACTCTCTAGAGTTGGAGCTTTGACAAACAAATTAAATAGATAGGCCTGAGGTACAAAAAAATAAAGAGATGAACTTATCACAAAGACAGTTATTGAAGAAATTGAATCCAATGAAAAAGATCAAAAGAAAAAACGATTAACATAAAAGGTTGAATTGCATTCTCCAAATAAAGAAATAAAATCTTGAATTGATCTAGTCAGCATAAAAATATACTACTAGTGTCACTAATGCAATAAGTAAATTCAACGTAGTGTCACTAATAGCACAATAGTAGTGGAGAAAATTTTATTAAAGTTTCATTGAAATTTTATTGTGAAAATAAGTATTATTGATTAGCATTATATTTCAGAAGATACACGACAAAATTATAACAAAAAAAAATTTATTTTATGAATTCGAGA
This sequence comes from Acromyrmex echinatior, assembly GCF_024713525.1. NCBI lineage: Eukaryota > Metazoa > Arthropoda > Insecta > Hymenoptera > Formicidae > Acromyrmex > Acromyrmex echinatior. The sequence continues at coordinate 1,735,640 of NC_141858.1, read as the reverse complement.
ACTAATTTTATGATGCAGCCATGCACTCACCCGAATCCTTCACCATGCTTTATTTCTGTGATCGCACCGGAATTGCTCCTTCGAAGAACTATAAACACCTATAATGCTAATGGATGTATTGTAACATATTTATTCAAAGATGTTGTGAAAGAGGCGGAACACATAAAAAAAAAATATAATTAATGTTAAATATAGTAGTAATATACATGATGACACCTACGATAATAACTTGTTTCTAATAATACTATAAAATTATTATATTTATTAGTTGAAATAATACTAATTGCTCTAATGATATATATGTGTATGTATATATATATATATATGTATATATATTGTATATCTTTTTATATATTATATTTTGTATATATTATATATCTTTATATATATATATAAATAAATTATTTATATATATATATATATATATATAAATTATGCATTTCGCGGGTTTCCTCCGTGTCCAGATCCATTCTTGGAATGCCAACGTTTCGTGAACCTTGCAGTCCACTTCATCAGGGCGAAGAGCAGCATGATACTGAACTGTTCCTCCGGGTCGTTCCTTTTTATATTATGCTACTTGTTGGAATGGGGAAAAGAAGAGAATTGGAAGGGGAAGGTAGGGGAATCGGTCAGTCTTCAATTACCGAGAGAATGATTTTCTATATTTTATTTATGTTGTAGCCATTATCTCTATTCAGATTGTTAGGGTGTTTTTGTATCTTTATGGCTTCTCATTATACTTTCTCATTATACTTTCTTGGAAAGTATAATGTTGGCTATTGTGGTCGTTTTATCAAATAGTATTTGATGTCCTGTTCGATGTTGTGTTCTGATAATGCTGATTGCATGACATGTTTTAGACATCACATTGGTATTCCTTTATCCATAGGTTGATCATTCTCCCAGTTTCTGCAATGTATACTTGCCCGCAGAAACAAGGTATTTTGTATACTCCTGCGGAGCTGAATAAAGGTCTCTGATTTTTAGGATTTCTTAGGATTTATCTTATCTTTTTGGGTGCTTTGAAAATAATTTGGATATTGTGTTTGTTTAATATCCTTCGATCTGTTATTCCTTTGACATATAGGAGAATGGATATCCTTTCGTCTGATTGTGTGTCAGATACCGTTGTCTTGTTTGCATGTTATTGATTGTTTTGATTATGTCTTTTTTGTCATGTTTTTCTGTAAGGCTAATTTTAAGTGATTGAGTTCTGTCTGTAGATGTTCTTTGTCAGAGATGGTGGAAGCTCTATGTACAAGTGAATTGATTGCAGACTGTTTTTGTACTAAGTTGTGGTGCTACTCGGCATGTATGTATCTATCTGTGTGTATTGATTTTCTATATACTTGATGGCCTAAGATATCGTCAGCTTTCTTAGAGACAAGAACATCTAGGAAGGGGAGTTTTCCGTTTTCCTCTATATCTATAGTGAAGTTTGGATGTTAAGGAAAATAAGGAATTTACGGAATTCGGCTCTGTCTCTATATCACGAATGTGTCGTCTATATAACGGAACCAACTTCTGGTTTTTTGAATGTTTTTCTGAGAATCTCTTCCTCAAAATGCTCCATGAAGATGTTGACGATTACAGGAGAAATAGGAGAGCCCATTGTCGCTCCTGAAGTTTGTTCATAAAATTAGTTGTTATAGGGGAGAAGTAAGTGGTTATTAAGCAGTGCTCTATTAGCAGGATGAGATCGGAGGGGACTTCATGTGAGGCCTTTATTATGTTTAATATGTCTTTTATTGGGACTGTGTGAAAAGGGATTCTATGTCGAAACTTACAAGCAGGCTGCTCCTCGCTCTGATGAAGTAGACTGCAAGGTTCACGAAACGTTGGCATTTCCAAAAATCTTGGAATGGATTTGGACACGGAGAAAACTCGCGAAACGCATAATCTTTATATAGAAAACATCCGTGGAAATCTCAAGAATATATGTATATGTGTGTGTGTGTGTGTGTGTGTGTGTGTGTGTGTGTGATGTGTGATGTGTGATGTGTGTGTGTGTGTGTGTGTGTGTGTGTGTGTGTGTGATGTATGTGTGTGTGTGTGTGTGTGTATTTTTTACTCTAATAAATTTTTTATATCAAATATTATAATACAATTACTGGAAGTAATTCTATGTTACGTCATATGTCATCATATACTACTACAGTAGTAACATTACTGGCTCAGCATTGACACTATTGCAGTATTAATATTACTGCAGTAACAATGACACTAGTAGTATTTTTATACTTCCAAATGATATTGGAAACTTGTATGATAGACCGACATTTAAATTTCATTAATTTAAAAATTTAGATCATTTCGATATCGATTCGAGCTAGAATTAGTCTAGCTAGAATTAGATAGAAACGATGATATTTTTCCTTGATTTCATGCTTATTTATGGTAAGAGACATTATTCCTTAAAATTCTTCAATACAAAAGTAACGTAATAAAGTTTTATTAAATAAACTACGAAGTACAAATAAAAGTAATGTTATTCAGCAGGAGTAGAACAATAAAATAAGATACAAAGAATTACTAGAAGAAAAAGTGTAGACTTTATCGACAGTTGTAAAAAATATTCCGATTTGTATAAAAAAATTCCACAATTTTCTAAAAAGTTATAAAATTATTTATAAATTCTGAAAAATTTTGAGAGAGCTTTTATGATTAGAGCGATATTGCAATTGTCGAAATGAAATCGAAAAAAATGTCGATTCGATCTTTGAATGAAAATATTCAAAATATAAGACGTATCACATATTACGTATCACATATTTATACCAAAAATATTAAAAATATATCGAACTCTCATTGCACTCTCTACATACGTTTTTTATCATTCGAAAATGTTGAAATTTCGAGTTGAAGTTTCGAATCGACAACTTTTCCATCGTAACGACATTGAAACGACGTCTTTTCGAGGAACTATTTCTGACTAGGAAGTTTCAGAAAAATGGAAAATGAATAAATTTTTTTGCATTACCATTTCCCAACTCAATTTAACATTTTTTTTCGTCTCTTGTACCTCTGTCTCTTTAAACATTAATGAATTTTTTAAAAAAGCAATAAATCCAATCGTAAATTTACTTTAAATCGAAGATGCTTCATAAATTTCTTCTTGTTTTTTTGAAAAAAACTCAATAGTTAATGTATTAATTCTTATTCGTTAGAAACTACCCACGAGGTAAACCAATTCTTTTTTCCTCATGGTTTATTGCGAAAAAATTTTCATTTTGAAAAATTTCTTCCACTGTTATAAAAAAAGCAGGAGAGGAGTCGTAAAACGTTTCTTTTCGTTTTTGTTCGTTCCTGTTCTTGTTTTATCTCATTCCTCTGCCCTCCTGACTTCTGTGGGATATAGATTATTTTAAATTTTTAAGAAAAATTTAGAGAAAATTTATGTTTTTTTTTTCATCTGCGCGCGCAAAATAATTTTATTACGTAGCGTCGGAGAAGGAGGCTATGTCATCGATACTATCGAAAATCCGTTTCATTCCGAGTCTCATCGTCCGCAGCTTCAGCTTCACGAGCAAACAAGTATTGTGTTTCTTGTGTTTTTGATTGCCATCTTGGTTCGTTTAAATTTAGTGGCGGCGTAAGAACAATGGTCAGTCTAAAAAACAATAATAATTCGGACATGGGAATGTAGGGAAAACCGGAGCTAATAGACTCATTTTTTAGTTTCGAATTTTTACAGACAAAATTAAGAGACTCGAAAAAATGAATTCTACACAGTTCTACACAACTTCCAGTTACTACAATATATACATTTGACTACATAATAATATTTTCATAATGAAGGGAAACTGATAACTAATATGAAAAAAATGCATTTTTCTAATGTATTCTATCTGATTCAATTAACTCCGGGACCAGGGGTACTCACGAGCTCGCCTTGTGCGTGCGTTCAACTAAGATTATTAAAATAAAAATTATTAAAATAAAAATTAATGTATTTTAAGATACATCTTTGACTATTAATAAAACTTTTATAAAAATATATTTTAAACACAAACATTCACTTCGCAGGGCAAAACAATACTTCTTTTTGCAAAATTTATTCATTTCGTGCAAAAACACGTCGAATAACCCTAGTTTTCGAGATTGGACATGAGAGAACTAAACTTATAACATTTACCACTGAGGAAAATCTCTTTAAAGGAATAAAATTTTGAGTACTATAAGAGTAGTATAATAGTGGCGGTTCTAACCCAGGTCCTCTGAGGAGGGCGCGGGGCGCGGGGATACTCATAGGCGCGGGGGAGTAGGCACGGGGAAGGGAGGGGAAGCGCGGGGAAGGGAGGGGAAGCGCGAGAAGTCCCGGCGCTATCGGTGTTTACTGATATGATGAGTCCCAGCGCTATCAGTTTATTGATATGATGATACGTATCGCCATGTTGTGATGTTACGTATTATTGGGACCGCCGCCACCCAACATCCCATCGCCGCAGACGCTGCCGCCACCGCCGCCACTCCACACCCCGCCGCAGGCATCAGTGCCACCACCGCCGCGTGGACCTCGCGTCCACCCTAAAATGCGTTTCGAACTGTCGAAAAAAAAATGCGTTGCGCCACCACCCAAACACCCATCCCAACACCCTAAAAAATGCGTCCATTATAACGTGGACTTTTGTCTAGAAGATCGGTGGCACATTATCGATGTATTGGCTGCTATACAAAGCGCCTTCAATGAGGGATAGATGATGAAATCATACTGCATTCTTACAGTTCTTTCTTTCAAGAAAGTCAGAAACGTTGATAATGATATTTATCTAGGAAGAACCGTGAGATCGGTGACACGTCGTCGATGCTGCAACTCAATAGGGAGGGTAGACAAAGGGATAAAGAAGTCGCAAATAGAATATATAATGGGTCATAAGCGCGCGGCATCTCAGTTGACGTTTTTAAAAATTACCGAATCGCAATAAGTGTAATGCGAAAAGTATGGCTGATATACAGACGTTGAGGACATGGATGATGTAAATGCAGACAAGTTATTTGAAGCATTAGAATTTGAGGACATAATGGACGATGTAGAGTTCGAGAATATCGGTAACATTGAGGAGAGAATCGACGTAGCAGAATATATTAGAAATGTGGATAAGGAACAGTTCGCGAATATTAGAGACGAAGTGTTTGATAAACTTTGAAAATATAATGAACCAAGAGTCGTCTGACGAAGAAATACTATCCGACGATAGTGGATGTGCTAGTGATATGAGCGAGTATGAAATGGATCGCATAGAAAAATTCGTGTCGTCTCCAGAAATTCGTACATTGAATGCCCGTACTAAGCATTGTGTGATCCACAATTATTATACAACGGATGGTTCTTTAACCGTATGCACATCATGCATGATTCGTATAGCTGACATTAACGATGGAGGAATGTATCACGTCAGGGTGCATGAGATCGGTTCTTTCGGTAGGCTAGACGGCAGGTCGTGCACAAATTGCAGACTACCTTTATACATTATATTCTCGTGCAGCATATATCCACTTTGCACACATTAAAAAAAACCACGAGCGAGTGGAACGTGAATTGCTGGAACAGTGCGACCAGGTCGCTACTTTGACATGTTTCTCAGTGTTTTTCATGGCAACAGTGCGACGAATACATCAAGCAGCTCGAAGAGCTGCCAAGTGTTTGTCGTGCCAAGGTCAGCGCCTCACCATTGGATACAGACAATCCGTGGTGGCGAGGATCGCGCGACTCGCGGGTGCAAAGTTAGAATTGGAGTGACGTTTCGTGCACATTGGTGGCGAGTACGCGAGTGGCAACGAAATCTCTTATCTGGTGAGAGATTGATGTCGCGTTTGAGAGCCGTATATTGACAGGTGCGGTGATAAACTCTAATCACATCGAGCCGCGACGGTTTTTAGAAGACGCTGGCGATGTAGTGCTCAAGCGAGTGCGAGACGCTGTAGAAAGACACGGCAGTCTAAAAGTGAACACCGCGTTCAATGGCGAGTTTGCGACGAAGGATAAACGTATTAATAAGAGCATAATTACAAAGAACAGCGAGATATATCGTTGCACCGATATGCGCGAGTGGTACGAGCGACACGTCGTCGAGCCTATCCTAGCATCGCTCGAAGAATTCCAGGAACGCGACAGCGGGTGGGCATTGTCGCGAATCCTCAATTTGATAGTGAATGTGAATAAGCATAATCCAATGCACGCGGAATGTCACATCGAAGTGCCATGAGAAATAGCGACGAAACGAGCGGTGGTCAGTGTTTATTCGACGGACAATGCATGTTTCGCGTGGTCAGTGGTCGCCGCTCTGTACCCCGCAGAAAGACATGTAAATCGGGAATCATCATACCCGCATTACACCGCAGTATTAAATCTCGCGGGTATTGAATTTCCAATGACATTAAAAGACATTCCGAAATTCGAACGGTTGAACGCGGTATCGATCAACGTCTACAGCATCGAAAATAGACAGGTCTTTCCTCTGCGGCTCACCAATGACAAGAAGGAGAAGCATGTCAATCTCCTGTACCTACAACATTCACGCAACGACAACATTAGACACTTTGCGTGGATAAAAAATCTATCCCGCCTTATAAGATCACAAATTACTAGGAACGAGAGCAGGAAATATATTTGTGATCGGTAAGTATAATAAAAAAATAGTCAATAAAAAAACAGTAAAAAAGAAATAGAAAAAATTTCTTTATTATTTGTAGGTGCCTTCATTACTTCAGTTCGTGCGAAAAATTGCAGTTGCACGAAGTGGACTGCCAGAAGATCAACAACTGCGCCATCCGACTGCCGAGCGAGGACGACAGATGGCTCGAATTCAACAACTATAACAATCGAGAACGGGTATCGTTCATCGTCTACGCCGATCTGGAATGTGTCTTACGCAAGATGAAATCCGACAAAGAAGACATGTCGTCGTACGCGTATCAACATGACGCGTTTAGCATAGGCTACTGCGATGTGCGTACGATGACGCGTTATCGTCGTATCACTTCCGTCGCGATGAAGACTGTATAGCGTGGTTCGCACAATTCAACGATTTGGCGCATCGCGTGAAAAATATCGTATCCACCAAAGTGGCCATGGAAACGTTATCTAAACAGCAATGGGAGGCATACCGTAGCGCGACGCGTTGTCAATCTGCGAGAAACCGTTCGCGCCGGACGACATGCGGGTTCGCGATCATTGTCATCTCACCGATAGATATCGTGGTCCAGCGCATTCGAATTGTAATTTAAATTATAAAAATTCGTTTTATATTCCAGTCGTATTTCACAATTTATCAGGCTACGACGCGCATTTTATAATTAAAGAATTGCTACCGCCTATGATGGATATGTAGATATACTACCGATAACTAAAGAAAAATATATTTCATTCACTAAACATGTCGATAGTACCAAAGACACAAATGAAAAGAATTTTCAGAAAAATTGCATAAAATTAGGATTTATTGATTCTTTCAAATTTTTAAATGCAAGCCTTGATAAATTGGCGTCGTATCTCGACAAAGATAAATTAAAAATTGTACGTTCCGAATTTTCAACATTATCAAATGAAGAATTTGAATTACTCACACGAAAAGGTGTCTTTCCGTACGAGTACATTGATTGCGTCGAAAAGTTGCAGGACACGCGCTTACCACCGCGCGAATTATTTTTCGTTGACAGGCGATACAATATCCGCGATTACGCTCACGCCGCGAACATCTGGAAGCGATTCTTCATTCGAACGCTCGGCGAGTACAGTGATCTGTACTTGAAAACTGATGTCTTGTTATTAGCATTTTCGAAAATTTCCGCAATAGTTGCATCGCGAGTTACTGTCTCGATCCCGCGCATTATTATACATTGCCAGGTTTCACGTGGGACGCCATGCTGAAATATACACGCATAAGATTCGAGTTGCTCACCGACATTGATATGGTCATGTTTATCGAGCGCGGTATACGCGGCGGCCTCAGTTAATGCTCCGGCAGATACGCGCAGGCTAATAACAAGTACATGTATTCGTTCGATCCATCGAAACCGTCGTCGTACTTGATCTACTACGATGTGAATAATCTGTACGGATGGGCGATGTGTCAACCTTTACCATACACCGAATTTCGGCGGTCGAAGACGCTGCGAACTTTGAGCGCAATCGCTCCGGATTTACCTACCGGTTATATTCTCGAAGTCGATCTCGAATATCCGCAGCATCTACACGACCGACACACTGACCTACCTTCCTGTCCAATGCGCGATAAACCGCCTGGCAAGCGCGAAGATAAACTTCTAGCGACATTGTACGATAAGCAGCGTTACGTCATCCATTATCGCAACCTGCAGCAATGTACACGATCTTCGCGTAATAAAGATCCATCGAGTGCTACAATTCGCTCAATCTCCATGGCTCTGCAATTACATTGAACTCAATACACAATTTAGAATGTTCGCGAAAAACGATTTTGAAAAAAATTTGTATAAGCTAATGAACAACGCAGTATTCGGTAAGACCATGGAGAATGTGCGCAATCACGTTGATGTAAAATTAATAACAAAATGGGACGGACGGTACGGCGCGGAGGCAATGATCGCGAAACCGAATTTTCACAGCCACAACGTCTTTGCGGAAAATTTGATTGCCGTCCAAATGCGCAAACTCGAGATGAAATTCAACAAGCCGATTTACGTGGGTATGTGCATACTTGACATATCGAAAGTCTGTTTGTACGAATTTCATCACGAGTACATGTCACCGATGTATCGCAACAAATGCAAGATCATGTACACCGACACGGATAGTCTCATTTACTATATAGAATGCGACAATGTTTACAAAACTATGAAACGCGATATCGCTAGATTCGACACGAGCGATTATCCGGCAGACAACGTGTACGATATGCCTCTCACGAACAAAAAAGTACTCGGCCTGATGAAGGATGAGAACAATGGTGTATTAATGACCGAATTTGTTGGACTTAGAGCGATGATGTACGCGGTGAGAGTGGATGGCAAGAAGGACATTAAAAAGGCGAAAGGCGTAAAGAATAACATCGTAGCGCGAACGATAACGTTCGACGATTACACGCGGTGTTTGAACGAAGAGATTGAAATGACTTGCCGTCAATCGTGTATATGATCTAAATTACACGAGGTGTACACGATATCCGAATCGAAAATCGCTCTGAGTCCATACGACGACAAACGATACGTCGTACCGGACTCGACGGAGACGTTACCATGGGGACATTGGCGGATACCTTTGTAATACAATGTATGTATTGTGTATATTATATAATATGTATTATGCTATTATGTATTACTATTGTATTTTACACTTTTTTTTACATAAATACAAGTATTATCTTTTTTTACATTTATACAAGTATTATTTTTTTTTATGTATTACGATTATTGTACTTTCATATAATACATATCACATGTTTTTAACATTTATATATGTATTATATACTAGTATTCTAATTTACTTTACTTACTTACTTTATGTGTCTCATTTTTTGTATACTCCAAATCGAAGATGATGATGAATGAGAAGTAATAAAAAACATTTATATTGATATATTTTATATACTTATATTGATATATTTTTATATGTAGAAAAAAATACACGAAAAAATTTTATCAAATGATTTGTGTATCCAATTATTTTTGTGTATCCATGAATTGTGCGATCTATCGAATCCCAACCACTTGACGTACACCTTGTCTCCCTTCCTGCGCAGTACTTTCTCCACGAGATACACGTCCGGATGAGTAGCGCGATGCAACTCGTGCTCATAGAACGCACCAGCGACGGATTTTCCGCGATAGTCTTCGAGTAGATAGGTTACAGGATTGGTACGCTGTACCTTAACGATCGTAAACACCTCGATGGTCCAATTTGACGTGTAACCCTTCTCAAAAATCGTCTTGTACTTGCTCACGCGTACCGAATCGCCCACTTTGAATTTTGCTGGACCAGCGATTTTTATCACGCTGTACACCGTGTCCAAGAATCTTTCGGCGATCGCGGGAGTTACGTTGGCGGGTCGTATGCCGATAGTGCGATTGCGCGCGTTGTAATCTGATACGAGGCGCGGCAGCTCGTCGATCCACTTGTAATTGCTGTTGAGTGTAAACATCTTCCACATGTCGCTTTTGAGCGTACGATTGAACCGCTCGATGCTTTCAACGTCGAATACGTGGAATAGTGATTAACGTTGTGTTTTTTCAAGATTTTCTGCACATCGACGTTGTAAAACTCCTTCCTCATATCCATTTGTAAATTTTTAGGACATCTTCCACTTGCTCGAATTATCTCAACAATAGCATCAGCCGTCTCGCTTCCACCCTTGCTCTTGAGCGATACGGCCCACGCGTACATGCTCAACACATCGATGACGGTGAGGATGTAGTGGTAGCCTCTGTTGAAGCTCGAGTACGGACGCATCTCGACGATATCAGCCTGCCATAAATCATCGTATCCTCGAACTATGACGCGTCTTCGTGGAAAATTTCTTCTCGCCGGAGCATGCAATTTCTCGACGAGTCGACATCTCTCGGAGCTAATTTTTCTCTTTTCGCTTGATTTCTTTTTCATGATTCGACGTGTAATACAAAGGACAAAAGTATTTTTTTTCTCGCTGACGCCACTCGACTGACTCATTTCGTCGATACGCGATTTAATTTATAATAAGACCAGCTTCGCGAAGTTCTTCGATAATCGACAGCATCTCGTTGTCGTGAGCGTTGTTGCCCGCTCGGTGCGAAGCGTCGAGCAATCATAGACGATCCACCAGCTCGTTGGAATCGTCCCAGTGCATGTAATCGATCGCGTTGTCATTTAATGTCATTGCGTGAGGTAATCCCTTTCCAGATTTCTTCTTCTGTTTCTGGGTGTGATCGACATCAACGGCGCGATTACGTATTTGTATTTGTATCCCTTGTTGCTCAATAATCGGTCCTGTGAATGATGCTTGTGTTTGTGCGCTTTTGTCGCCAGCAGCATGCTCTTGTACTTATTCATATCGTCTTCCGTGTAAAGGAGATCGTCGGGAATTCTCTTGAAAATTAACTCGTAAAGACCGGGTGAACCGGCATAATTATCGTACGCCGTCGATAATTATGTTGTCAGCATCATCCACGTCGAAACGCTTATTGCCAAACATCAATCCATCCTTTTGTAGGTAAACGCCGTATACATAATCTATACCACTCTTCTGTTTATCTCGCGCTCCCCTCAGGACAGCCTCGACGTACTTTTGACCCAGCGGACCCAAGCCGGCTTGCAACGCCTCTCGACCTTCCGACGTTTGCAACTGATTTTGAATCTTTGTTGCTAGCGAGTCGTCCGTCGTTTGGAAAACGTTATCCAACGATTCTATAGTCGGTACGATCATTGTACGCGGAGTGGAGGTTATCGGTTGTACACGATCGTGCGATCGATCATCGGATTTATCCGGAATCGCGGAACGCTCGAACGTCTCACTCTCTTTCTCTCCCTCCTTCTTCTCCTTCTCCTCTTCTTCTTCCTTCCTCTCGCGCTTGGAGGCAGACGCTGCGCCATCGTCGCGCGACTGTCTCTTTATCGCGTGCACTTTATCGGAGCTGTCAACGTCAATTTGTCGCAGCGGTTTGATAATAGGCTTAAAATGTCTGTCCAATGCCATGTCTTCCTCGATTCTACCGGTTTTCAGAGTGTGATGTTTCTTGCGGATCGACTCGCTCGTCTTCTCGATCTCTCTCGCGATTTTTTCACGCTCGCGCACATCAACCATGTTCGTCTCTGGCGAAGTATCAACAACGACTAGTCACGTTACAGTATTGCGAACTTGTTAAATCTCTTTCTGTATCTCCCGTCTTTAAGCGCACTATCCTTGTATTACTAAAAATCCATATTTTTTTTGCCAACAGTCGCGGCACAACGTGCAAAATTCGTTGTAGGACATGTCGGTGTTTACGTGATCATTATAAACGTGTTTCAAGTTGGTACAATCCTGTTTGAACAGGATCAGCAGGTTCGCATTGTCGCGTATCAGATGTTTAGGTATCCTCGCGTACGTCTGACAAAGATAGAAGCAGTCAATGTTCGCGTGGCGATCCATCGAAAAGTATTCTCTCACCGCATCCTGCTTGTCGCATGCCACGTCATCAAAGATAAAAATAGAATTTGAGCGCGCCTCGTTCGGTGGAATGATGTCGCTATTGTTGGAAATCGTAAAGTAGCCGATTTCATCGATAGATGTAAATAAATTTTCGAGGTATCGATACTTTGGCTGTTGCAGTGATTTCGAGTAGACGTATACGTTCTCGAAACGTACGCCATTTGGACTCTCAAGCAAACTTATGAGAACGTTGGTTTTACCACAATTCGACGGGCCGCAAATGATCGCGCGTATAGTACTCGGCAGCATTTCGCCGTGCTTCTCCGCACTGCCTCCCATCATTTGTAATTTCACGTCATAGTTTGTGACACGTATCATCAGCGGTTGCAGCACGAATTTCATGCTCACTCTAAAGACTACGCGCTCTCGAACGATTATTTAAAGGCGCCCGAATCCGCGCAGTAGCAAAATGTATCTCGCGCTGTGTCATCCTTCCGATATTCGAGATTTGAGCGCCGAGCAGTGACAATATATACCGAAGGTCGTACTCTTACGCGTGTACGGTGAATACATCGAACACCGGAATACATGAAGGCAGATTCAGAGGTTCGAACTTATCGTCGCTGCGACGAACACTACAATCAGCCGTGGCAGCGGACGCATATCGACGGCCCCACCGAAGATAAAGGATTGTAGCGAATGTCGGCGTCGCGCAACAGTCTGCTAAATCGAGCGATAAACGCGCTTCCTTTCGAGTACATATTCCGGGTTACCAGTTTTGCGGTCCGGGCACTCGACTTACGAAACGATTAACCAAAGGTGACGCAGGCATAAATCCGCTGGATGCGGCGTGCCGAGAACACGACATTGCGTATTCTCGAAGCAACGATCTCACCGATAGACACACGGCGGATAAGGTACTCGCCGATAAAGCGCTAGGACGCGTCGTCGCGAGATTCGGCTTTGAGCGAGAGAGCCGCCGCAGCTGCCGTCTGGGCAGCGATGAAAGCCAAGACCAAGATCGGCATGGGCATGAAACCGAAGAAGAAGACGATGAAGAAAAAGGTGACAAAAAAAGGATATTTCCGACGGCGAAACGAGACGGTGCGTTACCGTTTCTATCAATGTTGGGTGCACTTGGGTCCTTGATCGGCGGAGCAGCCAGCGTGGCGAAAGCGGTAAACGATAGCAAAACCGCGCGACATCAGCTCGAAGAGCTGCAACGTCACGATCGCGCGATGGAACAAGGTCGCGGACTGTATCTCGCTCCGTACAAATATGGACGTGGATTGTATCTCGGTCCATACAAACATGGACAGGGCGTAGCTGCAAAGAAAAAAAAAACGTCAAAAAGACGATAAAAATGCCGTCTGGCGCAATTACCAATGTACAATTGAACGAGCTCGCGAGACGTATGCGTGTACCATACTTTAGAGGCGTTTTCATGCGTAACCGACGAGCGGTGTGCGCCGGAACGAAAGCGGTATCGTGAATCTGGACGATGCGACGGGGCCTGGTACTCACTGAGTAGCGTACGCGAAGAGGAACAATCGCGTCGTGTATTTTGACAATCTTCGACCGCCTAAGGAACTGGTGCGATATTTCGAGAACAGTGCTACGACGATAGAGTACAATCGCACGTCCTATCAGACATACGATCAAAGTTTCTGCGGACAGATGTGTCTGCGGTTTCTACAAACGGTAGACGAGCGTGAATTTAAAAAGCTCGACGAGGTGCTGTGAAATCTTAGTATTAGTCGAACGCTTTTTTCCGTCATGTCGTTGACGCTTACGCTGAGCGGAAAGAGCACCGTCCTCGCGGCGAATTATTTCCCCGCCATAGATTTGAGTGACGGAGATTACGAGCTCGGTTTGGCGATTTTTGAGACTTATCACACGATACCGAACGTGAACGAATCGAACAACAAATTTTATTTCACCAAAGACGACGCGGAAATTACAATTCCCGAGGGTTCGTACGAAGTGCGAGATATAAATGAATTTCTGAAAAGTGCGATTTTACGAAAACGTCCGCACCGCGACGCACTTGAAACCGTTGATGTAGTGCGTAGTGACAATAACAATAACACTGATGATGATGATGATGATGATGATAATGATGAGGGTGGAGAATATCCAATTACGCTTCGCGCAAACTACAACACGATGAAATGTGAGATTAGATGTGCGTACAGAATAAACTTTGACAAGTCCAACAGCATTGGATCATTGCTGGGATTCTCGTCGAAGCGTATACTGCAGCCACGAAGGTGGCACGAATTGGACGTGTCGATCAACATAATGAATGTAAACGTTATCCGCGTAGAGTGTAACGTGACCGCGGGTGCATACAGCAACGGCAAAAGCGCGCACACGATACATGAATTTTCGCCGAGCGTGGCGCCAGGATATAAAAAATAGGAGAGGCCGACGCAAATCATTTACCTGCCGATCATCGCACGGAGCATTACAGATCTAACGATACGCATCGTCGATCAGAACGAACGATTGCTCGATTTTCGAGGAGAAGAGATCACCGTTAGATTGCACGTACGATGGCGACGGTTATAACGTCAGCGTGAGATGCTCGTACAGAACGGAACGGAGCGTACGCAGAGAGATAACGCATCCTTTACAAGGTCGGTGACGCCAGCTCGACAACACTCGCTCATCCAGCTGCATCAGGAAGAAGAAGAAACTCAGCGCGACGAACGTTGCATTTTTAAAGTCTTTGGGATTCGCGGTGCGCAACATTTGAGATGACTGATCTTAAACATTAAAGACAAGCCGATCTTCGACGATCGCATTGTCAAGATTGAGACTCACACGTTCAGTCCGTTCGCCAACACCACAGGTGTACAGCGACGAAATAAGAATACCCATACAGCAACAGGATCTGTACACACTGCCGTAAGAAAGCTTTCTATATGTCGAGGGAAAATTAACGAAGAACAAAGTGGTCCAGGGTGCTCATGTGGCATTGGGAAATAATTGCGTCGCGTTCATATTCGATGAGATTCGATATGAACTCAATGGTGTGGAGATTGACCGTAATAGAAATGTGGGTATAACTAGCATGCTCAAAAACTAGCAGTGTCATCCGACAGAAGCGTGATTCTACGGAATGCTGGCTGGGATGCGCAGACTACTGCAGCCGGATATTTTAATTTCTGTGTACCGTTCTACTTACTGCTGGGATTTTGCGAAGATTACAAACGCGTGGTGATCAACGCTCGTCACGAATTGATTTTAATACGAGCGTGCAACGACAACAATTGTCTGATGGGAGATCCGGCGATAGAGCCAACGCTCGAATTATTCAAAGTACAGTGGCGAATGCCGCATGTGTTATTGAGCGAGATAAATAAGCTGTCGATGCTGCGCGCTTTGGAGAGCGGACGATATCTGAGCATGGCTTTTCGCTCGTGGGATTTGTATGAATTTCCGCTCTTGCAGAGCACAACTAAGCATTCGTGGGCCATCAAGACGGCTACTCAGCTCGAGAAGCCGCGCTACGTTATTTTCGCTATGCAAACAGGTCGAAAAAATGTCATGTCCGAGGATGTAAGTCGATTCGACGACTGCAAATTAACCAATGCGAAACTTTACCTGAATTCGGAATGTTATCCGTACGATGATTTGAATCTGGATTTTGACAAAAACAGATGTGCGATTCTGTACGACTTGTACGCGCGTTTCTGCAAGGGCTACTACGGATACAAGATATCTCGAGCCGAGTCTCACCTTTACAACTTTTACGTAATGGTCCATTCGTGATCATCGATTGCTCTCGACAGAACGAATCAGTCAAGAGTGACACCGTGGACATGCGATTAGACTTTGAATGTAAAGAGAATGTACCCGCAAATACAACAGCCTATTCTCTCATCATACACGATCGCGAAGTTCAGTATAATCCATTGACCAATGTTGTGCGCAAAATCAACCTAAGATGCACCTCTAACATGATATAAGATCTACGATACGTCGCAATCGACCGCAGTCTTCTCGACAACATGCTCATGCCAACGTTCGTGGATCTGCAAGGATTCATCGTTAACAAGAAATTTATCGTGAAGGAAGTGGCGGTGCTAAAACAGGGGATCGTTCTCACACATTACATATTTACGAATTCCGTGCCATGGAAATTTTTGACAAGATCCGACAGGTCTTGCGCTTCCTGGTTGACTGCTTATCACCATGGATTGCGATGGGAGGACGGGATGGTCCCGTACAACGAGGCGAAACGTCTGATCAGCTGTATTTGAAGATGATGCTATCGTGTACGTTAAGGGACGCGAAAAACGAACGTGGCTATGGAACTTGCTTTTGGACGATGAACGAGAACGCATGTGCATCGAGACCTTGGATGTAGTTTACAGAAGACCTGGAATCTTTAACCAAGCTGGATGTTGCTAATACTATGCGATGTGGACAACATGTTCAGAATTGCGCGTTACGAAATGTATTGAAAATATATAACTGGTGGTTGCAAAAGAATTTTTTAAATAAAAATACGTTAACGTATTTATTATGTATTTCTTTTTTTCTCTTCTTTTGTAATACATGTACACGTATGAATGAACGTATATGTATGAATGTACAAGGTGCGTCCCAAAATTTTCCGAACTTTTTCAATAGGGATAGGTCGGGTGGCGCCATCCGTGTGTTCGATTGCGCGTTTGAAAGGTACATCCCTAGCTGACTTCCAGTAAAAATTTCATGACATTTGGTTCAGTGGAAACGAAGTTATGGCGTCTCAAGTGTCAGTATGTTGTATACATCGGTACGAGAATGAACTTCAAACAAAGAGCCAATATTAAGTTTTGTTTTAAACTTGGTAAAACATTTACCGAAATCCATAATTTGATGAAACAAGTTTATAGTGATAATTGTGTAGCCCGTGCCAGTGTTTATGAGTGGTATACGCGATTCAAGAACGGTCGTGAGGACATAAATGACGACGCACATACAGGTCGCCCAAAATCGACAATTAACGAAAATTCCATCGAAGTTGTGCGTAATTTCATCAAGCATGAGCCAAAATCTTCAGTGAGATACATGGAAATGGAATTGAACATCCCCAAATCAACGATTTATCGCATTTTGACCGAACATTTGGGCCTACAAAAAGTCTGTGCACGATTTGTTCCACACAAGTTGACTGACGACCAAAAAATGCATCGAATTCAACATTCAAAGGACATTATTAAGGAAGCAAAAAAGGACCAAAACTTCCTTTATAGCATTGTTACTGGTGACGAGACGTGGTGTTTTCAATACGATCCAGAAACCAAGCGTCAAAGCGCGGAATGGAAGGCGCGAAACGACCCAAAACCCAAAAAATCGCGTTTAGAGAAGTCAAAAGTGAAGACAATGCTCATTTGTTTTTATGATTCCAAGGGTATTGTGCACAAAGAATTCGTTCCAGCAGGTCAAACAGTTAATGCTGTATTCTATGTAAGCGTTTTGAAGCGTTTGGTGCACCGCATTCGTCGTATTCGGCCAGAATATCGCGAAGGAGGAAGTTGGCGCTTGTTACACGATAATGCGCCATCTCACCGTTCGACACTTGTCACTGATTTTTTGACTAAAAATCACATTTTAACAATCAACCATTCCCCGTATTCGCCTGATATGGCACCTTGTGACTTCTACCTATTCGGCAAAATGCATTTGTCCATGAAAGGAAAGCGGTATGTGGACGTAGAAGACATCCAAAGGGCTTGTACCACTATTCTGAAGGACGTGCCTTTGAACGACATAAAACACTCATTTGAAATGCTTTTAGATCGTGCCAAACGTTGTATTGAGTCCGACGGGGACTACTTTGAATAAACAATTTGAATTTGAAAAAAAAAGTAAACCGTTGTTGTTTTATTTCAAAAGTTGGGAAAATTTTGGGACGCACCTTGTATGTATCCAAAAACGCTTCTGTTAAACGTGTCGCGACATGTCCGATCTGACAGTACATCTGATAGTACATATAATGTACATAGGCAGTATATTAGATTTTTTTCATTCAATCATAAGCTTCAGTTACGAGCGTTAAGGCATGGATCGAATAAAAGAATATATACATCGAAAATCAATCGAGCGAAAGGGGTACTGTCCATTGTCGCCAAGTCCGCCAAGTCCCGCCTTCGAAGGAAAAAGCGAGATATTGAGAATATCCTGGAGAAAAGGCGTCAAAGTCGCCAACGTGCTCATCACCAACGTCATCGATGCCATCGAAATATAAATCATAAAGTATAAGCATTGATAAACTCGCAAACAAAAAATAAAAAAAATAAAAACACGTAGAAAGACTCGATAAAACATGTTGCGACAGGCAATTCTTAGAAAAAGAGGGGAGAGAATTATCTCCCTCTTCGATTCTAGAAGTTTTATATATATCACAATTTACGCGGGTGCAATTAGTCTTGCGATACTCGCTTGTACGAACGGTTGAAAAAAAAATAAAAATGTACTTCGCTGAAGACAGCAACACATCGTATGAAACGAAGAACTGCAATAACATGTAAATTTTAACATTCTATACACAAAAGAAACGTTTTTAACATTATGTATATACACAGCATGGAGCATCGCAAGATGCGTTTATTGGATAGACGTTACGATCTGATGACTACGGGCTATAAATTTTTGGAAATTGGAATCAACGTTGGTCCACCGAGTTACGTGGAGATCGCCCTGGGAGATCATCGCGGACATGAACTGCTGCTGTCTCTCGAAACGTGGAAAGGTTTCTACGAGCAGCGATGAATGTTTACAAGATGCTGCGAAACGAATATAAGAACAATTTTATAAGTGTTGGACCGTTAACCGTCAGCGTTTGCATGCTGAACGATGCTACGCTCGTACGTCTCAATTCTTCGTCCGTACGCATGATGATGACCGAAACGACGTTACGACGTATGTTTGAGTTTGACGAATGTATCGATGTAACGTTCGAACGATTAACCCGACTCGTCGATACGGTTGATGTCAAGTATACGCGATTTTCCAACATCGCGTCCAAAAACGCTATACGCGATAGTGATATCTTTAACAAACATCAACTCGTCGATTGCGAGCTATTGACTTTAGTTTTTAATACGTAAAAAAGAAATGATGTAATAATATGCGAATAAAAAAATTTTTTTTGTTCATATCATTAGATATGTACTTTCTTTACTTCCCATCCGTCTATCCATCCCATCCCATCCCATTCATTCATCCTATATATCTCGACGCGCTATAGCGATAACTTTTCGTGACGGCACTTTTGATCTAAAGTGTTTTATATACAACTGCCCCCCACCCCCTATAGATCCTAGGCAGGCTCGCTTCTCAACAGCGAAGATCGATTCTCAACGTCAGTCTTTGTCCTGCTTTGTCCGCGTGCAAGACGTGTTAAGACGTGAGTGATATTTTTTTTTCCCCAACGTGCAACAATATTCTACCATTTAGCGTTAATGATAGAATATTGTTGCACATTTTCTGCTATAACATGTAAAAAGAACAAAAAGTTGAGGAAACTGCCTCTTCCTCCTCCTCCTCCTTCTATTTCTTAGAGGAGATTCATGATAATATCATAATTGATCTCACTCGATTACGCGTAGATGAATTAGGACTGTTCTATCGCCTCATCGAGATTGCCGATGAGACGGACGATCTCAAGCATGTGAGCATTAATGGAATTGTCTCATCTACAATTTCGATGATGGTTTGGAGGAAGAGGAAGAGGAATAAGAATTCAGCGGAAGATGAGGAGGAGGAGGAAGAGGAGGAGGAAGAAGAGGAGGAAGAAGAGGAGGAAAAGGCGGTGGAGGAAGAAGAGAAGGAGGAGAAGACGGTGGAGAAGAGAAAGAGGAAGAGGACTAAGAATTCAGCGGAGGATGAGGAGGAGGAGGACGGAAAGGGAGAGGGTGTGAAGAAGGTAAGAATATTTTTTTTATTATATAGTTTTTTTTCTTTTTTCTTTAATATTTCTTGTTTGCGTTATTATTACGCATTTAGGGAGTGGATTCCGCAGTAGCTGTCTGAAAACACATTTTTTTTTTAAGGATAGACGCGAGGTCTACGGTGGTGGGGCCCGAAAACGCACTTTAGGATGGACGCGGGGTCTGCGGCGGCGGCGGAGGCGCTGGCGCCTACGGCGGGGTGTGGAGTGACGACGATGACGCCGACGCTGATAGAATTGCGTTCAACCATCTCATCGACAATCTCGATGAGGCTGTGGAGGAGGACGGAAAGGGAGAGGGTGTGGAGAAAGTAAGAATATTTTTTTATTATATAGATTTTTTTTTCTTTTTTTGTTTAATATTTCTTGTTCGCGTTATAATATTACCACGCATTTAGGGAGTGGACTCCGCAGTGACTGTCTGAAACGCATTTTTTGGGATAGACGCGAGGTCTGCGGTGATGGCCCGAAACGCACTTTAGGATGGACGCGGGGTCTGCGGCGGCGGCGGTCCCAATAATACGTAACACCACAACATGGCGATACGTATCAGTAAACACCGATAGCGCCGGGACTTCCCGCGCCTCCCCTCCCTTCCCCGCGTCTACCAGTACTCCCCGCGCCTACTCCCCCGTGCCTATGAGTATCCCCGCGCCCCGTGCCCCCCTCAGAGGACCTGGGTTTGAACCGCCACTATTATATTACTTATAAGAGTCGTCTAAATGAATACAGTTCCATGCTATGATTAGGTTACTATCCTCACCATTCATTTTTTAAAAACAATATACACATAAACAAAAAAAATCTGTTGGACTTTATTAAGTAAGAACTATACTTACTAAGTAGAAATCAAATATCTCAGACAATCATATACGATTGTAAAACAAAAACTTTAAGAATAAAAATATTTACTTAGGTGTATGATTTTTTAAAATTGTTGCAAAACTTCTATCATGGATGTATTTGTAACAAGATGTTACAGCAGACTTTTAGCGGCAGTCGCTGCTGCGTGCTCAGACACGTTTACGCGTGTCTCGCGTGTTTTGTTTTTAATGTAGCCTCGATTATTCTACTTACCCCACCCTATATTCAACTGTCTCCTCTATTCCATCCCTGATTCTTTCAAGATACGTAATGACGACGACGAGAGAAGAAACGCTCGATTTTTTATATTGCAATAACGTATATTACAATTCTTAACAATTCTCATACGAAGACGTACATAGTACACACAGACAGCGAGTGAAAAAAAGCCTTTTTCGGTGTTTTTTATTTTTTTTCTACTGATATTAATAGATTGATTTTAATGTTCCACGTCTCATTTTGTAGGTATTTCGAATACCTATAAACTTATAATATTGCATTGTCTAAATAATAAGAAATAAACGAAAGAATATTAATATGAACCTATATAATTTAATCTGAAAACGCATCTTCTATATGTTTGAATAAAACAGATATTATAGAAAAATTATCGTACTCAATCGTTGGCAATATAATGTGTCACTTAGATCACTGCATTATCTAATTTAATAAGAAATAAACGAAAAGATGTTATATAAACTTATACAATTTAATCCAAAAATGTTCCTATATGTTTGAATACAGACAGATGTTATAAAAAAATTATTGTATCCTATCGTTGACAATATAAAATGACATTCTTCAGATCATTGAACAATTATTATGCAGATTTCAGCATACATAATAAAGCTGTACAGTTAACATATCGTTTTATATCTTATCATATTAGGTGTACAAATAAGTTTCCGCCGTTTTTAATCAAAAATTAAGCATATTGTGAAAGAACGATACATAATGTTTTATTGAAAGTATTGTCCATCTGCTAGCCACTACTTTTTGCGTTTGGCATGAATCTTCATTCAATAATGCTTCCAATTCCGCGTCTTCGTACACTTTAGGCCTTCCGCTACGTTCTTTGTCTTCGACATCAAATTCGCCGTTCTTAAATTTTTGAAACCATTCACGACAACTTCTCTCACTTAAGCAGCCTCACCACATGCTTCTATAATACAAGCAATCGATGAGCCTCAGCTGCAGATTTCTTCAAATTAAAGAAGTAAATCAAAAGTTCCCGCAAATGACGCTTATTCGACTCAAAACTCATTTTCGCACAAAAAAAATATATGATGCTGATACAAAATCGCTAGTATTTCAAGATTATGTTGACAGATGTCCAACCTTACGATACAATGTTTTACATCAGACAATTTTAACCATAGCTTGCTAGTGGCGCCGTCTTTTGTCAAACGGCGGAAACTTATTTGTACACCTAATAGTTAAACGATAAAATAGGTAACTTGTATATACAAGCTTCTTTATCACATTCTTTAATTTAATATAAAATAAGTGACAGGATGATTTATGCGAATCTATACAATTTAATCTGAAAATGTCCCTATATATATATGTTTAAATAGGTAGATGTTGTAAAAAAATTATTCCACCGTTGTTATATAATTAATTATTCATTTAAGTCATTGAGTAATTAATTATTTAATAAACTAAATGTCACATTACGTTACCACCTATAGAATACGATAATTTTTCCATAAAATCTATCTTATTTTAACATATAGGGACATTCTGTTTTAATTTGTATAGTTTCTTATCTAAACATTATATCGTTTTTATTATATAGCTTAAATATCGTTTTTAATCGTAAATTTCAGATTACTTACCTGCTATATTAAATAAATTTTCTGCATTTGTCTATCGTCATATAGCTTACCGTTTTGAGTCTATTTCTATCTGGTCATGTTATATTAAAATTAAGGAAACCACAGTAAAAGTTTGAAAAAATCGAAAAAATTTTTTTTCGCTTATAAGGTGCTTTAGGGTCTTAAGAATAACATACCAAAAGATGGAGTGCCGCAAAAAGTTCGGAATACCCAAATTTTCCATTCTGCGGCAACGCCTCTCAGGTACCTACTATATACGCACAAATCACTAATGTCTGATATAGTTCATGAAGCAATTAAGCCAGTTTACGAACAACTCACTACGGATGATCTTCTCACTCGCTGCATCGGGGGTTTTACTCAAAACAGCAATGAAAGCTTCAATTCGACAGTGTGGGCGATGGCTCCGAAAACTATGAATTCCGGCAAAATAATCATCGACATTGCTACGAACATCGCTTCGTGTGTTTTTAATGACGGATTAATATCAATTTTACATATAATCCAGGTCATGGGCATAAAAATTGGTCCAAAAAGTCACGAACTATGGACTTGGATGAGAAACGCATACAGAAAGCGGAACGATCTTTGAGTGAGGGCGCAAAACAGGCTCGCATCGATCTGAAAACAATTCAAAAGGCCAAACAAGAGCAGGAGATAGATGAAGAAGGCCAATTGTATGGCGCAGGCATCGCAGATTAGAGATATATAAAAATATTATATGATTTTACAATACTTAAAACTTTAAACGCGTTTTTCTCGAAATCACTTTTTTTAAACTGGGCGGACACATAACTCGAATAAATCTTTACCGATCGGTTTCAAATTTTGACAGTATATTCAGAATACCTTTCTCTATGGAAGTGCGTAGAGTTTTTTTTATATTACATGTTTTTTTTTTATCAACAATTTTATGGCGTTTTTTTTTGTTAAATTTGCAAGTTTTCCTTAAAACGTGCACCATTTTGCGAAAAATTAATATATCGAAAAAATCCTACGTACTTCTATAGCTATTGATATATAAAACCTAAAAAACTGTCATTTTTTGTTCCAGGTCAAAAATTAAGGACTCTAGATGTCCGCCCATGGTCCCTCCTTCAAAAATAGGCGCCATCGGACAAGTGCGGCACAGCCGCCATTTTGTACCAAAAATGTATGAAAAAATTCTTATTTGTACTTCATTCATAATATTATAATGCTTATTTTACAAATTTTTGATTAATCATTTCATTGAGCCAAAAAAAATTCCCGAAAATATACTTACTTTTTCATGCTCTACTGTGGTTTCCCATCTTAATAATATGCTATCATGTTTTTGAATCGTAAATTTCAGATAACTCGTTTAAAGTACATATTTTCTTTATTTCTGTATCGTTTTTATTATACAACTTAAATGTCGGTTTTAATCAGTTATTTTAGTCGTGTGTTTTATCAAAATTAATAATATTCTATCATATCTTTAATTGTAAATTTCAGATTCTAAAATTTACAAAGCAAAAACATGAAAGAATATTATTAATTTTGATAGAACATAGTCCCTGTATGAGATGGATAGAAATCATAGATAGAAATTGATTGAAAACGATATCTGACGAAAATAATACAGAAATATAGAAACTTTATCAAATATTTTAGATAAAGTATTTTCATAAAACGTGATCAGATAGAAATTGTTTAAAAATGATAATTAAGCTATATGATGAAAATGATAGAAAAATATAGAAAATTTATATCAGGCAAATGATCTAAAATTTTAGATTACGATAAAAACGATACTTAAGGTATATGATAAACGTGATACAATATGTTTATAAGAATGTATGTAACTTAATCCAGAAATGTCTCTATAATAACATTGTCTCTACTATCACATGCTAAAATTCTCAGACAAGCATGCGATTATAGCTCAACGTTAGAATGCTAGATTATCATCCCGTAGGTTTTAAATTCGAATCCCATCGATTCCAATATGCGTTTTCAAAAATGGTAAATTTCCGATACATAATTGTAATTAATAAAAAAAATTGCATATAAAAATATAAATATATGACGAAAAGAATAGAGAAATATAAAAAGTCTATCAGATATTTCAGGTAAGTAATCTGATATTTACGAACCAAAAACACGATTCAATCAGATAGAGATTTTTCCTATCTGATTCTATCGGATTTTTTAAGCAGGGTAATGTGAGAAGGAGCTCGCTTTCTCGTTTACTCTTAGCGCGCCGCAGACAAAACCATGGACATGGGCTCGTGCTGGTATGTGTGTTACAGCACCACGATAAATAGTCAAACTTATAGGCGTGGAAATGGGATGTTTTGATGACAAAATTTATGTTGCGTGCTATTTCGTTATTATTTGCTTAATTGTGAAAATGTGACTTGTTTCATTATCAAAGTCGTAATTATCAATGAAAACTAAAGTTATCTTCAAACTTTATATGTAAAAGGGTATATTTTACTTCGTTTCAACAGCTGTCGGACCGTGTGTTTCTGTCCGAATATAGGCTCACTTTGCATGCCTTTTACGACCATTTACTGACTGTCAAGGGAGGAAAAGACAGATTTCATCGATTTTTATAAATGTTTTAAAGCGATCTCGTCATTTCGTTTCTTCCAAATTGTCTTTATTTAAAAATAGCAACATAAATTAACGTCATTCCTCGCTTCTGACGTCACGATTCCAAAATAGCGCCGCGACCAGTCAGAAGTCTTAAAAGAAAATTATCGACTATAACTGCACACGTTATAATCCAATTAAGTATATAGTGAATAATTTTCGCATAGAGTAAAAAGCTGGTTCAACGACTCTGATTCACCCTGTAGAGACGCACGCACGCACGCACGCACGCACGCACGCACACATATATATATATATACTGAAAATTTCAAAAATGATTGGTCAAATTTTAAAAGCATATTCCAGTCATTGTAGGGATGGAAAAAAATATAAACATGGTTTCGAAAACGCTTTCATTCTAAGTTATTATCATTTTTTATTTTATATTGTGTTATATTGTGTATAATACTCCTGTTTCTACTGTGGAAGTACTCTGAAATCGTATTATTGCTGCATGTAAAAAAATACAAAATACTCTGTGAATTTTTGAACGTCTTCGACAATCCATGCGACGTCGATGCGAAGCATGCATCGATGCGGAAGGATCATTCATTTCCAGCAATTTCTATAATGAAAATATTGATTAAAAGTATAAGAAAAAATAGATACAAGTATAAAATAAAATATAAATATAAGTATAAAAAAAATATAGATATAAATATAAAATAAAATATAAGTATAAAATAAAAAAATGTTTATAATTTGGAAAGGAAAAGTTTTCTAACCCATATATATATGACTTTGTTTATCCTTATGATGAGTAGAATATGCTCTTAAAGTTTAGAACTATATTTGAAACACCTTGTATATAACGTAGACATTTAAAGCTCGGCGCAATCATGTTAATTTTGCTAAAAACTATTACTATGCAGAATATGTACAATTATAATCTCTTGGGATGGGAGGGGAGAAGAAGAGGAAGAGGCTTCATGTAAATAAATTATTTAGAATGGAAGAATCTTTTTTGGAATTTGGAAAACTATAATCATATTTGTAAGTTATCATATTTTCAACAACTTTATCAATCATAGATAAATTACAGTTAAGCAGTGTTCGCATAGCAAGAAATTTTTATTAGAAATTTATAATCCTGTTATAATTGAAAAATTGCGTATTTATAATAAAATATTCAAAATTAAAGAAAAATAAAAATATTAACTTTTATATGATTAATTTTTTTTATTCGATCTAATTATTACCTATTAATATTTCAATATAAAAATGGACATATATTTTTCACAAATTTTGGAGCAATATTAAGAAAGTATTTTTACGAAAAATATTTCCAATATTTATATTATAAAGTCATTAAGAATAGAAGATATTACAAAGAGAACTTTTCAATCAATCCTTATATATCCTTTGTGAATCTAAACTAAACCGCGGCAGCATCGTCCATGTTTCGCAATAGCGCAGCCGCTTTCACGACATCACCACCACACTGGTTCAGTATCACTTTGCAATCCTCGAGACCGACAAAACTATTTTCCTTTTTCAATAATCCTTGAAGCCGCTCCAATTTAATTGCAGCTAGAACGTCCCATTCCGTGACATTCAATGCAGCAATGCAGGATTCTGGGGTTGACTGTTCATGCAACACCTTCAGCATGATTCGTACTTCATCAGATTGTTCTCCGTTTCGAGGTCCGCGAGTTCTTCGTGTATTTGGCCCATCACAAGCAAATTCTAATAAATCTTCGCAAGAAACATGGTCCGATTGTCGTAACAAATCACTCACGATGTCACAACTCGATGTTTTTTCGTTGGATAAACAGTATGCTTTTGGAATAGTAGTCAAATGAAAATTGTTGTTTGAGCCAATAGGTACCAAAGGTTCCTCACAATGAAAAGTTTTGTATTTGGAAGGGATTTCTTCTACATTTGTTTGTGAAGAATAATTTAGTGGTATCTGCTGTATTGTTGTAGATGGAATTTGAACTCTGATCGAGGAATTCATCTTGTTCCAGTCTTCTGATCTACAAGAACTAATTGTCATTGGATTCTGGCTTAGATCTCTTTCCGTGTTTTCTTGTACTTTAGATGCAAAGCTTTTTAAAGAGCATTTTGGTTCGGCGTTAATTTTCCTGCGTAACTTATCGGTCATTGTTGATGAATTATTCGATTGTTTCTCATTGTTTGTTTCCGAAACATTTTGACGTATATCTGGCATATCGTCGCAGTCGATTAAGTTATCCGAAAACTCCAGCAAATCCTCCGAGATCACGCTAAATCGTCGAAGTCGGCATTCTTCGATAGGTAATGAATCCAGTGCAGCTAGCTCCGAATCTATGCGTTGTTCGAATTCCTCTGGACTGAAAATTTTAAATATATATATTACAAAGTGCATCTAATTATTCACAAAGAGCTCGATGCAAGTAGAGCGAACTAAATTGACAAAGAAATCCATGGAAATGTTCCTTCCTGATTTTGATGAGCATTAAATGTTATTTTCTAGACAAAAATGAGGAACACATTTTTTTGTAAGGGTCCAATCGCATATTTAAGGGTACAATGTCACCTCTTTAAAAAAAAACGGTTTTTTTCATTTGAAGCGCATATCGTCGAAACTGTAAAGAATCACGATGCTTGATTTCTTGAATGATGTATACATACACGTAGTTATATCTACTCTGATGCATGCTAGAATACATTCATGCATTGAGCAGTGCATACTGACACGCATGATTTCTGTACATGATTTTTATACATGATTTCGTGCTTGTTTCCTTGCGTACACCAATCGAAAGATTGAAAATGATCACGCAGATAATAATCGAGCAGATGATCGAGAAGATGATCGACAGCATCTTCAGAAACAATTGTGCTAATTTCGTAGTTATCTACCAAATGTCAAATTTCGAGTTTGAAAATATCATGGAATAAAGACCAAATAATAGTATAAAGATTATGCGTTTCACGGGTTTCCTCCGTGTCCAGATCCATTCTTGGTATCAGGCTGCTCCTCGCCCTAATGGAGTGGACTGAAGATTCACGAAACGTTGACATTCTAAAAATGGATCTGGACACGGAGGAAACTCGCAAAACACATAATCTTTATATAGAAAGCCCATGGAAGTCTTAAAAATATTATCAAATAACAATATTAATGGAAACGTATAAAAGTGAAATTATATGCTATTAAAAATCCAAATTATATAAACATTTATGCAACGGAGCTCTAAAATGATTAAATAAGGAAATACAAAAAATATGTCCAAACACAAACATTAAGGATTATGTAAATAAATTATATTCCTTAAGAAATAGTTTCAATACCGAAAATAAAAAAAAAAGAATCCATGAAAGTCGAAAGCGGGACAGATGACGTAAATATTCTATTCTTAATTTAATCTTTTATAATTTCACTTTCGCACATTCTAATCTAATCTTACCCTTTCTATTTTAAATTTATAATTCAAAATATAATTTTTAGTATTTTGAGATGCTCACATTTTTAGAAGAACATTTTCTGTTTCACAAAAAAATATCTCCACAAGAATAAGTGGAAGCAAGAATACAAATCAAGTAATATAACAATCAGGCAAAATATTAACGTAAATATTAACATATTCAATGGTATAAGCTTCATGTTTATTCTTTATCATTCGTTTTAGAATGATGACTGTGTTTCAAGCATTTTGCTGGATAACACTTCAGAAATGATAAGTGAAAATATAGATGATGAAATTCTTGAAGATGTATTGACAAATCAGAATTCACAGAAATCTCTAAACGAAAATACACAATGGGAAAAAATGGAATCACAGTCTCAAAATTCGTCTGACAAATTTCCAGCCAAAACTTCATCGTTGTTATGGAATTTTGTCTCCAATACGAATTCCTCGAAATGTCGAAGGACTTTAATTGAAAATGATTGCTCTATTGAAAAAATAGTTCCGTCTTTAAATATAAGTCCGTAATTCTCTTATCTTCAGTGAAGGAACACAAAAAGGTTCCGATTGACTTGAACATGGAGTTTGTAGCGTCAATAATAAAACAAATTAAAAATAAAAAAGAATGAGACAAACAAATAACAGATACCATTTTAATGGCAGTATCAAGAAAAACATAATGTTTAAAATTAGAGAAGAAAAATGTGTTATTATTACATTTGTGAATATAATGCAGGCAAGGATAAGAGTGGAATGCGAGAGTGAAATTATAAAAGATTAAATTAAGAATAGAATATTTATATCATTTGTCTCGTTTCCGCTTTTCTTGAATTCCTTTCTTTTTTATTTTCGGTATTGAAACTATTTCTTAAGGAATACAATTTAATTATATTTTCCTCCATTTATTTATACATAATTTCTATGTTTAGATGTACTTTTTGTACTTCATTATTTATTCGTTTTAGAGCTTTGCGTAAACGCTTATTATGATAATTTAGATTTTAACAGTATAATGTAGCTTCGTTTTTATAAGCTTCTATTAGTTTTTTGTTTGTATCTTTATTCCATGATATTTTCTAACTTGAAATCTGACGTTTGATAGATAACTACGAAATTAGCACAATTGTTTCTATTCTGAAGATGCTGTCGATCGTCCAATTACGTAATCATTTTCAATTTTTTGATTGGTGCATGCAAAGAAATAAGCACGAATCATGCATAAAAATCATGTATAGAAATCATGCATATATACAGTATACACCGCTCAAAACATGAACATATTCTAGCATGCATCAGAGCAGGCATGATCGCATGCATGCTTATCATTCAAAAAATCGAACATGTGATTTCATCTTACGAAAAATCATTTTAGGAAAAAAAAGTTTTAAATGCTTAAAAAAACTAAATGATTTGAAAAGTACTTTATAGTAATAATTTCAAAAAACCTGTGTAAATAGAAAAATTTAGAAAAATATTTAGAAAAAATAAATATTGAAAAATTATTTAAATTATAATTATTATGGACTCTTAAAACCTTTCAATTTTTATTTCAAACATTTTTCTATTTTTTATAGTTTCGATGATATTTCTCTTGAAAAACAATGACCGATTTTCTTCAAAGGGATATTGCACTCACTAAAAATACGATTATAAAATACCATTATAAATACATCCATTATAATACGGACCATTATAAAAAAATTACGTGTCCTTTATTTTCATCATTCAAAGTTTATCAATATCAGACATTTCCTTGGATTTTGTTGTATGTCGAAAAAGTTATTACATAATGATTGTAAAAATGCATCATTACATAATATATTGCATTTAATTATATACTTGATGTAAATGTTTTATACAATATTAATCATCATATCATAAATATATATATTTAATATATACATTTAAACACATTACATCATATATAATAAATTTTATAATTACGTTAATGTAAACATTTTCATTCTTATAAATATTATAAATGTCATAAATAATTGTAAAATGTTTCAAAATTTTTAAACAATTAATTTTTACATATTGTGATAATTATTATATTAGGTGTAGTAAAAAGAAATTCATTATTTTTCCAATAGATGGCTTTAGTAATCCGTATCACGCGTAGACGCGTATTTGTGTGAGATTTATTTTGTCTATCTTACTTACTTATTTATTCTACTCTTTACTTTTGTTAATATGGTCGACACAATGTTCTGAATAAAGTCTTTATATATAATCTTGGTCTTCAGAATAATTTATAGAGCCTTAACAACTATATAATAAAATATTTTTTCATTGAATACTTTACAAATTATGGAGCTTGAAAATTAACAAGTCAACGCAATTCGACTCCATGATAATTTATCTGAACGTAAAATTTTCTGCTTTTTTCATTTCTGGAATCAAAAATAGAGGTTTCCATTTAAAATAATATCAGTTATAACAATTGCTTAGCGGATGATTAACATTAACATAGTCAAACGGAGCGTTTCCCATGTTGATTTATTAACTTTCAAGCCCCATAACTTGTAAAGTATTCAATGAAAAAATATTTTATTATATTAAGACTCTATAAATTACTCTGGAGACCAAGATTATATATAAAAACTTTATTCAGAACATTATGTCGACCAATGAAAAAATATTTTATTATAGTATTTTGAAAAGGCCTTGATGTTAGCTATATGAAATAAAAAATTATGATTTCAGTTTAAAAAATTTTAGGTAACTTTGACTTTAAGAACGTCTTCTCTAGATCAAAGTCATCACTTTTTTCCCCCTAGTAATTGAACAATTTTTGTTTAAAACATTTTTTTTATATTTTTTGAGATATTTCACTTAAAATGACTCACTCTGTACATATATATAATATAAGCAGGTTATGTGAAACTATTATACTGTTTTGATATTTACATATTATAATAAACAAACTTTTTAAAATTTTTAACCATCATACATCTGAAGATGGCTTAATCTTGTAGCCGAAACATGTTACGTGAATATTTATAAATTATGAAGCTTGTAATTTTTTTTCTTAACATTATAAGAAGAACGACCGTGTATGAATAAATCGAATAAAGTAAAGAACGTAAAACGCGATCAAAGTTAGATGTTACGAATATATTTAATCAATTTTTTGTTTATGATTGCGCGCCGATAATTATCGGACTTTCAACACAATCATTATGAAACATTTTAATAACTCCCTCTAAATAAAACCCCTAAACGGAAAGAAACTTATTGCGAAAAATATTATCTCAGCCAGAATTCGAACTTGGGACCTCTCAACTTGCCGGGAAGAGTGTCTTAGCCACTGAGGCTTCGGAAATATTCCTCGCAATAATCGATATGTATAGAGAGATTAAGCCGCGTTATTTAGGCCGTGTGTATAAACATTATAAGAAGAAGGTTCGAACCCTTGAGGTAATATTTTTCGCAATAAGTTTTTTTCCGTTTTTTAGGAGTTTTATATATTTCATACTCATCAGATTTAACCTCTAGTGATTTTTTGTGCCTGAATCTGAAGAAATGGCTCACTGGAAAAAGATACACTTCAAATACGGAAGTCATCACTGAGACAAACGCTTATTTTGAAAGGTTAGATAAATTGTATTATATTGAAAGTCCAAAGAAGTTGGAATATCGTTAAGTGTACTAACTTACAAGGGGACTATGTCAAAAAAAAAATTTGCCACAAATCATGTTTTCTTTGTCAGGCCGAGAACTTTTCGAACTACCCTCATACATGTAACTCTCTAATTATTTATTCTAAATTTTATACTTTTATTCGATTCTTATTGCTCTGTTAATCTAACAATTCTATTTAATAACAAGAGTCCTGTATTTACTTAATAAACAGTAACATAATTGCATTTGTTGCGTATATACATGTTGATATTAAATTGCTGTATAATTTTATTACAGAGAATTATATAGTTCTAATCTTGCAGCGTCACGAAGCTTTACGCTAGTCAAACTATCGAGTCAGGATCGTCCAACTCCCCTCTTAAAAAATGTTGAGCAGACGTGGCGCCTCTATAGACTGGAAACCCAGAAATGGAATTACTATGTCTGAGTCGATAACAATAAATGATTCTGATCTTACAAGAGGAGTGACCATCATTCAATGAAACTTGCAGAATTATAATGTTGCTCTGAATAAAAATCACCCCCTCCCTCCCATTTGGGCGTAGACGATTTACCGTTTCCGAAATATTTCAATATTGAAGTTGATAACGGCATTTATTAGAACATTCATACTCGAGTATTTGTAGCGTAGTGGATATACAATACCTCCTCGTACAGCACAAAATTTGCAGCAATATTGCTGCAAAATCTCTACAATTTTTGTGCAATATTGCACATTTTTTAAATTTAATTTAGAAGAATTATTAATATCTCAGACTGATTGTGTTGACGAAAATTTAAATCCGTTGCTATCCCCATCCTAATATTAAGTTGCTTAATAAAATAAAAAATATTTCACTGTACTATTTGTAAAATCTATCTTTGAGAGCTTTACGCCTATTGCTCTTGGCATACATCTTAAAACAGTATTCACCATACCTAACACTAATTTTATACACAGGGAGAAGGACCGATTAGATCATTTATCAAAACAAGATGTAGTTTATAAAATTGAATGTGAGGCTAGTAATGTTGGTCAGACAAAAAGGAGATTACAAACTAGAATAAATGGACATCGATCTGATGTTAACAAGAGAACAGGATCTCCATCAGTAATTTCTGACCATTGTACTAGTTTCAATCATGAATTAAAATGGGAAGAAGTCTAAATTTTAGACAACAAGCCTTACTACAAAAAAAGAATTATTTCTGAAATGATCCACATTAAAAAGTAAAAATATGATTTGAATAGACAGACGGATACGCTGCTTAACGTATATCTATACCCTTTTACAATCTCTTTCTACATCGTTGAATTTCCCTTCCTAGCATCCTTCCTATGTCATTTCTATTACCACTTCCCTTGTTAAATGATAGGATCGTTTTCAACTATCGAATGTTCTAATATCTCAAAGTTCGACAGTATTAAGATCTGTTTTATATTGCTGAATTTTATAATTACTTGTAGTACTCAATTTTTTCAATTTTTTGGACGATCTAACATTAATCAGCAGGTATTTACTATTTATTTTTTGTTGTAGCTTTTAATAATCGGCGTTCAATTTCTATAATGTAAAATATAATCGTATAATGACACATTATATTTTTTGGTATCATTAATTGCAATATAATGTTAATAGTAATAATAATAATTATGTTATATATTGTAATAATATTGTTGTAAAAGGAACATGAAGCATGTATACATCCATTTTACTGATTTCACTGTATCAACCCATTATAAATTTGAAAAGAAGTTCACGGTATAATAGACCTCATACGATTATGTAATTTCTGGAATCGACTAATATTAAGTTCCAATGTGAAGCTGCTTGAATTCAGACCGTATCTTGCCATTATTCTTCTTGCCAACATGCGCTTTTAACATTTTAATTTTTCAACATTTTGCGTAGTTGCACCAATAACATTTTTAAATTTATTTTTTAACATTAAAAATGACTCGATAGGGGTTGAAACGTCTGTACGAATTTTTAGATTGTTTATAATAATATTGTTACTCACATAATATCCAGAGTGGTTCTTAGCCTCATTTTACATTGTTCAATTGAAATAAATTGATTTAATATAAAAATATCCAAATGTTTCGGCGCGCAATCATATCTTAAATAAATTGATTCACAACAAAGAATATGTATATATATATATATATATATATATATATATATATATATACATATATATATATATATATATACAGGGTGGCATGAATATAAACGCGCGGGCAGCGAGGAACGGGGCTTATCGTCGCGAGCCTCTAAGCTCGAATGGCGTGGCGCGCCTGCTAGGCCATCTCCACTTCTCGCGGCCTGCGTGCCGTGCGCTCGGTGGGCTGTACCTTCGACAATAGTAGGTCAGGTGGACGCGCGTATTCGGCTATCTTTAAACGTTAATATCTCGTTAGTTATTGCGAGCATTGTAAAATGATAGATGATTTTTCTACTCAGTTTAGTCCACTTTACCTCGGGACGAGTGGAGCCGTATATTCATGCCACCCTGTATATATATTGTATATATGAGTATATATTCGAAACATCTAAATTTTGACTGTTCATTGGCGTTCTCTATCACATTTATGTATTCATATACACAGTCGTTCTTAATCTTAAAAATAAATAGTTTAACTCCGGTATATATGCCGCTGGGTGGTCCTTCTTTTCTGTCAATTGATTTTTCTTTTTAGGGCATCACCTAAACTTATTCCTAACTAAGTCAATATACGCATGGTGTTAATAAGAAATATAAATATTTTGTATAATTTTTAAGACAAAATTGTAATAAACTCGATGCTGTGAACACTTTGCACAAAATTGATAAAAATTCTATTATAAAATGTGAACTATAATATTATAATAATCTATGGTTTAGATTATATTGTACATACATGCTGCATTAAAAATAAATAAATGCATTATAAATAAATTTATATTAAAAATATATTCCTTTGAAAAATTATCTTTTCCCTAAAATTATCTTTTCATCATTCCTTTATCTTCGTGATATTATTACTTAATAATATTACTCAATAATAAGAAATCGCATTCGGCTGAGAGAGAGAGAGAGAGAGAGAGAGAGAGAGAGAGAGAAAGATTAACTTATACCGTCAAAATATTATTAAAATTGCTCATAGAGTGTGAATTAGTAATGTATGCCTCTGATGAATTGTATACACTGTAAATTGTAAACATTTTCCTTTTTAAAGTAAGAAATGAATTAATGTTTATAAAAAAAAATTTATAATACAATACTTAAATATATTACTCAATTTTTAAAACTATTTTCAATCTTCTTTTTTTTGCCTGCCTTCAGCGGTTTAAAATTATATATAATATTATAAGAAGGCGCGCGGTTATTCCTCCAAATAAGTTAATCAAATTTTATTTATATATATATATATACATATATATATATTAGGTGTTGGAATTAATTCGTAGCGTTTTTTAATGAAAGAATGTTATTTATTTCACATGAGCATTAAAAAATACATTAATGAAAGTACTTCCCATCACTTGTAAAACGCTACGAATTAATTCCAACACCTAATATATATATATATTAGATGTAGTAAAAAGAAATCCATTATTTTTCCAATAGATGGCTTTACTAATCTGTATCTCGTGTTCGCGATCTGCACATTCCTGTTTTCTTCTTATCGCGAAACGAGTCATTCCCTTTCTCTATATTTAAGAATGAATAATATGATAGCTGTTCAGCAATAGTAGTAATATGTAGTTCAATAAGAGAGCTATTCAATAATAATTTATAATGGTTTGGAACGTTTGTAATTAGGAACGCTTAGCTATTTGTACTCCATTACTAAAAATATTATAATTAATTGCTAAATTAAAATCATTACTAAGTCATATTATTTAAAAAAATTATAAAACAAATACCATATCCATTTAATAAAATCCCGTGAAAAAAGAAAAGAGAACGTGGGAGTTGGAGCGCAATGGATATGAGAAAGAGAGAGCGCGAATATTATGATAAGTATAGGACTACAACAAGTAGGAAAGAGAGTACAATGGATTAGAAAGAGAACGCAATAGGTAAGAGACGGAAGGAACAAAACTTCCCTTCCCCCTTTAAAACGAACCTTGGTGACACGTTTCTCTTAGCATCTCTGGATGCACTTTCCCCTCCCTGACCCTTCACACACACATACATACTGGATATACGTATACGCACTAACACATAGTGGTCTAGAATCGATGTAGTTTACCTATTACAATTTCGTCAAACCAACATTTATTTCTCAAAAAATCCTTAGACTATCGCCGCACTTCGTCAGCAACAGTTAATCATCAAATCTGTTGCTACTCTCTTTGTCAGCGTCAAGTTTTTAAATCAATAAATTCAGTTTTAATTTAAAAATGCTAATAAAAATCTCAAAGGTCATATCAACCAATCAATAATAAAAAATTAATTCACCTTTGATGAATATTTCCTTTGTTTAACTTCAAGTACCTCACAAATATTTTCCAATTTGTGTTAAGTTTGGACTGCGCAGAGTTGATCCGGAACAGAAAATTTTCAATTCAAGGACTCTTGATTTAAAGATTCTTTCAAAAACTTGGCACTTGACTAATTAAGTTTGTTCCTTCCGATACAAAGATCTGACACGACTAATTGTTCACTCCTTTTATTTTAGTGATAACAATCCCCCGCGCAGATTTCTTATTATCCCCCCTCCTACTACTAGGAATACTACTTAGGCTACGTAAAAAATAGGAGAAATGGGAGAAGATTCTTATCTATGTGAAATCAAATCTAAAGTCAATATTATTGTGTCTGTCCATGCCAACACCACCATTATCTCCCGATAAAAATAAGTTATTAGGCTATTAGGCTATTTATTATAGTAGTTAGGCTATTAAGCCTAATTATTGACTTCTCTTGTTTTTTTTTTAATTTCAGATCTAGTTATAAATTGTAAATTTATGTTATTAATTTGGAAAAGAATTACTTAAAGAAATATCGTCACATAACACCTTCCCCCTTAAGTCATGCGTGATACATTTTGTTACCACGTATGAACAAATATAAATGTTGTAATTATATTAAAAACGTTCGACTACTTGTAATTTTTTATCTCCAAAGTCGAATAACTGTTCTTCGCTCTCTAAAAATTCTTCTATACAAACTTTACATCTATAAGCTGGCTTTAAGTATAACAAGTATTTATCGTATCTATAACATTGTAACTTATATTTTAGCCAATATTGATCTAATATCCAAATCGTATTCCACGTTAGTTTTGATTCATAAAAGCCTTGACCGAGTTGACCGAACTCGAAATAACAATCGATTCATTCTCTCTTATGAAGATATTCTTTCTATCCAAAGATTACAGTAACATTATTATACATTACAAACTCCGCATTATTTCCTTGTGTTTATATTGTACTCAATATGTGTATTTCTTAAAATTTTATATCAACAATTACACAAATGCATTTTAAGCTTATAATAAAATTTATATTCGATTAATTAAAAATCTGGACTGCGAATCCCTCTTTTCTCGTAAGAACTTCTTTTGCCCCGTTTTTTCGGTGAGCTATGTCCAAGAAAAAAATCACAATTTTAACTGTTATTAACGTGTTTTTCAATACATATCTGTTCAATATGAATCCTTTCTTTAAATTTGACTACTGTTTTAATTTTGACGTTGTCAACCGGCAGAAATTTTTATAGTAAATATAAAATATAGGGGAGCACTCTTTTTGATGTCCTTGACATATGTGGTCAAGATCATGATTCCGGTGATTTTCAAAAGATTTTAGGTCGCGATCGTCCTTTGTAAAAAATTATTAACAAAAAAATTTCAAAAATAATATATTATTTCTATATACGGTCTGTTCAAAAAGTATCGCGAATTTTGAATTTCCGCGGGTTACGTATATTCGATTTTCGATTTTTTTTGTGGCGTTATGTTGGTACTCATGTCTCTCACTTATGCTGACAAGTTCGGCCATTTTGAATGTTCAGTTAATTTTTGACAGCTGCTTTGCTTGCACGTATTTTGGCTCGTCTTCGATTTTTGCCTATTCCAAAAAATGGATCAAAGAATCTGTATCAAATTTTGTGTGAAAAACAAAATTAAGTGCGCGGACGCATTCCGAATGTTGACTGTGGCATATGATGAAACTACCTTGGACCGAAGCAACGTTTATCGGTGGTACAAAATGTTCTCAGAGGGCCGAGAAGATGTGAACGACGAAGAGCGTGCCGGATGCCCGAGCATGTCAACAACAGACGAAAACATTGATGAAGTGAAGAAAATAGTATTGGCCAATCGTCGAATCACCGTTAGAGAAGTTGTTGAGGACCTAAATATCGATTGGCTCATGCCATTCGATTTTTACCAATGATTTGGGCATGTGACGGGTCGCCGCGAAATTCGTACCAAAATTGCTCAATTTCAACCAAAAACAGCATCGCATTAACATTGCTTGTGCGCAAATTTTTGGCCAAAAACAACACACTAATGATGCCGCAGCCACCGTATTCCCCAGATCTGGCCCCCTGTGACTTTTTCTTATTCCCGAAACTGAAGAGGCCCATGAAAGGACGACGCTACGCTACGATTGAGGAGATAAAGACGGCATCGAAGGAGGAGCTGAACAAGATCACAAAAAATGATTTTTTGAAGTGCTTCGAGGATTGGAAAAAACGTTGGCACAAGTGTATAATATCTGATGGGAATTACTTTGAAGGGGACAAAATAGATATTCATGAATAAATAAATAATTTTTGAAAAAACACAAAATTCGCGATAGTTTTTGAACAGACCTCGTATATATTAATAACATAGTTTTACAAGACTTAGAACAAGAAATTATTACTGCTAATATATTATCTCGTCTTTTTATTTCCGTTATGTGAATGACATTGTGTTAGCGGTGCATAAAGACAAGATTGAGAAAGTTCTGGAATTGTTAAACTTATATCATGAAAGGCTTAGACTTTGGTGATGAAAACGACATAAATTTTTTAGACGTAAAATTGACAAGAAGGAAGAATCATCTTCGATATTTACAAAAAACCTACTAATTCTGGGAGATACTTAAATTATTTTTCGAATCCGTTAGTACATAAAAGGGGCGTAATCATCGAGCAATTAGATAGAATTTTGCTTTTATCCTATCCAAAATTTCATGAAAAAAAAACATCTCTGATTTAATTCACATTCTTTTAATGAATGGTTATCCTCTTAAATTCATATTTTCAACAAAAAATAGAATAAAAATCTTGGAAAGTAAAACTAATTTAGATCAAAATCGTGAAGCCAATAATAACGAATGTGATTCTAATTCTAATTCAAAGAAAAAGTTTTTCACGATATCATATTTAAGCAAAGTATCTGAAAAATTTAAAAAACTTTCACATATACATGGCTTTAATATAGCTTACAAATCATGAATAAAATGAATACATTTATAAAAACTGGAAAAGATCCTTTGCTTAAGGATAATCATCGTGGAGTTTACAAAATAAATTGTTTAAATTGTGAATCTTCTTATGTTGGCCAAATAAAAAGGAAATTAAAAACTCGTATAAAAGAACATAAGGCTGACATAAGAAAATCCACTTCCGAGATGTCAGTAGTTTCACATCACCAGTTGAATGAGATCCATGAATTGGATTGGGATAACATAAGAATTTTAGATACAGAACAATCATTAATGAAAAGAAGAATTTCTGAAATGATATACATTAAAGGCCAAATAAGATCAATAAGCAAAGTGACACTGAAGGTTTGCCTGATGTTTATCTGCCTCTTCTTAAGAAAGATCTCTCTTACACTTAATAAATAATTCTAGAACTTTCTTTTGACTCATATATATAAATAGTGGTAAAGTATATGACATGACAAATAATAACACACAATGTCACGATTAATTTCCATCTGTGCAAAGGATGTATTTGAGATTCATCATTATATTTTTTTGTTGTAAAACAGGTAACAGATTCTATTCTTACACATCGATTAGAAGATGTTAATGATAGGTTAATTTGTTAAATTAGAATCTGGAAATTCTCGTTCTACACTTTTCGTGATATGACAATTGGCGGTGTAACATTAATGTACGAAGCACCTTCACATATGAAAGAACACGTTTATATACAATTATATCATACGACGGTTGAATTTAATATCAGCTATATGTAGCTCTGCGTTTTAAGAATATTGTGAATTTACTGAGGATGGCTAGATTGTGACCGAAACGTCTAAGTTTTAATTAATGTAATGATAATTAAATATCACAAACTATTAGGTGTTGGAATTAATTCGTAGCGTTTTTTAATGAAAGAATGTTATTTATTTCACATGAGCATTAAAAAATACATTAATGAAAGTACTTCCCATCACTTGTAAAACGCTACGAATTAATTCCAACACCTAATATAATTTGTGCGGTATTTTTTTATGCTCTTCTTTTCATACGTTTTATATTATTTCTGTTATACAATATTAAATACTATTCTACATAGGTTTCGACTTTCCACGTGAAGAGATTCTCACCTTCCTTCCCCCCCCCCACCCCCCCGCTTAAGGAGCACACGACTTCCATAATTGTATTGTTGCATGTGAATTTCAACGTTGTCCTGTTTAGAATCATCTAACTTTTGATACATTAATTAGCAACTTTGATTGTTAATAACTTTTTTTTAACAAAGGATGTGTGTGCGCGCGCGCGCGCGCGCGTGTGTGTGTGTGTGTTTTGTGTTTGTGATCGCGGGCTAAAACTTTTGAAAATTACTCGGGGTCATCTAGACCACATATGTCAAGATCAAGGTCATCGGAAAGTGCTCTCCTATATTACATATTTACCATTTTTTTCAAATTTTCGTATTATGCCACATAAAAGTATCAGTTTTTAATTTAAAAATACATTTTGTTCTAATATATACAAACTGGAAGGAGCTACGAGCCAAGTTGAATGTTTTGTTATAACATATATTTCAATACGTAAACTATAATATAAAGACGAACGTTTCAACCTCTGTCAAGTCATTATCCATGTTCAAATTTCAATCAGTACGGTGCATTAATATACAGAGTAAGTCTAATAAAAAGTCCACCACGTTTTTCTCGAAAATGGTTAGATAAAGGAAAAACTATCATAATCTAATATCTTATCATAATTGTATGATAAGTAGGAAAACATACTTTGATAACCTTGAATAACCTTAAATGTCCTTAGATTTCTTACTACAAATAAAACAATTTTTTTGGGAAGGAGTCTTTTATTCGTTCCATTGATGGTGTTCAATGAACTAAATAATTTTGTATTCAGAATATCTATTCGAAAATTCAACTATTGTCGGAATATAAATCAATATAAGTCAGACAAAATGTTTGAAACAAATTTTTTTATTATTGCAATAAATGTTCAAAATGTTCGCCATGTTGATCTAGACATGCCTGTAGTTTTCTTGAAAAGTTTACTTGCGACTGACCATTTAACTATTCTTCTCCATGATTAACACACTCCTCAAGAATGGTATCTATTGGATTTTATTTTTTCCATCATAAGAAATAGAATAAAATCACTTTCCTACACAGAAAATTTAGAAAGAAATTCAGAGCAAAATAATCAGAATGTATTAGAATCTACCATAGAAGAAAGGTTTTTTGTAGTTCCATATTTAAATAACATCTCAGAAAAATTTAAAACTGTAGCCAAAAAATTTAACATGAAGATTGCGCATAAACCAATGAATACGCTTAATATTAGGGATACAAATAAGTTCGTGCGGTTTTGAAAGAGATGGCGTAACTACTGTTTCATTCCACCGTTCCGTATTTCTAAGTATGCGTTGGATAGCTGTCATTAGTAGGTATTAAGTTCAGTATGTGTCATTTGTTCGAATTGTAAACAACAATATTTTTACTTCGTCAAATATGTCGAACTTTGTACCAAATAAAGTGTTTTTGCGGGGAGTTTTACTGCATTACTTCAATATGAAGAAAAGTGCTGCCGAAAGTCATCGTATTTTAGTGGAAGTTTATGGTGACCATGCTCTGAGCGAACGTGTCAGAAGTGGTTTGCACGGTTAAGAGTGGTGACTTTGACTTGGAAGACCAAGAGCGTGCCGGATGTCCAAGAAAGTTTGAAGCAGAATTAGAGGCATTACTCGATGAAGATCCATGTCAAACGCAAGAAGAGCTTGCATTATCATTGGAAGTGACTCTGATTACATTGTAACCGGTTTTTCACAATAAAGCCCCAAATTTCGAGAAAAAACCGCACGAACTTATTTGTACCCCTAATAATTTTATTAAAACAAAGAAAAACCGTTCGAAAAAAGAAGATCATGCCGATCATGCCGAAGAAAATCAATTGCTTAGCCTGCGAAGCCTCATATGTCGAGCAAACAAAAAGAAAATTGAATACGCGGATAAAAAAGCATAAGACATACATAAAATAACCAATGCTTTATCGGTCGTGTCTCAATACTGGCTAGATAATGAACATCATCTGGAATAACGTTAATATTTTCGACTCAGAACCTTCTTACTATAGAAGAATGATTTCCGAGATTTACATATTTATTAAAAAACAGAAATTAAGATTAAATAAATAAAATGACGGACCACTTTCCTATATTTACCGATTATTTAAGAATACTCCCTTCTCAACTAAAATAATTTTAATCTCCATTAAGTTCCCTTCCTCGTTCCATGATAGGTATATATATTTGGACACACTGAAAGTCATCCACAGATAAAACATTATTTTTACAAACAAAAATAATTCTGTCTCGTGTAATCGTTTATCTCACATAGAGAAGGACAATCTCAATATTAATAAAAAATAATTTAAGGATCGTTATAACAAACATAGATACGTTCATAAAATATAGATACATAAAAAAGAAAAGGTTTTGCTATTTTCAAATTTGGATTCTTTACTCTTATTAGAATCTGGAAATCAGATGTTTCTCACAAAATTTCAATATAAAAATTTCTCATTAAGACGAATGGGAAATCATAGTCTCGTTATCTCAAACAATGTCTTAAGATGCTAATATGATTCTCTGATTGGTTCATGCACTAACTTAAGAATCTTGAGAATAATAAAAAAAATATCTAATCAATATTTTATTCATAATTTTTTATTCGATATTTTTATATTGAGCAGCAAAAAATATCGAATATTTGATATTATCGAATAATGATAAATATCCCTAATATGGAGCTGCCTCGAGTAATAAAGTCTGTGG
Organism: Acromyrmex echinatior; assembly: GCF_024713525.1. Taxonomy (NCBI): domain Eukaryota; kingdom Metazoa; phylum Arthropoda; class Insecta; order Hymenoptera; family Formicidae; genus Acromyrmex; species Acromyrmex echinatior. The sequence continues at coordinate 1,692,028 of NC_141858.1, read as the reverse complement.
CTGTCATTCACTCGAATCGCTTCAATTACTGCATTGTATTATAATTTCATATAATGCTCGCCCTCTTGTCACAACCTTGTCGCCGTTTCGTTTTGTGCGTAATTGTGAATTAATTAGATTGCCAACTTATAGGATAAGTAGCAGTTTCGAATCGACTCTCTCTCTCTCTCTCTCTCTCTCTCTCTCTCTCTCTCTCTCTCTTTCTCTCTCCTTCTCCCTCTCCCTCTCTCCCTCTCCCTCCCCCTCCTCTCTCTGCTTCGACAGAACCACTTAGGTCATCGGATAATTCCATATAAAGCAATGAAAATCATTTATACAAGGATTCATAAAGAGGTCTCGACATACTGTATTATTTGTTCGATTGGCGAATTTATAACGATTCCTGTAATGATTATATGTCGCGTTATTAGCGTTCTTTTGTGTTACGCCTACGCAATGATTGCTGATACCAGCGAGCTCATATTATATCAGAAATATCGAAACGAATCATCGTTTGTTGTCGTGTATGAAATAATATAAATATTTCGACATAGGTAATCCTTCGTCTAGCATTAAATATATCTATCTTCTATCATTAATTGATGTATGATTCTAACATTTTCTCTCTCTCGTCTTCCGATTTATTCCCGCTTCGAATAACCTACCATTTCTGCTCATTTCGAGGCTGAACAGTTGGCTATCGTCCATCGCAATTGAGAAGTGTTGAGAATAATTACTGAAATAATTAATAGAAATACTGTTGATTGTATGCCGTTAGTCCCACTATATGTATATCACGTGTTCTTGTTTAATATTATATCTGTTACCTGACAGATGGCGTGAGCACCCTTCTCGTACTAACCTAACCTTTTGTTTTATTATTGTTCGCACGCGCCAGAAACCAAGCTCTGTATTTTTCATCTTATTCAGCAATAAAAATCCCAATAGGTTATGGGCCCAGGAGTGTGAACGGCTATAATAATAAAAAAAGGAGAGTGATAGTGTGTGCAAGGAAGACAGAGGTCCAAGTAACATCGCTTGAATCTGCAAGGATGGAAATAAACTTGAAGTCTGTTACGCAACTGAACTCAAGCAGTTACGTTCGTTGGCGTTTTAAAATTCAGGCTCATCTCGAAGCAAACGATGTGTTTGATGTGGCTGATGGATCGAGAGAGCAACCAACGGATGCCACACTGGCTGATTGGAAAAAGAAGGACGCCTTGGCGAGGTCTTTGTTAAGTAAATCTCTCGATGATGCACATTTTAATTTGGTGGTCGCCTGTAAATCATCCGCTGATATGTGGAAGACTCTCGTGGGACATTATGACGAGGTTTCAAACACGACGAAGCTAGCTGCATTGGAAGCATACAACGACTATCACTGGAAAGACGATATGACTGTGACGTCGTATATTTCAGGGCTTATGTTCATTGAAAATAAGCTCAAGGCGCAAAAATTAAACATCGAAAAGGAAATGATTATTACAAAAATTGTTCGTGGTCTATCGCAAAAGTTTGATAACTTCAAGCAAGTATGTCCTACGAAGGACATTACGGTGGAACAATTACAAGCAAAATTGTTAGATGTCGAACGTGACGTTAACGTGACGTCATCCGGAAATCATGGTGTAGCGTTATCTGGTCAGAAAGATCAGAAAGATCGAGAAGTTTTCAAAGGTAAGAAGAAAGCAGGCTGGAAAAAGGACCGAAAGAAGCTACAATGTCACAACTGCAAAGGTTTTGGACATTTTGCTCGTGGCTGCCCATCCGAGAAGAAAGACACGAACTCAGAAGGACGTTCGTCTAGCAATCGTGTGGCAATGCCAGCAAAACAACAATTAAGAGATATTGATGAGTGGATCGGTGATTCAGGTGCGTACAGCCATATTACTCGTAATAGTGATTGGTTTGTAGAATCAAAGGCATTGGATCCTCCGGAAGAAGTGAAAATAGGGGATGGCAGGATTCTAATGGCGGCTATTGGCAAAATAAATGTAACAGTCCATAACGGTAAAGAGTGGGTGCCGAGATGTCTCAAGGATGTAAGGTTAGTTCCTGATTTTGGACCATTCAATCTTTTTTCTATTGTAGCCACGACTGATCTTGGTTATGAAGCACTTTTTAGTAAGTCAGAGGTTGTTGTAAAGAATTCAAAAGGCGAGGTGATTGTCCGTGGTATTAAAAAAAGGACACTCGACGTATCGAATGCTGATCAAAGTCGAGAAACCAGCTAAGGTTTGCACGGCTCAAAAGGAGATCTCCGCATCATGGGAAACTTGGCACCGTCGACTTGGACATGTAGGAAAAAACAAGGTCAAAGCTCTATTAGAATCTAAAGGATATTGTGCAACTGGAAAAGAAGATTTCTTCTGCGAAGCCTGTATTTTTGGAAAAATGACCAAAGGACCATACAAGGAAATCGTTAATAAAGATTTCAAGCCAGGTGCAAAAATTCACTGCGACCTTAGTGGGAAGGTTTCAATTGAATCGGCAGGTGGTTGCAAATATTTTGCTGTTTTTGTTGACGAGAGCTCAGGATACAAGAAAATTGTCATGCTGAAAAAGAAGGAACTTGTCGAAGAATTCAAGAAAATGATTCAGGAAGTCAAGGAAGAGACGGGTCATCCAATTGAGATTTTGCGGACTGATCAAGGCACTGAATTCATTGGTATCATCATTTCAAGATCTTCTGAAGGAACATAAAATCAAGCATGAGATGAGTGTTGAGTATACACCACAGTCGAACGGTATGGCCGAAGGTGCCATTCGATCTCTTACAGAAAAGGCTCGATCTCTACTTGCAGATGCAAACTTGCCAAAGTTTATGTGGGCAGAGTGTGTCTCGACTGCTTGTTATCTGTCCAATCTCGTCGCCACTCGTGATCTAAAGAAGACATCGTATGAACTCTGGCAAGGAGCCGTCCATTGAACATCTGCGTGCATTCGGTTATGATGTTTTTGTGCACATCCCAAAACCGAAGCGAAATAAGTTCGACAAGAAAGCTCGAAAAGGTCAGCTGATAGGTTACGGACCGAGTACGAAGCTGTATCGAGTTTACTTTCAGGATCTTCAAGATGTTCGCATTGCACGTGATGTAAAATTCAATGAAGGAAAGCAAAATTCTTTCTATGTAGAAGACGAGATAAAATCATTATCCAATGACGAAACTTATGAAGTCAAAGAAAATGATTCTACTGAAATTGTAAATGAGATCGTTAAAGTATCTACTCATCCGAAGTCAACAAATGTACGCAAACCCAGTGGACCTTTAACCATGAAGCTCCGAAGTCGTAGCATCATCAGTGAGGATGTTCTTGACGAGAAGCAACAAGGAGGGCATGAAGTCCTGATGGCATTAAACATGGAAGAACCCAAGACAGCAAGAGAGGCTCTTGAGGGTAAGGACTCCACCGGATGGCAAATGGCTATGCAAGATGAACTCGATTCCTTCGCGAAAAATGATGTGGTTGAGACATGTGTCTTGCCATCAGGAAAGAATGTTATTGACACAGGCTGGGTATTGAAGATCAAACGATATCCAAATGGTGAAATCAACAAGCTAAAGGCTAGAATTGTTTGCCGTGGATACAGTCAAAAACGCGGGATTGATTTTACCGAGACATTCGCACCTGTAGTTCGTATGGATTCAATTAGAATTTTGTTAGCTATTGCAGCTCATGAGAAGCTGGTGATCAAGCAATGCGATGTCAAGTCGGCATTTCTCTACGGAGACATCGAGGAAGAAATTTATGTGCGACCTCCTGATGCAGTAGACATTGATGATGGAAAAGTTTGGAAATTAAAAAAATCGCTCTATGATCTGAAGCAGTCACCTCGGAATTGGAACAAGAAATTTAATAAGCTTGTCACAACTTTCGGTTCGATTCGTTCTATAGCTGATCCTTGCATATATTATGGAAATGGTCAGAAGGGGCGTTTGTTGTTGGCAATATATGTAGACGACATCCTCATTGCTGGACAACCAGAAAACATTGTGACTGAATTGTTAGATTTCATGAGGGCTGCGTTCGAGATAAAGATCGAAGAGCCAACCTGTTTCTTAGGTTTGGAACTAAATGTTGACCGAAGATCAGGACGTATTCGCGTAAATCAACAGGGATATATTCGTAATATGCTCGCCCGTTTTGGCATGGAAAATTGTAACAAAGCCCATACTCCGGGAGAAGTTCAAATTAGGAAACATCAACTAACGAATGATGAAACATTTGGAGTTCCATTCCCTTATCGATAGGCTATTGGATGTTTACTATATGCAGCGACGCATACGAGACCAGATATCTCATTTCAGGTTAATCATGCTGCTCGCGCTGTTGAAGCACCAACACCGTATAACGTGAAGGAAGTGAAAAGAATTTTCCGTTACTTAAAAGGCACAATGTCAGTAGGAATTCAGTTTGGTGAAGGTAAAAACGAAGTTGTTGGATATTGTGATTCAGACTATGCTAGATGTCCGGACACTGCTAAAAGTACTTATGGACATGTGTTCGTATTAAACGGTGGACCAATATCCTGGGAATCACGGAAGAGCACGATTGTCGCTGACTCCACAACTGTTGCTGAATTGCAGGCTGCTTATGAAGCATCGAAACAAGCCATATGGATTAAAGATCTCATGAAAGAACTCATGACGTCTTCTGAGAAACCAATAATAATCTATTGCGACAATGAAGCGGCTATTAAGCTGTCAAAATCCGAGGAAATAAAGAAGAAAACCAAGCACGTCAATGTTCGCTTTAATTTTCTACGACAGACTGTTGGAGACAACAACGTGGAAGTTAAATATACATATTGCGGGCACAGAGAACCCAGCGGACATGCTAACGAAGCCTCTACCCCATGCAAAGCTGCTCCATTGCTGTAACCTTCTTTTTATCGAGTGAGACTACGTCAAGAGGGGGTGTTGATTGTATGCCGTTAGTCCCACTATATGTATATCACGTGTTCTTGTTTAATATTATATCTGTTACCTGACAGATAGCGTGAGCACCCTTCTCGTAACCTAACCTTTTATTTTATTATTGCTCGCACGCGCCAGAAACCAAGCTCTGTATTTTTCATCTTATTCAGCAATAAAAATCCCAATAAATACAGAAGAGTCACGCTCACTGGTGCCTAGTGCTCAACTTGAGTTAAAGAAATTCCACGACAATTTGGCGCGTATTTTCCGATTTTCAGAGTATAAGGTAAGATGACTGGTTACAGAAACGCTAATAGTAAAAAACGCGACGAAATTGTGTCATCAGTCGCGACTACGGTCATAATCACGAAAACAAAATTATAAAATGTGTTCTGGAACTAAAAGTTGCTACTTTTTCGTGGTGTTAACGAAAGTGCGAAAAAAACTGCTACCGGTGCGTCATAAAAATTTTCAAAATTGTTTCTTTGTATCTTTGATATTATTTTTCTCAAAATTGACATCATAATAGAGAGAGTTTGCAATACCGTTTATCCAGATGACATTAAAATCAAGTTAATTTCTTTTTAATAACTAATGCAGAAAAGAATAATATGACTTTAGCGTTCATCGTATCTGGATTCATGTTATTGCAAAAACCCCATATTTGAAAAATAAATTCAGCATCTAATTAATCGCAGGCAATTAATATAAAAAGGAACATACAAAAATAATAAAAATAAAGACAAAAATTTATTTTTTTTTTAGGAAAAGTAAATATTAGGATTTAAAAAAAATTCCGTAAGTCAACAACAATTAAATAAAAAAGTAAAAAACGGGCAATTTGGAATCAGTTGTAAGAGAGTGTTGTGGTTGAATAATTAACAGACCTTAACGTCTAAAAAAATTATATTTCTTTTCACGCATATTTCGGTATGTTCTAACTATTTTCAGCGTAAAAAACAAATAAATTGTAATTTCATTGCATTAATTGCTACGTAGATTCCAGTGGTCAATTTCCAATTATACAAATAAATATTTTCCCATAACTAATTGGTACGCTTGATGATCTCATGGGATTAAAACGTCAGGAACAGCAGGTAGACAAATAAATTTCATATCCTAGAGAAAAATTACAATTCAGATAAAAAATTGATAAAATAATGTGTATACAATTTGAAAATGTTAAAATCACATTCAGTCACGATTCGTAACTACCCGTTTTTACTTTTTTATCTCTATTTTTGCTATACTGTTATTGCTTTATTGTTGCGCATGCGCTAAAAACCTGTCTCATCTAACAACACTGCCCTAGAGGGGGGGGGAGGCAAGGGCAGATCCAGAGAGTTATTCTGGGGGAAAAGGGGCGGTATGATGAAATGTAAATTATTTATTATTGATGTTATTTTTAATATTTTTTAATTATTATATTTTTATTACTTTATTGATTTATTATATTTACTATTATTATTACTACTAGTACTATTACTATTGAATTGGAGAAAAAATTTTGCGGAATTCTGTTAATTCAAAATTATGTATGGAATATATTTGTTGCAAAATTTTCAACTATCTAACGTAAAAGATTAAAGTTTTTCTTAAAAGTTCATTTTAAAAAATGTTCCTTTAGGGAATGCTTTTTCGACGACTGTTTGTTACTAAGTTATACGCAGGTTAAATAAAAGAGCATTCTGATTTTGATTGTTCATAACTCCGTTAAAAATCATTGTACCGTAATTAATAAAACAGATTCTTAAAGCTGAAAACGTCTATCAAGTGTAATTGCCAATTAAAAAAATAGAATATATGTATATTTCAGCTAAAAATGTGATATTATAATACTTTTTCTTTTTCCGTTGCGCAGTAGTTTTATAAGAATCATAAATCATATTTTTAGCTCAACTTTATATATATTTTATTATATATATATTTTATATCGAAAAAATTACCATATTATTTAATAGACCAACGTTTCAGTTTTAAGAATCTGTTTCTTATAATTGCAGTACGATGATTTTTAATAGAATTATGAGCAATCAAAATTAGAATGCTCCTTAATTCACGAATAACTCAAGAACAAAAAATCGTAGAAACATTTTTAAAAAACAATTTTGTAAGGAAAACTTCAAACTGTAACGATATAGAATCTATATCGTGAAAATTTTAGAGCTTGAAATCTTTCGATTGAATACTTCGAATGGTTACTATTGCATATTTTTGAATTTATGTGAGTTCTGTAATTTTTATATATAGAAAACTACCAGCTAAAAAAAGGAAAATTTTTCTTAAATTTAAATTTTGATCATTGTTAACGAAGATATTGTACATATATATAATTTTGAGCTAACAAAATACCGCAGAACTTTTCCTTCAATCCAATATCATGATCAAATATAAATTATACACGTCTGGTATTTAGCATATTATTAGACAGATATATTTTATACACTGCTTAAAAAAATTATGGCATAGAAAAATTGTAAACAAAAATTAGCCACTAACTATAATTTTGCGAAAAATTATCGTGGCATAATGTTTCTTAATTAAAGCATAAAATCTCTACTTTAAAATATTGTGGCCACCTTTTAAATTTAATACATCCCTATCACTGTAACTCTAAATATAAGGGTGTGTTCGTCGTAGTGAAAATTGCATAATGACGGAATACACGGTGTTGCAGCCGCGGTTTCGGGATCGTAAGGTTCTCAATAATATTAGACACTTCTTCTTATTTTTACATGAATACGCTACTTTATTATAAAACAGTGAGAGCATACAACTCGGATTAAACGTAGTAACAATGGCAGTAAAAAGAGGCGAACGGCTATAATGGCGGGAAATATATAATGGCGGGCACTCTCTCTGCTCGCGATCCGATCTCATCTTCTTCCGTTCACACGCGGCTACTTCCGGCATCTTCCTCAAAGTCACTCCTCGGCCGGTAACACGCGTCTCGCCCTCTATGTCAACGATACTGAGGGCGCGTTTCCAACATACGGATTTTGTAAAATTTTTTGGAGGAATGCGATGTTTTTTTTACAAAATTACAACACTTTAATGTCATTCCGGATTTGTACTAGATAATGGGTCATAGATTAAGAGATTTGTCAAGATAACTTGCCAATCTCAGAGACTTATAAGCTCTAGTAGGCAACACACGTTACTGAAATTTACACACAGAAACACAATGTCTACATATACACGGAAACACAATGTGCAAAATCTATCCAGCAACTTTGTCGTGATACATATCTGGTAATGCAGGTAATGTCGATAATATATATAAAAAATGCAAGGATAACTTTAAAGTGCAATAACTTTGTGAAAAATCGCAGCAATTCGTTTTTTTTTAATTAAAGGGGAAAGTTCGAATTTTACGCCTGCAAATGGCACTTCTCCAAAAAATTTTACAAAGTCCGTGTATTCCGTCAAACTTTGCAATTCTCAATATGACAAATATACTCTCATATTTTGAGAGTTAAATGGCAGGAGTGCATTAAAATTTGGCCATAGCATCTTAAAGTAGAGATTTGAAGCTTTAATTAAAAAAAAAACCATTATCTTACGACAATTTTTTGCAAAGTTATCGTTAGTCAAAGTAGACCAATTTTTGCCCACGATTGTTCTATGCCATAATTTTTTTTAGCAGTGTATATACATTAAAGAATATCATGATTAAAACTTTCTATATTTGAAATAACAATAATAAATAAATTTTTTTTCTCGCTGGCTCTCATTAGAGCCTTGAAATTTATTTATTATTATTATTTTATGCACATTAACATAATATGAAATGTTATTTAAAAACAAATTTTGTTATATAATAAATTCTAACTTTCTGTTTGGCCAACTCTGGAGGAGGGGGACCGTCCCTTCTGCCCTCCCCCCCTTTAGATCCGCCACTGAGGGGGATGAGTGGACCTCACTTTGCATGAAAAGTCATACTTCCCTAGTCCATCCCATATTTTCTCCCCCTCCCCCCCCCTACCTAGAATCATCCGATTTTCCATGCGGGGAAATAATTACGAACTATGATTGTTACCAAATAACTTTTTAATAAATAACGAGCGTCGGCTGAAACCTGTTGGAGGTCACATCGTGATCTTCATAACATATATCAAGATCGAGATCATCGAAGGAGTATCCCTTAAAGTGAACATTCACCAAAAATTCAAATGAGGATGGGCAATAAATATCATATAGAAGATTATAATCTTCAATAGTTCATATTGCATATTATGTCTCCATGCTTAAAATATTAAATATATTAAATTTAAACACAATGTATTAGGTTCCAACGAATAAAATTCAAACAATCAAATTATAAAAAGGTAAAGAAGACACGCTTGATATTCATGCTGCACAATTATATTTTTATAATAGAATAACAATTATGCAAACACACATATAACAGATGATTCGACCTTTTGATATCAGGTTTACTTCAGTGTGATAAAAATATGTTCAAGGATATCATTTTAAACTGCTATTACTATTAACATACACTCACAAGGAGAGGCGACGCTCTGCTTTTCACCGATTTTGATCAAATTTGCAGTAATGTTAGAGGAGCCTATCAAATAAAGCCGTTCTCGCTAATGAACCTTAGAAGTCGAATAATGAGCATTTAAAAATATATCAAAAAATCCGAAAGCAGTCTAGTGTCTCGGAAAGTATGCATTTTTTAGAAAAATATTTTAGACAAAAATGGTAGGGTTTAAGGGGGTATAACACCTTTTACGGCCAAAATCGATCTCATTTTCAAGATTTTTTTTTACATACAAAGAAGTGCGCAATTCAAAACCGGGTCTTTGGGTTTTTTTATTTACATATTAAAGACACTGAACATATTTTTTGTTTTTGAAAAATCATCATGGTTTATAAAATAAACGCCGTCAAAAGAGGCCGCTAGCGTCGCGTATGTCTTGCTGGTGTACACGATTGTGGTTGACTGGAGTGACCTAAAGCAAAAATACAAATTGGTTCTTAATCTGTGATAGTTTGGCTAAGGTAGTACCGGTGGATTTTAAAAAATATCAATTTTTGAGAAAATGGCGCGACTTTGAAAAAAAAAATCGAATTTTCGCCTAAAAATCTGACATAAAATCGATTGCTAAAAAAAATCTAGTGATTTAATTAAGTTAAGAACTTGCATAATTTCCAATACACTTTTTAGGCCATCGTTGAAATTGCAAACAGCAATATTTGCAGCAATATCAACGATCGCCTTGCTGCTGTGGACCCCTTTCGGCGCTATAGACCACAGCATAGAGTTGAAGCTCTCGTTGTTATTTTGAGTATACCCGCCAAGGCAGCGGGATAATAAATCGTCAGAACTTAATTCTTCGTAGATAGGCTTGACTGCTTTGAAAACTTCATCCTGAAATACTTGACAAACACAAGAGAAAGGCAGCGAGCTCGGTGAGCGGCCCGAGGCCCTCTCCCCGCGCTAGAGGTAACACACAAGCATAGCTGTTTTCGACGTAAAATAAATTCAAGATCGCTTAGGCGTTAATGGGATCATATTCTAGACATCTTAAAGTATCATTTAAGCCAATAAAAAATTTTTTTTATTTTTTGAAGCCGCAAAGGTGTTATACCCCCTTAAGGCTCTTGACTACTCAGCCAAGAACTCTTGACGATGGCGACACAGAATAAGATGGCGGTCTGGCGAAATGATAGCCACAGCACGAGCCCATATCCGTGTGCTCGCCTACGGCACGCTAAGAGTGAACGAGACAGCGAGCTCCTTCTCACACTAATCATTTGTTTCAAGCGACCGAAAATGCTTTCTCGGCAATCTCGGCCGCTCGGCGGCCCTAGGTATCAATAAGGGACGGGGGGCATTCTAAATAACATATAATTTAATATAAATTGTAGTAGTGTACTCCTCCCATTAATCCAGAATATTATAAATCATGTTAAAATGCAACAGATATTTCAGATTACGAGATATTTAATTGTTTACGATTTTTCATCATTATATAGTATACCTCTTCTTCATAAACTCGAGTAGTAAGAATAATTCAATAGAAATAAAATTTTACCGGAAAAAAATTATAACCAGCATTTCTCTTCACGAAAGTCTCGAAAGGCCAGAAAAAAATGCGTATATTCGAGACTCGAGATTTGTGAAGAAAATATGCGAAAAAAAATCAAATAGTTGCAAAAAGCACGTTTTTCGCTTATAAAACGAAAAATATTGATTGTATGGAAAAAAAATAAAAAATGTAGGTATTCGAAATATCTACAAAATAAGATATGGAATATTAAAATCTATCTATATAAGTTCAATAAAAAAAAATTAAAAAACATAGAAAAAGGCCTTTTTTCATTCGCTCTGTGTTCATTGAGATTTAAATGCAAAGCTTTGAAATTCTCGTAAAATGTAGCCTTCGTAATGACGAACAAATCTAGCCCTGAACAAGCCTGAAAATGTTCACTAATTTTTGCCAAAAGCCATTTGTTCACTAAAAGCCTGTCTGCGGAAACTAATTTCTTCATCTTTGAGCAGTCGCACAGCAATTTATAGGGACTTTACTTCTTCAAGAGTTGCACTATCACGTACGCTTAATAAAAGGATTTTTTGCAGTTAAACTATTATAAAATTTTAAAAAGTGGATATCTCTATTTTCATAAAAAATGAAAATAATTTCGTTAATATGCATCATATCAAATAGCCGTGTGAAGCATTCGAAATTTGACACTTTTTTATGAATTTAAAAAAAAAGATTACCTTCCGATTATTAGGAGCCGAGATAACAATTTTTTTTCAAAAAATCACTGTGGTTCTAAGTTTTAAGATTAAGAGTTCCATCTAGCACCAATTTGTCAAGGAAGAATTAAATTTGCTGTTAAAAAAATCTCGAATTGTAACTATGAAATTTTTAATTTAGAAAATTCTTTTTTCCTTGAATTTTTATTTTTTTTTGTTTATTATTAAAAAAATCACGTTTGAGTATGGAACGCATGTCTGATTAAGAAATTTAAATCACATGAGCTATGTTTCTTTATTTAATATGCTGTAAAAAGTGTCCAATTGGACAATTAAATGTACTGATAATTCAGACATGCGTTCGTTTTGACATACTCAAATGTGATTTTTTGATAATAAACCGAAAAAATAAAAATTCAAGAAACAAAAAACTAAAAATTTCATGATTACAGAAATTATTTTATGAAACATTTGGTTAAGTTATTTGTTTATATCTCGTCGAGTTACTCCAGATAAAAAAAAATCAGATTTCCATGTCAATTATTGCTAAGAAAATATAAATTTAGCAAATTTTTACACACGAAATCAAATATGCGCGAATCGCCGAGCGAACCAATCTTCTCCACTCGACTGCGCGTCGGCTTCCCTCTAGGGTTATTTTGTTTAAAACTTTTTTTTTAAACAAATGTTTAAAACATGTTTTAAACATCAGATTAAATTAAACATGCTTTTTTTTAAACAATTTAAAAAAAATGTTTAAAACGTTATTCTTTTTAAATGTGTTTTTAATACTATTTAGTAGAGGAGAAGGTGATACTCCAGTTACATTTTACACGGTAACTTGGTTTACTTGGTTATTAATGAATATTTAAATTTAAAACTTGATTACATTCATTAAAATGTTGTTGAATCGATTCTGAACTCAAAATTACTTATTAAATATTTATTACTTAGGATTTATTAATAAAAATATGACAACATTGCATAATGACGAATCGAAGAGAAACATGGATGATAATGTGACCTTCCATAAAAATAATCTTAAAAAGTTAGTTTTGTTTTTAGAAAACAGTTTGGTTATAAAATTAACAAAAAAATAAAGCAAAATATACGCATGTATACAAATGTATATACATGCACATATATACATATAACTTTATGTATACTGGGTATTTGGAAAATGATAAATCTTTCGCAGAGGGGCAGAATGAATTAAACTGAGGAGAAAATTTCCTGTATCATTTAGCTATCTTCGCAATAATTAACAAGATATTAATTGATAAAATTTACCGAAAATAGTTTTTTAATAATTTTTTACTCGAATACTTTACAAAAAAATTGCAAGAGACAATTGTTAATTTTTTTTTCATAAAGCTCTAAGAATTTTTTAAGAATTTTTTAATATCGTATTTTCTTATATTGAGAAAATGTACAGGGTGGGCCATCTATTGGTACGTTTTTGAATTTCGTCGTATGGCAACACCGAACGAGCTACAGACCCGAAATTTTGACAGTTTATTAGTCATACCGTCCGCGGCACGAAACAACATGTTTTCTCTTGAAGAGCGTTTTGAAATTTTAAAAACTTATTTTCAAAGTCAGTGCTGTGTCGCCGAAACTGTAGGAATTTTGAAAAGAAATATGGGTCGTGATAGAGCACCCACCGAAGGAGCTATACGCAAATTGGTGAGGAAAGTTCGTGAGAAAGGGATGTTAGTGGATGACATTATATTACGACTGTTTTGAGTGAAATTGGCGCCGAGGTAGTCCAAAATGTCATTAATAATTGGGGTGACCGAATGGCATACTGTAAGGCCAGTAGAGGGAGCCACATGAACGAAATCGTTTTTCATTCTTGACGCGGATACTTTTAGCTTCACAACAAAAAAAAAATTAATAAAAAATATCAATGTATGCTCATTTGATCGCATTTTTAAAAACGTACCAATAGATGGCCCACCCTGTAGTACTAAAAAGTTGATAAAAAATTCTGAAAAAATTCGTAGAATTCTATAAGAAGAAAATAAACAATTTTTTTCTTTTTCAGTTTTTCTGTAAAGTTGATAGCATTTGAGTAAAATTGTTGAAGGCCAATTTTCGTCAATTTTTAGCAATTAATATCTTGTTAACTATTAGGAAAATTACAAAATACTAGAGTACTTTTCTTCTTAGTTTACTCCATTCTGCCTCTATGTGAAAGATTTATCATTATTTTCCAAACACCCAGTATATAAACAGCTTGGCAGTCTATAAAAATCTATAGTAACGTAAATTAATATTAGAACTACAATTAGTTCAAGGAATAATTATTTTGAAATAAAAATCTCAAAAGAAGCCGTGAGTAATCAATCCGCATAAAGGACCACATTAGCAAAATGCCATGCTATTGTTTAAATTTGCATAACTTAAAATATATATAGTCAAATAAAATGTTAAATAGCAAACAACACATTCAAATATACATATATTTATGTATAATACGCTCAAATTTAAGAGAAATAAGGAAGTAGATATAATTAAATGTTAAAATGTACCTCAGAAACATTTCAAAATACAATAAAATACTTGAAAGTGAAAATGCGTTTTAATAAAATATAATAAATATATAATATTTAAAAAATGGTTTTTTTTTGTTTTAAACGCGATTTTTTCTGAAGCTGTTTAAAATATATATAAAACATTAAAAACAAATTTTAAACAAAAAAAACTGAATGTTTTATTTTTTTTGTTGAAACACGTTTTTTTATCAACCCTGCTTCCCTCATTCCGTCCGACGCACTGCCTCGCTTGCGTTTTTCAACTTTCTAATAATTTTAAATAAACTTTTTCGGTAGCAAAATATCAAGAATTTTTCAACAGCAAAAATTTAATTTCAATCGTTCATTCATTTTCGGTTGCTTGAAACAAACTACTAGTGGGAGAAGGGGCTTGCTGTCTCATTCACTCTCAGCGCGCAGCAGGCGAGCACACGGACATGGGTTCGTGTTTGTTTGTATGTTACAACGCCGCATCACGATAAATGATCGAACTTATAGGCGTGGAAAAGTGACGTTTTGACGGCGAAATTTATGTTACGTGCCATTTCGTTATTATTTGCCTAATTGTGAAAATGTGACTTGTCTTGTACTTAGGAAAGTCGTAATTATCGATGAAAATTAAAGTTATCTTGGAATTTTGTATCTAAAAGCTATATTTTACTTGTTTCAACACGAACCGTGTATTTCTGCTCGAATATAGGCTTTACGTGCCTTTTATGGCCATTTACTGACTGTTAAGGGAGGAAAGGACAGTTTTTATCGATTTTTATAAGTGTTTTAAAGTGATCTCGTTATTTCGTTTCATCCAAATTGTCTTTATTTAAAAATGATACGCAGCATAAATTATCATGTCATTTCTCGCTTATGACGTCACGATTCCATGGCCGCTGTGACTAGTCAGGAGCCTTAATTAGATGTATTTATTGGCTTTATTGGTTTGACCTTGGGAGGCATCGTCAACTTTGATTTAACCTTGGCGATGCCATTCAACGTCAAATCAATAAAACCAGTAAACACACCTTATTAAACCCTACCATTTTTTGTCTAAAACATCTCTTTCAAAAATGCATACTTTCCGAGATATTAAATTGTTTTCAGATTTTTATATTTTTAAATATTTATTACAAGGCTTCTAAGGCTCATTAACGGGAACGGCCTTACAGGTGTTCATTTGATAGGCTCTTCTGCAAGTTTGATCAAAATCGGTAAAGAGGAGAGTGTAGCCTTTCCTGGTAAGTTCTTCACAAAGGATTATGGATTAATTCAATTTGACATTTGTAAATGTGCGAAGCGTAAAAATCTCATTATAATTTCAATCTTAAGAAGAATTTGAAATGTAAAATAGTTGCGTTAAGTTTTATTATATTGAAGTGGAATTGATGTGAAAAGCTCGAAACATCTGTTGTATGTATGTTTGCATAATTATTATTCCATTATAAACACAAATATTGTACAGCATGAACATCAGCGTGGCTTCTTTGTCTTTTTATAATTTGATTGTGTGAATATTAAACTAATTCTTTTTTCATTTAATGTTTTTTAAATAAAAATAAAAACTTAGTAATTCGTGGAGAATCTTACCTATTAACAGAAGCTTCTGAAAGATAGTTGTCCTGTAGCAAAGTCTCACCAATTGCCGTATCAAAATTCTGTAACATGAAATGTCCGTCCACTTGATCTTCTACGGATGGCATGGTTATTGCCATCTTGGCTAGCGTTCTTGTGACACCACCTCCAGGTATGATCAAAGGATGCTTCCTTTGATGTCGTGGTAAACTAGATTTGGGCTGAAGTGTCTTTGAACGATCTCTAGGCGGCAGAGGAATTGGGTTCTCATCGATGTTACTCTGATTCTGATTATTCTCTATTTCCATAGAGTGATGTCTTTCAAGAATGCGTGATTGAGGCAGAGATAAAATTGCATGAGGCGAGGGAGGTGCTCGGACTTTGGGCAAAGTCATCGCGCCGCTATGGTGCATCTCGAAATGGAAGGCATGCTCACTAGATATGTCTTCTGATTGCGATAACACTGGGTAGCCCAGAGTGGCATGTTTGTTCCCACGAATTCTAGGCCTTACTATAGATAATCCGGAACGTAACATGCGTAACGGATTCGTATCTCCAGCACTTTCCAATGTTGGCGTCTCCACCAAACTGTTGTACACTTCCTTAGCTTCTTCCGACAGGGTGGCCTGAATATGTGTGGGAAGGGATACAAGGATAGAAGAAACAGAAATTAAACAAAAATAAGAAAACAGAAATTATAAATATGGAATTATAAATTTCGCTCTTTTTTTTTACTTTTGCATTTGTATTCTTTCTATGTTTTTCTATTTCCTTCTCCTTTTTCATTGTACATATAAATGTGCATGTTGATACGCATATATACACGCATGTTATTTTTGATATTGTACCAGAATTATCTTAAATAACTACTAACAAACAACAGAAATATCTGACTAAATACTAATTGTCGTATTCCGTGTACTGAAAAATTTTATGTGTCTTTTCATATTAATAAATATAATTTATTTCAGAATTCCCAAAACTTTTACATTACTAACTACACGTTTTAAATTTAATTTTGTATAAAAAAAATTATTTTTCGAAAAAAAGAAACATGTTTGCTAATTAAAGATGAATTATTATATTATTTTCAAATTTTAAAAACATTAAAATATAATAAAATTGTCTGAAAATAAAAAATAAAATAAATATATAAACACGCACGCACGCACGCACGCACGCACGCACATACACAGAGTGTGAGTTTGATAAAAAGTCCGCCACGTTTTTCTCGAAAAAGGTTAGATATAGGAGGAAGATATCTATTATCAAAATTATAGAATAAGTGGGGGGGGGGGACATACTTTGATGACTTTGAGTAACCTTAAATGTTCTTGGTTTTCATACTATCAATAAAAATTTTTTTTTAATAGAAAGGATATTTTTTACTCGTTCGATCGATAGTGCCCAATGAGCTAAATAATTTTACATTATTCTTTTAAAAGTTTAATTATTGTCAGGATATAAACCTCAAAAGTAGCCAGACGCTATGTTGATCTGAACATGCCTGTAGTCTTCATGAAAAGTTTGCTTGGACTTCTTCTAACTCTTGAATCGTTATTTTGCAAAAAATATTTTCTTTCTTTTATGTTTTCCGAAGTGATCGTTTTTCGAAGTGATAGAATATGTAAAGTAAACTAACTCCTTCACTCTTTCTCAAAGGTAATAGTCCAAACATTTTAAATCGAGTGGAATATACAAAGGGAATAACACAAGATTATCTCTACTAATCCATTTGTTTGAAAACATCCTGTTGAGTTCTCGCCTGGTATTTACAGCGAAGTGGGATGCACCACCTAACTAAAGTCAAATTCGAGCCCTATCTATCAGCGGAATATCTTCCACTAAATTTGGAAAACCTTTCTAAAAAAACGAACAAATTTTTCGGTTGTTAGAGATTTCTAAAAAAAGAATGGTCCAGTTAACTGAACGCCAATAATTCCTGCCCAAACATTAATACTCTACGTTGTTGACAGTTCACAGTTCTCATCCAGTGGGTGACTTCGCTCCAATAATGCAATTGATGCGTATTAATGATTTCATACTCTTAAATATTGCTTTATCTGTCACAATAGAAAAAAGTTAGGATCTTCTTGTAATTTATTTTGAACTCACGTACAGAACTGGATACTCATGCTAAAATTATTCTGCGAAAGTTCATGGAGTATCGATACAAGATATGGATGGAACTTATTTTTCCTGAGTATACGTGACACTGAGAATTGGCTAACATGTATTTCTATCGCGAACAATATCTCTTGTAGACACATGGATTTGTAATAATTGCAGCTAATATGTCAATAGACACATTTTCATTTGTAACACCAATATTTTGCTTTTGTTATCTTGACCTTAACAATTCCAATAGTACTTGATTCGTCAAACGTGTAAAAACTCCTCTTACACGAAATGACGACGGTTTGGAAAGCGTACAGCATACAAATCAGCCGCTTGCATAGCATTTTGTAAATACATTCATTGTAAATCATTAACATATCAAAAACTTCTTCATTAGAATATAACATTTTTTAAGAAACTTTACTCACAAAGTACTTGAATCTGTGTATTTGTCAATTCCAACTCAAATCTTAATAATAGAACGAAAATTTTTGAATAACTACAATGCAAGAACTCAATGTTTCCAAATTAATGGATCGGTAGAAATGATTTTGTATTATTCACCTTCTTTTACGATTCAAAAGTTAGAAACTTTCCAAAAAGACTGCAGGCATGTCTCAATCATCATATTTTAAAGTCTCACTTATTTTGACTTATATAATGTTAAATTTTCGAAAAGATATTCTAATACAAAATTATTCAGCTCATTAAGCATTATCGATAGAATAGAGTAAAAAAGACCGCTTCTCATTAAGAAAAAAATATTTTTATTGATAGTAAGAAAATTAAGGATATTTAAGGTTACTCAAGATCATCAAAGTACGTCCCCCTACTTATCCTACAATTTTGATAATAGGTGTCTTTCTCTAACCATTTTCAAGAAAAACGTGATGCACTTTTTTATCAGACTCACCTTATATACTATATATATATATATATATATATATATATATATATATATATATATACCGATAGAGTCCCGTAATTCACCCGATGCTGCCGTGGGCAGGTAGAGCAGACTAAACTGAGTCGAAAGGTCTCCTACATTTTGCAATTTGCAATAGTTAACAAGATTACTAAAAATTGAATATTGATCTTCAATAATTTATTCTAAAATATTATCAACTTTATAGAAAAACTGTAAAGGACAAAAATTGTATATTTTCTTCTCATAAAATTCTGAAAATTTTTTCTTTTAAAAAAAGGAAATTCTGAAAACTTATTAAAAAAGGAGCCACAGCATGAAACCACAACACTGGATGTTGTTTGTGAAATTTAATTATTCATTACATTAATCAAAAATCTTTAGACGTTTCGGCCACAATCTGGCCATCTTCAATAAAATTACAAATATTAGTAAAACGCAGAATTTACATATATCTGACATTGAATTCAGCCGTCATATAATATATGTATAAACGTGTTTTTTCATGTTAAGATGCATCGTACAACAATGTTACAGAGTCAATTATCATATTGCAAATATATAGAACAAGAATTTCCAATTTCTAATTTAAAATTAAATTATCATTAATAACTTCTAGTCAATTTTATGAGGATTGAATCATTACCTGTTTTACAGACAAAATGATGAATCTTAAGCACTTCTTTCACGCAGATGGAAATTTATCGTGACATTGTGTAATGTTATTCGTTATATCGTATGTGTTACCGCTATTTATACATATGTCAAAAGTTTAGATTGTTCTAGAATTATTTATTAAGTGTGAGAGAGATCGTTCTTTGGAAAAGGCAGATAAACATCAGGCAAACTTTCAGTGTTATTTTGCTTATTAATACTACTTATTTGGTTTTTTATGTATATCATTTCAGAAATTCTTCTTTTAAATAATGATTGTTCCATATTTAAACTTCTAATATTATCTCAATCCAATTCATGCCTCTCATTCAATTGGGGGCGTGAAACCACTGACATCTCAGAGGTGGATCTTCTTATATCAACCTTATGTTCTTTGATTCGAGTTTTTAATTTCCTTTTTGTTTGACCAACATAAGAAGAATCATAATCTAGACAATTTATCTTATAAATCACACAATTGTCCTCTTTATACAAACGATCTTTTCCAGTTTTAATAAATCTATTCAGTTTGTTTATAGGTTTGTTGTAAGTAATATTAAAGCTCTGACTATGTGATAATTTTTTAAATTTTTCCGATACTTTACTTAAATATGATATTATAAAAAACTTTTTCTTTAAATTGGAATTAGAATCGTTTTCATTATTATTACACTATTTTCTAAATTAATTCTATTTTCTAAAGTTTTTAATTCTGTTTTTTATTGTTGAAAAAAATGAATTCAAGAGGATAGCCATTCATTAACAGAGTATAAACTAAATCAGAAATGTTTTTTTCTTGAAATTTTGGATGGGATAAAAACATTTGAATAATAATTCAAATATCTCCCTGAATTAGTAGTATTTTTATAAATATTGAAGATAATTCTTCCTTCTTGTCTCATTAGTTTAACAGTTAAAAAATTAATGCCATTTTCGCCAAAGTCAACTGTAAACTTTAGGTTTTCATGATACGAATTAAATAATTCCAGAATATTCTTAACCTTGTCTTTATGCACAGACAATACAATGTCATCAACATAACAGAAATAAAAAGATGAAACAATATTATTAGTTGTAATAATTTTTTGTTCTAAATCTTATATTAGGTGTTGGAATTAATTCGTAGCGTTTTTAATGAAAGAATGTTATTTATTTCACATGAGCATTAAAAAATACATTAATGAAAGTACTTCCCATCACTTGTAAAACGCTACGAATTAATTCCAACACCTAATAGAACAATGTTCGCTAATGTAGAGGACAATGGAGAACACATTGGCATGCCAAAAATCTGTTTAAATATTTTTTTGTCAAATTTAAAAAATGTAGAGAATGGCTATCCTATTGAATTCATTTTTTCAACAATAAAAAACAGAATTAAAACTTTAGAAAATAGAACTAATTTAGATAAAAATAGTGAGTGTCATAATAATGAAAACGATTCTAATTCCAATTTAAAGAAAAAGTTTTTTATAATACCATACCATTTAAGTAAAGTATCGGAAAAATTTTAAAAATTATCACATAGTCAGGGCTTTAATATTGCTTACAACAAACCTATAAACAAACTGAATAGATTTATTAAAACTGGAAAAGATCGTTTGTATAAAGAGGACCATTATGGAGTGATTTATAAGATAAATTGTCTAGATTATGATTCTTCTTATGTTGTCCAAACAAAAAGGAAATTAAAAACTCGAATCAAAGAACATAAGGTTGATATAAAAAGATCCACCTCTGAGATGTCAGTGCCCCCATTTCACGCCCCCAATTGAATGAGATGCACGAATTGGATTGAGATAATATTAGAAGTTTAGATACGGAACAATCATTATTTAAAAGAAGAATTTCTGAAATGATATACATAAAAAGTCAAATAAGTAGTATTAATAAGCAAAGTGACACTGAAAATTTGCCTGATGTTTATCTGCCTTTTCCAAAGAACGATCTCTCTCACACTTAATAAATAATTCTAGAACAATCTAAACTTTGACATATATATAAATAGCGGTACAAACACATACGATATAACGAATAACATTACACAATGTCACGATAAATTTCCATCTGCGTGAAAGAAGTGCTTAAGATTCATCATTTTGTCTGTAAAACAGACAATGATTCAATCCTCATAAAATTGATTAGAAGTTATTAATGATAGTTCAATTTTTAAATTAGAATTTGGAAATTCTTGTTCTCTACATAACTTGCAACATGATAATTAGCGCTGTAACATTGTTGTATGATGCACCTTAACAAGATGAAACAACACGTTTATACATACTTATATTATATGACGGCTGAATTTAATGTCAGATATATATGTAAATTCTGCGTTTTACTAATATTTGTGATTTTACTGAAGATGGCGAGATTGTGGCCGAACGTCTAAAGATTTTTTATTAATATAATGAATAATTAAATTTCATAAACAAGTGCTGTGGTTTCACGCTCCTTTTTTTATGTTTGATTTATAAACTACGTTCGTTAGAATTATTTATTTTTTCAAAATTTTTTCAGAATTTTTTAATATCGTATTTTTATATTTTGGTAAAAATAAGAAAATGCAGTACTTAAAAATTAATAAAAAATTCTGAAAAAATTCTTAGAGTTTTATAAGAAAAAAATAAACAATTTTTGTCTGTTGCGATTATTTTATAAAGTTGATAATATTTGAGAAAAAGACCAATTATTAAAGACCAATATTCGGCAATTTTTAGTAATTAATATCTTGTTAACTATTGCGAAAATTGCAAAATGGTAGAGGACTTTTCGACTCAGTTCGCTCTACGAACGTTATCGGATGAATTACAGGGACAACCCTGTACGCGCGCGCGCGCGTGCGCGTGTTCGTGCGCATGAGCGCGCGCGTGCGCGTATGTGTGTACAGGATTGTCTCGTAATTCATATATACAGGGTGGTCCATTTAAATCGAATATCTTGAATATTTCGTTTATTTTTGATAATACGAAAAAATGTTTCAAATGAAAGTGGAATGGTGTCGAGAGGGTATGAGTAACGAGTTCATTTTGTGTTCGGATCCATTAATTGCTTTGTTTGAAGAGCACAAAGGCATTCCGCAAATGGTAGCAGACAGGCTACAAAGATGAGCATTGTTTTTAAGTGATTTTCGATATAAATTTGAGCATATTAAAGGCGCAAGTAATAGAGGAGCGAATGGCTTATCTAGGCTGCCTAGGATAGATAAAGTTGAAGAAGCGGAAGTGGAAGATTATTTTCATTTTATAAGCAAAACGTACACCCATAGACGCAGCACAGATTAGAAAAAAGTTAAGAAAAGACAAGACATTAAGTAAAGTATATTTGCAAGGGATGGATGGCCGAAAGAAACTAATAAGAATGTAAAAGAATTTGCGAATAAGGTGGATGAAATTAGCATTTGAAAATGAACTCCTTATGTGGAGATATAGGGTTATTGTGCCGTTTAAATTTAGAAAAGCTCTATTAGAAGAGATATACGGAGCTCATTTAGGAATAGCTAAAATGAAAGCAGTAGCAAGATAATATTTTTGATGGCCTAGAATTGATAAAGAAATAGAAAGTTAGTGTTAAGGATTGCGAAGTTTGTAGAATGCTTGTGATCAGTAATCCCCGTAAGTTACCGTTATTTAAGTTCCCAGAAACGGAATTTCCATTCGATAGAATTCGTATTAACTTTTTAAAAGTAAAACGTATTTAATTATTGCGTTTTACTACTAAGTGGCTGAAAATATTTGAAATGTTTAGCATGAATGTAGAAGAGACTATTTAAAGGCTAAAAGAGCGTTTCATTCGTTTTGGTCTTCCGTGAATGATATTTTCGGATAATGGTAGACAATTTGTGTCGGAGGAATTCATTAATTTTTGTAAGAACAATGGAATTAACCATAGAACGTCAACTCCTTATCATCCAGCCCACTAGTTTGGCGGAGAATGCGGTAGGGAATTTTAAGCATAGGCTATTAAAAGCGTTAGCGGATAAGCGAAATGCATCAATGAGTACAACCACATTAATTAATAGATATCTAGCATCGAATAGGAATGCAAATGTAGGAGAAAATCCAGCTAAATTAATATTAGGTCGCGAAATGAGAACTAGATTGAGTTTGTTGATCAGATCGGAAAGAGAGAAGGCTAGAGAGAAGCAGGTGAAATATTTTAAAGAAAATAAAGAAACTGAGTTTAAGTTAGGAGATTTGGTATATGTGAAAGATTATAAAAAGAGATCCGGGTTCGACTCCCGGCCGAGGCAATATTTTTTCGCAATAAGTTTATTGCAGTTTTTTAAGATTAATTTGGGGAATTTTGAGGGGATTATTACATTTCAGATTAATTGCGTTAATGTCGACAACCATATCGACACGTAATTATTATTTCTGAAATTAATTAATTCGTTTGAATAATATATATATTAGTTCAACATCTTAATACTTAGACCGTAGTGGCGCTTCGGATTGTAATATTATGAAAGATTATAAGTGTCCAGCGAAGCCAACATGGCATAAGGCGATTATTAAGGATAAGTTGAACGTTAGAACGTATATAACGTAGAATGTATTTATATAAAACGTGGATGAGGAAGGATTAGTATGGAAAAGACATACAAATTGTTAAGTTGAGAAAATTTTATAGTGAGGAAGAGACTTATTTGAAATGAAAGAACAAAACAAAGAAAAAAAATTTGAAAGAGTTAGAAATTGTTAAAGAACACGGAAGTGAAGGTAAGCGAGATGTAGCTCAGGAAGAAGAAAAGGCTGAGATTAGCGTTATTAATGTTAAACCTAAAAGAAGGATTAAACCGGTCGAGAAATTTAATTTATAGCTTAAGATAAAGGCATTAATCTAAGTATTTTTTAAGGCATTAATTTAAGTATTTTTTAATTTTGTTGAGAAGGATATGTGATATCGCTAGTTATTCTAGTAATTTAGTTATGTTAGGTGGCGCCATATTAATATGATTTGTATTAATTTTTTCTCTCTAGGTAAGAACCCTTCAAGGTTTTCCGTTATTTCTGGATTATTGTATTCCTTCATACGCTCTTGTATTGCTAAATATTATAATTAATAAATATACATACAGGATGGACCATCTATTGGTACGTTTTTGAATTTCGTCGTATGGCAACACCGAACGAGCTACAGACCCGAAATTTTGACAGTTTATTAGTCATACCGTCCGCGACACGAAACAACATGTTTTCTCTTGAAGAGCGTTTTGAAATTTTAAAAACTTATTTTCAAAGTCAGTGCTGTGTCGCCGAAACTGTACGAATTTTGAAAAGAAATATGGGTCGTGATAGAGCACCCATCGAAGGAGCTATACGCAAATTGGTGAGGAAAGTTCGTGAGAAAGGGATGTTAGTGGATGACAGAAGTGGTCCCAGAGCTCGGACAGTGCGCACACCCGAGAATATTGAGGCTGTGGCCCAAAGTGTGAGACAGAATCCGACGACTTCAACTCGACGCCGATCGCAGCAACTGAGCATTAGTCGCACCAGCCTGAGGAGAATACTGCACAAAGACCTCGGATTATTCGCCTACAAGATCCAGATGACTCAGGAGTGGAAAGCAAATGACCATCCGCTTCGATATCAGTTTGCTGTGTGGGCTATAAACCAGCTCAATAATGACGTCGATTTTGGTCGAAAAATCATCTTTTCGGACGAAGCTCATTTCCATCTCGGCGGATATGTGAACAAGCAAAATTGCCGGATTTGGGGCTCGGAACAGCCACACACAATCGTAGAGAGACCAATGCATCCTCCAAGAGTCACAGTTTGGTGTGGATTTTGGAGTGGTGGCATAATTGGCCCATTTTTCTTCGAAAATGATGCTGGAAACGCCGTTACCGTCAATGGCGAACGCTACAGAGCCATGTTGACCAACTTTTTATGGCCTCAAATCGACACTATGAATGTGGACGACCTTTGGTTTCAACAAGATGGCGCCACATGCCATACAAGCCGACTTACCATCGACCTTCTGCGCACCAAGTTCAACAACCGCATAATCAGCCGTTCAGGAGATGTCAATTGGCCTGCGCGTAGCTGCGATTTGACACCGCTGGACTTTTTCCTGTGGGGTGCCGTTAAAGACCGATGTTATGCGGATAATCCAGAGACAATTCCAGCTTTGAAAAACAATATTACGACTGTTTTGAGTGAAATTGGCGCCGAGGTAGTCCAAAATGTCATTAATAATTGGGGTGACCGAATGGCATACTGTAAGGCCAGTAGAGGGAGCCACATGAACGAAATCGTTTTTCATTCTTGACGCGGATACTTTTAGCTTCACAACAAAAAAAAAATTAATAAAAAATATCAATGTATGCTCATTTGATCGCATTTTTAAAAACGTACCAATAGATGGCCCACCCTGTATATTCATCGTTAATTTATCATCTTTATCTTAAATTCCACCGGATCATTTCACATTCGAACTAAAAACACTCAAGCCAGATTCATCGATACGGTCGATGTCAAATAACGTAATTTTCCAATATCGCATCCGAGAACATTATACGCGATAGCGACATCTTTAATAAGCATCAGCTCATTGCAAGCTATTAGCTTTAGTTTTTAATACGTATGAAAAAAATAATCTATAATAAAATGTGAATAAACATTTTTTTCTTCACATCACTATACATGTACTTTCTCCATTCGTTTAATCCTATGCCTCAGCGCGTTATCGTACTCTGTTTAAGTAAACAGCAACTGACGCTTTTCTTACCATATCGCGAATCACGTATATACGTATGTATATACGCATGTACGCGTACGTACTTATCTGCGTAAGAAAAAAAGAGCGTATAATAAGTGAAAGTGAACACGCGCGCGGACTTCCAGTAATTCAAGATTAAAATTGATCTTTCATTTTATTATGTGCACTACTTGGCAACGTCGCAATTGTATCAAAATTACATTTATGATGTCATAACATGTTAAATTTTTGTGTGCAAGAAGAAAAAGAAGGGAGATAGGAGAAGCCGAGAGAAAGATGGCGATGCATAAAAGGAAAAGAGATAGTAAGTATACGAGGTAGTGCGGAGGCCGTATGGGAGAGGGGGGGGGGAAGCAGTCCGCGATGGCGACTGTAAAGCTCAAGACCTCCTCCCCGAAGGGAACATGATACATGTCGTCACAACATGGTGGCATATATTAATGATATCGTTGTTTGTATAAACATTTATGTAAACACCGTTACCATTGACTCTGAGACCTTTCCCAACGAATATCCTCTGCGCCCCGTCCCCCCGCGCAATAAATGATTTAGAAAAAAAATCCGCCCTATAATACTACTAAAATTATATAAACATTTTTTTCCAAAGTCTGTATTACGAATTTATAGCATGGCAGACTATTCATGAAGAAATTTCTTACATATTAGAATTACAATAAATGATAATATTCAAGATCTTTGAAAAAAAAATTTATTCTTATGAAAAAATAAAATTTGTGAAATTTAGACACTTGCTTATGTAGATTGTGTCTTTCTCTTTCCATCTATAGACAGAAATAATAGTATTGAATTTGTTTTCATATTTTCTATGATCTTATAAAAAGAAAATCGTGGTTCTATTTAAAAAACTTAAAAATATTTTAAATTTTTATTAAACAGAAAAAATTTAGATGTTTTCTTAATCACGAATTGTAACTTGCATAAAATATGAACAAATTAATGCTTTGCTTTTTTACCAATCTTAACATTAGAATATCAATTTAGAATATTTATCGGTTTCTTTGTGGCTCTTAAATGCTGATTAGGGATATGCTGATTAGCGATTCGGATCGATTTTTTGAAAAATCGATCATTTTGACTTAAAAATCGATTTTTTAAATCTTCTTGTTTTGATTAAATTTGCAGATCGATTTTTTAGAAAAATCGAATTTATTACAAGCACCTAATCATTGTATCATTTATAATTAATTGTCCTTATTCTTTTTAAAGACGAGTCATGATTTACAAATTTGTTTTGCGAATTCCGAGACAGAAGCGCAATGTCAGCATTGTGCAGTATGTCGCGCAAGCGCGCAATCGCGCTCGCTGCTATGTTATTTTGCCTTTATATACATGATCCATATCATCTAGTTGAATAATTTGAATATGATCTTGCTGCTGCTCGCCGTGCGTTGCCGTTATCTGATTGTGAGTTATCAATTCGTTTTTGTTAACGGTACGCTTTCTGCATCCTCTTTATTAAAGAATATTGTATGTGTTCCGCTATAAGCTTTGTAATTAAAATGTTCTAATAATAAATTTGTATAACTTTGTTCGTATATTTATTTAATAATCCCAAATTTAATCCCATTCTCGCAAGCGATGGGTTTATCTGGTTTAGTTTGGATGGAAGGTTAGATCGAAAGATTAATTTTTTGAAAATCGATTCTTTATCGCTCGATTTTTTCATGAATCGGTCTTCGCAGTTATGATTCAGACCGATCTAAAAAAATCGATCTTTTTGATTGAATTGCACATCCCTAATGCTGATAGGATAACTCCAGTATATACGTTGCTATCGAAAACATAATTTATTAAGTATTAAAAATTATGCGTTTCGCGGGTTTCCTTCGTGTCAAATCCATTCTTGGAATTCCAACGTTTCGTGAACCTTGCAATCCACTTCATCAGGACGAGGAACAGCCTGATACTGAGCTGTTCCTCCGGGTTGTTCCTTTTTATATTACGCTACTTGTTGGAGTAGTAAGGGGAAAAGAAGAGAATTATGGAGGGGAGGGTGGGGAAAATGGTCAGTCTTCAATAATCAAGAAGAATGGTTTTTCATATTTTATTTATGTTGTAGCCATTATCTCTATTTAGATTGTTTTAGGGTGTTTTTGTATCTCTATGGCTTCTCTATACTTTCTTGGAAAGTATGATGTAATGTTGGCTATTGTGGTCCCATAAAATATTTAAACTCCACATGCTCCTATCCACATTGCGGCATGATATCTGGCAAACTCTAGATCGTATTACATACGAACAAGCCACAAAGACCCACATACAATCCTCTGAAAGACAGAAACAGAAATACATAAACCTTGTCCCTCACAAAAATCCTCCCTTAACGTCAAGAACCTATCCAACAAAGACCTGTCTCAAGACACTATATCTGCGTTTGCCAAAGGCCCTAACTTCGCAGTGGCACCTAAAAAGATTCCAAAGGAAGAGATTATCAGCTAAATAGAGTCAACTATCTACTGACTCCATCAGAACAAACAGATAATATCCACAGACAGGTAACCAATATCCTTTCTAAAGCCAAACTCCCTCCAAACATCACTAGACAAGAGCGTTTGGCCCTCCAAGACCTGAACAGGGACACAGATATCATCGTGCTTCCAACCGACAAAGGCAACACGACAGTAGTCATAAACACATCAGATTGTAAGAAAAAGATAAAGAATCTTCTTTCGGACAAAACATATAAAAAGCTTGACAAAGATCCAACTAATACAATCGCGCAGAACATCAAGATCCTGGTGGAAAAAAACAACATTCCCAGTAAAATCAAATCAACATTAAAACCTACAAATCCTCTCCCATCAAGACTATACGGACTACCAAAAGTACACAAACCAAACATCCCCCTCAGACCGATTGTTAGCGCCATACTTCCCGACGTACAACTTATCCCGCTTCCTAGCAAAAACACTACAACCCCTCACTGGAAAATCCGAATCACACATAACTAACTCAACGGATTTCATACAAAACATCCAAAAAAATCCGACTACGTTCCACAGACCTGCTTGTAAGTTTCGACGTAGAATCCCTTTTCACACAAGTCCCAATAAAAGACATATTAAACATAATAAAGGCCTCATGAAGTCCCCTCCGACCTCATCCCGCTAATAGAGCACTGCTTCACAACCACTTACTTCTCCTATGACAATCAATTTTATGAACAAACTTTAGGAGCAGCAATGGGCTCTCCTATTTCTCCTGTAATCGCCAACATTTTCATGGAGCATTTTGAGAAAGAGATTCTCAAAAAAACATTCAAAAAATTAGAAGTTTGATTCCGTTATGTAGACGATACATTCGTGATATAAGGAGACACGGTAGAGCCGAACTCCGTAAATTCCTAATTTTCCTCAACAATCAACATCCAAATATCCACTATAGACATAAAGGAAAACGGAAAACTCCCTTTCCTAGATATTCTTGTTTCTAAGAAAGCTGACGGTACTTTAGGCCATGAAGTATAGAAAATCAGCACACACAGATAGATACTTACATGCCGAGTCGCACCACTATCCAGTACAAAAACAGTCTGCAATCAATTCACTTATACATAGAGCTTTTACCATCTCTGACAAAGAACATCTACAGACAGAATCACTTAAAATTAGCCTTACAGAAAAACACAAAAAAGATATAATCAAAACAATCAATAAACATACAAAAAAAAGAACGGTCTCTGACACACAATCAGACGAAAGAATCCTATTCATTCTCCCATATGTCAAAGGAACAATAGATCGGATTGGCAGAATATTAAACAAATACAATATCCGAACTATCTTCAAACCATCTAAAAAGATAGGACAAATCCTAAGAAATCCTAAAGATCAAAGACTTTCACTCAGCTCCGCAGGAGTATACAAAATACTTTGTTCCTGCGGGCAAGTATATATTGGAGAAATTGGAAGAATGGTCAACCTACGGATAAAGGAACACCAATGTGATGTCAGACTAAAACACGTCATGCAATCAGCATTATCAGAACACAACATCGAAACAGGACATCAAATACTGTTTGACAAAACAATCACAATAGTTAACATTACGTCATACTTTCCAAGAAAGTATAGAGAAGCCATAGAGATATAAAAATACCCTAACAATCTAAATAGATATAATGGCTACAACATAAATAAAATATGAAAAACCATTCTCCCGGTTGAAGACTGACCGATTCTCTCACCTTCCCCGCCCCTCCCCCACCCCACAATTTTCTTCTTTTCCCCTTACCACTCCAACATGTAGCATAATATAAAAAGGAACGATCCGGAAGAACAGATCAGTATCAGGCTGCTCCTCGCCCTGATGAAGTGGACTATAAGATTCACGAAACGTTGGGATTCCAAGAATGGATCTGGACACGAAGGAAATCCACGAAACGCATAATCTTTATATAGAAAGCACCCGTGGAAGTTTCAGGAATATTTATTAAATATTATTTATTATATTTAAAATAAACGAATAAACTATTCAGTAAGAACTTTGTACTGTGTACTATTATGAAAAAAATATTAAAAATCGAAAATTTTTCGTATTAAAAAATGAATTTTTTTAAATCCTTGCATTTTTGTTGTATATCCTATAGGGGTAGCATATATGGCTACTCATAGGGGGAAAGAGGGTATGTATCGCACATGAAAAATTTACAAATAACGCATATAAATAAAATGTGAAATGACACAATAACTTATGAAGTTTATAAAGTTTTATTAAGGAATAAGAATGATAAATATGTATATAAAGTAATAAATAATAATTACAATTTTCCCATATGTATTATAATTGTTATGACATGAGGTATATATTTCATGTAATGCATTTATTGTATTTAGTGCATTGAATTCAATCTGCGCACTTTGGGCATAAATCCCGTCTGTTAAAAATGCAATATATCCCAAACAGATGGGCAACAAACTAAACAAAGAATATAAAAGCAAAATACTTGTATACAACATTACTTTACTATTCCTCTACACTCATGTATTACGAAATAATCACTAAATCTTTTGCACATCCTACAGTAATCATTTTATGTAGATTATAATTTATGATGGCGCTACTTAACATAGTGACAAATTGATTTAACTCACAATTTCATTAATATTATTATAATAGTAAGAAACTGAAATCATAACAATAATATAATATAAAGGCATATAATAGAGTAGTTTCGGGAAAATTACCCCCACTCCTTCTATTTTTTTGTGCGGCGTAAATCCCAGCACAATGTGTTTGTCGGAGTTACCTTATGTACCTTTTCAAACACTATTTGAATTAATGGAGCGGACAATATAACTTCTATAGACAGTTGTGTATATGATGGTCTCTGATAAAAAGCATATTCGGCACTGCATTCTTCTTCGCGATATCTTTTTCACGAAGTTACTTGTATCAATTTTTACAAGTCACATGAATCATTGCACCTTCACCAAGAACACAAAAACCATTTGAATGGCTTCAGCAGCTTCCTTTTTCAGCTCAAACGTAGAAAAAATGCAATGTCTCTACTAATCCATATGTTTTAAAAACGTAGATTAGCACTTAAATACCACAAAAAGATTGTATAAGTATTCTAATTTAAAATGATTTTCAAGATCGGCGACAAAAGCAAGGAATTAATTTGTATACCTAATATCCATATAGCACAGAACGTTGAAAGAATGTTGCTGAAATGTTGCAATGTTAAATGTTGAATCTATATTGAATCAATGTTTATCAATATTGATTCTTGTACATTAATTGTTAATATTGCTGCAACAATATTTGAAACAATATTGAACAAATTGAACCACAAATTGAATCTTTATCGATTTTTCCATATCGATTATTAATATTGCTACAACTTTGGAACAATATTGAATAAGTTATATATCAGAATCTATTTTATTTTGTAAAAAATGAACAAAAATAGAATGAATTTTAAGCACGATCGTACATGTGAGGATCCTGGCGGAGGTAATATTTTTCGC
Source organism: Acromyrmex echinatior (assembly GCF_024713525.1). Classification (NCBI taxonomy): domain Eukaryota; kingdom Metazoa; phylum Arthropoda; class Insecta; order Hymenoptera; family Formicidae; genus Acromyrmex; species Acromyrmex echinatior. The sequence goes on along the minus strand of NC_141858.1, from coordinate 1,659,902 downwards.
AATAAATTTCTTATTTTCTTCCTTTCTAATTTAATTTAGGGGAGATTATTAGTTTCAGAATGATTGTGTTGAAACCGAATGTTATCGGTTCGCAATTATATCTGGAATAAATTGATTTAATAAAAGAATATATAATGTATTAATGTAACATCCAACATTTGACCGATCTTGGCGTTCTTTATAATATTTAAAAATAGAATGTCATGTAAATAGAAAACTTATTTCTAAACATATGTATACGCGGAAATATCCGCGTACGGAATGCTCGTGCATAGTAGTAGTATTGTTTGTGTGTGACCGGTCTGATGCGCAATGTCGACTTGTCTTTCTACATAGCTATATCACAATTATACATTCACTAACATACAGTGTTCGTGGATCATTAAAGTAGCAATTCACGTAATTGCAGAGATTCAGAATCGTTGGATGGAATACAAGATTAGATGGGTGACTGCTTAGGAAAATAAAGAAATTAATACTCAAATAAGGGGAAAAGCGTTTTTTTTTTCAATTATGATTTTGTTGTTTGTATTTCGAAATATGATGTTCATCAATAATACTTATTTTAATAATGACACTGAATTAATTATTATGAAAATTTATACGAAAACATTTGTATTCCCAGGGGAATAAATAAAGTCTACATTGAATTAATATTGAATCAATATTGAATTGTAACGTCTCACAAACATTGCAATTCAACGGACATTAGACGTTCTTGCAACGTCTTTTTAACGTTGAATCTACATTTCGGAATGTTGCAATGTTCGCAATACGGCAATTCAACGTTTCTGAGACATTGATTCAACGTTAGTGTGCTGTATGGAATAGATAAGTTTATCTAAAATCTTTTTTCTCAGATTATTACAAATGCCTCTAAAATCGATTACAATAAACGGTCTATACAGTGTTATTCTTTTTGAATTTATAAAATGCAAAATAAAACAATAAAAGATAATTTTTCTTCTGAACAAAAATCTGCTATATCTAATCAAAAAAAGATTTGAAAAAGCTGTACTAAATTTTTATATATTTACGAAAGGTAGTTTACAAAGGCCTCTTGATTCTGAAAATTAATATAAATGTAAGCGAACATCTGTATAGTTCACAACTTACTGATTCTGGAAATTAACAGAGTAGAGAGTTGGGTAAATTAACTTTTTTTTAAACTAAATAAGTTAAAGTTAACAACCTTGAAAATTTAACTTAGTTAAGATACAATTAATTTATAATGAAATTATTGAATTAAAAGTTAAGTTAATAAAAAAAAATAATTAAAAAATTAAAAATTAAATTTGTTTTTTTATTTTTTTAATTCATGATTCCAGTCTTACAAATAGCGAAAATGACAAATATACAGGGTGCGTCACCAAAATCTGGACAAATTTCAATTCAAATTTTCCGCTATACTGCGCCAGAGATTGTTATTGGCGTTCAAGAAAGCCTGATGCTTCTAGTAAACAGTCATATTCTCAAAATGGCCGTGATGTTGAAACCAAGTGCGGAGTATAATCGAAGAGCCGCGATCATCGAAGACCTTCGCGCCGGGCGCTCAGCAACGGAAATAATTCGGTTCTTTGGATACCCGAGATCCACTGTTTATGACGTTGTGGCAAAATATACGGCTTTAGAACAGTCCAACGAAGGTTCCAGTATGCCAGCGAGGAAGAGTCACTCGAAAGAACGCACCGCGAGGATCCCTGCAGTCGTTGAAAGGGCTCAAACGCTGATTTCGGATGACCCAAGGCAATCGTTGCGAAAATTAGCATCGATTGTTGGTGTAAGCGAGCCAACAATGTCGAATTGCCGAGGAGGACCTTTGATACAAATCGTACACATTAAAGAGGCTCTCTGAGGCTGCCACGACAAGGAATTGTTCGATTTGTCCGGATTTTGGTGACGCACCCTGTATACTTCATTTAGAAAATACTCTATATTTTATTTATATGTTTGTTTATATATACTGTTTAATGTATAAGATTTGACTATGAATACTAGCCTGTGGTATGACTAAAGCTTCAAATATTAGGTGTTGGAATTAATTCGTAGCGTTTTTATGAAAGAATGTTATTTATTTCACATGAGCATTAAAAAATACATTAATGAAAGTACTTCCCATCACTTGTAAAACGCTACGAATTAATTCCAACACCTAATACAATACGAGGGAGTAACGATAATAATAAGGAATAATAAATTTCCACCTAAAGAAACCAAATACATCGAAATACACGGTTTCTGACAGATTGAAATCTGGGAGTCAATTGTGTAATTTGAAATGTGAAAATTACAAAAGTGAGCAAATTCATTAGAATATTTATAATTTCATTGGTCAACCTAGTAAATTTGCTCACTTTTGCAATTTTCACCTTATTTTAAATTATCGCTATTGCGTTATGTCTGAGACTTAACTTTAAAGAATTAAATAAAAAATTAATAGTTACAGATAAAATGTAACTAAATAAAGTTAAAAAGTTAAGAATCTAAAATGTAACTAAATTAAGTTAAAATTAATTAACTTTTTAACTTTTTAACTTAACTTTTATCTTTTTAACTTAACACTACCCAACCCTGGAGATTAATACAAATGCAACCGAATATCCGTATACTTTCCTCTATCTTCCTTATTTTTTATTTTCTCTTGCAATGTTTTCATTACATATTATTTCGTATAGTTGTTATTTGAGCATCAATTTATGATGTTCGTGCGCACAATGTTTTTATGTACATGTGTAGTAATTCAACAGTAAGAAGATAAAAAACTAGGAAATATAGAAAGAAAAAAAAATTGAAACTTGTACGGAAGTTTGATTACATATTATCTTAAAGATTATAAATATCGTTCAATATACCATAATCACTTTTCCCTAACCTTTTTCTAGTAGCAAATTCTCATTGTCAGATTATTAATTTTGTAATAATAAAATTTTTGCACTAAAAATTCATTTTTAAATAAAAATGAAAATAAGAGGAACAATGACCTTGATCTCGACAAATGTTATTCAAGACATGATTCTAAACAACATTCAAAAAGTTTTAGCCGTCGGTCAGACACCTTGCGTAATGCTAATGCGACGATACTGTAACATTTGAACCTTATAATTGAGAAGTACTTAATGACAAAATATTTTATTATACAATAATATTTTGGAAAGCTCTCGAGATAAACTACAAGATTGAGAATCTTTAAGCTACAAGAATATGCAATGAAAAATAGGGATTTAAGAAAAATTGAAGGTGACCTTTAAATTTAACTTTCAAACGACTATCAAACCAACGGTACTCTCTTATGTCCTCCTCTATACAACTTTCGTCTGAAACATTTTTTTCTAAGATTAAAAATAAAAAAGTTATTTGGTATGGAACATTAAAATGGGAACACCCTGTATAATTACATCTAATGATTTATATATAATTATAGATAAGCAATTTTTTTTTAATTTTTCCAAACTTGCTTTTTTTTAAAGAAACAATGCAAAAATTATCCTTTTAATTTTTGTTTTCTCTTATTATTATTATTATTTTTCTTACACTAAACAGCAACTTTACAAAAGAAAGAAGAATTTAAAATATATGGATACATTTCATATATTATAATTATACGAATATGAAAAATTTTTTCACGAGTATATATCTATATAAAGGTATCTGATAATTAACGATAAAAAAACTTTCGCAGAGGCAGAATGGATTAAACTAAGAAAAAAAGTCTATTGCATTTTTTGCATGAGTTATTATAATAATTTATCAGAATAACCAAATTCGCTCGGCCTACCGCTAAAATGCAAGCGTGCGACGAGATAAGACCGCTCAGATAAGGCGCGCATTCGCCGTCACTAGGCACGTTAATGTTAATATCGTTTTTAAACAACGTGCTTAGCGACAAAGAATATGTCTCTTTGGGCATGCGACACACTTGCATTTGGCGGTAGGTTGGACGAATTTGAAAATTTTTATAAATTAATAATTCGTCAATTAATGCGAAAAATGCAAAATGGTACAGGATTTTTCTACTCAATTTAATCCATTCTGCCCCTATGCGAGAGTTTTATCATTAATTATCAACCCTATATATATTACTTAAATTATTACTATAATTATATTACTTTAATTAAATATATCACTTAAATATAAAAAGTAGCATGCATTCGTAATATAACACTCACTAATTACTTTACGACATTTGTTTAGATTCGACATACAAAAAAGATTTCATCTAGATTCAGGTTAAATTAAATTTCAGGATTGAAACTAAATTTGCTTTTGAAATTTTAGGATTGAAACTAAATTTGCTTTTAAGAAGCAGAAGAAGGAGGAAATATCAACATGTCGGTTGTGAATTCGGGATACTCGGAGCTTGTGTCTGAATCAAAATCAGAATTACTAGTAAATGTCAAGTTAGAGCTCGGTACATTTTCTGACCAAGAAAGAAAATTATTCTTGGAAGAGAATGGTGGTGATAGCGAGTTCAATAAACTCGTCGATGGCGGCGGTGACTTTCCGCAATGCTCAACCGCAGATAATCCTTTGACAGAATCAGGATTTAAAAATGAGATTCTATTTTTGAAGTTCAAGCATAAACTATGCGGAACTTTCTTGTGCCTACGTTTATAACGCAAATGGCTTCTGATATTTGCCTCTGAATGCGAAATCGAGTCCGAGTCATCACTAGAATCATTTCTAGGATGAAAAGATCTACGTTTATTTTTTATTGAAAGTTTTTTACTCTCCGATAAGGATGTTCTATACTGGTAAACGGCGGCATCAGAAAATTTCTCTGCAAGCATATCCAATTTCGATAATTCCTTTTTAGCAGGATCGTCCTGATATAATTTTGGCGATTCCAAAATGTGTTGATGTAAAGTTGGACTTGTTGGCGGGTTTGATTTTTTAATCAAGTTTAATTTTGCGTTAATCGATGATTGATTTTGTAATGGAATATTCAAGTCCAAAAGCTTAGGTTTTTGAATCGGTATATTTAAGCTTTGCAGAGATGTTTGAGATGGCGCAGATAAATCCAGATTCCTTATGTTGGAGACCAATAACTTTGGCAAAGCTGTTTCTAAATTTTTCGAATTTTGCGTAATATTCTTGCCCAATTGTACCATGTTCTGTGTCAATTTACTGAAACCTAAGTTTAAACTATGAGCTTTTTTAGAATCTAAATAATTTTTTACACTTTCAAAACCAGAAATTTTACGTTGATATTTTTCAGCTAAAATCTTACTATTAAGTTCTACCTGATTAGCTTCGGCATCAGATTTCCGCCTAAGACGCTGAAAATTTGCTCGCAAACTTTCAGAGCTGCTATATATGGAAGATTCTTTCTTCTCTATTTCAGTAATAAATATAGGATTGTTAAATATTATATACGGAAAGCCTTCGTGATCGTTCTGGTTTTGTTCAAACTTGCGAAAACTTTGTATATTTATTTTTATCATCTCTTTATTACTCCTCGAACTATCCGAACCACTCGTCTTCATGTTAGTCTTAATATTGTCTGATAAACCAAAGACAGTGTTCATGTCTTGATTGGATTTCCTGGGCATAAAAGACATTTTAGCGGCTCTAGATTTCGACATGTTAATTTTCTTGGTAAAATTTGTGATGTTTACTTTTGTGGTGTCAGAAATTTTCGGTCGTATATCAAGATCTAAGTTAGTCTTGTCCCTTGCTACATCAAACTTGTCCGGTTTATTACAAGGAGATACAAAGTTTGTCATTTTTTCTTTCAAAATATCAACATTTTCATCATACCGCGATTCAAAAGGCATAATATTACAATCGTTCAGTCCACAATTATTTAATTTATTTTGTAATGCTTGATTAGACTTAACACTGACCGACAAATTTTGTTCTTGAATATTCGAAGAATAAGTCAATTTAGGTTGTTCCAAACTATTAATTTTAACATATTTGTCCAATTTCTTTTCCCTGAAATATATCCTCTCGCTGTTTGCGCTGGTGCATTCGAGAGTAGTTTCATCATTACAATATTTCGGCTGTTCAAAACGTTCAACATAACTGGTAGATACTCTTTTCATCTCGCGTGAAAAACCGTACTTCAAATCTTCCATATTGAATTTTTTATCGTGCTGATGATGGACATTAATTTTTTTGTCTACATCAGAGACGCCTTCGCATTTGAGGTGATTCCTTCTATTTCCGTTCTCCCAAAATTTAGTTGAATTTGTTAAATTCTGCTTCGTTGCAACATTATCCAACATATGTTCATTCAAATCAATATTCATGTACGAAGCCCAGACACTTGACTTTGTCAATAGCTCTCGCGATTTCGCAAAACAAAATTCTGCAGATGCCTTGTCCCATAGAGGAAGTTTTAAAGTTGATGGAGCACCAAGGGATTCTATACTAGATACCGTAGATGAAAGGGATTGCAGGCTTGAATATAACCACTTTATGCAACAATGAAAATTTGATGAGAATAGCATGCAAGGAAATGAGTGAAATCAATGATAATTTTGATGGCAATTTTGATACATTTTGATATAAATCAAGCATAGTACATGCAAGTGTATCGCGTAAAGCAAAATACATAACATATACATATAAATTTTACAATTTATAAAAATGTTAGAGTTTACATTTTTTTATCGTCAAATAAATAAAATTTTATTCATGATTTAATTAAAAATTTAATGTCAAATTATAAATAAAAACGATACAAAAATAAACAATAAATAATGAGAGGAAAGGGTCAGAGAAAAATTAATATTAATTAGTTGATGATGTGAGTGAATAAGCATTAGATTAAAAAACTTAAGATATAATACCGTACAACAAAAATAATTTTTTTTCTTCACACATAGAAAACTCAAAATTGTCCGCAAAATTAGAGATAAAATATAATACAGGCGTAAAATGTAATACATCATATCATTCTGCGATATCAAATCATTTACGTTTCTTATTCATATTTGAAATTTTATACATATTTGAACAAGTAATTTCGGTGCAAGATGAAATTTTGCGATTGTCTGAAAATCATATATTTTATATATAGTATAAAATTAGTCACTAAATGAGAAAATGATAAAATTAAAGCAATTGAAGCAAAGCAAATTGGTGAAAATTGATCAAAATTTTCAGCCTTTTTATAAAAGCATTTCATATCACATTTCCCTTGAAGTTAGTTTCGTATCTCATATAAAAATATACTACTAGTGTCACTAATGCAATAAGTAAATTCAACAAGTAATGTCACTCGTAGTGTAATAGTGGTGGAGAAAATTTCATTAAAATTTCACTAAAGTTTTATTATGAAAATAAATATTATTGAGCATTATATTTTAGAGGACACGACAGAATTATAATAAAAAAAAGTTTCCTTTATGAATTCGAGAACTAATTTCATGATGTTCCAATGCGGTCACCTATCTGAATCCTCCATAGTTTGATTGGTCCAACTATGTTTGATTTCTGCGATTGTACAGAAAGTACTCTTCGAAGAATTATGGACTTATAATGCTAATGGATGTATAATTGTAATATATCTGGTTAAAGATGTTGTGAAAGAGACGGAACACGTATAGACAAAATAATTAATGTTAAATATAATTGTAATGTAGGGGAGACCAGGGTCAGTTGAATATAGGGATAAGTAGAATAATCGAGGCTACATTAAAAACAAAACACGCAAGACATGTGTAAACGTGTCTGAGCACGTAGCAACGACTGCCACTAAGTCTGCTGTAACATTCTTGTTACGAACACATTTATGATAGAAGTTATGCCACAATTTTAAAAAATCGTACATCTAAATAAATATTTTTATCCTTAAGTTTTTATTTTACTATCGTATATGATTGTCTGAGATATTTGATTTCTACTTAGATAGTAAGTATAGTTCTTACTTAATAAAGTCCAACAGATTTTTTTTTATTTATGTGTCTCTATTCATATATTGTTTTTAAAAAATGAACGGATATAGTAGACTAAGCACAGCATGGAACTGTATGACTCATTTAGTGACGACTCTTATAATACTTACTTAAAATTTTATTCTTTTAAAGAGATTTTCCTCAGTGGATAAATGTTATAAGTTTAGTTCCCTCATGTCCAATCTCGAAAACTAGGCTTATTCGACGTGTTTTTGCACGAAATGAACAAATTTTGCAAAAAGAAATATATTTGTCCTGCGAAGCGAATGTTTGTGTTTAAAATATATTTTAAAAAAGTTTTATTAATATGTAGCCAACCAAAGCTGTAGCTTAAAATACATTAATTTATTTTAATAATCTTAGTCGAATTACCTCGATCCCGGGGCTAGTTGAATCAGATGGAATGCATTAGAAAAATGCATTTTTTTCATATTAGTTATTAATTTCCCCTTATTATTAAAATATTATTAGGTAGTCAAATGTATGTAGTAACTGGTGTAGAATTTCATTTTTTCGATAAGTCTCTTAATTTTGTCTGTAAAAATTCGAAACTGAAAAATGAGTATTAGGCTCGGTCTCCCCTGCAAATAATGATACCTATAATAATAACTTGTTTTTAATAATACTGTAAAATATTATTTCTACTAACTGAAATAATACTAACTGTATTCTAATGATACATATGTATTTTTTATTTAAATAAATTTTTTATACCAAATATTACAATTACTGAAAATAGTTCATGTCATGTCATATGTCGTCATATACTATTATAGCAGTAACGCTACTGGCTCAACAGTGATACTATTGTATATCAATAGTGATTGAATATCTAACTATTGAATATCAGTAATACTACTGAAGTGACACTAGTATATTTTTATACGGGATAATTTGTTTTTTTGTACATTTAATTAACAAATTTTTTAACTTTAAAATAATTTAACTTTAATAACTTTAAATTTACCTTTATTTTGTTAGAAAAACGAATAATAAATATTGCTTTTAGATAAAGTCATGCAGAATAAATATTTTGATTAATATTCACAAAGAAAATAAGAATCACAGATTCATTAAAATCATCATAGAAAGATTGAAAGAAAGAGAAATTTGTACAATTAATGTGCATTTTTTCGATTAATATGCATTTTTTCATCTACTCCATTACTCATTTTGGTCTACTCCAATTGTTTTATTTTGATCGTTTTCTCATTCAGCGATCAATTTCACATAGAAATACGTAATTTTCAAACAATCGCAAAATTTTATCTTATGCCGCAGACGAAATGACCTCCTCTAAACTTCAAACATACGCAAATGATTTGATATGATCATACGAAACGCATACTGATAGATTTCATCTCTATTTTCATGGACAATTTAATTTTTTCATGTGTGAAAAATACTGTCGCATGATAATCAATCGATCTCGAAGTATATATAGGCTGAGACACATGAAATAAAATGTCGAAATACATCCATTGCTCTTAAATAAGAAAATCAATATCGAATATATTTCATCAATAAATCGAATATATTCATCAATGAATTGTTTCATCAATTCAAAAACTATTCATATTCAACCTAAATAAATAAGCATTATATCTAATAATGAATAGGTTCTTGATCAAATTCGATGTATACCAATGTAATGCATTCATTCAAGGCGAATATAAATAGTTTTTGAATTGATGAAGTATATTCATTATTTGCATTTCTATTCCGACATCCCAATTACTCTTATACATAAAATATCACAATAATTAAATTAAAGTTACATGGTTTATGGAGGAAAATTTCGATCTCTTACTTCAAAAGATACAATCAAGAAATGTGATTTTCGAATTATTATCATAAATGAATTAACTTCATAAAAAAATCAAAAAGTTTTTATATAAAAAGTTATAAAACAAAAATATCAAAATGACATTTAAGAAAATGTGAAAAACTATTTTTGACTTGACAGGAAATTATTGATTAATCAAATAATATCAATAAAAAAAATACATCCCAATCAGCAGATAATGCTTTCTAAATGTTTGTTAAACATTTTTCTTATTAATTTTACATTTTTCACGATTCGTTTTCAAAATTCATTAATTTAATGTTTATTAAATGTTTATTTTACATTATAATTTTTTATTTAAAATAAATGATTGAAAAAACATGTTTTAAACATTTATTTAATGTTTATGAAATGTTTATTTTACATTAATTATTCGTTTAAAATAAAGATTTTTAAAAAATTTTTAAACGTTTGTTTAACGTTTATAAAATGTTCATTTTATATTATTTATGCATTTAAAATGTGAGAAAAAAACATTTATTTTATATTAATTATTTGAAATAATAATTTTAAAAAACATTTATTTAATGTATATTAAATGTTTTTTTAAAATGTTGTTTATTTGTAAATTTTTACAAGAACGAAGGACTCTTAATTTAAAAAAACAATATCGTGAGTATAGAGGGTACATAAGAGTCAAATATAACGAATTATTTTAAAACATAAAAACTTAAACGAAAAGTATATATAATTTAATACCAGGGAATGAAAGTAACTCAATGGAAGTTCTTGTAATAAAGTTACAGTTACAAATTACTTTTTTGGTAACTTTATTATTAATTGCGTTATTTTTTTTTTCTTTGATAACTGTAACGGTAACAAAGTTACTTTTTTTTTGGTAACAAATTTTACCAATTACTTTTATCGTTACTTTGCATGATTGGATACGATACGATACAAGCCACTGCAAAAAAATTTTGTAAATTTACACATTTACATAATATAAAATAGATTACATAAACGTAAAATAGATTACATGATTAATCCTGTAAATATAAAAAAATCTTGCAATTTTACAGAAATTATGTAATTCCATAAAAATTATCTGCTTTTATTGTATAAATATATCTTATTTTATATTGAAAATTATGTAAATAGGAGGACATTTTGAATATTTTCTAGAATTATCCAAATTTTAGTAATATTACGTAATATAACAGAAATATTTTGCGTATTGTTATTAAATGTATAATAATATATAGAGCGAAATGTATTGTCATATTATTATTCCTGTACACATACATATACATTATAATTGTACTTCCACAATCTGCTTAGTTACAAATCAAGAAATTATTTTTATTTGCATATTGCAAATTTACAAACGTGGACGTTTACAAGTATTATAGTGGGTCTCAAAATTATCCAGTATAATAGTTATAATTTTAAACAACAATTTTTTACAATGCAGAGCGCTGAGACTAGAGAAACTCCTAGACTCATCCGCTATGATCGTCGATTTAAAAAAAATAACAGAAAAGTAACGAAAAAGTTACTTTTCAAGTAACGATAACTAGTAACGGTAACTTGTTACTTTTCCTACTTGGTTACTTTTAAAAAGTAACTTTCCATTCCCTGTATAATACTTTATAATTAATTAAAAATTGTATTTATATGTTACATGTTTCGGTCTCACGATTGAGCCTTCTTCAGATATGCGAGTCTATATACGACTTGCATACTTGAAGAAGGATCAATCGTAAGACCGAAACATGCAATATATATATATTAATATGTAATTTTATATATATATATATATATATATAATTGTATATATAATTTTATATATATATATATATATAATTTTTAATTAGTTATAGAGTATTATATTATATATACTTTTTGTTTGAGTTTTTATGTTTTAAAATATTTCGTTATATATGACTCTTATGTGTCCTGTATACTCTCGATATTGTTTATTTGTAATTTTAAGTTTCATTCATTTTCAAAAATATGTAATAATATTCTTTAAACATTTGTATAACGTTTATTAAATGTTTGTTTTTCGTTATTTATTTAGATATGATTAAAAACATTTTTTTAAACATTTATCTGACATTTATTATAAATATGTAAAAACTGCTATTACATATTTTCTAAAACTTGAATTAATTAAAAACGCGTCAGAATAATAAAATAATCACGGAAGAGAGTTAACACAATATAATAGCGTATAATATTAAGTATATGGATAATAAGAACTGTATGCATCGATAAATATAGGTAACGTGACGAATAAAATGAAACTCATAATCCTGAGGTTCGAGGAAGGAAGCCAGCTTGAACGGACACGTTGACAATTCAAAACCCGATCTAACTCTAATGACCCGTGTCTCCTTGGCAACCACTTATCAATCCTTCTCGCTCGTGATTCAGCGCGCAGAGAATCGAAATAGCGAATATAACACTGCTTCCCCTTTCCTTTGGATTGTCGTCCCAATAATCATAACTTCAAAGGCCAACCAACATTTCCAGACGGCTTTACGTTCTACTCTGCGCACAGATTACCGAGCCCCTGTCTCATGATCAACGCCTATGGGAGCTTTCCGGGCTCCTTTTGACTGCTTCACTAGAGTTCTCTGGACTCCTCTTGACTCTTCACTTGAAGTTTTGAGACCTTACTTCTTTTTTTTTCGGACAGGGCAGGGAGGGGAAAATTTAGCTTTTACCGCGATACCTCTGCCCTCAGTTCCCGCCTCGACATTTGTTCTCCGTCCCACGGGAAAACCACAGCTTAAAAACCGCGGGCGAGCGGGCTTCTTAAAAAAAACATCTTTCCCAAAGTTGTTTTCTTTTTTTCATTTATTTTTCTTTTAAACCAGTCCCAACCGTTCCTCTATTGCTGCCAGAATCGCAGAATACCCCCCTCTCTCCCCTTCCCACTCTTTTCCCCTCTCCCCTCTCTCCACTATATGCGAACAAGCTCGAATCTTACATCAGTACTGAACTCTGTAACTGAAAAAGAATAAACGCAGTAATTGGTTTCTACATAAATAGCTTATCTAATTCTTAAATATTTTGAACAATTTTTTTATTACGGGCTCCGAAAGACCTAATCTTTCTTCTAATTGTCTCTCTGCATAAGGAGCCAATCTATCGGCATGAATCACCTTTCTCCTATGCCTAGGAGATATCCCTTAGATATCCTACGAATATCGAAGACTACGTCACTCAGCTTGTCGATTATTGTGAAAGGTCCTTCCCAGTTACTCTGTAGCTTTCCTAGGATTCCTATCCTTTTTCCTATGAAGATTAAAATGCCAAACTTTCTGTCCTTCACAAAACTGTACTTATTTAGCCTTCTGATCGTACCAGACCTTCATGCGTTCAGATCTAATTTTCATCTGATCACGAACTTGACAAAGTTTCTCCCTCAATTTTCCAATATACTCCCTTACCTTTTTCCTCTATCTCCAGCGGATTTCTTTTTAACAAATCTACGGGTAACCTGAGGTCTTAATTGAAACATACCACCAGGGAACACACCGGCTGTCTCGAAGACTTATACTCCAATAAAAGACTCCATTGAGACGCCATTGAGATTCAACGATCCCAATTTTGTTAATTTTCGAAAACGAACTTCGCTAAATAGCCATAATCATCTGGTGCTGGCGCTTTATCTGTCCGTCGAAGATGCAGGGCCATTGTTCTCGTCTTCTTTTTCCAAGCGCCAACTACACAAATATTCTAGTTCAAAATTCCTCCCCTAATCAGTATAAGTCTCCAAAGGAACGCTATACCTTGAAATAACTTGACAAGAGTTTCACTGACTTAGCTCTTATATTTTTAAGTGGGAAAGTTTTCACCCATTTGCTAAAACAATCTACGATGACAAGCAAATATTTATTTCCTAAAAAAGAAAAGGACCCAGTACATCCATTTCTATTCTCTCGAATGGGGACCCAGTGTTAGAAATCTGAAGGGAAGAGATTTCTCCTTCCTTGAAGGCTCCTTCTTCGCAAATCTTGCAAGATCTTTCATCAATTTTCTATATTCTGTTTGCAGTGACTCAGTAAAATTTCTTTCAAATCTTCTCCAAAGTTTTATTTACCCCGAAATGTCCGCCAAAAAGAGAGTCATAAGCTTCTTCTAGAATTGTCTTGCATATTTTCGAAGTACATTAATTATAGAATATTTTCCTTCAAATTAAGAACTTCTCATTTCTTATACAAAACACCGTTCTTTAAGAGAGCATCCCAATAAGATCAATAAATTCGACAAGCAGTGTCTTGAGCGGCTATCTCTTCCCGGAGCAGGCGCACTTTCACTTCTTTGCCATGATGACCAAAATGGTTTCCCCTCTGATCCCTACGCCGTTCTCATTTTGAATGTTTCTAACTTCCACTTTGGCATAATAATTACAACCTATTACCTTACATTCCCTTCTGGATAATCCATCCGCATTTTTATGAATCAATCTTTTCAGGAGCGGCGCTCTGTATGTGGAATGGTGGCGGACTTTACACACGTGAATTTGACATGTGTGGAATTTCCACACATGTCGAGCTACAGCTAACCTAAATTTTTAACGAGTAAAAGTTTTACGAGCCGCTCAAAATTCACCATTTCTGCAATTCATGAAGATGTACTTTAATTCATTGGATTATTTTTATTGACGATATCTCAATAAATAATTCTGCGCGTTCTGATTGGTTTTTGGTGCCTGGTGAAATTCTTTTTTCTTCTAAGCGACCAATCAAATGTGGCAACTAACAAAGACCCATTGACCATATTTGATATGAGCCGGACAAATGTATACGTACATATGTGAATTCTAACTTGCTCGATGTGTACATACCACACAATAACACAATGGATAAGTTTCTTACTGCGAAGCTTAGAAGGCCCAAAAGAAGCATAGAAGAAGAGCAACAAAACGACGACGACCGTTAAATCACATAAATTACATTTACAATCTCGTGTGGGAAGAGATACCGAAAACAACTTCCACTTCTTCATCAACATTAGATCAAAATATTTAAAAAAGTCAGCAACGAAATAGTGAGATTATTTGTATTTTTCAAAATATAAATTTTGAAGATATTTGTTCCATGAGAGAAAGTTCCATGAGAGAAATTTTTTAGATATATATCAATATATAATCGAGTTTCGAAATAGTATAAAATAAAATATATATATAAATTAAAAATATTTTGAAGTATAATTTTAAATAAATGTTTTACATAAAATTTTGAAACTATATATACTTTATATGTGCATTTTATATTTACGAAGCGTTTATTCTCACTTAAGATTTACACGAGACATTTCATTGAAATTTGCATAATTTTTTAAGATTTTCAAAGTGTAATGGTTCCAAATTATTTTTAACATCAATCTTCCTATATCTGACTAAAACTTCAATCAAATAAAGCGTTTTTTTTCCGTTTGTGTTGAAGTAAGTGAAAAATAATTAATATAGATAAAAAGAAGAAATACTCAAAATTTTCAAAATGCTTTTATTAAAAACGAATTTAATACTTGGAAAAACGCCTCTATGAGATTGAAGAATCACGACAATAATGAATTTCATAAAGAATCTGTAGTAGCATTAGTCTTAATTAGTACTCGTACTATAAAACAATAGTTATTTGTAATTTAAAATTATACTGTATTAAACTGTTTCAGATGGTGCATGAGAGTGAAATAATTGAAAACTCTCCGATTGAGTAATAATTATTTGGCTGCGCTAGAATATTTTGATCAAACAACATCGAACAAAGAAGTTGATACCAGTACATCAACAAAAACAAGGAGATTTTTACTTTATATGGAATTATAAAAAAACGAGCATCATTGAGCACATAAGCAATCAAAAAAGATTGCCGGAGAGTAACTTTTGCAGAATCTTTTCCATCAACCGTTCGGAAGTCGAAGAGGCGTTGCACAGTCCAAACGGCATTTTGAATTGCCAAAGCTCTTTGGGAATGAAGAAAGCCATCTTTTCTCTATCCTCTGGGATTTTGATCTGCCAGTATCCGCTTTAAGTCTATCGTGGAGGAATTGCCTGATAATTGTTCGATGATATCATCTATCCATGGAAGTGGATAGGAATCCTTTTTCGTGACTGTATTCAATTTCCTGTAATCTATGCAAAATCTTAGGGTCCCATTTTTTTTCTTTACCAGAACCGCTGGAGAAATTCATGGGCTTTACGATTCTTCAATTACTCCCTGTTCCTTCATATCCTCTATAATTCTATCAACCTCCTCCCACATTTTATATAAGAGATCCGTCGCGGCATCTGCTTTATAGTAGAATCTTAAAATTAAATTAATATCGTGCTCAACACTTTCACAGTTTCCAGCCATAATCCCAATAGCGAAAATATCTTCGAACTTCGCCAGAAGATCGGCGAAAAATTTTTTCCTGTACCTTATCTAAATTCTCCGCAAGAAGTTCTCCAAGAATATCAGGAGTTTTTTCGATGTCTATTTTTCCCGGGGCTTTTTCCCAAGAAATCCTGAATTCAAGAACATCCCGAAACTATTTCCCTACTCACTCCTTGGGAGCCGAACACAGATTCGAAAACGTTTTCTAAGTTCTGTTTACAAGAAATCTGTCCCTAATATAGAATTCTCTATAATTTCTGCCACAAACATAGGAAGTTCTGTAGAGCATTTCCCTAGTTCCATTTTAGCGAGAATCTAAATTTGATCGGGACCCTCTCCCCAGTGAGGCACCTCAAATTATAGTTCCCTACTTTTAATCTTTTCTCGTTCTAAGACAAATCTCTTACTTAGAATCGAAACGTCGAAGTCCGTATCGATTTTAAAAGGACAAACCTTATTATCTACCGTACCGAAATAATAAAAATAATTCGAATTATTTTCGATTCTATTTATTTTTAACTCTTTACAATTCTTTCTAATTGAGGCCTTTTTCTTTCTAATTAAACTCGTCCCGCTAAGCTCAACTAACTTGAATTTTCCTTCTTTCCTGGACACTCATAACGGAAGTGCCCCACTTTCCCGCACAGCCAGCACTTCTGTGAATTTACTTTAAAATAGCTTTGTTTTTTCCTTTTCTTCTCATCTCTTTTCCTCCTTTTTCCCTTCCTTCCCTCTTTCTCTCTCCTTAAAACGTCCCGCGAACCGATTACTTTTTCCTTCTTTCCTATGGCTCTTTCTCTGGATAAGTTTTATAGTTTTTGCCCTTTCTATTACCAATCGCAACTAAGTAATTCCTTCGAGTTGCAACGTTCTCTTTACAAAGCTGTCCGACGCCGAAACAAACTGCGCGGTAGGCGATTTTGTTCCGAATCGCGTATATACACTCCGGATATGCCAAACGTGATAGCCTCTCTATTTCAGTACCGAGAGTGGCGATCTTCCCCAATTTTTTGTTTCCGATTCGTAAATTGAGAATATGCCATTTGTGACAAATAACCCTGAAACGCAACTCTAATTTATCTTTTAACTCCGCGTACTCTAAATTGTCTATATCCTGCACGCATTCCAGGATGGCGTCTGCTTTTCCCCTCAAACAAGTAGCCAACGCGTTCGTCTTTGACGTTTCGCTCCAACAATTTGCTCGTGCAATTAATTCTAATTAAGAGGAGGAACTCGCGCAACGGCATCCCCCCTCCCCCCCGTCAAACGTATCAAGCTTTAATTTATAACCAAGTTCATTACGAGAACACGTTTCCACATACGCAAAGTTCTATCGTGTTCCATCACGCTCACCACTACCGAAATTTACCGGGACATTATTACTAAAGAAACTTAGTTGAATGTTTTGTTGGCTCCGACAATTTCCTTCGAAGCTGTGCCATCTCCTCGTCTTATCACCGCAACATCGCTAACAGCTCCGCTTCTCGTGATCGCTGCTCTTCCCGAAGCTGTTATATCTCCGACAACGCCGCTTGCAAGGCTGTCGTTTCCGGTGTCTGCTTCGGTGATTCTAGTCGTACGGCTCAGAGGGTCATTTCGGATATTCTTTTCGGACCTTCCAACTGCACTGACATTCCCATCCTTTTGGAGTCCATTTTTTGGAGCTCTTTTTCTTGTCATAAGCGCGAACAAAGCATTCCCGTCCAGATTCTCCGGATCGGACGAGCCTCCAAAATATTACACTCGCCGTGCGTTATCTGCTATACACAACCGAATCACCAGCCCGAGTGAACGTGCATGCTCGAATCACGGAAATAATAACACGTAAATTATAAAAAGGCACTAGACTCTTTATTAACATTCGCACAGAGGCAATGGCATATAAATAACAGCAAGTAATGTTTCTGAAGGAAGCGAGCTAGAACGGATGCGTTGACAGTTCAAAACCTGATCCAACTTTAACGGTCCACGTTTCCTTGACAACCGCCTGTCAATTCTTTTCGTTCGTGATACGATTCAGCGCGCAAAGAATCGAAGCAGCGCGAATATAACAATATAATTAAAAATTAGAATTAATTAAAATTAGTTGTCTAAGATTTAAGCACAGTTGATAAAAAAAATTAATTTAAAAAAAGATTCTACATTGTAACTTTTTTCTAAATCTATTCAAATAATTTTAACATTGAAAAAAGTTTTTTAACGTTAAAAAAAATGTTTCTTACATTACAATAAAATTTTTTTTAATTAAAAAAAGGAGACTTAACATTATTTTTAACATTTTTAAAAACATTGTCTTCTGATTGGGATGTTGAATAAGTAACGATAAAACTTTCGCATAGAGATAGAGTGGACTAAACTGAATCGAAAAGAATCTTATCTCTCTATCATTATGTCTCCATCATTTTACAATTTTCATAATAATTAATAAGATATTAATTACTAAAAATCGCCGAATATTGATTTTCAATAATTTTTTACTCAAGTACTATCAATTTTACAGAAAAACAGCAAGTGACAAAAATTATTTATTTTCTTCTCATAGAGTTCTGAGAATTTTTTTAGAATTTTTTAGTACCGCATTTTCTCATCTTGGTAAAAATTATTTGACAATAAGAAAATATGTATTAAAAAGTTGACAAAAAATTCTGAAAAAATTCTCAAAAACTATGAGAAAAAAATAAACAATTTTTGTTTCTTGCTGCTTTTCTATAAAGTTGATAGTACTTGAATGAAATATTAAAAATTGATATTCGATGATTTTTATTTGTTAACTATTGCGAAAATTGAAAAATGATAGAGGACTTTTCGACTTATTAGTTAGTTTAGTCCGCTTTACCTCTATGCAAGAGTTTTATTATTATAGTTATTTATCAAACACCCTGTATGTTTTTGACAGCATAAAATTAAATCAAATTAACGAGAATGTTTTAAAGATGTAAAAACAATTAGAAATTAATATTTTGTTACATACCAATAAAATCCCCTTATTCTTTATAGAATAATATATTCGTCATAGGTATACAATTTATACTTTACTTTATCTTATCGCTAGATTTCTCTATTTTATCCTTATTTCGAAACTGGAAATTCCGTTTCTCTTTTATATTCAGTTTCTTTATTTAAACATTCAAACTCTAACAGATAGATCACGTTATGTACTTTTATGCGTCATAAAAATTATCTATAGAATATTCTAAAAAGAATGTCTAAGAATATCACACGATCTTTCTCAAAGAAGCCCTCCTATAAAATAACAAATATAAAAGCGTATTATACATTAACATTAATAATAACGTATATTATATTAGCGTTTAACGATTAAGTAATTAGCAGTAAAATAGAAACCTTCCTGAATGCGAGAACGAATATCTTTTTCTTTTTTTTTCCCTTTTTCTTTTTCTAATAAAGTTAAATTAATCTTAAATATATGAATGTAGTGAATTCGCCTCGCATAAAGGATATTAAGGAAAACCAAATTTTTATAACAAATTGTTAAAATTCAACTATTACTTATTAAGAATAAACTTGTAGAGTGGGGAGTAGGGCTTACGCGGAGCCTTGCTGCCTTATCTCAAAGAAAGCGCGAGTATAGGTTCTACCAAATTTTGGGAAGTGTCGATTGGTTCTGAAAGGACACTCCCATACTCATTTTCAGTATATAAAGGGAGCTGTCGAAGACAGAAACACACACTTATTCGCAAACTCTTAAACTTACCCTCAAACTCTTAAACTCACTCTCAGACTCAGACTCTTAGACTTAGACTTAGACTTAGACTCACTTTCAGACTCGCACTGCTTCGATCAATCAGCCAGTCAGTCAGTTACAGTCAAGGTGAGAACTATCCTCGCGCTTCATCAGAACCTCGTTTTCGCATTTATCTTTTTTTTAATAAACGATAATATCAAATCGAATCTATCGACGGAACATCTAAATCTCTAATCTCTAATTCTTCATACAAATATACACATATATATGAATATCTGAGGAGTTGCGACTGTCGCTGCCAATAGCGTGGCCCCCGTTGTCGGCACTTCCTCGGACCAAAGGCGGACGAAGATAAAAGGAAAAGAGATTGAAGTTCCAAGTTAAATCGGCCCTTATTTCGAATCAAGATCCTTTCCCCTATTTCCAAAAACTTGCGCAATTGCTAGACCAAGACAAACCGGTAGACTCACCCCGCGAACCTGTCTATACTCTAAATAAATTGGAGGTCAACCTCACGTTTCCTAGTTACAAAACCATTCCAAAACACGATCCACGTAGATTCGCCTATAAACTTCGCGATCTTTTTGGCACCGGATTCAAGGTTACCCTTCCTTTAAATTATCCATACTTCCCAGTGAATTGCATCCTTAACTACACAACTTAATCTCCGGTCCCCGAGTAAATTGTTTAAATACATTGACTCAAAAACGGAAAAAAAATCTCAATAACAACATTGAGACGTAATAATTTATAAAAGTCATCCAGAAAAAATCTAATTTTCCTGAGCTATATATTTATGTAATAAATTAAAAAAAAAATACGAACATGGTTCTAAAAACCAGATTATCGAGCCGAAACTCGAATCAAACTTATTTAGCCATAAGTATTTTGATTATTTTTCATTGTTTTTTACCGAGCCGCATAACAAACGTTTACCGAAATGCTCGCGACTCGAGTTTTGACTTCGGTTCGAGTTTCGGCTTGACAATCTGGACATTTAGAACTATGCACTAGATGTTCGTGTTTTTTTTAAATTTATTACTATTTTTTAATTTATATTTATGAATATATAGCTCAAAAAAATTAGATTCTTGGAGGCAAAATTGCCAAAAAATTTGTTTGCAGAAAGTTGTTCGAAGTGACGTATTATACAACATACTAAAAATTCTGACTGTCAACGGACTTAGAAAACTTTCCAGCTTCAAAAAACTGATAAAAAATGCGATTTTTCAAAAATATCTCAGAAAATATTCATTTTATTGAAATAAAGATCATTATCGAAAAAAAAGTTGATAAAATTACGAATAATTTTTTGAACCTTAGTATGTCATTTAACAGATAGAAGGACTCTTCAAATAAAAATTAAATAATTTATTTATTAAATGACAATAAGTAAAGGGCAAAGTAAGAGTCAAACACATTGAAAATTTAATACAATTAGATAGAATAAAATATAAATAAAGAAAAATAAAAATAAAGGAAACAGTCTAAATTCAAATATAAAACATATAATTAATTAGAAAATTAAACAGCAGGAAAATTAAACAACCATAAATATTACAAATTTCGGCTACTGGATTGAGTCCTCTTCAGACATTAACTTATCGCAAAGATCAATGTACAAAATTATTTATCGAAAATACACGCATATTCCTTATAATACCAGCTCAAGTAAGTCTTGAGAGGTCTCTCATGTAGAGCTCGATATTGTTCGCATATGATTGAACAGTCAAATGTGTTCAATGTTTCTTGAAAAAAGATCTAATCAATAAAATAAATAAGATAAAAAAATTCTTCTTACGAAATATTAAAACATTAAATAAAGTAAACATAACGAAATTCTAATAACTTTATCACCTGTAATTGCAGACCTGATAATGAGGAGATTGGAGACGGTATCCTTGATGTCATTAAATGTGTGGACATTCTATTTTTTTATAGATATGTGGATGACGTTTGATTTATACTACAGTCTCTCCCTCAAAAATTGATATTCTTCTACAATACGTTTTAATTCATTTCATTCACGTCTTCAATTTACTATGGAAATAAGGGGAGAAAAATTGAATTTTTTGAATACTACAATATTTATTAGTAATAATCGGTTTGTTTTTGATTGGTATCGTAAGTCTACTTTTTCAGAGAGATTTTTAAATTTCCACTCAAATCATCCAATTGCACAAAAGAAAAGCACAACCTTCTTTAACTGACAGAGCTTTTTTACTTTCTTTAGTTGACAGAGCTTTTTTACTTTCTGACTTAACATTTCACAAAAAATTTAACATTTATTATTAATATTTTATTAAATAATGATTACCCATTGACTTTTATTTTTGACAATTAATCAACGTATAAAAAAATTTATTTAAAAATAAACGTATAGTACATAAAGATTTGGTTGACAATGTCTGTACAAATGAATCTACATCTTGGCTTACGATACCATTTATTTCTTTTCACACAGAGAAATTTCAACAAAAACGACATCAGAGTATTATTTCATAGTCCTAATAAAATGGGTAAATATATAAAAGTACAAAAGGATATTTGTCCCTATATATTTAAGAGCAATGTAATTTATAAGATTTCGTGTAATAATTGTGCGTCGTACGTTGGACAGACAACGGGTAGACAATTGAAAACCAGAATTACAGAACACACACATCGTAATCATATTAGACATAACCGTTCTGTCATAACTGAACATAGGTTGCAGTATGATCATGATTTCCAATAGGACAATGTCAAAATTTGAAATTTTGGAAGAGCCTTGCTATAAAAAACGTTTAATTTCTGAGATGCTTGTAACGATGCGCCCCCGAGAAACCGCATCGTTCCCAGCCGAATATCAATCGGATGCCGCTGTATGATATACCTATATGCGATGCGGGCGCCCGAATAACTTTAAAAAATCGCAAACATCGTTTCGCAGATTCCGCGAGCATGACCGAACGCTACCGAGCGTTACTCACGACAGATTTCGTGTTAGATGTACTATCATACTACATGGGCTGAAAAGTCCCGGGATTTTTAATGAAAACAAGCGTTTTTTGCAAAGTTATATTTATTCCTCAACATAGTTGCCTTCGAGGGCGATACACTTGGTATAGCGATTTTCCAACATTTCGATGCCCTTTCTGTAGTACGAAACGTCCAAGCCTTCGAAATACGCCTCGGTTTCCGCGATGACTTCCTCATTCGATGAATCTCTTTCCCTGGAGCCACCGCTTGAGGTTTGGGAACAGATAATAGTTGCTGGGGGCCAAGTCTGGAGAATACGATGGGTGAGCAACCAATTCGAATCGTAATTGGTCCAATTTGACCATCGCTTTCAAGAACGGTGCGTTATCGTGATGGTACAGAACTTTTTTCTTCGCCATATGGGGCCGTTTTTTTCTTTATTTCGTCGTTCAGTTTGTCCAATAACGCTGCATAATATTCTCCCGTAATTGTTCTTCCCTTCTGCAGGTAATCGATGAAGATTATGCCATGCGCATCCCAAAAAACGGAGACCATAACCTTCCCGGCCGAGCGTTGGTCTTTTGGCCGCTTTGGTCGGCTTTCGTGGCTTTTCAGTCACTCTGCAGACTGCCTATTGGACTCAGGCGTATGGTAATGGACTCACGTTTCATCCATCGTCACAAAACGTCGAAAAAAGTCCGCTCGATTACGCTGCAACAACGCCAAACCGATCGTTGAATCATCAACGCGCTGCTGTTTTTGGTCGATGGTCAGCAAACGCGGCACCCATCGTGCCGATAGCTTTTTCATCTCCAAAATATCGTGCAAAATGTATCCCGCCCGTTCTTTTGAGATGCCCACGGCCTCAGTTAACTCGTGCAACTTCACTTTACGATCACTCAAAACGATTCGATGCACTTGCTTTGCGATTTCCGCATTCGTAGCCTCTTTTGGCCTTCCAGAGCGAGGTGCGTCTTCGATGCTTGTACGACCCATTTTAAATTCACTAAACCACCGATAAACTGTTGTTCTCGAAGGAGCAGATGTGGGATAACATTTCTGCAACCATTTCAATGATTGTTCAGAAGTTTTTCCCATCAAAAAACAATGTTTGATCAAGATGCGATATTCCTGTTTTTCCATTTTTTTTACGAAGGTGAAAGTAACGCCACTTAAACGACTATAGCTTGTAAACGAATGAACGAAATGTCATGAAATTTCATACATAAACTAGTGACAGATGAATCTCTCGAAATGAATCATGTTCATTTTCTAGTGGCACCACCTATCGAAAAATCCCGGGACTTTTCAGCCCATGTAGTACATGTAGGAGTACTGCTCAGCGAGAATATATGAACCGAATCGAGCTTCGCCGAATCCATGGTGCTGCCAAAAATCGGTCATATAAAAGGCCGATTTTTACAGAGAGACTTTTTGCTCCGATTCCTATCCAACGACCAGATCCTATCGACTCGAAAGCAATCCCGATCCGCTACGAGCAGTTTCCTGCTGCGAGATTTCGGCCGACATTGCGTTCAGAGGGGTGAAGCAGACTTCGCCTCTGCTGGACGTTCTTAGCACTTTTGGAAGCCGATTCTCGCTGTATTCGCCGAATAGACGCGACAAGACGGTAAGGAGTACTCTGCCTCCGTTAGGCGTTCCCAATAGTCAAAAGGCCTATCCGAAATCTTATACCCGACGCGATCGAAACGTACGGTTCTCGCGGAAGGAGAGGCAGCCACGGACATGATTGATGGTTAAGCTGGCCCAGATTAATGTTAATCGGTCGAGATCCTCGCAGAACCTAATCGCTAGGGTTTGCGAGGAGTTTGAACTGGGGCTAGTCGCGATATCGGAGCCGAATCGCGTTCCTTGCGACGATCGATGGTTGGCCTCCACGGACATTCCTCCCTTGGTCGCTGTCACTTGGCAGTGGAATCGCTCGGGGATGCCGTGCTCTCCCCGTTGGAGAGACACGCGGCGGTGGACTGGGGGGATATGATCGTAATATCATGCTACTTTCCTTCCACTCTCAGTGACGCGGAATTCCTGCGCGATTTACGCGAGTTGGAAGTGAGGATGCGGGAAGCGAGTGGACGCCCGATTATTGTACTGGGTGATTTTAATGCCCCCGCTTGGGATCCTGGACAGCCGAATAGAAGCGGAAAACTTTTGTTGGAATGACTGTGTCTCCTAGACCTACAAATTCTTAATGTGTTTCGGAACCGACATGCGTGCATCCGCGCGGTGTGTCGTGCGTCGAGCCTTACGCTGACGTCGTTCTCTGCGTCCAGGAGGATCACCTCTTGGCGCGTGGGATCGGAGGTGGAGTTACTCTCAGATCACAAATACATAATGTTTGAAGTGCTTCTTTGGCTGGGCCCGCTACCGGAAGAACTGCCCTTAAGGCCTTTCCCAGGTGGGTTGCCGGAAAGATCAATCGGGACCTCATGGAGCGGCGATTTTTTTTGGCATGGAGCGGCATTCCGGATGACGCTGTCTTGGGAGCTGAATGGACCGAATACTCCGTGATATCTCGGACGTTTCCATGCCCAGAAGAGGGTTGCTTAGGAGACCCACCATCTATGGTGGAATCAAGAAATCGCTGATCTTCGCCGTATCTGCAATTTGTGCAGACGACGTGCGTGTGCGAGGAGGAGAGTCTCTAGAAAATCCCTGCGAGAGCTTTGGGAAGCCTTACGAGAGGCTAGACGCAATCTCAGGAAGGCGATTATTCGCTCCAAAGCTAAATTGTGGGCCGAGTTGGTGAGCGACCTTGACAGGGACTCTTGGGGAATGCCCTATCGGGTCGTTCTCAAGAAATTGCGTGCGGGCGGCGCCTCGATCGTGGAGATGTTTCCCCCTGAGACCGTGGGAGATATAGTCGGGACTCTCTTCCCGACGGATCGTTCACCATTGGGCACTGAGGTGCCATTTGTTTGGCAGGACGATCTCGCGGTTACGGTTGAGGAGATTCTGGAGGCTGGACTCAGGATCAAGTCCGGGAAAGCTCCTGGCCCGGATGGTGTCGCGGGTTTTATAATCAAACACACAATGAAGTATCTTGCTCCGTCGTGGGCTGGATGCTTCACCGGTTGTCTCAGGGAGGGGGGACACTTCCCGCGTGATTGGAGGGGGGCCAGACTGGTTCTCATTAGGAAGCCGGGTAAACCGGACCTTTCCTCGTCCTCGTACAGGCCTATTTGTCTGCTAAGCAAGGCGGGGAAACTTTTCGAGAGGGTGATGGTCCGCAGACTGCATGCCTTTTTAGATGCATCGGGGGGTATCGCGGATGGCCAGTTTGGCTTCCGCCAACATCGCTCCACGATCGATGCGATATGGAGTCTGAGGGAGCGCGTAGATGACGGCCTACGGGATGGTGGCTGTGTCTTTGGATATAGCGTTCAACTTCCTTCCGTGGTCGATTATCAGGGATGCCTCGGAGGAGAAGGGGTACCGGAGTACCTTAGACGCGTCATTGATAGTTACCTGTCAGGCCGCGATCTGTCGTACGTCGACAAGAGGGATCGACTGACGCGTGCGCCAATCTCGTGCGGGGTTCCACAGGGTTCGGTGTTGAGACCGACCCTGTGGAACATCGGATACAATTCGATCTTGAGACTCCGGTTGCCGGTGGGATGTTCGATGATGTGCTATGCGGACGACACTCTACTGGTGGCACGTGCCAATACGTTTGAGGAAGCGCGTATTAGAGCGGAGGTGGGGACCACCTTCTTGATCCGCTCTATAGAGCGTCTTGGGCTGAGGGTCTCGGTTGCCAAGACTGAGGCCGTGGCCTTTTCGGAGGGGGAGACGCCGATAGACACTACTATCCGGGTCGGGGGGGGGGGGCGGTGGTTCCGATTGAGTCCGCCGTGAAATACCTGGATTTGACTCTGGATTCGCGGTGTACCTTCCGGGACCACTTCCGCCTTCTCCTGCCCAAAGCCTGGGGAATGGCGATGGCTTTGGCGCGTCTGACTGCCAACATCGGCGGTCCTGGCGAGCGACGGCGGCGGTTGTATGCGACGGTGGTAATGTCGGTCGTCCTGTACGGTGCGCCGATTTGGGCGCAGACTGTGGCGACCGAGGGATCCTGAGGGATGTGCGTAGGCTGCAGCGGCAGCTCGCCCTCAGGATCATTCGTGGGTATCGAACTATCTCTCACGATGCGGCGGCAATACTCTCAGGGATGGTTCCCTTTGATTTAATGGCGAATAGGCTAAGGAAGTCTTACCTTCGTCGGCGAGAAATCGTGACCCGGGACGGAGTCATTGCGCCTCGGGTGAGCCTGATAATAAGCGAAATTGAGCGTCGCCGCTCTGTCTCGAGGTGACAGGAGTGCCTCATGGAGTTGCCTGCGAGCGATCCCGGTGCAATTGTGCGGAGCGCCTTCGTGGAGGACCTGGGGGCATGGGTGGGGAGGGCGCATGGTGCCCTCACTTACCGCGTAACCCAGGTATTGACGGGGCACGGGGTTTTCAAGTCCTATCTATTTAAGATAGGACGGCGGGACTCACCGATCTGCCTCTTTTGCAGAGCGGCGGTAGACACGGCGACCCACACTCTTTTGTTCTGTCCAGCCTGGGCGGAGCAGAGGAGTGGGTTATGTAGGGGAGGGTTATGCTGTAGGGGTAGTATGTAGGGGTCGAAAGGACCTTCCGGCCGATGGGGGCTATCGTGCGTTCTCGCGAAATATGGTCCGCTTTTGCAGAATTTTGCGAGGTTGTTGTACGGCGGAAGGAGGAGGATGAGCGGGCTCGTGAGCGTGGACTTGATCCACGTTGGGGTGCGCTGGTCTCTCCTCCGAATCTGCATAGCTCTGATGATGAGCCGTAGTGGCTCAACGCCGCTTGCACGTTTGTGCATGCGATGTACATATATTCATGTAATTAAATAATTATGTATGTATATAGATGCGTTTCGAGCGATTAAGTGTAATTTTTTTTATTTAGGTTAAAGTTTTGTACATATTTGGTGTGATTCGACACCTAACTCTGTACACTTGCGGAAAGGCTTGCACTGCGCTGTCGTTATTATTATAATACTGTATGGCGATAGAGGGCCTATTAGCTCTGTAGATTGGGGGGGGGGGATACCCTGAAGATATGCAAGTATGCGGTTCCGGGGTACCCTTCTTTTGTCTGTGCGGTAGTACGCAAAAGGGGGGAGTTTTTAATCGGTAGGCGGCCGCTCCGGTGTATCCTTCGCGATCACGGGGCGGTCGAATCCGGCACACCCAATGGTGCGGACCTGGGCATCTTCCCTCCCCGATGGATGTCCCTTCGGGGTCCCCCTCGGGTGAGGACTAGCGAAGATTTTCTCCTCCCTCGTAAAACAAAAAAAAAACAAAAAAAAATTTTTAACAGTGAATGTAAAAATAACTAAGAACAAAACGTGGATCCCTAAAATCAAACCCCAGGCATTCCTGCTACGGGCTGTACAACCAATAGTTTCCGAGATACAATTTAAAAAATGTTTCTTATTATTTTTTACCAAAACTTTTTTTTAAAGTTTTATGTAAATAGCTCAAATTCAACTACTCCTATGTAAAAAGTATATATTATCAAATCAAAAGGTTTTTAAATTCTTTATAAAATCGTTTTTTATTGAACGTCATACGATGAATAATTACCGAGATAAAAATAACTATTCTCAAATTGTAATACGTTTTAATGAATAACTTGCTTGTGATTTATCGCACATAAAAAATGTACATAAATAATCGTATAGCTTATAAAATTAGCTTAAAAAATTAGCTAGAAAATGGTTTTAAACATCATGTAATTAATATTTTCCGAGCGTTTCAAAGATATTATGAAACCCTCAATTTATGTTAAAGTGAGTTTATCCAGTGTTGGAACGTATCTAGATAAAAGTATTTAGATACAATATCTAGATACAGTATCTAAATACTTTAGCTGTACCTGAATGCATTATCTAGATCCTTATAGGCAGAGATACCTGTATCCATCTAGTTATTTTTTGATATAGTATCTTTTAAGTTTCAGATATATAGATATAAAGTATTTATACATAAATACTATCGCCATTAATGGCTCCTGCAGAGACAGGACATAGCAACGCTTGCCGCGCGGCGAAGGTTGGCGCGATAGCCAATCAATGTCTCGTCAATCAATTGTCGATAATGTCAGCGTTCTTCGATTACTTCCGGGCCCTATCTATGAGGATGAAAATTTGCCCAGGGTTGACGGTCTTTAATAGTATCTCGTCGGTACCTAAAGAGACTATGCCACGTAATCAGTTTGCCATTCTATTCCTACGAAACTCTTAAATGATAACACTGATCGCGAGTGGTGCGAAGCTCGAGTGACGTGAGCCGCGAAGCACGACAATTCTCTGTTTGATAACAATTGCAGTTTGCGACGATCAGTTACGATTTTGCGAATAATGGTTATCCTAGACCTTTACTTTTACTTATATTGTGTGTTAAGACAATTCATTTTTTTTTTTTTGCGTATTTAAACTTATCAGTCCAAGTTAATTAGTAATACAGATATAAACGAATAAATACAAAATGTCCTCAAATTATGATGTAAATACTAATGTCATTGCTATCGTCGATGACGTCGCTGATGACTTTCCATTAATTTGTAATGGAAAATTTTTTACACTCGTACAAAACAAGAGCCACAAGAAAGATTCTATTAGATTCTAAAGATATTAACAATACAACTGAAGCGAGTAAAGTCGTTGCAAAATGCATGTTATACCCTAAACATACATTGATAAGTGGCTCAAAAACATCAACTGGCAATTTTCATAAGCATTAAAAGGTAAGGTATTGATATATTTAAATATTTAATTATGGATGCGTTCCACTTTCAAGCAATTCTACATGTGCTCTTTGTTTTCTGTTTCTTGCCTTTTTCCTTTTTTGCGATCGTTTTCGATCGACAATTGCATTTCTTACTACGTGTTTTTTTGTTTTTTTCGAAATTCGTTAAAGCTTATTCTACAATGTGCTTTTCGTTTCTTGTTTCTTGCTTTTTACTATTGGGAGTACAATTTAGTTAGGTCCGTTTTCCAAAAGATGGCTCCGGCTGTTGTGAATGGTTCATAGTAACAGCTGATTTTGACGTTTTCAGAGAGGTTAGACATCTGCTAATAATATTTAGTTTATATCGCTTTAAGTTTCATACAAAAACTTTGATTTTTACTGTGTTTGAAATGTCGAAATTTGTGTTAACCAAGCAGCATTTGCGAGAGATTCTAATTTTCTGCTTTAATTGGAAGAAAAGTGCAGCTGAAGCTCATCGAATGCTTGTCGAAGTTTATGGTGACACTGCTCCAACTGATAAATCATGTAGGGAATGGTTTCGATGTTTCGAGGATGGAGATTTCAGCGTTAAAGACAAGCCTCGCTCTGGACAGCCAAAAAATTCGAAGACAAAGAATTAGAGGCATTACTCGAAGAAGATCAGAGTCAAACACAAGAGGAGCTTGCAGAATCATTGGGAGTAACTCAACAAGCCGTTTCTGCACGATTGAGAGCCATGGGAATAATTCAAAAACAAGGAAATTGGATGCCTTATGAGCTGAAACCGATAGACGTTGAAAGGCGATTTTTCAGTTGCGAACAGCTCAGCTTCAAAGAAAACAAAGAAAAGGTTTTTTGCATCGGATTGTGACTGGAGATGAAAAGTAGATATTCTACGACAATCCCAAAAAGAAAAAATATTACGCTAAGCTCGGTCAATCGTTGCCATCGACCTCAACATCAACACCAAAGCCGAACATTCATGATTCGAAGATCATGCTCTGTATCTGGTGGGACCAAAAGGGTGTTGTTTACTATGAGCTGCTGAAACCTGGCGATTCCATTACGGGCGATCGGTATCGGCTACAATTGATTCGTTTGAACCGTGCATTGCGAGAAAAACGGAATACGAGCAAAGATATGACAAAGTTATTTTTCTTCATGACAACGCTCGGCCTCATGTCGTAAAAGTCGTAAAAAAATATTTGGGAACGCTCAAATGGGATGTTTTATCGCACTCGCCATATTCTCCGGACATTGCTCCTTCTGATTATTGGTTGTTCCGAAGGATGCAGCACGTTACCGGTTGACTTCTTTCGCAGAAATCGAAAATTGGCTCCAAAATTAGATCGCCTCCAAAGACGAGTCATTTTTTCGAGATGGAATTCGAAAATTGCCTGAGAAATGGGAAAAAGTAGTAGCCATTACTTTAATTAATCTGTTCATTCATTTTGTTTTGAAATAAATGCATTTTTGAACATAAAAAAACGGACCGAACTAATTTGTACTTCCAATATTTTTTGTATCTTGTCTTTTTGCTTCTTATCTCGTTTTTCGTTTTCTGTTGCTCAAGATAAACGTTAACGAATTTCAGAAGAAATAGAAAATACATATCAAGAAATATAATTCTTGTCGATAAAACGATCACAAAACAGAAAAAAGCAAAGGTAAAAAGCAAGAAACAGGAAACAAAGAGCATATTATAGAACAATCGTAACTTTTATCTTGAGTAACAGGAAACGAAAAACAGGATAAGAAGCAAAAACAAGGTAAAAAATGGTAAAAAATGATAAAAAGAGCAAAAAACAAGAAACAAAAAGAAGATTAGCTTTTAACGTTCGCAATGCTCGCAAACGTCATTTCATCCTTGTTGTCATTAAATGTTAAACAAGAATAAAAATAATGCTTGCGAGCGTTACGAACATTAAGTAAAATATACACATAACTATTAAATTACATAACTGAAAAAATAGGTAACTTAATCCTAATTTGTTGCTTACTTAATATATTAATAAACGCAAAAAATTATCAAAATTGTCTCTAAAGCATTGGCCTCTAAAGCATGAGAGATTGATTTAAAAATTATAATTCAATTTATTTTATATTGTGTACAAACATGCAAACATTTCGATTTACTTCATCAGTGCTCAGTACAAATATTAATTAATTCCATCTTATTATAACAAATATTCAGACTAGAAATTAATTCCCTGTTGCAATGATAACATAAATTCACTCTAAAATTTAAATTTTGATCTTTCGCTTTGAACTACGCAAATTTTGTTCTGACAAAAGTCATATACAATTCTGAGCTTATTTATTGATAAATTATTTATTATAAATTTTTAGTCTGAATTTTGTTATAATAAGCAGAATTAATATCTGTATTGAGCTGGAAACTCAGTAAATCGAAACGTTTGTATTGTGCACATTGTACAATATGAAATAAATTGGACTGAATTTTTAAATCAATCTTTAATACTCGTTATAGATAACGATTTTGATTATTTTTGCGTTGCACATTCATGAATCAAATTGTCAATTAATCCTAATAAACTATAGGAATAATTAGTAATACCTGACATATCTGATTGTAATAGTGATTTAAAGTATTATGTAAAGATTAGAGTAATGGATCTTTAATACGATTAATATGATTTTTTATTATGTTAGAGGAAACATCCTGAGGCAGCTGCACAGTATAACACATTAAAATTGAGAAAGATCCCATGCCAAAAAGTATCTTTGAAACGTAGCAACTCAACTGATAGACATGCTGGTTCTTCCAAAGTACTTGTAACACCATTTGAAAAATGTAAAAGATATAGCAAACTCCCAACTAGTGTGGTATGTAATTTTTATTTGTACTTCAATATTTTAGAAATGGATTTTAATTTTTAGAACTAAAATTTTAGAACTAAGATCTGCTTTGACCGAATATAGGAATTCTCTTATGTAAACAATATTAAGGCTCCTGAGTCGCTGCGATCTGCGGTAATACTGAATCGTGACATCAAAAGCGAGAAACAATATCAATTTTTATTACGTGTCATTTGTAAATAATGATAATCTGGATAAAACTGGAAATGATCACTTTAAAACACTTGTAAAAATGAAAGCTATCCTTATCTGACTTGGTAGTCAATAAAGTTATAAAACTAATAAAAAAGGCATATGAAGTTCATTTACTCAACGTGTATGCATAGCCTATTTTCACTTTATGTGCATTTTATAACTATTTGTGCTGCCATGGCAGGTAAGGATAGCTTTCGTCTATTTTTACGTGTTTTTAAGTGTTTTAACCTCGCAAACACAATAGGTGTAGTAAGACTTAAAAAATTAATAGTAATAAGCCTTAAGCAATCACGGTCGAATGTAAGAAGAATAATCGATTATGATTGGTCTCAAATCCTTGAGACTTACTACTCTATTGCGTTTACAGAATAAAACGATCTCATCATTTCATTTTATCTAAATTATCTTTATTTACAAATGACACGTAACAAAAATTGACGTGTCATTCTGATATTATTCAATATGGCTGCGGAGACCGAGAGGTCAACCATTATTAAAAAATGTACAGTGATTGCTAATTATGGCAATACAACACTTTATTGCTAGTATTGCTATTGTATTGTTAGTATTGTTTTCATATTGCCAGTAATGCTGCTTATTCCTAATATTTTTATTTTATTGTCAGTATTGCCAGAATTTCCAGTATTAAATAGGTATTTCTAATGTATTCTCAAACAACACAGTCTAAAATTGTGCCATAAGGCGTCTTTAAATCGTTTTTTAGATGCAAAAAATGTCTTATGACTCCATGATCCGATTTTAGATACCCGATTTTGTTATCTGGGTTATTTCTTTTTTTCTATTTTTTTTATTATTGTTAATAGTGTCAGTATAATTTAAAAAACACGTTTTTGAAAGTATACTTACTTTGTTTATTTAAGAACTATATTCCAATAATAAGTTACTAAAAATTGAAAATTAGTAAAAATCATCAATGAATTTAATTGAAGGAACAAAATAAATTTATTATTTTTTTTAAAATTAGAAAACAAGGAACATAAAAAACCACAGCACAGGTTGTCGGTTGTGATAATCAAACTTACATCAATGAAAAAAATTTTTTAAGCGTTTATCAATACAACATATCAATCAATAAATAATTAAACGTTTCGGCCACAATCTGGCCATCTTCAGTAATTAAAAATCTTCTTAAGACGCAAATTTACATTTAGTTGAGTTAAATACAACAGTCGGTTGTTAAAATAAAATAAAAGTGTTTTTATTTGTGTGAAAATGCATCGTACGGTAATCTTACAACGCCAGTTTTCATATCCGGACAATGTAGAACAAGAATTTCCAGATTCTAATCAGAACAAAATTGTATATCGTTAATCTCTTATACTCGAAACATAAAGCATAGACGCGTTACCTGTTTTACAGCCAAAAAACTAAGCGGTGAATCTCAAATATCACTTTCGCACACTTAAAATTTAATCGTGATATTGTGTGTTGTTACTAGTCATAACATGTATTTTACCACTATTTATATACTGAGTCAAAACTCTCGAAAGTTCCAGAACAATTATTGAAAGAAAAGGAGAACCTACCTAAGAAAAGGAAGATAAATATCAGGCAAATCTTCCGTGTCACTTTGCTTATTGATACCTCTTGTTTGTTTTTTTTATATGTATCATTTCCGAAATTCTTCTTTTAATCAAAGATTGTTCTGTTCTAAAATTTCTATATTCTTCCAATCCAAGTCATGCATTCCGCTAAGACGATGACGCGAAACAACAGAGATCTCAGAAGACGGTTTCCTTACATCCGCTTTATGTTCCCTTATCCAAGTTTTTAACTTTCGTTTTTTTTTTGGCCCACGTATGATGATCCGCAGTTTTGACAGTTTATTTTGTAGACTAATCCGCTTTTTTCATACTTGGAAAGAGAATCTTTTCCCGTCTTAATAAATTTGTTCATTGTATTCATAGGTTTATAGGCTATATTAAACCCATGAATATGTGAAAGTTTTTTGAACTTTTCAGATACACCACCAAGATATGGTATCGTGAAAAATTTTTTTAAAACAAGATTCGAATTGTTTTCTACACGTTTCTCTTCCAAGTTAATTTTATTCGCTAATGTTTTAATTCTGTTGTTTATGGTGGAGAAAACAAATTTCAACGGATAACCGTTACACAAGAATACATTAATTAGTTCAACAATGTTTTTTTCATGGAATTTAGGATGAGACAAAAATATAATTCTATCAAGTTGACCGATGATAACACCTCTTTTATGTATTAATGGATGATTTGAAAAAAAGTTTAAATATCTTCCCGAATTAGTAGGTTTTTTATAGATATCAAAGATTTTCTTTCTTTCTTGTTTCATTAATTTGACGTCTAAGAAATTTATACCATTTTCGTCACCATAATCAACATAAATTTTAGTCTTTCGTGATAAGTGTTGAACAATTTCAGAAATTCATCAACGCTCTCTTTATGCGCGGCTAATAAGATGTCATCCACATAACGAAAATAAAAAGATAAAACAATATTATTCTTGGTAATAATTTCTTCTTCCAAATCTTGTAAAACCATATTAGCGAGTATCGGAGACAAAGGAGAACCCATTGGCAAGCCGAAAATCTGTTTAAATATTTTATTGTCAAACGCGAAAAATGTGGAGTCAATTATGATCGTAACCGCTTTGATAAATTCGTGCAAAGGAATTGAAGTCACATTACCAATGTCATTCCACCTATCAATTCAATACTTCTTATAATTCAGTCGGAATATTCGTGTGCATGGAAACAACATCGAAGGATACAATACTAAAATCCATGTCCATAGCTTTGCCATTAAGTTTATACACTAAGTCTAAGCTGTTCTTTACATAGCCAAAATTATTAACCATATTCTTCTCCAATATGGTTTTTAGAAAGGTCGCTAAAGGATAAAAAGCGCTGTTAATGCAACTAGCAATTATTTTTAGAGGGTGACCTTCCTTATGAATTTTTGGCAGTCCATATATCCTGGGAAGTTCGCCGTCAGAAACGTACAATTTTTTATATACATTTGAATCAATATAACCTTTGCTTTTCCAATATTTCAATGAATTTCCGATTTCTGCGGTAATTTTATTTGTAGGATCTTTTTTTATTAAAATGTATGTGGAATGATCATTAAGAATGTCATACATTTTTTCCTTATAACTATCACGGCTCAAAACCACAGTGGTATTGCTTTTATCAGCTCTAGTGATTAAGATATCTGTATTGTCTGAGATCAGTCTCTTCACCTCCGCTACACCTTCACTCAAGACAGTGTTTTCAAACGATTTGATGTTACATTTATTAATAGATTTTAAAATCTGAACCGTTTCATTTCTAATATTTTTGCTTGTGTCATCATCAGCTTTGAAAAGGTTACATTCCACATATTTGATAAACTCACATGTAACCACCTCCTTATTCACCAAATTGTTAGATAAATTAAATTGCTGACCTAGCTGTAATACTATAATGGCTTTATCAGAGATGTTAAAATTGCTTAAATTTATTAGCCAATGTTCGTTAATGTTACGTATATCAAACGACTCGTTAAATATATCCGGAGTGATGTTAATATTGTAACCTGAATAAATTTTATTCAAATTCGTAACCTTAGTCAAAACTATATTAAATTTTGAAGGCGGAACGGAAGCAACAACATCCACCTCAGACTCCACCTTTCGTGAAATGTTGTAATTAATGCTGTTAATTTTTAAAATTTCTTGTCTAGTATGTTTGGCCCGCAAATTCGAGATTTTTTTGGCAATTCTAATCTGTTCTTTTTTCCACAAAATGTTGAAATTAATCTCCTGTCTTCGAAAGAATGAAAACGCTATGTTATGAAGTAAATTATTTTCAATTCTTCTGCACATACTGAGTAATTCAAATTTAGTTTGACCTAGATGTTGTCTTAAATTGCTTCTGAAGAAATGCGTGCGAACTTACAGAGCGAATTTATATACTAGATTACAAATACAATTTCTTAAATCGTGCATAAAAGAACAATTAATTCCTATTCATATGTATAAGCTTATATGTAAAGATAACAACAAATTATTTCGGTTTTCGAGTGAAAGAATTGACAGAATTAAACACATATTTATATTTAAATATTTACGTGTAGAACTACAAGACGCCTACAAACATCTATTAACATCACTCCGGATATATTTAACGAGTCGTTTGATATACGTAACATTAACGAACATTGGCTAATAAATTTAAGCAATTTTAACATCTCTGATAAAGCCATTATAGTATTACAACTAGGTCAGCAATTTAATTTATCTAACAATTTGGTGAATAAGGAGGTGATTACATGTGAGTTTATCAAATATGTGGAATGTAACCTTTTCAAAGCTGATGATGACACAAGCAAAAATATTAGAAATGAAACGGTTCAGATTTTAAAATCTATTAATAAATGTAACATCAAATCGTTTGAAAACACTGTCTTGAGTGAAGGTGTAGCGGAGGTGAAGAGACTGATCTCAGACAATACAGATATCTTAATCACTAGAGCTGATAAAAGCAATACCACTGTGGTTTTGAGCCGTGATAGTTATAAGGAAAAAATGTATGACATTCTTAATGATCATTCCACAT
This sequence comes from Acromyrmex echinatior, assembly GCF_024713525.1. Lineage (NCBI taxonomy): Eukaryota > Metazoa > Arthropoda > Insecta > Hymenoptera > Formicidae > Acromyrmex > Acromyrmex echinatior. Next base: position 1,622,703 of record NC_141858.1, on the reverse strand, counting down.
ACATTTTAATAAAAAAAGATCCTACAAATAAAATTACCGCAGAAATCGGAAATTCATTGAAATATTGGAAAAGCAAAGGTTATATTGATTCAAATGTATATAAAAAATTGTATGTTTCTGACGGCGAACTTCCCAGGATATATGGACTGCCAAAAATTCATAAGGAAGGTCACCCTCTAAAAATAATTGCTAGTTGCATTAACAGCGCTTTTTATCCTTTAGCGACCTTTCTAAAAACCATATTGGAGAAGAATATGATTAATAATTTTGGCTATGTAAAGAACAGCTTAGACTTAGTGTATAAACTTAATGGCAAAGCTATGGACATGGATTTTAGTATTGTATCCTTCGATGTTGTTTCCATGCACACGAATATTCCGACTGAATTATAAGAAGTATTGAATTGATAGGTGGAATGACATTGGTAATGTGACTTCAATTCCTTTGCACGAATTTATCAAAGCGGTTACGATCATAATTGACTCCACATTTTTCGCGTTTGACAATAAAATATTTAAACAGATTTTCGGCTTGCCAATGGGTTCTCCTTTGTCTCCGATACTCGCTAATATGGTTTTACAAGATTTGGAAGAAGAAATTATTACCAAGAATAATATTGTTTTATCTTTTTATTTTCGTTATGTGGATGACATCTTATTAGCCGCGCATAAAGAGAGTGTTGATGAATTTCTGGAATTGTTCAACACTTATCACGAAAGACTAAAATTTACTGTTGATTATGGTGACGAAAATGGTATAAATTTCTTAGACGCCAAATTAATGAAACAAGAAAGAAAGAAAATCTTTGATATCTATAAAAAACCTACTAATTCGGGAAGATATTTAAACTTTTTTTCAAATCATCCATTAATACATAAAAGAGGTGTTATCATCGGTCAACTTGATAGAATTATATTTTTGTCTCATCCTAAATTCCATGAAAAAAACATTGTTGAACTAATTAATGTATTCTTGTGTAACGGTTATCCGTTGAAATTTGTTTTCTCCACCATAAACAACAGAATTAAAACATTAGCGAATAAAATTAACTTGGAAGAGAAACGTGTAGAAAACAATTCGAATCTTGTTTTAAAAAAATTTTTCACGATACCATATCTTGGTGGTGTATCTGAAAAGTTCAAAAAACTTTCACATATTCATGGGTTTAATATAGCCTATAAACCTATGAATACAATGAACAAATTTATTAAGACGGGAAAAGATTCTCTTTCCAAGTATGAAAAAAGCGGATTAGTCTACAAAATAAACTGTCAAAACTGCGGATCATCATACGTGGGCCAAAAAAAACAAAAGTTAAAAACTCGGATAAGGGAACATAAAGCGGATGTAAGGAAACCGTCTTCTGAGATCTCTGTTGTTTCGCGTCATCGTCTTAGCAGAATGCATGACTTGGATTGGAAGAATATAGAAATTTTAGACACAGAACAATCTTTGATTAAAAGAAGAATTTCGGAAATGATACATATAAAAAAAAACAAACAAGAGGTATCAATAAGCAAAGTGACACGGAAGGTTTGCCTGATATTTATCTTCCTTTTCTTAGGTAGATTCTCCTTTTCTTTCAATAATTGTTCTGGAACTTTCGAGAGTTTTGACTCGGTATATAAATAGTGGTAAAATACATGTTATGACTAGTAACAACACACAATATCACGATTAAATTTTAAGTGTGCGAAAGTGATATTTGAGATTCACCGCTTAGTTTTTTGGCTGTAAAACAGGTAACGCGTCTATGCTTTATGTTTCGAGTATAAGAGATTAACGATATACAATTTTGTTCTGATTAGAATCTGGAAATTCTTGTTCTACATTGTCCGGATATGAAAACTGGCGTTGTAAGATTACCGTACGATGCATTTTCACACAAATAAAAACACTTTTATTTTATTTTAACCGACTGTTGTATTTAACTCAACTAAATGTAAATTTGCGTCTTAAGAAGATTTTTAATTACTGAAGATGGCCAGATTGTGGCCGAAACGTTTAATTGTTTATTGATTGATATGTTGTATTGATAAACGCTTAAAAAATTTTTTTCATTGATGTAAGTTTGATTATCACAACCGACAACCTGTGCTGTGGTTTTTTATGTTCCTTCTTTTCTAATTTTTAAAATTATAACCACTTTTATTTAAGATATATATTATTTTTTTATTTTACATAATTCGAGACGTAATAGACAGTGATTCCCTTAGTGGTTGATTCTTCGGCAGAGACTACTCAAGAGTCTTAAACAAAGTGTCTTTAGAATTGTAAATGTGATTATATAACAAATATGATATAAATGTTTATACGGAGCAAGCGCTGGATCTTAATTGCTTAAATAATTTTATTTTTTGCAATAATTTTATTTACTGATTTTATTGTAATATGTTATATTTACCAACATTATTAAAATCTTTTAATAAAGATGCTTACGAGCAAATTATTAAAATGCTAGGTAATTTAATTTGTGATTTTACTATTCAGTTATGTTTCAAGATCGAAAAATCAATTCGGCGCGCAGTTTAAATGATTACATAGGTAGTATATAAATTTCACATAGAATTATTTAAGCAACTAAGATCTTGTTTGTCCGATATAGACATTTATCTTATTTAATTTGATTTATTCTCATTGTTCTAAAATATATATTGTATATAGGTATACTCTCTAAATCTCTTGAACGAAAGTAGCAAATTTTCATTCTTTTAAAGTAAGATTTCATTGTTTAGGAGTGAGATTCACTCTAAAGAAGTGGAATCTTACTCCTTTTTTTGGAGTGAGGCTTCGTTTCTTGAAGTAACTTTCACTCCAACAAAGTAAAATCTTACTGCAAAAGAATGAAATCTCACTTCTAAAGACTCTTTAAGAGTGAGATTTCATTCTTTTGCAGTAAGATTTCACGAGTGAAAATATTTTCATTTGTTTTCAGGATTGGCTCAATTTTCAGTCTTTTGCGAGATTCCACTCCAAAAGATTTAGAGAGTAATATTAATTTGATTATTAATATACAGAAAAATAGAAATGACAAATATTTGTATAAAGTATTGTTTATTGCAGATTAACGAATTAATTTGTAACTACACAGTGGAAGAAATGCTGCCAATTTCTACGGTAGAAAATCAATCATTCCAGAATATTATTTCTGATTTGTTTGGAGAAATTCACCGTGTCGTCAAACACTTAAATTGAAGCGTCAAACGCTTTAATTGACAAGCAAAAAGAGGAATACATAGAATCTTTTAAAAATAAACTTCGAACAATTCGTTATGTGTGCACTACGGCTGACATTTGGAGCACTAACAATAAAAATTACATGGGAGTAACTTGTCACTATTTGGATGAGCAAAAAGACATTCAACGATTCTAGCAAACAAAAATTCTAGTAAACAAATGAAATATTGTCACACACATTTGCAAATTGTTAAAACTCTGTCAGAGCTTTGTACAACATTAAACTGGAACAAATTGTAGGAAGTGTCATTGACAATGCAAAAAATTTTGGAAAATCTTTTCAAGTATATATGCTGTATCCGAAAACAATAATGACGAGTTAGATTTTTTAAATGATGAAAATATTTCACTTGACGTACATGATATTTCTAATTTTTCAAATATTACAGAAGATTTGAACTTCCAAGCTGAAGATGACGATATAACGCTTCCACATCATTACCGATGTGCTTCACATACTTTAAATCTAATAGCAACTAAAGATTCAGAAAAAGCATTGCAAAATACTGCTTACAAAAGAATGTATCATGTAACACTTGCCAAACTTACTGCCTTGTGGAATTTCACTCATCGTTCTACTTTAGCTTCCGATGAAATAAAAGCCATTTGCAATATGAAACTAATTGCCTTGCCCCACAAAGTGGAATTCGTTCTATGATAATATTAACAGAGTGCTATTATTAAGAAATCATCTATCAGTAATTTGCGAGAAACTCCAGAAACCTAAAAGCATTGAAATCGAGTTTCTAATTGAATATGTCACCGTAATAGGACTGATCGCAAAGTCTTTAGATTTTCTACAAAGTGAAGACATTTGCTATTTATATATAGGCTACATAATTCCTACCTTACTTCAAATTAAAAAAAACTTTAAATTCACTAAGTCATCTAATTTAATGTATACCGCTCAAAAATGCTATTCTTGGTATACATACAAAATAGTATACATACAAGATATAAGAATATTTTGAACTTGAACAACAAACCCTACATTTTGGCAATGATTTTACATCCAAAATTTAAATTGAGATGGCTGAATAGTAGCGATAAATACAACTTAGTAAACTTTATTTTTATGCGAATGTGAAAAGTTGGATAGGAAGTAAACACAAATGAGGAGAAAAACTTTTCAACGAATGATGATGAAAATTTCTGTCATGATTTCATCAAGAATTCCAATACAAATAATTCAATAGAAAAGCAAAACGTTATACAAATGGAATATTTACGCTACTTTGAAGATAAAAACAAGACTGTTGAATCGTTACTAAATTATAATTTAATTCAAAAAGTATTTAGACAGTATAATACTATTCTGCTGTCTTCAACACCCATTGAAAGGCTGTTCAGTGCAGGTAGCCAAATTTTAACTCCAAGAAGAAACTGATTATCCGACACAATATTTGAAACTTTATTAATGTTAAAAAAACAGAAATAGCGATGTACAACATTACAAAGTTATGTTTTGTAATCTCCATGTTTTTTGAAGATATTAGAGAGATCTCTATGTCTTTTTAATACGTTTGAGACATTTTTTTATATACATATTAAGATAAACAAATAAAGATAAAATGTGATATTTAATTTACATTGCTTATTACTCTCTCCTGTTTTCCCCCTCAATTTTCCTTTTTTTTTTGGTTGAAAGTACCTAAGAAGTATCTAAATTTTCAGATACTTTTTATTTATATCTATCTAGGTATTTATATTTATCTAGGTATAATTGTGAAAAAATGTATCTATACTTATAATAATATCTAAATACTTTTCCCATACAATACCTATATCTATATTTAGATACCTTTCAAACGATATCTGTTCCAATACTGAGTTTATCAATACAGGTACGCAATTGAAATGGACAAAATAATATTTGTATTTTTTTCAAAATTTATATGTATTTATATACGATCCTAGTTGTGTATCACTTTCCCAAATTTATCTTTGGAAAAACAGCTTCGAGAAATGTTATTTTTTTCAACATTTTCTAAAAAAACGTGTTCATCATTATTTTTTTTTTATAATAAATATCAGTTTTAACTGGGATTTAATTTAATAAGAAATAAGATATATCACACAAATTGAAGCTTAAAAAAATTTTCTATAAAATGCTTTTCCTTCTTCTCTATCCGTTAATTTTTGTGTAAGAGATAATTTGAAGGAAGAGTTTTCTGCAATGACTTTTTGACTAAAAATTATAATTCATAACTTGTACTCAAACGTTATATTTGGAAAAATGTTATGATAACGATACTTTCTGACCACTTAATAGATAATATTTCCTTGAATTTGGTGTTTATTATATTCATATTTTGGTGTTTATATTCATATTTTTAGAATCAATAGTTTCGAAGATATAACTACGACAAATATGGTTTCATTCAGACCGCTAACTCTGATAGTGACTGGCTGGTGCTGCAGAAGCTAACAAGTAAATCTATCCAAGTATTACACTGCGATTTTAATAAGCTTTGAATATGTTGTAGTCAAACACGTATTTTTTTTTTACGTGCGGCCGTTAAGAGTGTCTCGAAATGCCTCTCGCCTCCTCGATTTTTGAAAATTTTCAAATTTGTCTTATAGCAAAACTTTATTATAGCATGTTTAACAAATACAACCATGTATGATAAAGTTATTTTGCGAAGACGCATTTTTCAGAAATAAGCCAAATACACCTTCATATCGCCATTCGCGTACCCCATCCGTGTTGGCTGCATAGCGCCTATTGCTATGCTTATTTTCTTTTTTATAAATATATTCTAAATGTTATGATTCTTGCTTCTTATACATATATTTTTCTAATATTAAATTTTTTAACATTTTTAAGTTTTATTAACTATAACATTTTTTTAATATTATTATATACATATTATTATATTTTATAACCTTTTGTGGGTTTAATTTTATCACTATTGACAATTTGTATAATAATCTGAAAAAACGTCCAGAATTTTTGAAATCAAAGAAATGCTGCATGCATTTTGATTTTGTGCACCAAGCACATCTAAAAGTTGCTATATCATGATGAGAGTCACAAATAGACTCACAATATAAAAAAAAAACTTTAATAATTTTTTTCAACAGATTCCGCAGGAATCGTCAAAATATTTACTTCTTTTCCATATTTACCAATGGGGCTAAATGTGGGACGAAAATAAATATTTTAACTTCTGTTGGAACGATCGATATGGTTCAACCATTGGACGTTTAGGCATAGAAGAATTTTTTAAAACATTTTTTAGATATAATTATATTATATAATTATAATATAAATTATAATTATAATATAAATTTACATTTAAGAAATAATATTTTAAAAATTCAATCGTTTATTCATAATAAATTTTCATCTCCCAGATTTGTAAATCTTTTTAGTTATGCGTGGTATAAAAATAGTAACATTGAAGACAAACTAATGCGAGACATCTGTAAATTTTTGTTTTGAAAATTGTGTGTCCGTAATTCCTATTACGACATAGCAATTTTTAGATGTGCTTGATGCACAAAATGCATACAGTAGGGCAGACCGGGGCTAGTAGACTCATTTTTTAGTTTTGAATTTTTTCAAATGAAATTAAGAGACTTATCGATAAAATGAATTCTACATCAGTTACTACATACATTTAACTATCTAATATTTTAAAAAAGGAAAACTCACATGAAAAAAAATGCATTTTTCTAATGCATTTCACCTGAGTCAACTGAGACCGGGATAAGATGACTAATGGTATGGGTAATTTGACTAATAAAGTTAAAGACGAATGAAATTAAAATAAAGATTAATACATTTTAAGCTACATCTTTGACTACATATTAATAAAACTTTTATAAAAATATATTTTAAACACAAATTTGTGCTTTGCAAGGCAGAATAATGCTTCTTTTTGCTAAATTCGTTTCTCGCAAAAACACATCGAATGAGTTTTATCGAGATTGGACGTGAAAAAACTATTATAACATTTACCATTGAAGTAAATCTCTTTAAGGGAATGCAATATTGAATAGGTACTATAAGAGTCATCACTAGATGAGTCATACGTATAGTCCCGTGCTATGTGATTAACCTACTATCCCCCCATCCGTTAATTTTTTTAAACATTAACAATAAACGATAACAAAGATAAACAAAAAAAATCTATTGGACTTTATTAAATATGAACTACGCTTACTATCTAAATAAAAATCAAATACCTTAGATAATCATATACGATTATAAAACAAAAACTTTAAGAATAAAAATATAATACTTACGAGTACATTTTCTTAAATTGCGTAATTTCCATCGTAGATGTATTTGCAACGAGATGTTACAGCAGACTAAGCAGCAGTCGCTGCTGACAAATTTACGCGTGTCTCGCGTCTTTTGTTTTTAACGTAGCCTCGATTATTTTACTTACCCCTATAATCTATTAACCCTGATCTCCCCTATTTCATTGACCCCCAAAAATTCTCGTCCTCCATTATTGTACAAATTTTCACAATGAAAAATTCAATAAAATTAAACTGACAAAAGGTTATAAAAAAATATAATAAAATTAAAAAATGTTATTTAATATATAAATAACATTATTTTATATTATTTAAATGTATATTTAATAAAATTTGAAAACATTAAAAGAATTAATGTTAGGAAAATATATGTATAAAAAGCAAGAATAGAACATAACATTTAGAATATATTTATATAAAACATTTTTAAAAAGCAAGCAATAAGCGCCATTCAACGGATGTAGCACATAAAACGCTATGAGCGATATATTTAGCTTATTTCTGAAAAATGCGTCTTCACAAAATAACTTTATCATATACGGTTGTATTTGTTAAATATGCTATAATAAAGTTTTGCTATAAAATATATTTTAAAATTTTCAAAATCGAGGGAGCAAGAGGTTTAAAAAAGACATTTTCGAAAAATCTGAGTGAATGTTATAAAGTACATTAAAAATCATAAAACTTATATTTGAGACATTTTTTAAATATTTTACCGCTCCAATCGTATTAGCTCAGAAAGATAAAAATCGATTTTGTTTAAAAAGATGTTTCACCCCTTAAGGGGTAAGGGGCCGTAAGGACATGTACAGAAAAATACGTATCTCTTACTTTGATCTAGACTACTACTATTCAAACCTTATTAAAATCGGAATGTAACATTTGGATAGGTTAATATCACTACTTACCTGGATAGGTAGTACTTGTAAGTAGTGATATATATTTCTTTTTTGATTCTCCCATACCTTAATCATGAAAATGTAAACATAACTCTTAGGACACAATCCAAAGATATGTGCATACACAACGGATATTTCTAACCTGACATTTTCTTTTGCTTATCTCGGGTTGTAATGTATTAATTTTAATTAGTTTTTTTAAAACTAATTTTCAAACTAATCGTTTGAAGATTGAACAAGAATTTTTGTGCAAGAAGGTAAAAAAAATCGCAGTACAAAAGATATTTTGCAATAAGTAAAAAAGTATCGAATAAAAACATGCAACTTTCAATATTGTTCTATTGTATACAAGGTGATCATTAAAATCCGGACAAATTTCAATTTAAATTTTCCGCTATATTGTGCCTCCGCCAAAGGTTGTTGGCGTCTGAGGAAGTCTGATGCTTCTAGTAAATAAACAGTCATATTCTCAAAATGGCTGCGATGTTGAAACCAAGTGCGGAGTATAATCGAAGAGCCGCGATCATCGAAGGCCTTCGCTCAGCAACGAAATACTTCGGAAATAATTCGGTTTTTTGGATATCCAAGATCAATCATTTAAGACAAAATCATACGACTTTAGAACAGATCAGCGAAGGTTCCAGTATGCCAGCGAGGAAGAGTCACTCGAAAGAACGCACCGCGAGGAAGTCGCCTCACAGTCATTGAAAGGGTTCAAGCGCTGATTTCGGATGACTCAGGGCAATCGTTGCGAAAATTAGCATCGATTGTTGGTGTAAGCGAGCCAATAATGCATCGAATTGCCGAAGAGAATCTTCGATACAAATCGTACATATTAAAGATACGACAGATGCTCTTTGAAGCTGGCAGGACAAGCCGAGTTGCTCGCCTCAGTTCCCATTCTGGCTTCCCAACAGTTCAGATTTAAATCCCTTGGACTACTACGTATGGAGCGTAGTTGACTTTCATGAACAAGTCTCAGCGTCCCAATGTGACGTCATTAAGGATCGCTATTGAGGCAGCATTCGTCAGCATGGATAGTGCTACATTACAGCGTGCGTGCGAACGCTTCAGACTGAGAATAGAGTCATTCAAGCTAATGAGAGATACATCGAATAATTGTGCTCTACAGGGATTTTTCAAGTGAGATGTAAAAGAATTTTTTGTAATATTTAATTTTTCATTAAAAACATTTTATTTAAAAAATATTAATTGTTCAATTTGTCCGGATTTTGGTGATGCACCCTGTATATACTATAACCCTGTATATAAGGATTAAAATTGTTAGGGTCAAATACAACGTAAAAAATTCAAAACGGTCTTTGATCCAAAATAATCCATTTGTAATACTTATTAAGAAAGTTTTTCTATAAAGGCTCGTCTACACGACAAGGCATAAAAACGCGACGCAAACATAGGCACAAGCTCAAGCGTAGATGCAAGAAGTCTGTGTCATGCTCTTCTACATGTGAACACGCGAAGCAAGCGCGTACGAACGTTTAAATATTGAAGTCGTGATACAAATAGATGATGAAAAATAAACTGCTGCGATTTTTTATATCTACTAGCAGTATTAGCAGTAGTGTAAACATAAATTTAGTAGCTAATATGGAACCTGATAAGAAAATAAATATATATATTTCATATTCTGTTCATATGTTGTTCTCTATTGATTCATTATTACTTTCGTCACAATTATCAGGAGATAATAGTGCCATTGTAATAATTTTCTTTATCCATGTTTTCAATGATCCAAACCGTGTAACTAACTAGATTAAGATTAAAATTTCGACAAGTAAATCTATTTTTCGTGACTCGCCGAATTTAATGAAACATGGTATATTTGTAGAGCAGACGAAAATAATAGACATGTATTTTTTTATATCGCCAACAGTGCAGATTTTAGGATACAAACTATCCTTATAGTGATAAGCACAAGTACTTAATTTTTAGCATTTTAACTCACTCTGTTACAGCTACTTCTAAATTTTAAAGATAAGAAACTTTTATTTCCTGAAAGAAAATCCAGTATAAAAAATATAGAATATAAAATGGCAGACAAAATATGGCGACCTGCTGAAAGAGATACATCTTATCTCATTCTTTGCCGATTCCAGGAATAATCAGTGAGAAGATGGCAAGAATTCCCATTTCTTTTTTTGTTTTTATTTATTATTATTGGGAGTACAAATTAGTTCGGTCCGTTTTTTTGTGTTCAAAAATGCATTTATTTCAAAACAAAATGAATGAACACATTAATTAAAGTATTGGCTATTACTTTTTACCATCTCTCAGGCAATTTTCGAATTCCATCTCGAAAAAATGACTCGTCTTTGGAGGCGATCCAATTTTGGAGCCAATTTTCGATTTCTGCGAAAGAAGTCAACCGGTGACGTGTTGCATCCTTCGGAACAATCAATAATCAGAAGGAGCAATGTCCGGAGAATATGACGGGTGCAATAAAACATCCCATTTGAGCGTTTCCAAATATTTTTTTACGACTTTTGCGACATGAGGCCGAGCGTTGTCATGAAGAAAAATAACTTTATCATGTCTTTGCTCGTATTCCGGCCGTTTTTCTTGCAATGCACAGCTCAAACAAATCAATTGTAGCCGATCACCCATAATGAAATTGTCAGGTTTCAGCAGCTCATAGTAAACAACACTCTTTTGGTCCAACAGATACAGAGCATGATCTTCGAACCATGAATGTTCAGCTTTGATGTTGATGTTGAGGTCGATGGCAACGATTGACTGGGCTTAGCGTAGTATTTTTTTTTTAGGGTTGTAGAATATCCACTTCTCATCTCCAGTCACAATCCGATGCAAAAAATCTTTTCTTTGTTGTCTTTGAATTAGCTGTTTGCAAGTGAAAAATCGCCTTTCAACGTCTCTCGGTTTCAGTTCATAAGACACCCAATTTTCTTGTTTTTGAATTATTCCCATGGCTCTCAATCGTGCAGAAATGGCTTGTTGAGTTACTCCCAATGATTCTGCAAGCTCCTCTTGCGTTTGACTTTGATCTTCTTCGAGTAATGCCTCTAATTCTTTGTCTTCGAATTTTTTTGGCTGTCCAGAGCGAGGCTTGTCTTCAACGCTGAAATCTCCATCCTTGAAACGTCGAAATCATTCCCCATGATTTATCAGTTGGAGCAGTATCACCATAAACTTCGACAAGCATTCGATGGGCTTCAGCTGCACTTTTCTTCCAATTAAAGCAGAAAATTATAACCTCCCGCAAATGCTGCTTGGTTAACACAAAATTCAACATTTCAAATATAGTAAAAATCAAGGTTTTTATATGAAACTCAAAGCGATATAAACTGAATATTATTAGCAGATGTCTAACCTCTCTGAAAACGCCAAAATCAACTATCACTATGAACCATTTGTGGCGTTGCGAGCGTTAGTTGCGGCGCTGCGAACGTTAGCTGCGGCGCTGCGCGCGTCCGTCGCGACGCTGATACGGTCGTTCTTTCCATGATTCTTCCCATTCTCTTTCCGGCGTCATGGCGTGCCGCGTGCAGACCTCGTGTAAGTCTCTGCGATAGTCAATAAGTTAGAACTCGGACGTTAAAGCTCCGAATTACTTTGTGTATTCCGCGAGGCCGATACCGATCATTATTCATGTCCGCGATAATTATTAGCGTCGTCAGATAAATTCTTAGAGTGTATTTTCATAGTTCTAGTATTGTAACTCCGCGACACGATGCCGGTATCCGAGCCGACCTTACACGCGCAATCACGTCTCTACCTTCTAATCAACATTTGTATTCAGTATTTAGTTAATTAGGCATTAAGTGTGTATTAAAACGCCTCATGGCATAAAATCAGAAGCAGTGCGTAGCGCTCATTCTCAACCTAACTTTTTCCCGCCATACGTCCTTCGCCGTGGTTGGTAACCACCGGCGCCATATTGCGTAGCACGCGATCCAATAGCCACAAACTGGTGACCCCGACGTGATCGCGCGGTGTTTTTGCTGTTGTTTGCGCGTGTGTGACTTCGTGTGTTCGACCTTACGCGCGCATCTAAATAAACCGCCGACATGCCTGGTGGCTCTAGCGATTCCCCGGCGTGCAATCCGGACGGCGGCGCACCATCGCGTATTATCGAGATACCCGCGCTTTCACGAGTCGGTATTAGGTCCATACCGTTCTGGAAAAAAAAACCAGATCTTTAGTTCGTGCAAATGGAAGCTCAATTCCTCACCGCAGGCATAACGGTAGACGACACGCGGTATAATTACGTAATACAATGTCTCGACGACGATTCCTTGACCGAAGCTAGTGATATCATACTTAATCCGCCCGCGATGGACAGATACGCCGTGCTAAAAGACAGGTTATTGAGAAGCTTCGCGGACAGCGCCGATAAAAAATTGCGCAAATTGTTAAACGAAGTCGACCTAGGCGACCGTCGCCCGTCTCAATTGCTCCGCCGCATGCGGGATCTCGCGCAAAATGGCGCATCGGAAGAAGTATTGAAATCGTTGTGGCTGCAGCGCTTGCCGCAACAGGTACAGGCGATATTAGCGTCCAGCAAGCACGAGCTGGAGGAACCAGCGCAATTAGCGGACCGAATCACGGACGTGCTTAGCCCCAGCGCCATGGCCGTCGCAACGGTTGCGCCGACGAACAGTAACACTAAAGACGCACAAATATCCGCGCTTACTGAACAAGTAACTAAACTAGTAGCTCATTTATCGCGCGACAGGTCGCGGCCCTCACATAATTCGCGTCGTAGAAGCCGCTCCAAGTCCCAGCCCACGAGCAAGCCGTGCTGGTATCACCAACGCTTCGGCGGCAGAGCGCTCAAATGTACGCAACCGTGCAGCTGGAAGCCGACGTCAACGGAGAAGGAAAACTAACAGCCGAACTATCCCCGACGGCAGGAAGTTCGGCGGCGGTGAACCGTTTAATGGTGCGTGACCGTGTCACCGGCACCAATTTCCTGGTAGACACGGGCGCCGACGTCTCGACCGTACCCGCCTCAAGGCGCGACCTTGCGCACTTAGATAAGCAGGTACTCTACGCTGCGAATGGTACGATCATCTCGACGTACGGGCAGAAGCTACTCCGGCTTGACCTCGGATTCCGCCGAGTGTTCCAGTGGCCCTTCATCATCGCAGAAGTGGACACCTGCATAATCGGCTCGGACTTCCTGGCGCGCTACAATTTGCTGCCTGACATCCGGCATAAGAGGCTTATCGATGGCGACACGCTCTTCAAGATTAACGCACAGCTCGTCTATAAGACAGTACCAAAGCTGACAGCCTTCGCCGACGACTGCCCTTTTAAAGAATTACTAAGAGAGTTTCCAGAGATCACTCGAACATCGGGTACGCACAAGCCAGCCGCACATGCGGTAGAACACGTCATCGAAACAAAAGGGCCCCCGGTGTCAAGCAAAGCCAGACGACTCTGCCCGGAGAAATTTAAGGCAGCCAAGCAAGAGTTCGAATATATGATTCAACAGGGCTTATGCAGGCCTTCCAAGAGCCCTTGGGCCAGCCCACTGCACCTGGTCAAGAAGAAGAATAGCGATTGGCGTCCGTGCGGGGATTACCGCAAGCTCAACGAGGTAACCGTCCCGGACCGTTACTCAATTCCGTTTCTTCAAGACAGCACACACTTTCTTCATGGTAAAACAGTTTTTTCCACGATCGATCTAGTACGCGCATATCAGCAGATTCCAGTTCGCGAATCGGATATTCCGAAAACTGCCATCATCACATTCGGGCTTTTCGAATTTCCGTATATGACCTTCGGACTTCGTAACGCAGCTCAAACCTTTCAACGATTCATGGATCGAGTAACCATAGGACTCGATTTTTGCTTTACTTATATTGACGATATTCTAATCGCTTCGCAAAACGAAACTCAGCACAAAGAGCACCTAAGGATTCTGTTCGGTAGACTGCAACAGCATGGAATAGCGATCAACCCGAATAAATGCGTGTTCAGGCAGAAGAGTGTCAACTTCCTTGGACATATGATCAGCGCCAAAGGCATCAAGCCCTTGCCCGAAAAGGTTCAAGCAATTGTTGATTTCCAGGAACCAACCACTGAAAAAGGACTTCGACGATTCCTGGGAATGCTCAATTTTTACAACCGGTTTTTAAAGGATATCGCAAGTATACAGGCGCCATTGTTAAAAGTAATTTCTGGGTGTAAACGCAACAACAATGCGAAAATCGAGTGGACTCCTGAGCTCAAGCAATCCTTTCGACGAGTCAAGGAACATCTTGCTCAAGCCACCTCGCTCGCATTTCCGGACAGCAATGCAACACTCTCGTTGCAAACAGACGCCTCAGATAAAGCAATCGGCGCAGTATTGCAACAGCACAGCAACGGATTTCTCCAACCTACTCAGCTTTTTTTCAAGGAAACTCACGCCTACACAAACTAAGTATAGTGCATACGATAGAGAACTATTAGCTATCTATGCGGCTATCAAACATTTTCGATATATGTTAGAGGGACGAAATTTTCACGTTATCACGGATCATAAACCTCTCATTTACGCATTCAAGAAGAAGTCAGATCAAATGTCGCCAAGACAAACTCGTCATCTACTCTTCATTTCAGAATTCACAACTGATGTACGTCACGTTTCAGGCGCCGATAACATCGTAGCAGATGCATTATCTCGCGCCGACACTATCGTGATGCCAACTAGTCTCGATATGCAGGAGATTGCAGAAGCTCAAGCCTCGGATGATGAATTGCAGCAATTGAAGCAGTCCACATCAACGTCTTTGAAGCTCAAAAAGTTTACCTTATCGGAAACAGCATCCAGCATTTACTGCGACACTTCAGAACAAGAGATCAGACCTTACATTCCTGGACCACTACGAAGGCGAGTTTTCGACATGGTGCATCAAATGTCGCATCCAAGCGGCAGAGCAACTCACCGGCAAATTGCACAAAAATTTGTGTGGCCTTCCATGTCTAAGGACATTAAAGAGTGGGCCCGCACTTGTCTAGCATGCCAACAATCCAAAATTCATCGTCATAACCACACCACACCCTCCAAAATATCAATACCAGATTCTCGTTTCGAGCATGTACATATCGACATCGTCGGTCCTCTACCTCCATCCAAAAGTTTCAGGTATTTATTAACAATGATTGACCGATTTACTCGTTGGCCGGAAGCTATTCCATTACAGGATTGTACAGCAAACACGGTAGCAAAGATGTTTTTTACTCACTGGGTAGCCAGATTCGGAGCTCCACGCTTGATCACGACCGATCAAGGCTCGCAATTTGAAGCGCAGCTGTTCGACACATTAACTAAGCTCATTGGCTCTAAACGTTGTCGGACAACTGCATACCACCCGGAGTCTAATGGCATCATCGAGCGATGGCATCGCTCTCTAAAAATAGCATTAATGTGTCACGGCGAAACTCAATGGACTGACACACTGCCAATAGTATTACTAGGATTGAGAACTTGTCTCAAAGAAGATCTAGGCGCTTCGGTAGCGGAATTAGTGTACGGCACTACGCTCAAGGTACCAGGCGAATTTTTCTCCTCTGAAGAGATGCCGAGCGACCCACGAATCTTCGTCGAAGATTTCCGCGTAATTATGCAAAAGTTGCGGCCTAGACCAACTTCTCATCACATTAGACCTAAGCTATTTTTCCACAAAGAATTATATAATTGCTCGCACGTTTTCTGCAGAGTTGAAGGCAACAGACGTCTTCTGGATCAACCATATACCGGACCGCATAAAGTACTAGAGCGCATCTCGGACCAAGTCTTCGCCATTGAAATCGACGGCAAACCCATCAATGTCACGGTCGACAGACTTAAGCCCGCGTATGTACTAATCCAAGACTCGGAAACTCTTCCGTCCACTGCATCTTCGTCTTCAACTGACATTCCAGTGCAAGGTGAACCAAAGACATATCCTAGTCCAGCAGCAAAGCGAAAGACTGTTAGATTTAAGATGTAATTCGCGCAACATTACGCTAAGCAAACCAATATGTACAACTTTTGTTTGTTTCATCTATTCTTATGTTTGTTATTCCCATTCTAGCGATATCTTAGCCAGTATTTCTTTCTTTAACGTTTACACTAGGATGGGAGTACTGTGGCGTTGCGAGCGTTAGTTGCGGCGCTGCGAACGTTAGCTGCGGCGCTGCGCGCGTCCGTCGCGACGCTGATACGGTCGTTCTTTCCATGACTCTTCCCATTCTCTCTCCGGCGTCATGACGTGCCGCGTGCAGACCTCGTGTAAGTCTCTGCGATAGTCAGTAAGTTAGAACTCGGACGTTAAAGCTCCGAATTACTTTGTGTATTCCGCGAGGCCGATACCGATCATTATTCATGTCCGCGATAATTATTAGCGTCGTCAGATAAATTCTTAGAGTGTATTTTCATAGTTCTAGTATTGTAACTCCGCGACACGATGCCGGTATCCGAGCCGACCTTACACGCGCAATCACGTCTCTACCTTCTAATCAACATTTGTATTCAGTATTTAGTTAATTAGGCATTAAGTGTGTATTAAAACGCCTCATGGCATAAAATCAGAAGCAGTGCGTAGCGCTCATTCTCAACCTAATTTTTTCCCGCCATACGTCCTTCGCCGTGGTTGGTAACCACCGGCGCCATATTGCGTAGCACGCGATCCAATAGCCACACATTCACAACAGCCGGAGCCATCTTTTGGAAAACGGACCGAACTAATTTGTACTCCCAATATTTAAAAAAATTTTTTTATTTTTATAATTTTTTTTATATTTTTCCATTTTCTGTTTACAGTTACGCCAACAATTTTTCCATTTTTTGTTGTTAGTTATTCCTGAGTTCGGCAAAAAACGAGATAAGATTGTTTCTTTTTTAGCAGGTCGCCATTGGATCTGCCATTTTAAATTCATTTTTTACACTGGATTTGCTTTCAGAAAACATGAAAGCCTCTTATCAACTTTAAAATAGAATGAGATAAAATACAAAAAATTAAGTATTTTTTTTTTACGATTTATTTTAAGTATTTGTGCTTATTATTATAAGGATAATTTGCACCCTTAAACCTGCACCATTGCTGACATAAAAAAATATGTGTCTATTATTTTCATCTGCTCTATAAATGTACCAAGTTTCATTAAATTCAGTGAGTCATGATAGATTTACTTGTGAGATCGCGTCAATCGTAGTTAATTCTCCCTACTACGCCACTCTCCCACCGTGACTGTGTAGTTACTCGCCACAACTTCATGGTGGAAGGGATAACATGGGTACTGAATCTTTCCTTATTTAACATACACAGTATCAATTTCACGACGCGGTATTCATAGTCGATTGTTACATTTAAGACGGTCTTAAGTACAATCTTAAGATGTCCTAAATCAATCCGAGGACTGTTTTAGCATTCTTAAAACATTATTTAAAACAGTTTTAAAATAAAAACGGACTATGAATACCGTCCCATTTAGCGTTTCACGGTTGGTAGCTCGATTCCCACGAACGTCCATAGACAGAGAGGGCGAAGATTTAGAGAGATACTTGCAAACCGAGCACACCATGTTATCCCTTTTACTATGACAATGCGGAGAATCATGAGGACGCTACAACTCGAATCGGTCGGTGGTTAATCCAGGCTTTATAAATAACCATGATAAAACCAGCGAAAACAGCTTATAACGTGGGTGCAGGCATTGGAAATAAAATTAATTTATTTCCACTGCGTCGTTATGCCACGTCGCTACGACCAGGAACAATTTTCTGCACCTGCATCTGCGCTCTTATACAGTGTAACGTCATGTAAATGAGCCTTAACGTACAATCAAATAACTATGACCATGATTCATATTTAGCAGTAATTCATAGTGATTTGATCATAAAACTTAAATTTTTTTGTACAATATATTGTTCGAATATTGTGCTATAAATTCTATGATACATAATTTTTTACCAAATACAAAAAAGTGATAATTCTAAATATAAAACAGTAAAATATTTTTTTGCGTGACAATAATTATTTTCATTATTAAAAAAAAATATTATTAATTATTATTGAGGTCATTATATTGTTGCAGCCTCAACTACAACTAGCATTTAAAATAGCATTTAATCATGTAATAATCCAAATTGCGTTAATATTTCGGAATATCGACCCAATTCAAATAATGTAAAAAAATGCTTAATTCGCGATTGTGAATGAGTACGTTTTAGTAGAACAGTTGCGACAACCACGCATGAATTCCATATGGTATCGCATAATTACAAGAGATTCCCAAATGCGATCGGTCAGTACCGATCGCACTTAACAATGGAAGCAGGGAAAGCCCAATTAAACTGATCAGCTCAGCATCTTAAAATAAGATATATACCCATTTCTTGGACCGAGAAAGAGGGAAGTCAAGTAAACGCGGATACAATATGTCGCGTATGTTTAGTCGTAATCAAAAAGTACCACTTTATAAGTGGGAATGGCCGTGCACGATATCTCTCGGTAATATCACACCCGAGCCGGAATAAAGTCGTTGACCGTACGATAAATTGATCAACAAGCAAATTGTGTATTATTAATAAGTAAACGTTTGTAAAAAAAACTATTGATTCTGAGATTCTTCTAACCTCATGCCCTGAATCCTCATTACTATCTCTACGGAGGGGTATAACAATACGTATAATAAGAATTTATAATTTACTTGTTTATATCATCAAAATACATTACTAGACGCGAATAATGTACAAATAAACAAGAAACACACAATATTATTTTTTTTAAACTATTTCACGCAAATAAACTTTTCTTGAACGTATCTCTCAAAAAATATTGGTCGTACAAAGATAAATAAAAAGCGACTTTGTAGAGAATTTAATAATCTTCAATTTTTTAAGACTCATTTTTGTAAAAGTAGTCAAATCTGAAATATTTACGAAAAAAAATTCAAATTTTCAAAATGATTAATGTTACGTCCTACCGACGACTCGATTCTTTTCTTCGGCTCCACGTCATGACTATGGTTGGCGTCTGCGAGACTCGAGCGGAGCCTTCTGATAACGGTCTGACAGAACTGAAAAGAGGGACAGGCTCCGCGAAAACTCGTAAACGCCAATCAACCCGGGAGGAATAACAACCTTAATACAGGCCCGAAAAGAGACAAGATTGCAAAAAACATTATAAATACACCGAAGTCACGCAATAGTAAAAATCTAAGCTTTGTCGTCCGAGACGGACCAACAATTTCATCTTAAGAAAACAGGCGCCACGTCGCGCTTAAAAAATCATAAAACGCATAACTTCTCACGATAGCATTATCTAAGATCAGACTCGCGACAATGGTTGCCCTGCACGCAAAACTAGTTGTGCACGGTAACCATCTGTTTACCTAGCCATATTTTCCGTGAGAATAACAGAATTCGTCATCCGTCTGGAGCAATCTTGGCTCTTTAAAGAAAAACGTAAATCACTTTTCTTCTCGAAACTCCTCTAACGATGTACTTTAGATTAACAACGATAGGACTATAAAAATCTCGCGTGACATTGCAACTAACTTTTGCATCCTAGACAAAGAGCACCTTTTTTATAAATAGAGATCCCGCGGAACCGCAGAGTGTCAGTACAAAACTCGAAACCACCCGATTCACGTTAATAAAATTCGCGATCTAAACTATTGCCGAGTGCGGAAATCTCATCAGAACGCAATAATCACGCCACTTCGCGGTTTCATACGAGTGTGAAATTGTGGACAAATCATCACCGGAATCATCAGCCATACGCCACTGCGACTGCCCTTCTGACGCTCTTCGCGGACAACCTCGGTCACATACCAATCGAAAGCTACCCGAGATCTCCTGGACAGTCAGCTAACCAGTAAGTCGCCATTCTTTCCGATTCATCCCTTCGTCTCCCAGCATGAAAACACATTTATATACTTATGCGCGTTCCGACGAAACATACACATATTTTATTTTAACCCTTCGGATCGTAATGCGTCCTAGTACATCCATTAAAAAACGGGAACGAACTCCTTACGTCCAGAGGAGTAGCCGAAACCGTTCCCGTGGCCATCCCACAACTGACCGACGATCAATTTTACGAGGTCTCCTACTCACCAATATTAGAACAGACACAACTCTTAGACCTCACCTCTCCTCCTGTCATCGATCCTGCTATCCGGGAAATCCTAAATTATTCCCCTCCTCCTCTCGAGGAACGATTCCCTCCCCCTCCTCCTCTCGAGGAACGATTCCCTCCCCCTCCTCCTCTCGAGAGACGATTCCGTCTCCCTCCTTTTCTCGAAAAAGGATTTCCTCTCCCTCCTTTCTTGGATCAGTTCCCAACTCCTCCTTCTCAATCGAATCCCGAGCCGATTGATTGGGATCGGCTATTTAGACTATATTCGTCCCCCTCCACTGAAGAATAATCACAGTTTATATCCCAGAAAATCTCACCCCTTACACCATCCTTTACAAGCACACCCCAATGTGCTTCTGCACCACTTTCCTCGCCTCCATATATCCCATAACCCTTTCTTCTTTTCCCACACACACACACACACACACACACACACACACACACACACAGCGCGCGCGCGCACACACACCACCATACGTATTGAAATATGTATATGCAATTTTTTATTCTTATGTAAAAAAAAGGGGTTTATTACGTATAAAAATTTTTAATATTCTTTTTATTATTAATAAATGTAAATTAATATATTTCCTAGCTGACATTTATTGAAATCATCTCTCGCATTCACTTCCTTTTAAACACCTGAGATCGCACGAGGTCCAGTCCAGATCGAAAGAATTAAGTTCCTACCCAAAAAGTAGGACCGATATTCGCACTGTCCCTCGGAACAGGTGTCATAGCATCCCTTCGGGACGTTGATCCATATTCCGGGACCGAAAAGGTGTGTGCAATTTACAGGTATTCGCCTCTGTACATATGAGATTGAGTATAGCCGTCCTTCCATACCCTTTCCATTCTCCCTCACTGTCTTCACCGAATTCTTAAGGGTTTAGACGTAACAGACCAAATGAATTTTTGGAGACTCGTCCGGGATTCAAGTGCGATCTTAAGAGACGGGAATGAATACGAGAAATTCTGGCAATAAATCCAAAGTAGAAAGCTTTTATAAAACTGCTATAGAAAATTTGAATAAGTCAAAGTCGAGTACACAAAACACATTACACACCTCCCCTCAAATCCTCCGAATTTGAATCTGAAGCGGCAGGTTTCTCTTTGAATGAATCATAGATCTCAGATAATTCTAAAACTCTTGTGTTTGACGATTCCGCCGACTCAAAGGACATTATCATTCAACCCGCGCGTGAATTCAGTGGTATCATGTCTGAAAGTAAACGTAGAACAATTGTAACTATCAAGGGAACCTGACGAAACCATGACGCATCAAAATTTATTTGCTACCTTAAAATACACTATCGAAGCCATACCCTTTTTCAACGGCAAAAACATCCCTTTAAACTATTTTATCGAAGGATACGAGGAAGCAAAATGTTACCGGATGAAGCTGAATCGCAATTTACAAAAATCATAAAGACAAGAATGTGGGTGAAGCGCGCCGCACTATACAAGATCAGGACTTTAACAGTGTGACACAATTAACCAAATATTTAAAACAAGTTTATGGCGCTTCAAAAAATATATATCAACTGCAAGATGAGTTAGGCCGTATTTATCAACAGAATGAGGAAGACGTAATCACATACGCGAATCGGATAAAGATTTTAGGAAAACAAATAATGGAAGCTCATAAAATTGCGAGAAATGCCCTTTCCAATCAAAATATTAAAACATCTTTAGAAAAAGACATATGTAAGACATATGTTTTATTAGAAGATTGAAACCAGAAATTGAGCAAAGAATAACAAGGAATTTAAGCGTTCAAGAAACGGTAACCGACGCGTTACGAATAGAAAGAGAACTTCATTCGATGACAGATTTGCGACAGAATCAAGAAGGTACATCGAGTAAAGCGCTGAATACGAATAAATTACGAGAAACCTGTCAGATTTGTTATAAAGAAGAACATTTATAGTTTCAAAACTGTAGAAAATTAACCAATTTTGGAACAGAGATTTTAATATGTCAAATGCAAGAAACGCGAACACAGCGCTAACAAATGTCGACTTCGCGATCCTCAAGCACGACAATCCGTTAACATTTTACAGGGAAATAATATTATTTATCAAATATATTTGTTAGCGCGTTGACTATCTATGTTATCAATTCATCGATCTAAGCGCTCCATGCCCGCGCGTGTTAGTTGATAAGTCCCATCATGATAAGGCCCGTTACCGAGAGAAGGAGTTGCCTCGTGTACACGGGCATTGGCGCGACGGTAGCGAGTGTGGTGACGCTGGGTCACTTCCATGCGAGACAACAATCCGTGCAGAAGTCCGCGATTGCCATTAAATATAAAGCCAGAAAAGTGCATTGTGCAAAAGTATCGAGTCAATTATCCATACCACATACATAACATTTTTGGTCCTTCGAGCCGGATTCTAAAGCAACGTCAGAACGTCAACATTCGAAAGGCATCATGCACCGTAATTCCGACCAAATTATCGAGTCACTAAGGAGACGATTTCAAAAATGGCGGATCTTCATCGAGTACTTCACCGAGGCTACATCAAGGCGAGAATAACGAGACTGCGAACGCGAGTGACGCAAGCCAACGGCATTGGCGGGGAACAAGCGGAAGCAAGGCTGGAGAAACTGGAAGACACATACAATGATTTTGAGTCCATACAACAGCAATTACTAGAAAAAGAGGACGAATTCAACGACGCACTAGAACAAGAATGTTTCGAAGAAAGGTATTTTGAGGTAAAATTTTTGTTAAAACGATGCATGAAGCTATCGTCGGCGTCGGACGCTATACCGCGAGAAACAGACGCGGTCATTCGGTTGTTGCAACAGCAAACCGAGCTCATGGAACAAATACATCGCGATGCTCAGCACGAAGGCGCGGATGCCATGACATCGCGTAATAACAAGACGTTGTCGGCCATTATTGCGCGACAAACCGACATACTTGACCGCGTGGCAAACAATGCAGGCACGATTAACGCAGATACTAGAGTAAAGTTGCCTACCATCAAACTATCGAGGTTTGAAAATCGAGGATTGGAAAGCTTTTTGTGACAGCTTTCGATCAATCATACATGTCAGACCGCAACTGTCTGATATCGAAAAGTTTCAATATTTAGTTTCGCCAATCTCAGGGGACGCCGCTAAAATTATTGAGTCAATTGAGCTAATGGGTCAAAATTATTCGACGGCTTGGGAATTACTGCTAAGTAGATATGATAATCCTAGGTCGCTCAAGAAAAAACATATTAAATGTTTGTTCACAATGTCCGTAGCAAAAGAGTCAGCGAAGGCTCTTCGCGAGTTAATCGATTATACTTCCACGCACGTTAAAGATTTTAGGATTACCTACCGAGTCTTGGGATGATCTGATCATGCACATGATGGAAGACAAATTCGATGTGAAAACTCTTCGAGCATGGGAAGAGGAAACAAAATCTAGCGAAACAGTGACGTTAAACGACATACTGGAATTTTTAAAAAATAGAAGCCTCATTTTAGAGCGTATCGAGTCACGATCGAATGACACAACAATGTTTTAGATCAGGGCGCCAAAAATTGTCGAATAATAACAATAGTCAGAACAAATCTTCTATAATCTCAGTCAGTGATAAGCCAGGTCATTCGGCTAATAATTGCTGGAAAAAACAGAATGAGCAATATAACGCAGTTAATAAAATAAAACTTGTCTGTCAAATCTGTAACAATTTTGGGCATAATGCTAAAAATTATCGATAAGATAGGACAAAACGCCGCATCTTCAGACTCATTATTCTGCTTATAAAGGGCAAGGGCATCTCCTCGAAATTTGTGAATTACGAATTGCAAGCAATAACCGAAAAAAGATAAACGAACAGGAAAACTCCGACGACTCCTCGAAAACGAGTGTGACAGGAGTTCGAACGAGTCTCACACCCGTCGACATCGAAAAAGGGCCATTAGGCAAAACGCGTTAGAAATACGTCCCGTAACTGTGAACCTCGACAAGCATAGTCGCATGCCTACCATTCAGGTAAACTTTCGCGAGTCAACACCACCCATAGCTTTTATGTTAGATACCGATTCCGGGCCAAACATAATCAAGGAAAATTTTGTACCTAAGGACAGTATTGTTAATTATACAATATATTCTAAAATTAAATGGATATATTCGCATAAACGAATATCCCGTTTATACGCTGGAAGAAATAAATTTATCCCTCTTTGGAGAAAAGATTACATTTCATATTGTATCAGGTATTTTTTCAATCTTACAATCCGGAATATTAGGAAACGATTTCTTCAAACAGATTTCCTCGAAAATTGACTACGCGAAGGAATATTTAGATGTATCAGGAATTAATATACCTTTCTTTTCACCAAAAACCATCATCGCACCACCACGATCAGAATTTTTATTTTATGTGAGAATAGGAAATCTGAAGATAAAAATAGGATATGTACCGAAATTAAAAATAGTACATGAAATTTATCTAAGAGATACAATAGTAGAAAACGTTTCTGGAAAAGCATATTTAAACGTCATAAGCACTTTAGACGAAAAAGTTGAGGTACAAGTACCAATCTTGTGCCTCAAACCCCTGACTGAATTATTCGACAACGATAGTTCAAGCATTGAAATGTGTGGTAATCAAAACGAAATTGCAAATGCACAAAATTGTCTAACCCATCCAAGGGATATCTAAATCCATTTCGAAGACTTTAATAACGATGCCAGTTCAAATAATGACGGAATTACGAACGGAGACGTAGTCGATCGACAAGAGTAACAGAAAAACAAATGAAAGTTTTGAGGTATTTGATGAGAATAAATTAATGAGAGGAATTGAAAAATCAAGAAAAAATTCTATTTCAAATATTCATCGAGAGGGAAATATTTCTACATCTCCTCTGAACCCGAAATCCTTGGAGAGGGAAGTTATCAAACCTCTCCTGAAAATTTAAATAATTCAAAAAATCTTGGAGAGGGAAGTTACCAAACCTCTTCTAAAAATTTAAATGGTTCAAAAAATTTTGGAGAGGGAAGTTACCAAATCTCTCCTGAAAATTTAAATAATTCAGAAAATTTTGGAAAGGGAAGTTACCAAACCTCTTCTGAAGAATTAAATAATTCTGGAATTGCAGAGGAAAGTTTCCATACTTCCCTGTTAAATTCTATTCTTGTCGATTGCAAGGAAGTAAATAACCAAATCTCGCTATGCAATGCGACTCAATTCTGTCAAAGAGAACCAAAGGAAAAGACTCCACTCTAGAAAAAATTAAATTACCAAGGATTGGAACTCCCGCAAAAAATGATAATCAAAATGATTCCTCTCATATTACTATCGATGAACTTCTAGAAAGAATGCAATCATGTAATCCTTATATAAATGTTCGTAATTCGAAGGGAAATATACCATCTTCAAAAATTCTGGCATCTACACAAAATTAATCTCAAGAAATGATAGACAAATTCATGCGCAAACGTAAGTCAAAACACAAGGAACTGAACAGGAACGTCGAAACGAACCTATGAAAAATATTCCACGCGAATGCTTAGTTGTATAGGAAAAGATCAGAAAGGATAGACTCACAGAAATTATAGAACTATTACGTTTGGAGTATTTAAGTTTCCAGGAAAAAACAAGTGTAATGAAACTTATAACTGACAGCCAGGACAGATTTCACATCCCTAGAGAGAAGTTGTCAGTAACGAATATATTACAATACCAAATATCTACAACGGATGATCGACCTATAAATACGCGACAATACAGATTCCCGCAAATTCATAAAGAAGAAATAAATAAACAGGTAGAAGAACTGTTAGAAAGAGGCATCGTAAAACCTTCTCAGTCACCGTATAGTACGCCTATAATTCTCAAAAAAGAAGACACAAAAGGAAATAAACGATGGAGAATGGTATTAGATTTCCGAGCTTTAAACGAAAAAACTGTCGGGGACACATATCCGTTACCTAACATTATCGACATTTTGAATCAATTAGGCGGAGTGCAATATTTCTCGGTATGCGACTTAGAATCTGGATTTCATCAAATAAAGATGGATCCTGCTGACAGTCATAAAACTGCGTTTACAACTCCTTTCGGTCATTATGAATTTAACCGAATGCCTTTCGGATTAAAGAATGCACCTGTTACCTTTCAATGATTAATGTTTAGCCATAGCTTGCGGCTCTGCTGACTCTTCTGTCTCCTTTCGTGTAAGAGATGTTGAATTCGTACCCTCTTCAGGTGGATAATCGTCTAGTAATAAGTCTTCAAATGGTTCGTCATCAGTCAAATATAATTTAAAATCCTCGTCCTCTTCATCCTCTGATTCCTCTAGCATTTTAGAAATCGTTTCTGCATCTTTTGGATCATTAAGGTTCAAAGGCTTGTGGTGATTAATTATATTGCAGTTCGCTTCTTCAAGGTCTATCGGATTTCCGTGATAATGCATCGGCATTTACGTTAATTTTATCGACTTTATATACCACATCGTAATCGTATTCAAAATCAAGAAAAAGAAGAATTTGAAGAAGGATATAAAGAAAGACATAAAATTCAGAAATTAAAAAGAAAAACAGGGCCTATTATTGTTAATGATCAAATAATCAAAAACAATATTCTCGATTTTCGCGAGCTATTATTTTTGCGAAAGAATAACGTTGTATATTTTGTCGATACCAATGGGAGACCGTTGGACTCAGGTTCATAAAAAAAACTATTTGAAAGAAATAAGATCCCTCGCTTAGGAGATCTCGCTCTAGGTATAATAAAGCCAAAGTCATAAAATACAAAAAACACTACCATTTAGCCTTGCCTATCAGCGAAGGGCAATGCGAGGGATCGACGATGACCCTCACCCAGATTTCTGTCGTAATAAAAGATTTACGGTTTGTCACTGAAAAATTAAAATTAAAGACTGTTAGCATTGCTAAAACCGATTATTATATATAAGTTAACAACATGCCATGGGACAATATCAAAACATTGCAATTAGTTTTTGTAGATTTAACAATCAAATTAATTATATGCAATAGTTAAATACCCGCCTAAAGATCTTCGATCTACGATAATCGGAGAAATGCATTGTTTACCTACGGGAGGACACCGAGGTGTCACAAAGACAACAGAATAAAACATAAATACCATTGGGAAAATCTAAAGTCAATGTTCAATGTTCGATGATACATACAACAATGTTTACAATATCAGTTAAAAAAAAACTAGTTCGAGTAAAAACCAAACAACCTATGATAATCACCGATACACCAGGATCGTCTTTTGACAAAGTAGCCATGGACATCATAGGCTCTTTACCTAAAAAATAATATGTCTTAACTTTGCAAGACCAATTAACTAAATTTTGCATGGGAATACCCTTATCGGATCAGAGACAATAGCAGAAGCCTTTATCGACAGATTTATTTGCGTATTAGGAACGTCTAAAGCTATATTAACCGATCAAGGGAGAAATTTTATCAGTGAATTAATGAAAAAAATAGCAAAAATATTCAGAATATGTAAATTCTGTACAACTGCATTTCACTCTCAGTCAAATGGATCCCTAGAACGATCACACCACGCATTAGCAGAATACTTGAAACAATACGCAAACGAGCAGAAATAATGGGACAGATGGATCGACTTAGCCATGTTTAATTACAACACTAGCGTCCATGAGGCTACGAAACATACTCTATACAAATTAGTGTTCAGTAAAATAGCAAGAATATCGTCAAATAAATTCTTAAACCCTAAAGACAAATTAGCTAATTACAATAATTACCTAATAAATTTAGTTACACAACTCCATGCAATCCAAACAAATGCTTGTGAAAACGTCATAGAAGCTAAAGTTAAAT
The DNA here is from genome assembly GCF_024713525.1 of Acromyrmex echinatior. Classification (NCBI taxonomy): domain Eukaryota; kingdom Metazoa; phylum Arthropoda; class Insecta; order Hymenoptera; family Formicidae; genus Acromyrmex; species Acromyrmex echinatior. Next base: position 1,594,369 of record NC_141858.1, on the reverse strand, counting down.
CAAAAAAACATTACGACAAGAAAATTAATCCACAGAAATTCAAGCCTGGAGATCATGTATTTTTATTAAAGAGATCAAAACCTGGAAAATTTAAAGTATACAGGACATCATGAAGTCTTGGAAATTTTAAACAAAAATAATATTAAAATTAAGATAAAGAAAAATAGTCACATTGTTCATCCTAACCGCTTGCGAATTTCTCACATTAAATCAGTTCATAATAATTAAACAAATCAAATCAACATTTCAGATGATGGATTGTTGCATCAAAGGAGAAACCGTCATAATTATATTAATAATGTGGACTCAAAGAACTTACGAAATAATAGGATACGACTGTGGCTCCGCAGCAGCGAATTTAACTACATTATCATTATTAAACGTTGAAGAATGTGATATTCCCCCACAGAATGTAAACTCTAGCAAAATCTATATACAAGTATTCAACTCAACGACTTTAAATCTGTGAAAGTAATACAATGTAAAATCGAAATAGATCGTACAGTAAAAAGATGCGGAATGTTTTCTCATACGATGAATGTATATAACGTAAATACATAGCCAATGTATCTCGAGATGTATGTCGATGCATGCATACCTACGGAAGCTTCGAAATAGCCGGAACTCACATAATAGGTCTGCTATCTAATCAGACTGCATTACGTCCAATAATTTTGGCCGGGCATGTTGACAATAATGGCGCATGTACCGGCAGTGCTTATTCTGAGCCTTATGAAAATTGAGGAAATGTCATTGTATTAGGCAGCCTCAAAATTACTTTACAAGATTACATCGCTGACATTCGGATAAACACAAACCGTGTACACTTCAGGTCAGGAGTAACCTATGAACTGAGTTCCACTCATTGCACTGACATAGAGGGAGGGGATACCTTTGAGATCTCGTACCTGTCAATCATTGCAGAGGTTCCGATCATGGCGTACTATACAATGGATACGCTAATTAAATACTTGATGAGCGATCTCAAACGGTCTACTCAATAACCACGACCAATATGATTCTCTCTTTAACTAGCACTGGAACATATACCTCTGGACATACACTTACCAGAACCGAACAACCGAAATTAATAATTTTCGAAACGATGTTTGGTGCTGAAGTTTTTAAAAGTTCTGGCTTTATAGCAGTAAACATCGATATCTTCACATACGTAAATTCAAAATTCGTATACGTAGAAAGACACGTTCGCACTCAAATTAATCAATTATACAGAAATATATCTTGAAAATTAACGTGGTTCTAATATTAAAACATATAAAAAATAAGAGCATAAAAAACCACAGCACAAGTTCTAGTTTGTGATATTTAATTGTTATTACATTAATTAAAACATTAAACGTTTCGGCCACAATCTGGCCATCTTCAGTAATTCAATAATATTTTTAAAACGCAGAGTTACATCTAGTTGACATTAAATTCAACAGTCGAGAGTTGTAATTAAATAAACATGTTCTTTTATATGTGAAGATGCTTCATACAGTAATGTTACAACGCCAGTTGTCATATCAAGAAAAGTGTAGAACAAGAATTTCCAGATTCTGTTTTACAGCAAAAAACTAAACGATGAATCTCAAGTAATTCTTTTATTTTAATAAAATAACAACACATAATGTCACGAAAAAATTCTAATTGTGTAAAAGAATTACTAGCCGCTAGATTGCCTGACGTTTTCACGTATCATTTTATGAAGGAACCTGGATATGTGACACTTTTGGCTGAAGAAGTAATAAAATGAAACATATTTTCTGACTCCGCAAACGCATGTATTAACACGTCACGGAACTCAGATTACTGTAATTCTTTTGCATCTGTTTTTTGGGAAACTCATGATATAAAATTATGCTTAAATCGGTGGAGACATTACCACCTACCATTATGAAGCCTTCAACTAAACCGTCATGGAAATACATCAGTCCAGGAGCACTAACGACCAGTGGAATATATTCACAAAACGATCTAGAAGAACTCAAGGATCACATAATGTTCCCCGCGGAGCGACCTGCAATCCCATGGCAAGAGGTATATTAGGGCGCTTAACCTTAATACTAAAAATATATTTTTTTTAAAATTCTATCACGGAAAGAATTGATCGTAAAATCTTAACAAAAAAAAACAAAATTATTCGTAATTTTATCAACTTTCTTTTTGATAATAACCTTTATTTTGATAAAATGAATACTTTCTGAGATATTTTTAAAAAACTGCACTTTTGAAGCTGAAAAATTTTCCAAGTCCGCTAGCGGTCAGGACTTTTAATATGTTATATATGTCATTTTGAATAATTTCTTTCAAACAAATCTTTTATAGTAATTTTGCCTCCACAACGCAAGAAAGAATTTAATTTTCCTGGACTAATATAACATATACATAAATATACATATATACATATATACATATATACATATATATATATATATATATATATATATATATATATATATATATATAATATATATATATATAAGGTAGGATTGAGTATTATGAGCACTGTAGGTAACATGAGCATCCTTTATATTTCTGTAATGATTGGTACTAGTAGTGCCAACTATTGTAAAAAGATGCATCTGTCTTTGCAACACTCCAATATGCTGCAAAGTTTGATCTAAATTTATATACTTCGAAAATTTATCGTATTAAATAAATAGATACGTAATTTTTTTATTTCTTACGTTTTTTCCTCTAACTTCTATAGATCTCCAATCTACATTGAGATAAAATATTTTATTCTGCATGTTAATATTTATAAAATAAACAATATTGAGCCATTCTAACTTCATAAAGTCTCGAGATCATTATTGATTTATTAGACACGGGAGTTTTTCGGATAGGTGGTCGTATATTATGAGCATCTCCATTATTTCTTATCATACATTGAAAAAAGAGTTTGGCGAGAGATCAATCGCTATGGCAATCAGTGAACATTTCTTTAGAAATATATATATTGCAACAGTACAGTAATAAAATAGATAAGCAGTAAGTAGCAATGGTAGCAATACATAGTAGTACATAGCAATACATTAACAACACTTAGCAATATTGTGGTATTACATAGGATAACAATATTAATAATAGCAATAAAATATATTGTATTGCCATAATTAGCAATCTCTGCAATGTACATTAGTAAGAGGGCAAGTCAATAAGTTTTTAGAAAAACATAGTAAATACATTTTTTTGATCGATTTATTTTTATTTCTCAACATAATCTCCTTTCAGCTCGATACAACGATTCTTCAACTTATTCATCCAAATAATATGATTTGTCTAACCCTTCAAAATAAGTCTCTGTTTCGGCGATGAGCTGCTCTCTGATGGTGAATCTCTTTCCTCCGAACCATTTCTTCAGGTTTGAAAACAGGAAATAGTCGCAGGAGGCTAAATCTGGCGAATATGCTGGATGGGAAAGCAATTTGTTGAATTTAGTCATCGGTGCCGGACACGTGTGAACCCATACATTGTCTTGATGGAAGAGCACTTTTTTCTTCGCCAAATAGAGACATTTTTTCTTTAAAATATTGTTGAAACGGTCCAATAAGGCTGCGTAGTAATCGCCATTGATCGTTTACTTCGACGGAAGATAATCGATATGAATTATACCGCATCCCAAAAAACTGTGGTCATCATCTTTCCGGCTGACTTCACAGTCTTCGCCTTCTTCGGAGCTGGTTCACTCAGTGAAGTCCATTGTTTTGACTGTTCCTTCATCTCGGGTGTGAAGTAATGGATCCATGTTTCATCCACAGTAATGAATCGACGCAGAAATTCATCTGGATTACATTGAAACATCTCCAAATATTGTTTTGAAATCGTCACACGGTCGCGCTTATGGATCACAGTGAGTAAACGCGGCATCCATCCTGCCGATAGCTTTTTCATATCCAATTGTTCGTACAAAATTGAAATCATTGTGCCATGTGATATGCCTGTAGCCTCAACAAGCTCGCGCACTTTCACTCGTCGATCATTCAAAACAATATCGTGAACTTTATCGATGATTTCTGGCGTAGCAGCATCAATTGGACGTCCCGAACGAGGTGCATCACATGTGTGGATGTACGACCACGTTTAAATTCATTCACCCAATTGTATGCAGTCACAAACGCTAGTGCAGATGTGCTATGAACATTATCCAACTGAGCTTTGATTTCTTTCGGAGTTAAACCTTTCATATGTAAATGTTTGATCACTGCACAAAACTCGTTTTTTTCCATTTTGCAAAAAATACAAAGGTTGTTCGCTTTAATCATCTACAGAAATGAAACCGATGAATTCCGCTCAAAATTTGACAGTAATCAGCTGAAAGATGCTACTTGTCAAAAAGTAATGTGACATGACACTGCGAGTGCCCTCTGACAGATTTTCTAAGAATTTATTGACTTACCCTTGTATCATTAGTGTATATTTTTTTAGTAGTGATTGACTCCCTTAGAGTTTGGTAATAGCTATTAAATATATGGTAAAATAATGCCAATCAAATGTGTTAATATAACCAAAAATAATGTTACTTTTACAAATATTTAATAAACATTACCAAACTGTTACTATTTGGTAATACTTACTAAATATTTGTAAATGTAACATTATTTTTTGATTATATTGAACACACATTTGATTGGCATTTGTTCTAATAAAATTTTTCATATATGTATATATTTCAATGTTTCATTTCTGCATATTTTGTTACAAAAATTTCCTGTGCTCATATTACTCCTAAGGATGCTAATATTACCCAGAGGGTATATGACCACTGGAAGGGTAATAAGAAAATAAGCACCATTTCAATGTTTATCTTAAAATAATCAATTACAATACTAAGATACATAAAACCTCAACAAATCTATCAAATAGTATATGCATAAGATCTTTTATTCTTCAATGTACTAGATATATCAAAATGTTTCCAAGGTGCTCATAATATCCGATCCTATCCTATGTACGTACAGAGTAAATCAGAGTTGTCGAACTTTTTACCCTTTAAGAAAATAATTCACTGCACATATTATAATTCAATGAGGTATGAAGTCGATAATTTTCTCATAAAAAGTTAGTTCAACAACTTTTTATGAGAAAATTATCGACTTCATACCTCATTGAATTATGTTTGTGTGTGTGTGTGTGTGTGTGTGTGTGTGTGTGTGTGTGTGTGTGTGTGTGTGTGTGCGCGTGTACATGTACTATTAATTATGCGCTGTAATTTTATTTTGTCAAACCGAACTAATAGCCAAGATGTCCCATTTTAATATTGACACTGAAATATTTCGAAAATTATAAAAGATACAAAAAAATTTTTCCGACAAAAGTTATAAAATTTAAAAAGATATGTTTACTGATAATATCTTTGACATTGAATGGCGTTGCTAAGGTCAGGACGAGATAAGGTCAAGACGAACATATCTCTTAACATATCTCATAAATCTCGATAACTTCAAAACAGCTGATCCAAAGTGACTTAAAGTATAATGTTTTGGGAAAGTCTCAGGAAGGACTATAATAATAAAACTAAAATAAGAAGTTCCATTTAAAAAATTCAAAGTCACCTCGTCCTAACTTTGGCAACGCCACCCAATGTCAAATGAATATGTCATCAGTAACTAGATCAGTAAACAAATCTTTTTAAAATCTTACAATCTTTGTCTGAAATATTTTTCCATATTTTTTATAAATTTCGAGATATTTCGGTGTCAAAGTTAAAATGGGAACCACTTGTATAATCTTGCAGTATCTATAAATGGTTTGATTATTAAAACAATTTTTTGCAGGATTTTGTGTATTGAAATATAAAAAAAGTACAATAATATGTGCACATAACGTGTCATACTGCTTTAATATTTAGTTCTAAGAGCAAAAGAAGTATTATTTTTTTAATACTCCACGATTTGGGAAAAGAACTTATCAATTCATATCAAATAATAAAGCTAAATAAAAAGCTTGTATAAGACTTTCTAAATGATTTAGAAATTTCTTCCTTTTCTAATTACTTTTGTTGTAAAATTTTCGTTTCTTAGCTTTTTGTTTAATATTTTAAAATTACCAAATAATTTTGCAAAATTTGCAATAATAATAAAAAATTATAATAAATATATACAAGTATTTTGACATCGCTAGTATGAAATAAATGAGAATATGTAATGAAAATATCTTTTTAATGTTTGTGCTTTCTTTTCTTGCAAGTATGTATGAATTTAATGTGCTGTGATTAAATAAAAATTGTTTTATGTACCTGTATATCAGGTATACTGGCAGCTTCTTCGGAAAAGTGTCGTCTGTCCGGCTTAGGGCTGTGTTGATGTGGCAACTTAAAAGAGAATTTCCTACGTCTTGAAGGACTGGCAGGAGTACGAGGAGACTCCGGAGGATGTTCAAGATCTGTCATGGAACGTGCTGTCAATTCTTGTGCCATAGCAATAGCTGAGTAGAGAGTTTTCTGATCGGCAGCTGAGATAGGCTTCACCTAGACAAGACAAACATTTACCATCTTCGTAAATTAACATTTCAATGTGATTATTCAGTCTTTTATTACATTTTCTTACAAATATTAACTATATAACACAAGTTTATTATATTGTTATGCCCATGGCGACACCCGTGATGTGTCGTGATATGAAGATCGCGTCGAGCAGCAACAAAGACAAGAGAAATTCGCGGCATCACTGCGACAGCGTGGAGATCACGCAGCAACAACGGAGACAGGAGGAATTTGTGACAACATTACGGCGGCGAGACGCAGAGGTTCAGCTGCGGGAGAAATTGCGTGAGATCTCTATGACTCAAACGCAGCTAAGTCTCTCCAATAACATTATGAAATAACTTGTATTCACCTGTAACGAAAATGCTTTTGCCGCAAGTGTTGCCGATCGTGCTGCTTCTGCCGCGAGTGCTACAAATCGTGATTGATTCGATCGTGTTTAATTGTATCGAATGTATCGATTCCCCCGTGAGTGTTGCCAAAATGCTGCGTTTCGAATCTGTCGCGAGAACGTCAAATTATTAACGTTTTATTAATTCTGCTACAAGTATGGCCAATATATTCGATTTAATCTCACTAAATTCGGTCGGGAATGCCGCTAATCTTTTTACGAGTATAAAATTAAAATACCGGATACATTTGACGGGAGCACACCTTTGCGGGAATTCTTTGCACAATTTGACTTAATTGCTTATGCGTTGGGAAGGAAGAATAAAAACTGCTGTTTTGGTATCATGTCTAAGAGAAAAAGCGCGCGTAATACTGAAAAGCATACAGAATCTAGAGAATTTGGATTTCGCGGAATTGAAAATTAAAATTATGTTTTGGAGAAGCTCAATCGCTACAAAATTATTTCAATTTGCGAACAGAAAACAAAAATTCGGAGAAAATGTAGCTTCTTCAGCTCGGATATTAAAAGGCTGACATAATCAAGCATCGCAACGCCAAGTGCATAAAAATATATTATAAAACGGGTCGCTTGATGGATCATTTGACCGCTTGATGTGTGAATGTCATTATATGTTCGTACTATTGCCAAATTCGTGACGCTACTACTAGATTTATTTGGAGTTTTGACATCAATGAACTTTAGATTAAAATTACTCAGAAACTAAAATCGCAATCAAAAATCTAAAAATATTATTATTATATAATGTCACCGATATCTTTCAATTGCAATCATTCCGAATAAAATTGGTGCAACCAATATCGAAATCTAGAGATAGTGTCCTGAAAAGGAATCATTTCAACTTTTCAAATTTTTTCAGTCGTACGTATGACACATACATACAGGGTTGGCCATATTCGACGGAAAGATGTTTTTTTTTTCAATCATGGGAAACGTCGTTACTCGATCTAACATCTCTGTCAAAAGTTACAGTGTTGCCCAGATCTTTCCGTCGAATATGGCCAACCCTGTATAAAGCGTTTTATCTATTAAGCTGCTGTTCACAATGCCTTCATACAATTTTAATTTTAATACAAAGTTAAAATAAAATCAGCAATGAAAGTGAACCTTAATGTGCATACGAGTATAAATGTACATGAAACACATAAACAGGGAGAGGGCGAGAGAGAGCGAGAGGGGGGGGAAAGTGAGAAAGAGAGAAGGAGGAAGAAAAGCATTTATTATCTCTCTGAGACAAGTCCCCTCAAGCGCTAAGATCAATACAAAATAGAATCAATTGAGTATACATCAAAAAACATCTCAATATTAAAAAAACAATATAAATAAAATTAATAAGTAAAACTATATAAGTAAAATATGATACAAGCATATTCTATAAAAATAAGAGTTTGCGTGAGTGAAAAGCACACATGCAAAAAAACTGAGATATCTAATTGACATTCATAATATTAAAATACAGATAAACATATAGAAAGATGAAATATCTTAAGGAATACGCATTTTTATCAAAAACCAAGCACTTATAAGCAAATATTATTATGACTTAGTGAGCAGATGCGCACAGAATTTCTGCCTAAAAATATAAATCGAGCGTATATCTTATGGGAGATTATTCCACCAATTAGCTGCAGTAGAATAAAAAAACTTTTTATAAAATTCTGTACGACACTGCGGCAGTATCAGCAAATTACCAGGCAATCTGATTTGTCTGCACGATACCTCGGTACAGAACACGAAATTGGAGAGGAATGACCGAGGCCGCTCAATCTTAAGAATATTGAACAACAGATAAAATACTGCCTTCTAGCGTTAATCTGCAACCAGCGTGCACGCATAAGGTGTGGTCATCCCACTTCATCCTATAGACGAACTTAAGGCATGCATTTGATCCTTCTCAGCTTGATATCCTGTTCCAAAGTCATATCTGTGAAGGTAGCGCAACAATAGTCTAAGTGTGAGGGGATCAGAACGACAACAAGCCTCATTCTGAAAGACTCCGGCAATAAGTGTCTACATATCTTTAGTTTAAGTTGGTATAGCACCACTCTTATTTTCTTCGTCACGCTATTGGCCTGTTTGTCCCACGACAGGTTGCTGAATATCAATCCCAAGATATTTAATCTCCATCACGAATCGAGCAAGGATCTCCGCAAACATAATTCCCGGCATCAAAATTAATAAAGTTGATGTAAGTACCAACAATGATAGTGCATTTTAGCCTCGTTTAATAAAAGTTGATTGGCCAGTCAACTATGGAATCTATGTCTATTAATCTTCATTGGACATTAGTCTGGACAATTCGCAGTCCAAATAAATATAATAATTAAATCGTCGGCATAAAAATTATATCTGCAATAACTGGGGATGCTCGCAAAAGCAAACAGATATAAACTGAAGAGCACAGGCCCAAGAACCTGAACTCCGACAGCAGGAATGGACTAGAATCATTCCACCAGTCCCTGACCATCTGTGTCCTGCCCGTGAGATACAATACAACCCATGATAACACCGAGTGAGAGAAGTGCATACCTTTGAGTTTTTTTATTAAAATATCATGATTCACTCTGTTAAAGGCCTTCGAAAAGTCAAACAAAATACAGACAGTGACTCTCCTCTGGTCTGCGGATCAGATCTGATATCATCAGTGTACTGATAAGACATGTTTGTCCAGTATACAGAACAGATTTGTCCGCATACAATTCTTTCCAGTATCTTCGACAGTGCAGGGAGAATTGAAATGGATCGATAATCATTAACTATTGTAGGATTTCTAATCTTCAGGATAGGACACACATAGACTTTCACTGAGCAAGAAAGACCCCATGCATTATTGAGTAGTTAAAATTGAGTATGTTCAATAGACAACGTAAGGCGCAACAAGTTTCAGCAGTTTAGGAGAAATATCAACCGCACAAGATCTCATCAAACCAAATGCTTTATTGATGTCCATCGGAGTAACATAATTCCAGTAAAATTTGTTATCGTCAAATTTGTCATCTCATACGAAGTCAATAGTACTTCGTCCGTCGGTCTGAGCAAAATGAGCATTTAGTTCATCCACTGAATGTTGAAACTGTGAACCATTACTTTTGGTCTTGACGAGACAAAGATACCTTAACCTGCTCCAGACTTTCCCAGTGAATTGAGAGATCTGAATTCCTGATTGCTTATGTGAGGTTCGAATCTGCGTCTAGTCTTCTGCTTGAGATGGTATACAGACCTCTTAACATTGGGTACCTGCATGAATTTCTAAATCTTTAAATCTTTTAAAAATTAATTATGGGCACTCAATAATATTTTTGGCGACTTCAATAGTGACATGCTTATCGACATATATGATAGTATGCAGTTGAATAACTTCGTCGACTCTAATTCATATTGTATAGCGTATCAGGCTCACTCTAGAGATTCAAGTACTCTGCTTGATCTCTGTATTGTTGGTGATAATACGAAGATCATTAGTTTTGGCCAGCATGGCATGGCCACTGAAGACTGACAAATAATAGTCACTTTTGGTCTTTTTCACCGCGATTTGCACTCTATTTCTGAGCAGCTTAAAGCTCTGATAGCTATTTCTATTATCCCTGCTGCACTCCTTCTGGCAAGGTCACGCTCTCGCATAGCTATCTTAAGCTCAGGAGTGATCCATGGGGCTGGAGCACTTTTATAATAAATCCTCCGCAACGGTGTATATCAGTTATAGCAAGTATGTTTTGAATTTAAAATGTCTACCTCCCGATCAATAGACTTTTCTTTAATCAACGTTGATCAGTCAAGGCTTTGTATTCCTAAAAGAAAGACTTCTTCGTTAAAAAATTTAAAATTTCGACACATGACAAATCGATCCGAGTATCCTGATACTATACCTGATGTATATAAGGTTGTGCGCCGAAAGAAATGCCATACCATGCTGGCCAAAACTAATGATCTTCGTATTATCATCAACAATACAGAAATCAAGCAGAGTACTTAAATCTCTAGAGTGATATAAATTTTCTATTATATATTCCTCATATTCATCATTTTCATCATATAACTTAATTATCGTTTTATATTTATCATTTTCATCATATAGCTTAATTATCGTTTTTAAACAACTTCTATCTGGTCACGTTATATGAAAATTAATAGACATTAATATTAGGTGTTGGAATTAATTCGTAGCATTTTACAAGTGATGGGAAGTACTTTCATTAATGTATTTTTTAATGCTCATGTGAAATAAATAACATTCTTTCATTAAAAAACGCTACGAATTAATTCCAACACCTAATAACATCCTATCATGTTTTTTAATTGTAAATTTCAGATTACTTTTATCTAAAATATTTAATAGAGTTTCTATACTTCTGTATCATTTTCGTCAGCTCAGATATCGTTTCCAATCAATTTCTATCTGACCATGTTCTATCAAAATTAATAATATTCTTTCGTGTTTTTGCTTTATAAATTTTAGAATCTGAAATTTAATCTTAAATTTTAGAATCTGAAATTTACGATTAAAAATTTACGATTAAATTTAAAGATATGATAGAATATTCATCATAAAAACGAACGTAGTTTATAAATCAAAATGTATGAAAGGAAGAGCATAAAAAACCACCGCACAAGATATAGTTTGTAATATTTAATTATCATTAATAAAAACATTAGACGTTTCGGCCATCTTCAGTAAATTCACAATATTCTTAAAACGCAGAGTTACATATAGCTGACATTAAATTCAACCGTCGTATGATATAATTATATATAAACGTGTTTTTTCAAAAGAAAATTAAAAACTCGAATAAAAGAACATAAGGCTGACATAAGAAGATCCACCTCTGAGATGTCAATGGTTTCACGTCACCAGTTGAATGAGATGCATGAATTGGATTGAGATAACATAAGAATTTTAGACACAGAACAATCATTAATGAAAAGAAGAATTTCTGAAATGATATACATTAAAGGCCAAATAAGTGGTATCAATAAGCAAAGTGACTCTGAAGGTTTGCCTGATGTTTATCTGCCTCTTCTTAAGAAAGATCTCTCTCACACTTAATAAATAATTCTAGAACTTTTTAAACTTTTGACTTATATATATAAATAGTGGTAACATATATGATATGACAAATAATAACACACAATGTCACGACAAATTTCCATCTATGTAAAGGATGTACTTGAGATTCATTATTTTTTTGCTGTAAAACAGGTAACGATTCTATTCTCACACATTTCGATTAGAAGATATTAATGATAGGTTAATTTGTTAAATTATAATCTGGAAATTCTTGTTCTATACTTTTCGTGATATGACAATTGGCGGTATAACATTGTTGTACGAGGTACCTTCATATGATGAAAGAACATGTTTATATATAATTATATCATACGACGGTTGAATTTAATGTCAACTATATGTAACTCTGCGTTTTAAGAATATTGTGAATTTACTGAAAATGGCCAGATTGTGGCCGAAACGTCTAATGTTTTTATTAATGTAATGATAATTCAATATCACAAACTATATCTTGTGCGATGGTTTTTTATGCTCTTCTTTTCATACGTTTTGATAGAATATTATTAATTTTATTATAACAAAAACACACGAATAAAATAACTGATTAAAACCGACATTTAAGTTGTATAACAAAAACGATACAGAAATAAAGAAAATATGTCACGTACTTTAAACGAGTTATCTGAAATTCAAAAATATGATAACATATTATTAATTTTAATACAACCAGATAGAAATAGATTCAAAACGGTATCTAAGCTATATGACGAAAACGATAGACAAATATAATAAAGTTATTTAACATAGCAGGTAAGTAATCTGAAATTTATGATTAAAAATATTATTTAAGCTATATAATAAAAACGATATAATGTTTATAAGAAACTAAATAATAAATAATATAATAAACTATATCTAATCCAGAATGTTTCTATATGTTAGAATAAGATAGATTTTATAGAAAAATTATCGTATTTTCTATAGTTGGCAACATAATGTGACATTTAAGTTATTAAATAATTAATTACTCAATGACTTAAATGAATAATTAATTATATAAAAACGGTGAAATATTTTTTTATAATCTACCTATTTAAACATATAGAGACATTTTCGGATTAAATTGTATAGATTCGCATAAATCATCCTGTCACTTATTTTATATTAAATCAAAAAATGTGATAAAGGAGCTTGTGTATACAGTTACTTATTCTATCGTTTAAATAAGATAAGATATAAAACGATATATTAACTGTACAGCTTTATTATGTATGTTGAAATCTGCAAAATAATTATTCAATGATCTGAAGAATGTCATTTTATATTGCCAACGATAGGATATAATAATTTTTCTATAACATCTATCTTATTCAAACATATAGGAAAATTTTTGGATTAAATTGTATAAGTTCATATAAACATCTTTTCGTTTATTTCTTATTAAATTAGATAATGCAGAGATCTAAGTGACACATTATATTGCCAACGATTGAGTACGATAATTTTTCTGTAATATCTGTCTTATTCAAACATGTAGAAGAAGCGTTTTCAGACTGAATTATAGATTCATATAAATATTCTTTCGTTTATTTCTTATTATTTCAGACAATGCAATGACCTATGTGACACATTATATCATTAACGATTCATAATAATGTTCTTTCAAGTAAAAAACCCTTTATTCTTAATTTTAATACAAAATCCACTTTATTAACACTAAAATTCAAAAATAATTTTTAGATGCGACTGGTCTTGTAGGACTCAATGGACTGACTCGCTTGGTCCAAGAGTTCTCTATTTAAGGCGTCGGAAAATCTTCTAGAAAATTCGAGAAATTTCGTCATATACCTTATCTTATTTCTAGAGTCTTTCTATTTTTATCCTAAGGGGCTTTTGTCCATAGATAAATGAACAAGAGTTACAAGAAGTGAAACATAAAGAAAAGAAAGAAAAAGATTATTTCTAACACTTCATTATCTTAAGGTTGAATTTTAAGGTAGATATATGGACAATGATTACACGATAGAATACGATAATTTTTCTATAATATCTGTCAAAATATATAGGAGTCTATTAGGATTAAATTGTATTGGTTCATATAAATATTCTTTCGTTATTTCTTATTAAATTAATGATAGGATCATATAGAGAAGCTTGTGATCTTCGATAAGTATTCTATCATTTATTTAATATAAGATATAAAACGATAGAAATTTAACTTTTCCATCTGTCGTGATTTTAATGTCCGATAGATACGATAGATTCTGATAAAAATTATATAGAATTTCTATCAGATTTCTATAAATTTCTATCGTATTTTATAAAATTTTTTAAGCAGGGAGCAATTTTTTATCTGATCCCATGCGTGTGTGCGTGCGTGCTTGCGTGCATGTGTGTGGCTGTGTGTGCGTGTGTATGCACGTGCGTATGACTAAAGTCTACAATGCTTTTCAGTTTATTTGCTTTTGTCTCTCATAAGAATTCAATCGATTAATTAAGATGATATAATGAATGTACCAAAAATAATAAAAGATGAAGTGTTAGGTACACTGAAAGAAAGAAATGACTGAATATAGCATTTTTAATTGGTTGCAGCAGTGTATTCCTGTGAATACATTATCATGGTCATCATATTTTCCTGCTCTCAGTATTACCCACAATCAACGCTGAGAACAGAAAAATATATTTCAACATTTTACCTCTTCTGGAGTCATACTATGAACCTTCAGATACAATGACTTTAGAAAGTATATAATTATGATTATAATTATAACAATAATCATAAATGTAATTATAATTAAAATTATATTTATTATAATTATTATTATATATTATAATAATTATTATATTTATTGTAAATAATATATATCATTATAACTATTTAAGTCAAATATATCAAAAACAAAGCCCTAAGGATAATAATGCGTATGTAGTGTACATCGTATTTTCGACGGAGGACATTTGACCGCTTATATCTTTGAAACTAGCCATACGATCAAGTTGTACCTATTAAGACATTTGTTTAGAATGACTAGAACTATAACATATCAAAAATTCAACCAATTCGACCGAAAGCACTTTTCATATAATTTGTGCGGGGTCTTTTGTGAAAATGTTTTCTTTAGCAAAGTCATTATATGCATTGAAAACCAAACTAAATTTGTTTGGAAAGAGAAGCATCAAAATTCGTTTGATACTTTAAAATAGATTTTGACTTCTTCGGTACTTGCGTTTCTTAAAACAGAGGGAGAATTTTTCCTTGATATGCATCAAATCAAAGAATTGGGGCGGTTCTTTCATAGAAACAGGACGATATGAAAAGGATCATTGCGTATTTCAGTCGAGTGTAAATAAAGCCGAAAGAAATTATTACGTCACGCGACGCGAACTTTTGGCTATAGTACAATCGGTAAAGACTTTTCACCATTATCCGTATAGATAAAAGTTTCTCATACGTACAGATCATGTTTCACTTAAATGGTTAATGTCTTTTAAAGATTTAAAATGTCAATTAGCGCGTTGAGTAAAAAGGTTACAGCAATTTTGAAGTGATTCATCATAAGGAATTATCCCATAAAAATGCTGATAAAAATGGGCTGTCAAGATGTCTGCGCAAAGGATCATTGTCATTATTGCGCTAATGTGAAGCTGAAGAACACTGAAAAACAAGAGAACTCTGTTGGACGGATAGTTTTAGTCGAAAAAAATTTTAAAGATGGGCAAAGAGAACAAATGGAAGATCCATGCATTTCTTTGTCTCTATCCAGAAAGGAGACGGGGAAGGAGCGTCCTTTGTGGCAAGAAATGTTGACTAAAGTTTATTAGTCCTACTGGGATTCTCTCAGTTAAAGATCCTTTTCAAGAGATAGGACTTTCCTAACTTGAAAAAAGTGGTTTTACAATTAATCGTACCTAAAATGCGCATTAGTCAAATCCTCGAAAAGGTGCATAATTCTCCTACTGGGAGACATTTTGGTACCAATAAGACCTTAGATAATGTACGAAGCAGTTTTACTGGACAACGTATAAGACGTAGAGAAGTGATATAAAACTTGCAAGTTATGTGTAGCAAATAGGGATCCGCCCGGAAAAGGGAAATCTCCTTTGCAGATATATAACATTAGTGCTCCATTCTTCGAAAGACTTCAGATGGACATACACCTCTACCAGAGACTTCTTTCAGAAATAAGTAATTACTAATTGTTGTTGATTGTTTTACTAAATGGGTAGAAGCTTTTCTTTTAAAGAATGTTAGATCCAAAACCATTGCGGAAATGTTCTTAAGTCAAATTATTTCCAAACATAGAGTTCCTCTAGAGATTCATACTGATCAAAAAAGAAACTTTGAGTCGAGAATCTTCCGCGAACTGTTGCGCATACTAGGAATTAAGAAGACAAGAACAATTGTTCTGCATCCACAATCAGATAGACAGGTGAAACGTCAACTTCGTACGATTTTAAATTATTTAGCAAAATTCTCTGAAAATCAAAAAGATTGGGACCGATGGATCTCACTGTACTTGTTGGCATATAAATCTTCCAAACACGAAAACACTGGGATGATCCCAGTAGAACTCTACTTTGCCCAGGATATTAGATTACCGATAGATTCGCTACATGGTAGTCCACCCAAAGCTGAGGAAACAGACTTTCTCGAAGGCTACTTAGACAAAAGCAAAAAGGAAACTAGAGGAGATTCACGAAAATGTAAAGAAACGGACAGACATTAAATCTTCTCAAACAAAGACCTGATACGATCAAAAGACCAGGTAGATCCATTTTGAAATCGTTCGGAAAATTAAGATCTTATGTTATAAAGTATAACCGTTAAACCGGCGTTAGAAAACTATCATCGTTAACGCCCGCGGAAGTAGATCATATCAGATCCGATTTACGGAACGAAACTCCAGATACTGATTATAAATCAGCTTCACTAAATACAATTGTTATCTATTTTATTATTAATTTGTGTGTGGTTCTTGCCACTTATCTTTCTCGTCCTCCGACAATTTCCCCGACATTTTTCCGACCCACCCCTGTTACCGTCGCGAATTAATTGTGAGCAACTACTTTAGCGCAGACAAAAATTATCGAAAGAGTAGCACGCTCTCTCATACCTAGCGCCCAACTTGTGGAAAGCTCTTATAGTTGTGAAAATATATCTAGCTGTCGCAAATTGATTCTTGATTTTTTATTAATAAGATCACATACACCTCAACTGCATTATAGTACACATCGAGTGAGATATCAGAACAATTTTTATTTTTCTCTTTTTATAAAAAACTCGCTCTGTACGAGCCTTCAGGAGCCTTTCCTGATTACGAATATCGCAATTAAAACGTGATCCATCCAGTATTTTTAGCCGTAATTTCGGTAAAAAATTCATCTTCGACTAAAGGTCTCCACGGGTCTCTCCTGTCGACCGAAAATTAACCTTTGCTGTGTGTAATAAACGCCTCTCTTTCTTTATTCAGTATACCACGCCTCATAAAATCAACATCTAACTAAAACTTATCCTACATAAATGAGCATTTTTTCAATGAATGTATGGACTTTCAAAATGACAACTGCATAGATTTTAAAGATGATCATTCAGAGTCAATTTTGGCCATTTTTACACTTCCTCTTTTTTTATGTGAAAAAAAGTACTATAAATAATATAAATATAAATTAATTTTCTATTATATTGCGCTCATAGAAATCACATCAAGGTTTATGTAATACATTAAATAAATATAAGATAATCGCACTAATACTGCGTTGATTCCCACAGTCATTATTATTTTTTATTGATAAAAATATAAACATTTAATTTGGCGCTTTGCTATGATGTTATGATTTTGTACATCCTAGTGGCTGTAATTCTTGCCGGAAACAAAAAATATTTTTAATTTTTATAAAATATCATCTTGAATAAACATAAAAAATAAAAAAAATATATATATATTAAAATTTTGTGCGACTTTGAAAAAAAAAGTTATGATTTTCACTAGGTAACAACCATTTGTTTATGCGAAAAAAATAGTTAATGTTGATTTTTATAATCATAATGGGGATTAAACCAGACGAAGTACAACGTTGTTGATGGTACATAAATGAAGATTTTATTCCTTTTTTCACTTTTTATTCCACAAAAACTTGAACATTTCGACTCATTTTGGAGACTTCCTCAGCAAATATATATTAGATATTCGTCACTCCTTTGTGTGTAAGGAATGAATCAGACAACAAATTGACAGATTTGATGTATTAAATCAGTTAAAATTAACTTTATCATAATTAGTGGATTTAACAAAATATATGTGATTTGATGTGATTCTGTTAATCAGAGCTCTTACATTTTGTTTATTTCTTTTTATCGTTTTATCGATCTTTTACATTTGTGACTCGTGATTATCTAGTGATATATTGTTTAGCTCAGCCCTCTCTTTTACATGTACATCCGCACTCGAGCTCAGCGCCGTTAGAGAGCCTACAATCAGAGTGACGCCATACGGATATCACTTGTGATTGGTCCGTTACATTTTAGCCATTCCCTTCAGTTTTTTAAACGAATTATTTTCTAAATTTTGAATTCATACTAAAAATGCTCAAAAATTGTGACAAATTAAAAAATGATAATAAATAAATATTGTATATAAAATAATAAAACTTTTACATATATTATTTATTATAAAATTTCATTTATTTTGTACTATTGCAATATTGTACATTTTGTAATATTGTACATTACTTTATACAAAACATTATTTATTGCACATTATTTGCGCTATTAAATGCGCCAGTTTATTATCCATTCTCTGTTCCTACATTTTAGGAGCAAAATGCATCTGTAATAATATAAAAGAAATCAAAAATTCAGAAAAATATTATATATATATATATATATATATATATATATATATATATACCATTTCATAAAATACTATATATTAAATATCGTAATTATCATATTATTTGATTTAGACTCACAATGCAATAATATATAATTGAAAAGATTACGACAAAAAAAGAAAGAATTAAATTCGAAACCAATGTGATAACTATACATATACTTAGTTAGTGTCAAGACATTACCGTGTCTTCAGATATTATGATTAATTTATGTATATTTTATGTTATATTTTTATTTTAATATTTTAAATACATTATTTATAAAGAATACATTATTTTACCTCACATACAGATGAATTTTCTGACGGTGTCAGAATTCAGTCAATTTTTATATTTGCCATTTATACTCTTTAACCAATTCATTCGGCGTTCTGTGTCTTTTGGAATTATTTTCATAACATATCCTTTTTTTAATGAATTGTTACAAAATGGTATTGTACATCCCTATTTCTAAAATAATTTCGATAATTTTATTTTTATCAATGTACCTTTACGTTCAATGCTGTTACACTTAACCCTAAAATTGATAGTCTGTTGGATAGACTGAGACCGTATATCTTTTTCTCGCAGAATTTCACTAAAATATGACGTTATCTCTCGTACAGGCGCCACTCTGATTACAGGCTCTCTAAGCGCCGTCATTTAACAGCGCCCTCTTTTTTCTTTTTCATTTTCGGCGATAGATATCTCATTGTTGTTCCCTTCCCTTTTTTTCACACTCACTTCCCGTTATAACCACAGCTACGCGTGTGATCTATAAATTCTCTCAGAAAAGAATCACTTTTTTATCTCTCGTTTTATCACTCTTTTATCTTCGCCTGATCACATATATTCCCAACAGGTTCTGGGTCCACTATGTGATCGGTAAACGAAAGTGTCTGTGAGAAAAGAAAATTTCCTTTTTCGACATCTCGATTAGCTCGAGATACAAAGCGTAGCAATGCCATTGCTTGCTTCCCGACGCTTCCCACGCCATTGAAACACAACTCTTTTTTCAGTGTACGTCTGTGTGTGAAAATTTGGATCACGATGACAGACATAATCGATTTAAGAAGTGTGACAAAATTTGACGGCATAAATTTTCAACTGTGGAAGTTTTAAATAAAGACCATTCTGATGGCAAGCGGCCTCAAGGACATCGTGGACGGAAAAATGCCGAAACTCGAAGTCACAGCAGAAAACTACACACCATGGAATGCCAAAAATGCTAAGACGATATGCATTTTATCATCCGCAGTAGAATATTCGCAACTCGAATATTTAACCTGTGAGAGTGCGATCAAGATGTGGACCAAATTAAGCTCCATTCATGAGCAGAGAAGTACTGCCAATAAATTAACTTTAATGACAAAATTTCATGGATACAAGATGGACTCGAGTGATTCAGTCGCACAACACGTCGCGAAAATCGAAAATTTGGCCAGATATTTAAAAGGCATTGGCGAAGAACTCTCTGACATCATGATCATAGCAAAAATGCTTGGAATTTTACCGTCAAAATTCAATCCACTCATCACCACAGCGTCAACGAGGCTGACCAAACAAAAGATAATCTAATTTAGCGCCTTATCACAGAAGAATATCGTTTGATCAACTTTGAAGAAACTTCGAACGCAACATTAGCCGCAGATTAAGATTGACAAAAAGGATGGCGGCACGAATGCTAGAAAATCGATAAAGAAGGAACAAAAACAGCAAAGCGCGATAGGTGAGAAACCATTTGCAATTATTGCCACAAAAGAGGTCCGTCGAGAAACGATGCTACAAGAAACGAGACGCCATACGAAACAAGAAAGAAGCCAACAGTTCGACAAAAGAAAATGACTCGGAAGACTTTGGTGCTTTTGTGATATCCAAGTATAAACCTGCGTCACGTATATTAAAGAGCGATCTAAATGAGATATGGATTTTAGATAGTGGTGCTTCAAAGTACATGTGTTTCCGTCGCGAATGGTTTAGAGATCGAGACGTCGCGAATCTGTAAGTATTGGAGACAATTCAACGTGCGAGGTAAAAGGACGCGGCATAATTGATATTAAAATGTATGTTTGCGGCAAATGGCTCGACGATCGACTAGATGACGTATTGTTCGTTTTTGCGTAAGAACCTCTTTTCAACCGTCTACACTTCGAAAGATTACGCCCTAAAATTTGAGCGAAATAACATAAACATTTATCGCGGTAACTCGGTGATGGCCTGCGGGATCAGACAAAGCAATAATCTATTTCGATTACTAATCAAAATCAAAGAAGTTGATGAGGCAAACGCGGCCTCAGTCAATAATTTAAAAACGTGGCATGAACATCTAGGACGCATAAATTGTCAATCTCTTTACAAAATAACAAAAAAGAATATAGTTAACAGCGTTTCACTGTCCAATAACGATAAATTTTTCTGCAAAAGCTATCAGTTCGGAAAACAGCATCGTTTGTCTTTTAAATCTAAAGGAAAAATCGAATGCGATAGAAAAATAGACGAATTTATTCACACTGTGCGGTCCAATGTCCAAAGAATCCGTTGGAGGTTCAAAATATTTCTTACTTGTTAAGGATAAATCTAATTTCTGTTGCGTATATTTTCTAAAGTATAAAAGCGAGACCTTCGAAAAATTTAAAGAATTTGAAAATTTGGTTTTTAATAAGTTTGGCACACGGATAAAAACAGTCAGAGCCGATAATGGGACTGAATTCTATTATAAATAAAACACCAGTGTTCAGTGTTCAGGAAAATCACATATTTTAACAAGCACTCCAGAAAAGAATAAAATAGAGGAAACAGAACGACAGAAACATTTGTAAAAATTAGGATTGCACTTTAATAAGAAGCGGGCAACATCATCGAAGGAAAGTAAAAAGGCTTCCATATCTAAAAGTTTTGAAAATTTAAGTTTAAAATTAAATTAATCAAATGAGTATTCTTTTTTAGTAAATGACGTCTGTAATTTACATTTCACCGATGAAGATCAACAAATGTTTTTAACATCAAATAATGAATTAAACTAGAGAATTTAAATCCAGGTGATTTCGTATTAGTGAAACATTCATCACAAAAGACAAATTCGTCCTATACAGTGAGAAGAATCGAAAACAAACGTTCTCACTTTTTTACTGTCAACTTTCTTAAAAACAAACGAAATTTAACAAATTTTTCTTTCCTAAAAACTAACTAAGAAAAAATAAGTGGTCTGTCAATAAAATTGATATAATCGCCAAGTTATCATCACAATTAAAATTGGAAAACTTCGAGAACTACATCAATGCGTTTGATTTCGATTTTTCACATTTTCAGTTACATTAGCGGATACAT
Organism: Acromyrmex echinatior; assembly: GCF_024713525.1. NCBI lineage: Eukaryota > Metazoa > Arthropoda > Insecta > Hymenoptera > Formicidae > Acromyrmex > Acromyrmex echinatior. The sequence goes on along the minus strand of NC_141858.1, from coordinate 1,572,268 downwards.
TAATTTTTTCAAGAATTTTTGATTGATTGTTCTTTCAACTTAATTTATTTTATTGCTTTTTTATAAGAGTTTTTTTCTAAGAAAGAGTTATAAGAGTTAAGAGAGATAATGTATTTAATAAAACCTAAATTTTTATAATTTAAGAGTTTATTAATATTGTTTCGAATTTTATTTTGATTAACATAATCATTAAACTTTTTTTAAGAGTTTTTAACTTTTATTTTTGTACCTTTATATTTAAAAAAAAATGTACTCTTATTTGTATAAATAAATTAGTATATAAGAAACGTCTAATTTTTCATTTTTATAACGCGTTCAAAACTGTCCCAGAGTAATTCAAAACTGCCCCCTTCCTTTCCCCTCCCCAAGGAAGTACTTTTGAACATAGTGTGCTTTTTTAAAATATAAATAAAATACATATTGTCATGATTTGTTTCAATGTGATTTATTATTGTACCTCAATATCTGTAGTAACTACTATTACAATAAAAATCCAAATAATTTCATTATATAATTTTTGAGCCTAAGAAGAAAAACTGTTCGAAGCTACGTCTCCCCTATCAGATTTGGTTCTTGAATACGTATAATGCTCGAAGCTAATCTATTATTTTAAGGACATACAATAATCCTTCAGCTTCCTAGTGGAATTCATTTTGAGTAGTTTGAGCCAAGCTATTCAGGTCTCTCTCGTACTACTAACAAGAGAACCGATTCTCATCGATTTTAATGAGTTTTGAATATATTGTAGATCACAAAAAAGTATTGGACCCTTATTTTTTTGTTTGTGCTTATTTCGAAGTTTAGGGGGTGAAATACTCCCTCAAAGAAAAATCGTTTTTTTTTTCTTTCGAATATCATCGAAACTATAAAAAATAGAAAAAAAATTTCCAAAATGAAAACTGAATGACTTTAAAACTACAATTAAAAAAAATTTTTTTTATTATTTATTATGCACGCCGTATATACACATAAGTACCTGTATATATAAGCGCTGAATTTATATTAAAAGATTTCGAATTTCGCTCTAAAATTTTAAAAACATATTTTCTCGACGAATTGTACTATCAATTTATGAAAAAAAAAATTAATTTTTTTTTACCCTCTAATGTAGGAGATCCCCTTAAAGAAGAAAATACCATAAGATTTATTGAAACTGAGATCTAAGAATATACGTGGACGTGTCAATGGACATATATCGCTCCAGATTCAGCTGATTAAACCTACTGCTAAATGTCTTCATCCGGGATACGCAATTGGGAGTTAAAAATTTTTTTTATTTCTTACGTTTTTTTCCCCTAACTTCATAAGGTATCTAATCTACATTGTGATAAGCTATTTTATTCTGTGTATTAATATTTGCAAAGTAAACAATTTCAAGCCATTCACTCTAGCAATATGTTAACAATACAAAGCAGTGAATGTTTGAGATCGGTAATTCGAAAGGAAAGCAAGAATTCTTTCAGTCGATCGACATTAATTGTCATTGAACGCATGCACAAATTGAGCTCGTGATTTCATCTCAAACATGATTTTAATCCTCGTTAAAATCATCAAATTCGTCGTTCTTTGTTCTTTTTAAAAACAATTCGTTACACGCAAACAAGTTGTCGTTACCGGCAACGGACAATCGAAGGTTCTAGAACAATTCAATTCGCGCACGCGAGCGCCGCGCTCCGACGAATACGTCACGCGCTGTCACCAATCCCACGCACGGATTTTCTGTCGCGCATGACTGTTACGTTGAACGTCGCTAGAAAAGAATCCAAAGCGCCAATCAATTTTGTACACCTAATGCCACGTAATAATTACGATTGTGGCAAATTTTTATTGGATTTTTCCCAAAAGGGAAAGCTCAGGCCGAAAGCAATAAATGCTTCGATCTCGCCGTCCTCCTTCTTACTTCCAAAAAGTTCTTAGAGTTCTTAGAGTCGTAATCTCGCTTCGTAAAATCGCCGTGCTAACCGTTTAGTGAAATCGCTATAAACCGAAACTTTCGAGAAGTGTCGAGAAAAATCGCCGAGATTTTCCATCACCGCGATTCCAAACTCAATTTGGAAAAGGTGACCGCTTTTAATATTCTGTTAATCTAATCTTTAATTAATTATATCTTTTGACTTTGTAACTGAATATATTAAAGAAATTCTTTTGTTAAATTACAAAGAAACTGAGTTGATTTTACTGTCGTGCATCATACCAGCCGTGCGCCGAACTCTCACTCGAATTTTTCCGCGCGGTGCGCTCTCGCACAATATAGCAATACATTAACATTTGCCAATATTGTACGCAATAGGTTGTTACCATCCCGATAAAATCTTCTTATTCTTTATCATAGATATACGATTTATACCTTACTTTTTATCTTATCGCTAGGTTAATATTTCCCAATTTTATCTTTATTTCAAAACTGAAAATTCCTTTTCTCTTTTATAAGAGGGTACATTCAATTTCTGTATTTAAACATTCAAACTAGCAGATAGATCACGTTATATACTTTTATGCGTTATACAAATTATCTACAGATTATTCTAAAGAATGTCTAAGAATATCACATCTTTCTCAAAGAAGCCCTCCTATAAAATAACAAATATAAAAGCGTACATTAACATTAATAATATGTATAATATTATATTAGCGTTTAATGATTAAGTAATTAGCAGTAAAATAGAAATCTTCCTGAATGCGAGAACGAGTATCTTTTTTTTCCTTTTTCTTTTTCTAATAAAGTTAAATTAATTTTAAACATATGAATGTAGTGGATTCGCCACGCATAAAGGATATTAAGGAAAACCGAATTTTTATTACTACAAATTGTTAAAACTCAACTATTACTTATTAAGAATAAACTGTAGAGTGGGGAGTAGGGCTTACGCGGAGCCTTGCTGCCTTATCTCAAGGAAAGCGCGAGTATAGGTTCTACTAAATTTTGAGGAGTGTCGATTGGTTCTGAAAGAACATTCCCACACTCATTTTCAGAATATAAAAGGAGCTGTCAAAGACAGAAACGTTCGTTCGTCAGTCCATCAGTCAGTCGGTCAGTCAGTTACTTACTCTCTCTTACAGTCAGTTAGTTACAGTTACAGTTATACAATCAAGGTGAGAACTATCTTCATGCTTCATCAGAACCTCACTTTTCTTTTTCGTATTGTTTTACTTATAGCATTTACTTATTTTAATAAACGAAAATATTGAATCGAATCTATCAACGGAATCTCTAAATCTCTAATCTTCGGTTACATACAAGTACATATACATATATGAATATCTGAGGAATTGTTGCGACTGTCGCTGCCAATAGCGTGGCCCCCGTTTATGACGGTTCTTCGGAATTATTATTATAATTCCTTTTTTGCATTACCTCCATGCCTACCAAAGGCGGACGAAGACAAAGAGAAAAGAGATTAAGGTTCCAAATTAAATCAGCCCTTATTTCAAATCAAGATCCTGTCCCCTATTTCCAAAAACTTGCGCAATTGCTAGATCAAGACAAACTGGTAGACTCATCCCGCGAATCTGTCTACACTCTAAGTAAATTGGAGATCAACTTCATGTTTCCTAATTACAAAAATATTCTAAAGTCCGATCCACGTAGATTCGCCTATAAACTTCGCGATCTTTTTGGCACCGGATTCAAGATTACCCTTCCTATAAATTATTCGGTACTTCCCAGTGTACCGCATCCTTAACCGCACAACTTAATCTCCGATCCCCGAGTAAATTATTTAAACAATGACAACATTGACTCAAAAAACAGAGAAAATCTCAACATTAGTCTTAACAAGGTAATACATAGGAAAACAATACAATAGCAATGCCAACAATAAAGTATGTTGTATTGCCATAATTAGCAATCACTGTACATTTTTTTAGTAATGATTGACCTTTCGGAGTCTGATAATAGCTAATAAATGTATGATAAAATAATGCCAATCAAATGTTTGGTTAATATAACCAAAAATAATGTCGTTTTTACAAATATTTAATAAGTATTACCAAACTGTTATCATTTGGTATTACTTACTAAATATTTGTAAAATTACTTCTAATAAAATGTTTCATATATTATATATATATTTCAATATTTTATTTCTGCATAATTTCTTATAAAAAAATTCTTATGTTTATATTACTTTCAAGGATGCTCATATTATTCTACCCAGAGGATAATATGAGCACCAACATTAAAAGAATCAACTAAAATACGTAAAATATCAACAAATCTATCAAATATGCACTTTTAATTTTTTAATGTCAAAATGTTTCCTTAAAGTGCTCACAATACTTTATCCTATATTAATTATTTTTTATGTCAAAATCGGAATCAGTGATTCAAAAAAAGCTCTTTGCAATCAACTATTATGCGTATTAGACAATTTTAAAATTCAAATCTGCCATTTTTAAATTCTTAATTCTGAGATCAGAATCATATTCAGCCTAAAAAATTTATAAATTCAGGTTTTCGTAATGATATTATCTTTCACTTTTGGCCACTTTTTCAGCGATCGATCCCACTGTGAACTGATTTGATAATAAAGAAAAAAGTTTGAAAATTTGTTTGTTTTAGATTTAACACTCTGTATCTTCTAAACGAATTAACTAAATTTGAAAAATAAAACATAGGAAATAAAAATACTAAATAAACATAGAAATGTAGAAAATTGAAAACTTTCCTAATGATGTATCATTCGATCCCTCTTCCCATTTGAAATCTTTTAGGGATTGGCGCCCCCATTTATATATATGGGGTAAGTTTTGGTTTGACTTTGAAGTTGAAGGTAAGAATTATACGTCAAAAGATGTCCCCTTTTCAATATATATATCGACTTATTTTTGCGTTTTTTCAAAAAATCATTTTTATAACAGTTATTCAGTCTGTTTCGTTTTCGATGGGTCAACCTGTATGTGTATAATATTTCAATTATAAATTGTCTATCAAGATTTTATTCTTCATCTTTCAATTCTTTCTAACAACATATTAACATAAAGGGAAGGATTAAAAAGTATCGCAAATAATAAGAAGAATAACATTAGATAAACTTATTGTCATAAATAATAAAAAATTACTGTACATTTATTGGACTCACGGTGGCTTGCTTCTTTTTATTGCACTGTTTTGCTTGAATTTCCCTCAATTCGTTTCTTGCGTTGCTTGATTCATGTTCTATGGACAAAGAATGACCAGAAGGGGAAGAACCTACAAAAAAATGTAATATCAGAAACATAATACAAAATGATCCATCATGATTACTTGAAATATTATCTTGAATAATAATTACTTTTTCGAAAATAATTGTCTAGTTTTTAAAAGACTGACAAAATAATATTAAAAAAGGCCTTTAAATCTGTTTTTTGGAAGTAGATTTCATAAGTTTTTTTTTTCTTTTTACGGCTCTTGCCTACAGTTATTGCAGCTGTTTTGGATTGTGACATCAGAAGCAAGAAAAATACATTTAGAAAATTCTTACAAACCATATTAAAATGTATTTTTTAATAAAACAACATTTATAATCAAAAATAGATTTATCAAATACGTATTCGAAAACTCTCTTTGTGTTTCAGTAATCAATAAATAACCATACAGGTGACTAGGGGGAGTGCAAGATAGCAAAGTGACACGTGTAATTGAAAAATCTTAGATTAGACAGAAAAAGACATAGAATATCAAAGGGCCAAAGGATAGACATGTGAAAACAGAAAAAATGAGAAGCCAAGAAGAATAAAGATGTAAAAAGCAAGAAGGAAATTAAAGGAAAAGAGGTTAAGTAAAACACAGTATAAAAAAATAAGGTTAAGTCGGAATTTTACCAAATGCGAAGATAAAAAGGTAGAGACGAAAAAAGAAGGATCGCAAGATGTTCGGAATTATCATTAATATCTACTGATAAAGCAAAATCGATAAGACAGGAATTAACTGATCGATACACACTGGAAAATTAATGGATAATCTAGAAAATGATAAATGTAATGTGAATAGAAGAATATAGAGGAAGAAGGAGAAAAAAGAAGTAAAAAAGATAAAATAATCTTGAATCTTTTAATTGCAAAGTTAGAAGCGAGGGAACATCAAGGAAGAAATGAAGTTGAAGATAGAATAGAAATAGAAAGTGAATTCTTAGGAAAATTTGGAAGTCACAAAGAAGATCACCTATAAAAAGAGGAAAATCCTACAAGGAAAAAGAAGCATCATCAAAAGAGAATATAAAAACATGACACGAAATTGATAAGAGATTATAAGAGATGTAAAAGAAGAGTTGAGAAATACAAAAGAAGAAACAAAGAACTCAAAGTCGACTAAAGAATGAAAAAGGAGTGAAGGGAAGAATTACGGAGGTGGAGAAAATAAAAAATTTGTTGATGAAGATGGAATAGAGAAAAAATTATGGGAAAAAATAAAAAATTAGAAACAGCAGAAGAGAGAAAAAAGAAAAAAAGAACATTATAATAAAAAGCTAAGAAATAACAAAAAGAAATACGCTGGAGACGGCAGTGGAAGATGAACGAATGTGGAGATGACCATAAAAAAACGTTCTGGATGAGAAGAAGAACAAAATAATAACAACAAAAACAGCAAAGCTTGAAAATAAGGAGCAAGAGAGAGAGAGGAATAATAATAAAGAAAAAGAACTTGAAAGGTAAAAACGTATTTATGGATAACAATCTAACCTGGAAAGAGAGACAAACATAGAAAGAGATATTACACATGATAACGAAAGTTGAAAAAAGCAAAAGAATTGAGATGAAGATTGATTACAAAAAAACTGCAAGTTAATAAGAGGAAATTCGGCAGAGAGAGAAAAGCTTAAAAAAACAAAATTTTTAGAGCAAACACAGCTCTATAAGCCCAAAAGAGCTTACAGAACGAAAGTAAAGTAGAAAAAACAAAGACGGAAAGAGTAAAAGTAAGGAGAGTAATCATAGGAAAAAACAAATTAAATAGTAATACCAGGTGTACAAGTATGAAGTGCGGATTTGAGACAACAGATGGTGCACCAATGTAGTGTGTAGTATAAAAATTTAACGTATGCCATTTGGTTGTGCCATCAACAAGTGTCAAACGCGCATAAGTGATAAATTAAAAAAGTGTTTGCATAATATTATTGTTTTGCTGTGTTCAATATGTCGAAATTTGTGCCAAATAAAGAGCATTCGCGGACAGCATTAATTTTTTGTTTTCATTTGAAGAAAACTGCTGCTGAATCATATCGATTACTTCGAGAAGCTTATGATGAACATGCTCCATCGTAAGATACGTGTGAACGATGGTTTCGGCGTTTCAAAAGTGGTGATTTCGATGTTGCAGACAAGGAAAACGGAAAACCGTCAAAAAGATACGAAGATGTAGAATTGCGAGCATTGTTGGACGAAGACGATTCACAAACACAAAAACAACTCGCAGAGCAATTAAGCGTTAGTCAACAAGCTGTTTCCAATCGCCTACGAGAGATGGGAAAGATTCAGAAGGTCGGCAGATGGATACCACATGAGTTGAACGAGAGGCAGATGGAGAGGCGCAAAAACACATGTGAAATTTTGCTCGAACGATACAAAAGAAAGTCGTTCTTGCATCATATCGTTACTGGGGATGAAAAGTGAATATATTTTGAGAATCCCAAGCGCAAAAAATCATGGGTAGACCCCAGGCGCACCATCAATCGCAAGACCGAATCCCTTTGGCAGGAAGACGATGCTCTGTGTTTGATGGGACCAGAAGGGTGTGGTCTATTATGAGCTGCTAAAACCTGCTGAAACGGTTAATACCAAACGCTACAAACAACAATTGGTCGATTTGAACTGTTCGCTACTCGAAAAACGACCAGAATATCGAAAAAGGCAACACAAGATCATTTTTTGCCATGACAATGCTCTATCACATACGGCAAAACCGGTTCGCGACACGTTGGAAGCACTCAGCTGGGAAGTGCTAGCCTATGCGGCTTATTCACCAGAGCTTGGCTCCTTCCGATTACCACTTGTTTGCATCGATGGGTCACGCACTTGCTAAGCAGCGCTTTGGTTCGTACGAAAATGAAAAAATGGCTCGATGAATGGTTCGCGGCAAAAGGGGAAAATTTTTACTAGCGTGGTATCCACAAATTACCCGAAAGATGGGAAAAATGTATAACTAGCAATGGAGCATACTTTGAATAAACCACTTTTTATCATTATTTCGAATTTAACGTATTTTTTTTGAAAAAAATCCGCATTTCATACTTGTACACCTGGTATTAGGTGTACAATTTTGTTTCCGCCGTTTTTTTTCCGAAATTCGAAACTTTATTGTAACTGGTTATACATTTAGGATTCAAATTATTGTCCATCGCTGGCCACTACTTTCTCCCATCTTTCGAGTAGCGTACGAATCCCGCATCGAAAAAACTGGTCATCTTTTGAGGCGATCCACGAACCGATCCAATTTTTTACTTCTTCATAAGACCGGAAGTGCTGGTCAGCCAGACCATGTGCCATTGATCGAAACAAGTGATAGAGGGAGCAACGTCTGGAGAATACGGTGGGTGGGATAGGACTTCCCATTTCAATTTTCCAAGTATGTCTTGACTACTTTCGCAACATGGGGTCGAGCATTGTCATGCTGCAAAATCACTTTATCGTGTCTCTTGTTATATTGCGGCCGTTTGTCTTTCAATGCTCGGCTCAAACGCATCAATTGCGTTCGATGCTGATCGTCTGTGATTGTTTCAGTCAGTTAACAGCTCATAATACACTACGCCGAGCTGGTCCCACCAAATACAGAGCATGACCTCGGAGCCGTGAATATTCGGTTTGGCCGTTGACGTAGAAGCATGGCCGGGAAATCTCCCTATGATTTTCTGCGCTTGGGGTTATCGTAATGAACCCATTTTTCATCCCCAGTCACAATGCGATGCAGAAATCCCTTCCGTCTTTGCCTTTCAAGCAGCTGTTCACAAGCAAACAAACGCCGTTCAACATCTCTCGGTTTCAACTCGTACGGCACCCAATTTCCTTGCTTCTGAATCATTCCCATGACTTTGAGGCGTTTTGAAATAGCTTGTTGAGTCACTCTCAATAATCGTACCAATTCTTTTTGATTTTGACACGAGTTTTAATCAAGTAATGCCTCCAATTCTGCATCTTCGAAAAATCTTCTTTCTTCCACCGCTATGCCGGTCTTCGACGTCAAAATCACCGTTCTTGAAGCGTTGAAACCGCTCACGACACGTTCTTTCACTAATAGCGACCTCACCATAAGTATTTGAGAGCATTCGATGAGCCTCAGCCGCAGATTTCTTCATATTGAAGCAGAAAATTAAAACCTCCCGCAAATGACGAGAATTTGGCTCGTAAACTGACATTTTCAATCGAGAATAACTTTATGATGCAGATACAAATCAACTAATATTTCTATGGGGTTATGTTGACAGATGTCCAAGTTTATTGTATGACGTCTACGATTTATTTCGACCATCATTTACCGCTAAAGCCATCTATAGAAAAACGGTGGAAGCAAAGTTGTACACCTAATAATATACAATAAATAACAATATACAATAAGCAAGGAATAGCTAAAATTGTAAAAGAGATTAAGGGGATGCTGGAGTGAAGGCCGAAGTTAATCAAGGTCGATATTACAGGTTTTCATTTCCAATGTATAAGATGCTTACGCCCTCTGAGTTAATATGATCATGCAGGAAATTCGATCGATTAATTATCGATATTTTTATTCCGTTTCCTACATTACCATCTTAGCAGGGACGTGTATTAGGGTCGGTTTCCACAAATGTCAAATTTATTTTGAAAAATTTTCCAATTTTAAAATTGAGAAAAAAATAAACCGTAATTGAAGTTAATCTTATATTTATATATATGAAACATTATATATATTATATATATATATATATATATATATATATATATATATGAAACACGTGTCCATATATTGATAATAATATATGTTACATCTTGACTAAATCCTAAAATGATATTGATCATAGGAAAAAGTGATACTACGACTGTGTATCGATATTAACTGCGAGTACTGAAAATACGTAACTATAGCTTTTCAGTATCGACAGTGTACATTGACGCATGGCCCTAATAGCATTTTTCCTATTGTACAATGTCATTTTGTCAAGTCATAATGTGATATGTATTAGCTATACATAGATATATTACACATATAATATAACACATATAGCTATACCATATTTTGCTACGTTAATAAAAAGATATAGAATCATATTAAAATATTAGTGGTGTGTGTACTTAAATATAATACATATAGGCAATATTATACAATATTGCATATATGTATATTATAATGTGTGAATATACATACGTTGCAGATAGAAGTTACCAATGCTAAGCTATTTATGCATTCCTTATGTTTAAATATGCAATATTAAAATTGTATACATATACCAGGTGTATGCATAAGTTTTTCCCGGTTTTTTGGTAAAAAAAAACACGTAATTTTCAAGGGAAATTAATTTTTTTTTATTCAAAATATTGGCCATCGGCTTCTACACATTTCGCCCATCTTTCAGGTAATTTATGAATACCATGCCAGAAAAACTGCTTGTCTTTTGCGGCAAACCATTCGTCGAGTCATTTTCCAACTTCCTCGAAATTGCTGAAGTGCTGCTCTGCGAGCGCGTGCCCCATTGATGCGAAGAGATGATAGTCAGATGGCGCCAGGTCTGGGGAGTACGGCGGGTGCGGAAGGATGTCCCATCCAAGCGATTTCAAGGTGTCTTTCACTGGTTTTGCTGTGTGAGACGGCGCATTGTCGTGTAACAAAATCACTTTGCCATGTCTTCTGGCCCATTCCGGTCGTCTTTCGATTAATGCGTGGTTTAAATTAATCATTTGTTGGCGATAGCGTTGTGTATTAACGGTTTCGCCGGGCTTCAAGAGTTCATAATACACAATACCGCTCTGGTCCCACCAGACACAGAGCATGGTCTTCTTGCCGAAGCGATTTGGCCTTGGTATTGATGGACCGGCTTCGTCAGGTGAAAGCCACGATTTTTTCCGCTTCGGATTTTCAAAATAAATCCATTTTTCACCCGTCACAATTCGATGCAAAAATGATTTCCTTTCGTAGCGTTGAAGCAGCATTTCACAAGTGACTTTGGGATTTTCCATTTGACGTTCATTCAAATTGTGTGGGACCCATTTACCGAGTTTATTGATCTTTCCCATTGCTCGTAAACATCTGCTGATTGTTTCTTGTGATACATGTAATGCTTCTGCTAATTGCCGTTGAGTTTGAGTTGGGTCTTCATCCAATAACTCCTGCAATTGCTCGTCTTCGCATTTTTGTGGTCTACCAGAGCGCTCACTATCTTTCACATTGAAATCACCATTTTTAAATTGTCGAAACCATGTCTCACATGTTCTAATCGATGGAGCGTGTTCACCATATGTTTCTATCAGCAAACGATGACTTTCAACAGCCTTTTACTTTTGATTAAATAAAAAAAGCAATGCGTGCCGCAAATGTTCTTTTTCAGGCACAAAACTCGACATGATCACTGAACGATAAAACAAAGACGCTAGTTTTTGGCGGACTCAACTTGTGTGTGTTTGTAGTTAAATGTCAGACGAACAAAATGGCGTATGTGTGAAATTAATACGCTGCGTACTTTTCGCTGGCGCCATCTCTTAGTTAAACCGGAAAAAACTTATGCATACACCTGGTATAATATATATATATATATATATATATATATATATATATACACAACACACATATGTATATATATATATATATAATGCGTACATATGTACACATAAAATGAGGATTTATCAGAGAATTCGTAATTTGATCATTTTTTTTAAGATGTTACGTCTGATCATCTGCGTTTGACTCTCGTTAGCTTTGATTTATATTAGTTGTATGTATATTCTGATATTGAAAATATAAAAGCATATATCACTAATATCTGTATATTTGATCATAAAAAAACATATCTCTTTTTATTAAACGTAAAAAAAAGAGGACATCAGTACACCTTTTTCTTACATGTAACAAAAAGAGATGAAGCAGCTACATACGTATGTGAATATGAATTAGAAATATATTTTATGTAATGTGTGTACATCATAATACACATAAAATATAATTTTAATATTCACTAACTGTGTCTATATTATATCTGCATGAAAAGCTGAGTAACTTCTATCTCTCTTTTATGGGCCTTCTACAATAAGCCATTAGTTACAAATCAGAAGTCAGAAGCTAAAAATTGATCAATCACAGTCAATTTTTCTGACTTCTTATTTATGGCTGATTTATGGCTTATAATTGTAAAAGGCCCATTAAACATAATAAAAAGAGATGGAATAGCTACATATGTATATACAATGTTTATGTACTGACAATACATGTTACATTCTAAGTTAAAATGATATGAGAATAAAGGAAAAAGTGCTATTACATTACACATGTATACAACCATGTATTTCAAATACATGGTTACATCCGAAGATATATCTAAGTCGCAGTCAGAATGTATTTAGTAAAAATATATTTATTGTAACTTGCTGTTAGTCAACGAACACATTTGCTAAAACATTTTACTTTGAATATGATATACTTATATACATATCATAAACGTACAGCATCATACGAAAATTATGCATATGATTATTGACTGTGTAATGTATGTTATATATATATATATATATATATATATATATATATATATATATATAGGGTGTCCAAAAAGACCCCGGATTTAGGAGCTAAACATAAAGGTGACTATAACTATAATCGTAAAGGAATGTAAATTATACTTGTATCGGCATGCATAGTACGCCAAAATATACGTTGATCTATGATTCACGTTCTCTTCTCTGATTGAATTACGGCCATTCTTGTGCTATAAAGCCATTACATAACGTTTTTAGAAAAAACATTTCAGACAAAAGTTGTAAGGCTTCAAAAAAACTGTTTATTGATATTCAATTTTTTTTCTTCATTAGTTTCTTTGTTTCGATCATGTCAAGCAATCAGCTTTTGATTCCATCATGACAATACATCTATTCATATTTCTTTAATTGCAGACGCAAAATTCTACAAATTGAGTCCATAATTGTATTTCACCAAATTTGATAATCGAATGCCTCTGCCAATAAATTAAAAATAGTCAGTCCACGATAAACGCCTCTGACATTTATCTGTAACTAGCCAAAGCACGATTTACGGCTGCGGCATTTTGTTATAGCTAGCCAGCTCACAATTTACGCCTCTGACAGTAAATTAAATATAGTCAGCCCACGATGAACGCCTCTGACATTTGTCTATAACTAGTCAAAGCACGATTTACGGCTGTGACATTTTGTTATAGCTAGCCAGCTCACGATTAACGCCTCTGGCAGTAAATTAAAAATAGTCAGCCCACGATGAACGCCTCTGACATTGGATCATAATAATTAGGCAAAGCGCAATTTATTGTTATAACATTTAATCATATCACTTGTATAATAAATAAAAGTGATATTTTCACGAATAACATAAAGATGCTAACCTTTCTCATTCTGGCTTTATAGGGTTCCTTCCAACAAGAAACACACATCACAATAATCAATTTTGGCCTTCTAGAGTGCCTTCCAACAAGAGACACAGTGTGACACGGTGCATCATTACATCTTGTTCGCTAATACAAGGATGAGATATTGTACTGTATTGTACTTAGTGAGTCGCTTGTTAGAAAGCACCCATAACCTTCTCTTATCAAAGGCAAACAATATTCTGCTACTACATTTTTTTTATTTTGTAGACACAAAACACTATATAAATATAAATATATACACACACACACACACACGCACACGCACACGCACACGCACACGCACACGCACACGCACACGCACACGCACACGCACACGCACACACATGGTTGTGTGTAGAACACTACTGCACTACACTACATTGACAGTACTGTTGCGCGGCAACGATACTGTGAACGCGGGTCATACTGGTTACAGCTGATTGACTCGTATAACGCCGTTGTTTTCTACACATTACAGCGTCACGCAAAACGATATATGTATGCATATACAGGGTTGGCCATATTCGACGGAAAGATGTTTTTTTTTCAATCATGGAAAAGAGATGTTAGATCGAGTAACGACGTTTCTCATGATTGAAAAAAAAAACATCTTTCCGTCGAATATGGCCAACCCTGTATATATATATATATATATACATACAAAAAATTTTTCACTCTAAGAAAAAAGATACATAATCGATATCATGGTCACATTATCTTTTCCTTAGCGACTAATTAAGAAAATTACGTTCACCGTATCTAAATCCACATTATTGTAAAAAAACTCTCTATTATCTTTGAAGTTCTATTATTGATACGACATTTAAGTGTATTCTCCAGGTTTATTCCATTAAAAAAAAATATAAATAGGTGACCAGATATATGACGCGGTAAAGTAAAATTTTATATTACATTCTGTGACACATAAACGTGATCAGTAACTCTTTGAAACTGAATGTATCATAAAAATAATAAAGTAATATTTTAAAAGTACATTACATTTAGTAAAATGCATTAAGTTATTAATATGATGTTCAATCATCATTATTAAGAAAATGCAATATTATGTAGGAAGGAAAATATTTTCATGACAATTTGCTGGAAGATATGGAAGGTATCGCAGCATATTTCTTATACTATAACGCTCTTGAGATACACGTCCACGCGTGAGCGGTTCGGTCGTCAAGCGTCTAGCGGTTGTGAAGGAAAAGGCAGCATTTCAGAAATCGGCTCGAAATGCGCAACTAATTTCGAGCACATTGAAGTACACGTATATAATTTCTGAAATTTTATAAAAAGTATATTTGGAGTAATATGTTTATTAATAATGTTATTTATTAAATAAAAATTATGAAAAAAGGAAAAACCAGGATCGAACATCTTCAATATTCTGATCTTGCACTCAATGCCCGAGACCACACTGAGTTCTTGCAAATCACTTCGACGAACGCAGGGGGTACATATAGTGCACGGAAAGTCGTAAACTATTGTGTATCTCATCAATGTTTACATTTTGAAATCATTTTTGCTATTATACGTTAATGAGAAAGATATATGATTAATATAATTTAATAAAAAAAAAATGAAAGAATTTTAATTCACAAATACGATTGCCAGTTCTCCGTTTTTTTTTTGCCAGACTTCGGTTGCTTGGACTAATATTTAATACTCCAGCAGACGACAAAAATTGGAGATTTTCACATCTGCTGGACTATTGAATATTAGTCCAAGAAACCGAAGTCTGTCAAAAAAAAAACGGAGAACTGGCAACCGTGTTTATGATTTAAAATTCTTTCAATTTCTGTTGTTTCGATAGAGCGAGACAGAAAAAAAACAAAAACGAATAGAAGCTCCGATTGTAATCGGTGAGTCTCCGCGCGGACACGCCGAACTTGGCTCGTCTAGCAAAACAATGTCTTTCTCTCTGTGATCGCTTGTTTCTAGCGACCGAAAATATTTTCTCGGCGATCTCGGCCGCTTGGCGTGTATCATAAGGGGGAAAAAGGTATTCTAGATAATTCATAATTTTTATTAAATTATATTAACCCTTTGCCCTACGATTCAAGTTTCGATGGCGCGTGCCATAATTAACAGCCTGGAACGTGTTGTGTATGTTTGGCTCGATAGACGTACCACGGCTCTTATCAATGATACTTATGTTTGGCCCGATTTCTTTACCACGAATCTCACATGATATTGTAAGTGAAAGAGTTAATCATATACCTTTCTCATTAATGTATAATAGCAAAAATGATTTCAAATCATTTTTGCTAGTGATAGTTGACGAGATATAGTTTACGATTTTCCGTGTACTTTATGTACCGCGTTCATAGAGGTGATCCGCAAAAATTCAACGTGGTCTTGGGAGTTAGGTGCGAGATCAGAATGTTGAGGATCCTGTGTTCGATCTTGCTTTTTCCTTTTTTTCATAATTTTTTTTTTAAATAAATAACGTTATTAATGAACATATTACTTCAAATATATTTTTATAAAATTATAGAAATTATATGTGTACTTCAGTGTGCTCGGAACTAGTTACACATTTCAAGTCAATTTCTGAAATGCTGCCTATTTTTCCTTTACAACCGCTCAACAGTCGAGGGCTGAACCGCTGGATCGCGCGCGGACGTGCATCTCAGGAGCGTCATAGTATAAGAAATATGCTGCTATGATACCTTCTAACATGAAAATTAACATGACAACATTTTAGCATGAAAATTATCATGAAAATATTTTCCTTCTTGCATAATTGTTATTTTCTTAATAATAATGATTGAACATCATATTAATAAGTAAATACATTTTATTGAATATTATTTTATTAAAATATTACTTTATTATTTTTATGATACATTCGGTTTTCTTTCAAAGAGCTGCTGACCACGCTTATGTGCCACAAAATGTAATATCTTTTAATATAGAATACTGATAATATCAATTTAAAGTTAAAGAATAAGAGTCGATACAGAACGAGATGCGTAATTTTAAACTGGAATGACTTAATTCCAATAATTCCGCGATGTCTTCTTTATTCAACATGTGAATAAAGAAGGCATGTTGAATAAAGAAGACATCATATAAGACTAAGGAAAGTAAAAGATTGATAATTTGCTAGAAGGTAGCAGCATATTTCTTAGTGCAATGCTCCTGAGATACACATCCGCGCGTGATCCGGTACGGCTCAGCCATCGAGCATTGAGCGGCGGGGAGAAAGAAAGCGACACTTCAAAAGTCGATCCAAAATTTAACATGCACTCCAATAACTATAAGAAGAATACTGAATCACTTCAATAGATAAATAAAAAATTATTTGTATATTGGATATAAAGACACATATAAAGGTTTTTTGATTTGTTAATTATAAAATTATATTGACATCATCTTTATAATTATATTAATCATCGCACTTTTGCGATTTGATTGATTATCAGAATTTTCATTTGGATGATGGTTATAAAAAAAACATTTCACAGAAAGTACTGATCGACATCAACGTAACATTATTACAGAAACATGATTTCTTTTCGGATTTTTTCTAAAGGTAAACAGATCTTACATATATTTTTATATATAAAAATACTGATTTTCTATCTATTCAACGCATACTACGTCGAATTATTTTTTGCAACAATTGTCAGTTTAAAACTTTTAGAAATACACATATAACTTCAATAATTAAATAAAAATATATTAGGTGTTGGAATTAATTCGTAGCGTTTTTTAATGAAAGAATGTTATTTATTTCACATGAGCATTAAAAAATACATTAATGAAAGTACTTCCCATCACTTGTAAAACGCTACGAATTAATTCCAACACCTAATATTTAGCCTGTAATATGTGTTTATTAACAATGTCACTTATTAAAAAAAAAAAATTATGAAAAAAGAAAAAAGGAATTGATCATGAGATCTCTAACATTCAGATCTCGCATCATACGCGTGAGACCACGCCGAGGTCATGCAAATCACTTCTATGAACGTTGTATATCAATATAACCCTCATGGAAAATCATGGAAATATCAATATCTCGTAAATTATCGTGTTTTGAAATTATTTTTGCTATTATACATAAATTGGAGGGATATAAGATTAGCATAATTTATTAAAATTTATATGTTATCTATAATGTTCCTTCTCCTCTTAATTATACATGTTGAGCGGCTGAAATTTTCCAGAAAGCATTTTCAGTCGCTAGAAACAAGCAACCCTAGAGAGATGGGGGAGGGGAGGGGGAGGGAGGGAGAGAGAGAGAGAGAGAGAGAGAGAGAGAGAGAGAGAGAGAGAGAGAGACTCTGAAGGATAGACTCGCTGTTTCGTTCGACGACCCCAGCTCAACATGCGGAGTCTCACCGATTACAATCGGAGTTTCTATCCTTTTTTGTTTTTTCTCTGTCTCACTCTGTCGTACTTCTGTTTCAATAATTCGTTCTGCTATTCAAGAATGTGATTTCTATCGATTCTGGCATCATCGTCGATGCAGCAAGGACGCACGATTCCTTCTCTAAACAACGATCCTGATATATATTTCTATATATACAAAAATATATTATTATAGTGTTTTTTTGGCTGATAATATTATATATTGCTGGTTTATTTACAATGGTTCAATCCATTTCTATAGTTGAATAGCGGTACTACTTCGTTTGCGCGCGACCGATAGGAGGAATGGCGCTTCTTACTAAGACTCGACATCCGAGTCGAGTCAAAAATGTGCTATATATACAATAATTTCAGACCTTGCATAAGTAGCTGGCGATTTACAGAAAACCTCAAAGAACAATATTATACTTGCAGAAATGAGTTGCGAGTTTTAGTATAAGAGCAAAGAGTATTCGAAAATTTCATTTATATGCTACGTCTGCTATGAGATTGCCGCTTGTTTCGACATCCGAGCAGAAAGGAAGCTCAACCGAACACACACCGCGTTCCGAACCTTGATATATGCATGTGTAAATAATTCAGTAAATAAAGTTTAGACATGTGTTGTATATATGTACACACACACACACACGCGCGCGCATACATACGCACACATGTGTGTATGTATGCTATTATATATGCATATATATATATATATATATACACATACATATACATACATATATATATATATATATATATATATATATGTTATTTTATATATATGCATCAATAATTTACTAAATAAAATGTATGTAAAAGACAGAATAGTGTAATTAAAATAATTATCTTCATTTGTATTCATATGTAAATAATATGGTATGTTTCTTGTTTAGGAAGAAATTATTTCAACAAAATTGAAATAACTAATATTTATAATCATAATTATTTTATTATTATTTTCCCTCTCAAAAGAAAAAACTTTGACCAGGGCACGTTTATTGATATGGGCCTGAGTAGGTCGATAATTCAGATCATTTCTATGATTCAGCGACGCATTTTTCATGACAGCGCCGCTGTCGGAATATCGCAGAACTAAAATACTGCTTAGTTTCATGGCTTCACGTCAATTTCACTCGTAATATACAAACGAAATTTTCGGATACACTTTTCTCTTATACTAAAACTCCTACCGCGTTTCTAAAAGCATAGAATTGTTCGTTTAGGTTTTCCGCAATTCGCCAGCTACTTTTTATGAACGTGCAAGATCTGAAACTCTTATATGCAATACATATTGTGATGTGTTGACTACAGAAACCGATAACAAAACTGTAAGTCTTTAATTTTTTTTCGTTTTTCGTATTCAAATGTAGCTGAAATTGCGTTGTTGTCGATACTTTAATTGTGGAGAAGGATTTTTCAATCCATGAACACAGTTACGAGAAAGGTGTTTTTAATATTTAATGATAAAACAGGACACTCCAGCATCCCCTTAAAACTTTAATAGGAGGATGATAAAAAAATCTTTTAATGAGGAGGGGAAGAGATTTTAATGCTAGGATAGGGAATAAAAGGACAATTATATGGAAGAAATGATGGGGATGAGATAAGCAGAAAGTCAAAGGATAAGACAATAAACACAGAGAGCAACAAATAGCTGGAAGAAGTAGAAAAGGAAGAATGGGATAGTTTGAAATACAACTGGAAGTGAGAACACAGAATTTATGTATATAAGAGCAAGGGAGAATTCAGTAATTATGCAATAAGAAATATAAAAGTAAGAGAGCAGATTAATAGGTTAATTGTAGAAGAAAGAACAGAATCGGATCATCTACCAATTTGTGTTTATTATATATTTAAACAGAAGAAGATATAGAAGAAAATATAGAGGAAAATATTAAGGACAAAAATCTTAAACAACAAATATGGATAAAGAGAGGGATCAAATTTTAAAATCATGTAATTTAGAGAAACAAGATTGAAGGACTCATGGAGTTAAAAAAAGGGATAAAGATGTAACTACCTAACTTTTGCACGGATATAGGTCGTCGAATTAGTCGAAATGCAAAAAAGGTTCATACCGGAAGCGAGATGCAAATTAAATGGACTAGGCATTTATTATAATAACAAAAATGCAGTTTAATATTGATAGATATATACAATGTGTTTGTAACGTTTAATGTTCGCTGTGATGTTTAGTCACATAAGTTGGTCTAAATACATGAGGTGCGTATCATGGCACACGCGGAACGAATATGTGTTATGTGTCTGTACATGTATGTGTGACGGTAAATGTATATGTGTATGTGTTAAATGCGATTCGTGGAATGCAGTCTGTCACGGCGAATACCGCAGACGGCTTTTTCTGCACGCGTAATATTCGTGTGTTGAACGGAGCGCAGGGCGCGGGCAATCAGCTGCGCAATGCGTCGCATGGCTGATTGGTTTACACGAACGCAAGTACACAGGCGCGAATCGTGGTTTTCGTGGCGAATCGTGATATAGTACATCGGCAGATATCCCCAATGCAATGAGAAATACGTGTAGAATTTATGCGGCGTTTGATGGCCACGAACCCTCGGCGGAGGCGGAGAAATCTCCATCCCTTACTATCGAGACCAATGCTGTCGCAGCGTTAGCTGCCACCAACTGAGAAAACTCGACGGAGACAAAATACTCTATATTCCTTAATTCTTGTCGGTGCGACAAGTGTGAATTAGCGAAGGCTGGTCGGCCGAAAACGCTTGGGATAGAATACACTCTACCCCGAAATTCTCGTCGGCGCAGCAAAATATAGGAGAGCTGATTGTTCGTTGTCGACAACACTCGACAGTGACAAAGTATATACTCTCTACTACTTTTTCATGCTATTAAGCCGTTGTTAGGATTCGGAACATGTCAGAGCTGATCAGGAACAGGAACAGAATAACCGTCGTTGCTAGCAATTCGCGGCTAATAAACGGATTGTTGGTCCCGCTCGTATTGTTCCAAAGACGCTTGGCAATTAACAATACGAGCGGGAGAAACGTCGGTAATCGGTTTCGGAAATCTTTGACGAAACGGCTGTCATCCGTATTGTTCTTCATTTATTCATTAATTTTTGTTGGTAATTTATGATAAAATTTCCATGTGTATGTGTGGCAGCACTGTTATGTATTTTTTGTAGCTCTACTTTCCGTTTGTAAAAAGAAAAGTTTTTGTCTTTTTTTTCACTTCTTTTATGTTGGCCTTTTATAAGTTTCAGAATAAAGGTGTTGCTAAATTCTATCTCTCTAAATTAATTTAAGCGCTCACGAAACCATAATTCTAACAAGTTATGGGCCAGAGACGCGGTAAGCGTAAGAAATAGAAAATGTGTCAAAAATTCTTGAAATTATTTCAAAGAGACTGTTGCTAGAGCAATTAATAATATATGTAAGTTTTTAAATAATTGATGAGATGAATCAAATTGCAATACCAGTTATCGAACTGAATGGAAAAAACTGGATAATTTAGAAGTTCCAAACCTCAATTCTGAAAGGATGATATTTATACGACATAGTGAATGGCCAAAAGCCAAAACCGTCTGAAGCAAATGAACAGGCAGATTGAGATAGAAAGGACGCAAAAGCTCAAGAAATATTGGTGACGAGAATAGAACAAGGACCATTAACTATTTGCTGTCATGAACCACGTCAAAAGAAATGTGATCAAAGTTGAAATCAGTATATAACAAGAAATCCATTGTAAGTATTCACTTATTTCAATAGACATTTAACAAAGATTTTTCATGCTAAAGTTTGGAGAGACGATGTCAACATACATATCACAGTTGGAAGAGATAAGGAATAAGCTAAAACAAGCAAATGAAGAGTTATCCGAATAAATGATGATGACAAAAATAATAATGTCGCTACCTGAACCATATAAGCATTTTAAGTCAGCTTGGGAATCTGTACCTATTAATAATTAAAATCTTGAGGAATTAACAGCAAGAGTACTGGTAGAAGAAAAAAGAATGAAGTCACTATAAAGTACAAATGCGTTAGCAAATACTAGTAGTCAAAGAAACTTTAGGCACAATAAAGATGGTAAAAATTTTAAGAAAATAAGATATTTTATATGTCAGAAGCATATAGCTAAACGGTCTAAAAAATTGAAGACTCAAGAATGAATATGAAGAACTGCACCTATTGTAAAAAGATTGTCCATGTAAGTGAGAACTGTTGGTTTCGAAAATTAAAGAAAAAGGATAAAGAAATAAAAAAAGATAAAGAGACAGAAAACAAATCTGAAGTTAATGCATTCATAAGAGCAAACGGATCAATTAATTTCGGTATATGGAAAGCTGGAGCAAGCGAACACATGTGCAACGACAGGAAAATGTTCAAGACAATGAGTGAAAGACAGGTAATCAGAAGAATTAAAATAGGTGATGGAATCCTACTAAAAAAGTTAAAAGAATAAGAACTATTATTTTGTATGCTTGGACTGCATCAGACTTCATAAAAAAAATCATTTTGTCAGAGTCCTGTACGTGCCAGAGCTAAAATTTAATTTGTTCTCTCTCTTAGACATACAATGAAAAAAATATTATTAGTTAATTATTATAAATAGTAAATATTGCGAGATTTTAGATAAAAATAATAAAGTTAGAGCCATAAGCAGAACGATTTAATAAACTCTACAGAATGAATTTTAGAGAAGAAAATGAGATATCAGGATCAAGGAACAACGATGTTAGTTTGCTGTGTGAAACAAGATTATTCTGATCAAGTTACTATCTGGTTGATAAAGTAGAGAGTCATTCGCATACCAAAATATGGATGGCATCGTTGATTCGCATACCAAAACATGGATCAAGTATAGAAAGTTTTAACAAAAAGTGATATAAAGTACATAGGAGGCGACGCAAGTAAGATATGCGAAGAATGCATATCTTATGCAGCAAGAAAGCAACACAAAAAATCTTTTTACACAAGCAATTCAAGAGCGAAGCGAGCTTTAGAATTGGTTCATGCAGATGTCTGTGGTCCAGAAGACTTCTTTAGGCGTTATGCAGAAGACCTCTTAGAGCTAAATATTTTCTACTTATAAAAGACGATTTTTCATCATATCGATATGTGTACTTTATGAAATGTAAGTCAGAAGTGAAATTAAATCTTTAGAATTTATTAAGTCAGAATGAGAACCTGGCTATAAAATAAAAGCTCTAAGAACGGACAACGGTTTAGAGTTTGTCAATTCAAAAGTTAGAAGAATACTGGAATCCGATATCAAAAATCTGTAACTTACTTTCCAACAAAACAGTCGGGCTGAATGGGACATTGAGCGTTGGTTGAAGCCACTCGTACAATGATATATAGTATAGATGTAAAGTTTTGAGCAGAGATCATAAATTTTGCAGCTTATATCTCAAATAGAACAGGTACTAATCTAAATGAAGGAAAAATCCCATACGAAACTTTCTTTGGAAAATCAATAAATCTCTATAAGTTTAAAGCTTTTGATTCAAGAGTAACAATACATCCAAATATTCCAAAAGAGAAACGCCTAAAGTGGAACTCGAAGAAAAGAAAAGGACAGCTCTGGTCGGTTATAGCGAGGATGTAAAAGGTTATTGAATATACTTTTCGAGTACAAATAAAGCAGAGATCATAAAGATGTTATCTTTTTATCTGATAAAAAAGGGAATATAGAAGATGTTCAAAAAATACAGTTTTCTGCAGATGAAACTTACAAATATGAAACGGCGTTTATAAAAGTAAAGTTAATCCTATTGAAAACAGCAATCCTGAAACTAATCCTGGAAATAAAAGTGAATATTCTGAAAACTCTAATGGATCAGAAGGAGAGAAAAATAGTTATGTTTCTTGCGACGAAAATGAAAAACCCAAACTATAATCCAAGAGATAAGACTACTCGCAGAAGGCAAAGCTTGAAGATTATTGTCTGAATTTCTTGATTATTGGAAGAAGAAGAACTAAAAACGTACGATGAAGTTATATCGAATAACGAATCAGATAAATGGAAGAAGGCAACATAAGAAGAAATCAGGACTTTAGAAAAAAATAAAACTTGGAAATGTATTAAAAAACCGGAAGATTGTAACACAATAGAATGCTGATAGGTTTTTAGACGTAAAAAAAATGAATATGGTAAGTTAATATCCTATAAGATTAGTTGCTAGGAATTTCCAACAAACAAATGTAGAATTTTTAAATGCTTATTCTGTAGCAAAATTACCGTCTGCAAGAATATTTTTAGCAATGAATATAATATGCAAATTTTTCAATTAGGTGTATGTAGCGCATTTTTATGTAGAAAAATTCGAGAAAATGTGTATATTACTTTATCAGAAGGTTTTAATCAACCAAAAGGATTTGTTTATAAACTTGAAAAATCATTATATAGACTAAAAAGCTCACCCAAGAATTGGAATTGAAAGTTTAATAGTTTGATGCTGTCGTTAGAATTTGTTAATTCGGAGTACGAATATGTTTTTATATTAAAACGATTAAAGAATATAAGATTTTTATATTACTGTATGTAGATGACTTATTATTAGCCGGTATTAATGTTAAAGAGATTGAAAATACAAAGGAATTATTAAAGAAAAAATTTAAAATGAAGAATTTAGGGAAAGTAAAATAGTTTTTAGGTATGTCTATTGTATAGAGCGTCTTAAAAGAAGAAATTGCAATAAATCAATCAACATATTTGAAAAACATTTTAGA
This sequence comes from Acromyrmex echinatior, assembly GCF_024713525.1. Taxonomy (NCBI): domain Eukaryota; kingdom Metazoa; phylum Arthropoda; class Insecta; order Hymenoptera; family Formicidae; genus Acromyrmex; species Acromyrmex echinatior. The sequence goes on along the minus strand of NC_141858.1, from coordinate 1,547,658 downwards.
AAAATGCAAGATTATAACCAGCAATTAATATCCACATCTATGAATATTAATTTTCGACATGATTTGTTAAAAAGGAATTCTGAAATTGAGCGTAAGTTAAGAAAATTAATAGAATCTCTTATGTATGCAATGTTCAAGACCAGATCTATGCCTCTCAATAAGCATATTAAGCAGGTATCAAACATGTATCAGTCAGGATTTATGGAATGCATTAAAAAGAGTTCTGCGATATATAAAAGGCACAATGAATATGAGTCTAATGTTTAAGGAACGCGATAAAAGAGAAGAATATATCTATGAATATGTTAACTCAGATTGGGCTGGCGACGAAGTTGTGATCGTAAGTCGACTATAGGATCTATATTCAAAATGTTTGGGTGTATAATTTTGTGGGGATTACGCAAATAGTCTGCAGTCGCCTTATCTTCAACTGAGCTGAGTATGTAGCTCTTAATTCAGCTTAACAGCTGCTAGCAAAGCGTGCTGGTTACGATATGTGTTTAATGATTTAAAACTTGAAAACAATACGTGTCAGTTAAATTTTATGAAGATAAGCTATAAAAATATGTAATAATCCTGAGTCTCAACAAAAATTAAAACACATTGATATTCGAGTTCATTTGGTCCGAAAAGTAAAAGAGAATGTTGTTGCTACAGATTATATTAGTACAAACGAGTAAGTGATATATACCAAGCCGTTAGGTAAACAATCATTTCAAAAATTTCGCACGATTTTAGATATAGAATAAGTTGTAAAATGAAAAAGATTAAAGGAACTTTGTCATTAAGGAGGAGTGTTGGTAATCAATGATATCAATTTCCGTGTGTATGTGTGCGTATGTGCGTGCATGCGTGCGTGTCAGCACTATTTCGATGGCATCTTTTGTAGCTCTACTTTTCGTTTGTAAAAAGAAAAGCTTATACTTTTTTCACTTCTTTTGTGTTGACCTTTTATTTTCAGAATAAAGATGTTGCTAAATTATCTCTCTGAATTAATTTAAGCACTTACGAAACCGCAAGTCCAACAATTTTACGCATACTGCAGCCCGGAGATAGCGTTATCCTTGCTAGTAATGATGTACTGTAGAGTGCATCGTTACAAAGATAACAATATAAGAAAAAGCACTATTTATAAAAAACAGAATTTTAAGAGAAAAAAGTGGAGAAACAACAAGAAAATGAGAGAACTCAGGAGATTTCTTAAAGGGCCAAAACTTATTGAAGGAATACAAAAACTTAAGGTATCAGTGTCAAAATTTCTGTAATAACAATAAAAAGAAGAATACAGAAAGGAAGAAGAAAAAAATATAAAAAATCAGAACAGAAGCGAAGATATCGAAATACATAAATATGGAGAAAAGAAAAAGAGACAACATCTGAAACCGAATCACGAAAGAGGAGTGGAGAAAATATTTCATAGAACTGTTCCAGGCAACAGAAAAAAAAATGATACTAGGAAAAAAAGAATAAACAATAGATGTTAAGAAAGAGATCACTCTAACGGAAATGAAAAATGAAATATAAAAAAAGAAAAAAAAGTTGCAGGAGAAGATGGAATAAAAAATGAGGCTTGGTTATACTGCACAGATGAAGTTAAACGCAGGTTTAGTTACTAGACATCATCACCGAAATATGATGCTACTAGAAAGAAGTGCTGATGCTAGTTTCACGATTCAATAAAGAGAGTATACTTAGCTATGACTGCACATGTGCAATACATGCGCAATTATAGTTGAAGTTAGAAAAGGATAAAGCCATTCATACCATTTGAAACGTTCTCTCTCACTTTCAACAAAGACAGCATAGGGCTGCGCTCGTTCCACTAGTAGTATATTTCATTGGAAATTACACACAAGTTTGGAGAAAAGAAGACTTCCCACAAAAAACTAGAGAAACGTGATGATACCCATAAACAAGAAAATAAAGACATAACAACAAAATATTGTAGTAACACGTTTTTCGATATACAAAATCTATGATAATAAAACCTATGATAGAAAAAGTTTAGAAAGAAGACAGAAAAAAAAAGATCCTGCCAAACACTCAAGCAAGATTTAAGAAAAATAAAAGCACGGTAATATGTGTACAATGGACAATGTGTATAATACATACCTATACTACTAAACTACATCATCAAGAAACAAAAAAAAAGGAGGAGGATATACGCATTTTTTACTTGAAAGAGGCATTCGACATTATAATATATATAGAGAGAAACTAATGGACAATAATGAAAAAGAAAAGAATAAACAAGCGCACTTGATAAGAAACCTATAAGAAATATACGGCGAAGAAACAGAATGTAGTCTTAATAATGGAACGTATACTAAAGAAATTTTGGACAAATGCAGGAATAAAAGATGACCTTTGAATTCAACATTATTTGCAATGTACACAGTGGATATAAAAGAGGGATTATAAAATAGACAAGGAGGTCTTAGTGGAAGGCAGGGAAAAAATGTGGAGTCTAATGCGAATAATATCATATTATTGACAAAGAATGCAAACGACATGAGGGAAGTCCTGTAAAGATTCACAAATTTCCTAGAAAAAAACAGAATCCATTGTTAGCGTAGAAAAATCTAAAATAATGACTTCCAAAAAAAGGAGAGACAGGAAGAAAAAAGAATAATGGTTATAGAACGGGTTAGAAACAGAAGGAATAGATCATTTCAAATATTTAGGTTATCCATTGCAAAGAAGTAATGATCCGAATAGACTCATTAAAAATTAAGAAAGCTATTTTCTTAACAAGTGCAATGAAAAAAAATTTATGAAAATTAATTTAAATTTTAATAAATATTTTTTTGAATAGTCCTAACGAAATATTTAGTAAATGTAAACACATTTATTATTTATACAATTAAAAAAAACAGCATACAACCACAATGTCAGATATTGTTAGCGAATATCATTTATTATTTATTCATTTGATGTAAGAATCATTAGTAATTTAACAATTATTTTCTCATTTATCCAAATATTTCTTTATCATAAGTAAATATTCCACTATTCAAAAAAATATTTATTAAAATTGACTAAATTTTTTTTCAGTGTATGTGGAATATAAGATAAAGCACTAGACATTTCAAAAAAATATGAATGTTCGACCACTTAGTAAAGAGAGTATCATAACATATGGAGCAAAGAAGTAGGAAAAAATCCGAACTGGTACCAAGGTTGGATGTGGGGTGGATTTTATATTATTTTCATATCTATTTCTTTATGCCAATGGATTCTAGATTATATGAAGTTGGCTTCATATCAGCTGTGCGCTGCAGCGTTGCCAAGTCTGTAACTAATGCGATCCGTGAGGTAAACTTTAATGAAGCGTGATAATGAAGCTTTAAATCTATATGGCAAAATCCGATTTTTCTTTTTTGTACACAATTGTTGATATTTCATCTGTCAAATCCAAGATTATCAAAATCCTAAGTTGACTGAATATGTATTAAGTCGGTGATTATCTACTTCGGAACAACCGTCTTCCAAGGCGATATGATTAAAATAATCAATTTCAGAATACTATTACAAGAAAACTATATGGTCAATATTACTCAAATTGTAGGATTATTTATATACAATATTTATTTACATTATATAAATCGTTGTGTTATTAAGTGTACGTGATAGTGCAAGTCTTGAAGAAAATCATCTCTGTAAATTGCTGTGCAACTGTTCAAAGATGAAGAAATTAAGTTTTCCGTAGACAGGTTTTTAGTGAACAAATGGTTTTTTGCAAAAATTAATGAACAGGCTTGTTCAGGGCTAGATTTGTTTGTTATGAGGGCTACATTTTATAAGAATTTCAAAGCGTTTAAATTTCAATGAATAGAGAGCGAGTGAAAAAAAGACCTTTTTCATCAAAAGGTATTTGTTATTTTTTTCTATTAAACTAATAGATCGATTTTAATGTTCCACGTCTCATTTTGTAGTTATTTTGAATATGTACATTTTTTTATAGCGATTTTTTTTCATACAATCAATATCTCGTTTTATAAATGAAAAACATGCTTTTTGCAACGATTCGATTTTTTTCGCATATTTTCTTCACAAGTCTTGACTCTCGAACATACGTACTTCTTTTCTGATCCTTTCGAGACTTTCGTGAAAAGAAATGCTGGTCTATAATTTTTTTCCGGTAAAATTCTATTTACATTGAACTATTCTTGCTATTCAAGTTTATGAAGAAGGTATACTATATAATGCGCATGAAAAATCGTAAACAATAAAATATCTCGTAAATTGTTGCGTTTTAACATGATTTATACTATGGATTAAGGGAAATACACTATTATTATACTACAATTTATTAGGTACAAATAAATTTCCGCTGTTTTTTATCAAAAATTAAACATTTATTGTGAAAGAATGATACTTATTGTTTTATTGAAAGTATTGTCCATTGCTAGCCACTACTTTTTCCCATCTTTCTGGTAGCATACGGATACCGTGTTGGAAGAACGCTTCATCTTTTGAGGCTATCCAATTATCGATCCAATTTTTGATATCTTCATATGATGTGAAGTGTTGCTCAGACAGGCCATGCGCCATCGATCGAAATAGATGGTAATCGGAAGGGGCAATGTCTGGTGAATACGGCGGATGGGGTAGAACTTCCCAATTGAGTGTTTCCGTGTAGGTTTTGACCGGCATCGCAACATGTGGTCGAGCATTATCATGCAGGAGAATAATTTTGTCATGCCTGGAGTAGTAGTGGGCGCGTTTTTCCTTGAGTGCTCGGCTCAATCTCATCAATTGTATTCGGTAGAGAGCCCCAGTAACGGTTTCGTTCGGTTTGAGCAACTCATAATACACGATACCAAGCTGATCCCACCAAATACACAACATGAGTTTTTTTCCATGAATATTCGGCTTGGCTGTCGATGTTGAAGCATGGCCAGGTGATCCCCATGATTTCCTCTTCTTTGGGTTATCGTAATGAATCCATTTTTCATCACCAGTGACTATACGATGTAAAAAACTCCTTTCGTTTATGACAAGCAGCATTTCACATATGGAAAATCAGCGTTTAATGTTTCTTGGCTTCAATTCATATGGAACCCAATTCCTTTGCTTTTGAATCATTCCCAATGATTTCAAACGATGTGAAATTGCTTGTTGAGTCGCTCCTAATGTAAGTGCAAGTTCTTTTTGCGTTTGGCACGAATCTTCATTCAATAATGCTTCCAATTCCGCGTCTTCGTACACTTTCGGCCTTCCGCTACATTCTTTGTCTTCGACGTCAAATTCACCGTTCTTAAATTTTTGAAACATTCACGACAACTTCTCTCACTTAAGGCAGCCTCACCATATGCTTCTACAAGCAATCGATGAGCCTCAGCTGCAGATTTCTTCAAATTAAAGAAGTAAATCAAAAGTTCCCGCAAATGACGCTTATTCGGCTCAAAACTGGGCATTTTCGCACAAAAAAATATATGATGCTGATATAAAATCGCTAGTATTCAAGATTATGTTGTTAACAGATGTCCAACCTTACGATATAATGTTTTACATCAGACAATTTTAACCATAGTTTGCTAGTGGCGCCGTCTTTTGTCAAACGGCGGAAACTTATTTGTACACCTAATATTAAAACTTATATGTTAATTAGAATGCCGAGCGGCCGAGATTACCAAGAATGCATTTTCGGTCACTTGAAACAAGGACTAGTGTGAGAAGGAGTTCGCTGTTTCGTTCACTCTCGGCGCGCCGCAGGCGAGTACACGGACATGGGCTCGTGTTTGTGTGTTACAGCGCCACGCCACGATAAATAGCCAAACTTATAGGCATGGAAAAGTGACGTTTTAACGACGAAATTTATGTTGTGTGCTATTCCATTATTATTTATTTAATTGTGAAAATGTGACTTGTCTCGTACTTATCAAAGTCGTAATTATCGATGAAAACTAAGGTTATCTTGGAATTTTATATGTAAAAGCGTATATTTTACTCGTTTCAACAGCTGTCGGATCGTGTGTTTCTGCCCGAATATAGGCTCACTTTACGTGCCTTTTTACGACGATTTATTAACTGTCAAGAGAGGAAAGGACAGTTTTCATTGATTTTTACAAGTGTTTTAAAGTAATCTCGTTATTTCGTTTCATCCAAATTGTCTTTATTTAAAAATGGCACGCAACATATTGTAAATTAACGTGTCATTTCTCGCTTCTGACGTCACGATTCCAACACGGCCGCCGCGACTAGGCAGGAGCCTCAATATGATTTTTTACACAATATGATTTCTATAATTATTCTGCATATAATAATATTTAGATAGTTATCGAAAAATCAATAATTTAGCAGATATTTAATATTTTATACTAGCATATTTTGACATGTAATATTAAATATCTCGTAAACTATTAATTTTTTCATAATAGTACTTCAATTTCATAATAGTACTTTTATGAATAGAATAATAAGATGAATCAATTGATATAAAGAAAACACATAGTTGCTTATTTAAAAAAGTCCATTTGGTCTACAGTAGGTAATTATGGTGATGAGGGGAACCAGCCCCGATGATCTTGATCTTGATATATGTTGTCAAGGTCATGATCCTGAGCAGGGGGGGAGAGGGTGAGAGTTGAAGGTGAGAGTCGTGCGACCCTGAAGCAGGGAGGAGGGGGGTGAGAACCGAAGTTGAGAATTGTGCGCCCCTTTACGGGGGAGGGAGGAGGTGAGAGAGTCGAAAGTGAAAGCCACTTAAAACTTGGAGGTTTTTCAGGGTCGTGACCTTGACGACATATGTCAAAGTCGCAGTCGTCGGCACGACATCCCCTATAGTGCACAACTATTCTAAAGCAGGGAATTTTCTATAATTGATTTTTTCATAAGTTTATTTTAATACTTTTATATATGCAGAATAATTAATGGATCATTGTGTAAAAAGAAACATAATATAAGAAATATAAACTGAGTTAATGTAATTACATAATATAGTAAAGAGCGCCTAAAGATCGGAAAAAGTCAAAGTTGTCAAAGTTGAAATAATATAATATTCTAAGTTCATGAATTTAATTAATCTCAAATGTGATTGTACGTCGAAACATTCGGATATTAAAACACAATCAACAAGATGCTAATAATCGCGAGCCGAAACGTTCGGACAATCGCGAGTATATATAATCCCTTTATTTCAAATAAGAAACTTTTATTGCGAAAAATATTACCTCATATTATTCGTAACTTCCAACTTTGATCGATCCTTAGGCGCTCTCTACTATATTATGTTGTTACATATTAACTCGGACGATTTATATTTCTTAAAATACGCCGCCTGGTTACGCATTCTCTCACTATACATGTCAGTTATTGTGAAAAATGTTTCCGAAGCCTCAGCTTCGAGTTGAAACACTCGCCCCAGCAAATTGAAAGATTCCAGGTTCGAAGAATCTTGGCTGATATAATATTTTTCGCAATAAAAGTTTCTTATTTGAAATAAAGGGGAGATTATATATACTTGCGATTATCCGAACGTTTCAGCTCGCGATTATTAGCATCTCAAATTGATGGAGTTTTAACACGACCATCTTTATTTCCAGGTCGCGACAGCATAAATTTGACAACGTTGCATGCCGGCTGGCCAAGAGAAATCGCTCAGTTTACATTAGTTGCTAAAAATTTCTTATATGTAGTGTTTTTAACAAAAGCGAATACAGGAATTTGGAGTAAAAGTTATTATGTCTTATATTTATTAGGTGTTGGAATTAATTCGTAGCGTTTTTTAATGAAAGAATGTTATTTATTTCACATGAGTATTAAAAAATACATTAATGAAAGTACTTCCCATCACTTGTAAAACGCTACGAATTAATTCCAACACCTAATAGTATTTACATTTAGTATTTTAAATAAAAAAAATTATTTAGAAAGGTACTTTTTTATGTGAGTTTTTTACCTCAAGCTAAATGGCACGTGGCACTATAAAAATTATTATTTTATATGCTTATTTCTTATTTATTTTCTTATTTATCTTCTTGTTTATCTTCTTTCTCTAAGTATAAAATGCTTGTGTTAGATTAATGCTGTATTCCGGGTTGTAAAAGTAATTACGCATCGAGGGGAAAAAAATGTCTTTTCTGTCTTTAAGTTTAAAAGAAGAGGAATTACGACAAAGTGGTTAAAAAATATTTCTGGAAAAGATTGGGTGCCAGGAAAATGAGTGAAAGACATTTCGAACGGATATATATTTCGAAAAAAAGATATTATAAAGATGAAAAAGATATACAAAGATCTTTTGTTAGAAAGAAACCTATATTACTTCCTCATGCAGTTCCTATGTTATTTCTAAACTTGCCAAAATATTTATCTAAATTGTCAACAATAACTCGGCAAGATCCTGAAAGAAGATCCTGAAGAAGATAAGCTTTAATTAAACAACAGAAAGAAAAAACCGAGGAATGGTTACAAAATGATATTATTTTAAATTATGAAACGTTCTGTGTCAATTCTTTAAGAATAAAATTAATATAACAAACTGAGAGGAAATATGAAATGATCATGAAATGGTGTTATATAAAATAGATTTCACTAATTTACCTAACATACAAGTATGTGTTAAAATTAGTAATGATTTATCGGTTAAAATGTTTAAAATCAATAGATTCATGGATCCTAAAGATTTGAATTAAATTCTAGATAATGATAAAAATTAAATAGATGGTCACAAATATAGAGAATATTTTGTCAAAATATGGAACTGAATTAGATAATACATGTTTGTTTTCATTAATAACTGCTGTTAATATCCATTTGGAAAGACTTCAATCATTTGTCAGTAATAATGATAATGAAAACGAAAATAGTGGTGAAGAAGTAAGTAAATTAAATTTTATTATTGATCAATTTAAATTATTATTTATGAAAAAACACACAGTACGATATTCAATTTACATGACTGTGTGCTTTCTTAATATATACGCAATCTTCTAATTGTTATTCTGCTTTAAGAAAAAATGCAATTCTTATATTACTTCATCCTAGAACACTTCTTCTTCAATGCACGTTTCTATTGATAAACCTAATGAAAATAAACATTTTCTAACTTCTTTAGCTAATAAATTGAATGAAAGAGAAAAATATGTAATTCTACAAATTGATGAAATTTATATTTATAAAACAAAATAGAATATAAAAATGGTTCTCTCAGTAGATTTGCTCATAATGATACATCTGCAGCTAAAACTATTATGGTTTTCATGATATCTTCAGCATTTGAATCATTCAAGGAAATTGTGTCATTGATACCAGTTAATAAGATGAAAGGTAATGAATTAACGTCTTATACAGAAGAAATATATAAGTTGGTTGCAACTTGCAATTTTAAAAATTATTACAATTATTATTGATAATAATAGTGAATCGTGTAATGTTTAAAGAGTTGTCAAATTTTGATAATAATTTCACTTATCATTTTTCAAATACTTTAAAAACATTTTTAACATATGATAGTGTACATATATTTAAGAATATAAGAAATAATTGGCTTTGCCAAAAAGATGCTGAAAATTTTTTTATATTTCCCTCATTCTATGAATATGATAAAATATTAGTTGCAAAAAATTTGAGACATTTATATCGTAAAGAATATAATTAATTAATTAAGTTGACACTCAAATTAAATTTTAGAACTGTTTTTCCAAGTACATTAGATCGACAAAAAGTGAATTTAGTAAATAATGTTTTTCATGAAAGTACACTTGCTGCAGTCAATCATGAATACGGTTTTGAATCGGGAATAGCACAATTTTTAGAAATTATATTAAAATGGTGGACAACAGTCAACATTAAAAATTCTGTAAAATCAATTTTACACAAAAATCTTTTAGAAGCAATTTTTACTAGTGAAAATGATGATCACATTATTTTTCTTAATGATTTTTTATCATGATTAACTAGTTGGAAAGCTTTGAATTTAATCATGGCATTTTAACTACACATACCTTTAATGCACTTTATCAGAATGTGAGTATAATGATAAATTTTATTAAATATTCATTAAATGTGCTGGAAAATTACAAACTGACAACCTAGAAAATAGATTCGTTTTTATCGTTATCGACAACTTTCTGATGGCAATTATCATATATTATATATTCAAATTATTGAATCGGAAAAAAAATTAAGAACTAAAAGTATTTTGAGACTTCATTCAGCGAAATAGTCAAGTTGTATTCTCATTTGAATCTTCTCAAGTAGTATTCTTGCTTTAACAATAGCTGCAGATGATGTTAATAATTTTAATAATTCTATAACAGATGTTTACATTGATTTTTTAAAAATTGTTGATTATAATTTTATGAATATTATTGATATTGATGATCCTGCTACATTTGTGGATATGCTGCATTTAAAATTAAACATCGATTATAATGTAATTTATGCTGCAAATTTGTTGAATCAAAGAATTATGATATCACTAACACATACTTTTTAGATTTAAACAGGGATAATCTAACAATTCCATCTGACACAATAATTTTAATTAGCTAACATATATACGGTATTATGCAATATTTAATTTCAAACGAGTATAAAAATGCTTTTGTAAGTGTTACTCATCAGCAGCAGTTATTAATTAAGTTACAAAAAAAATTTGAATAATAATGATTTAACTGCCAACATACTCAATGATACATGTACTTGTGATTATACTCACGCACAAATTATACTGGATATTTTAAAATGTATGGCAAATATATTGTTAAACAATTACAGGAAATTAAGAACCAATTATTATTTACAAAATACGAATGTAAAAAGGAGGAAGCTCGAAATATTAATATAATTTAAGACATTTCTAAAACATTTTAAAATATTCAAAGATGAAAAAATTTCTAACATCTGTGCAATTACTTTATATTAAATATATGTTCCATAAATTTTATATTAAACGTATTAGAGAGAGAGAGAGAGAGAGAGAGAGAGAGAGAGAAATATGTTACAAAATGAATAAAATTTTATGTTTTGTAGTTCATAAGATTATTATGTTTTATGTATGAAAAGTTTTCTGTTTGTATATTTTTAATATATCACAGAAGTATTATTTAAAGCACACACAAATAATGTTTACATCTTACAATAAAATTATAATGAAGTTATGTTTCATGTTATATGGACGAAAACGAATTGATTTTAATATTTGTATGCAATATTAAGTAGTAATAAAATAATAAAAAATGACTTACAAAAATTAAACAATTTATTTTATAATACAAACTTTTTTATTCTTTAAATATATTAGGGTTTGCATTAAAAGCCGCTGTTTTTTCTTTATATTTGAGCACTTATTTCAATAACAAAATATATGAATACCTCAATCAAAGTATTTTCCCTCGGAAGCTATGACTTTTTGCCACTTTTCAGACAGAAGTTGAATTCCACGACGAAAGAATAGTCTGTCTTTTGAGTCAATCCATTCAGCAACCCAATTTTCGATTTCGCTATAATTATGGAAGTGTGTATCTTCTAGAGCATGTTGCATCGATCGGAACAGATGATAATCGCTTGGTGCTAAGTCCGGAGAATACGCTGGGTGCGGGAGAACCTCCCATTCGAGATCTATCAGTGTTTGTTTCACGGCTATAGCAACATGCGGCCGAGCGTTATCATGGAGTAAAATCACCTTTCGACGATTTGATGCAATTGATGGTCGTTTTTGCATCAAATTATCATTCAAACGTTCCAATTGTTGTTGATAACGCTCGCTGGTGATTGTTTCGTTCGGTTTAAGCAGCTCATAATACACGACACCTTCCATATCTCACCAAATACAGAGCATTGCTTTGTGACCGTGGATATTTCGCTTTGGAGTCGATATTGATGGTTGGCCAGGATCAATCCATGATTCTTTGCATTTTGGGTTGTTGAAAAAGATCCATTTTTCATCGCCGGTCACGATACGCCACAAGAAACTCTTCTTGTTATGCTTTGCAAGCAAAGAAATTGAGATGTTTAAACGGTTGGCAATGGCATTTTCGGTCAATTTATGTGGCTGCCATTTTCCTTCTTTCTGAATCTTTCCCATAGCTTGTAAACGTCGAAAAATAGTTGATTTATCGACTTTCAGTTGTTGAGACAATTCTTTGAGTGTTTGAGCTGGATTTTCTTCCAATAGAGCTTGCAGTTGTTCATCTTCGAATTTTTTCGGTTGACCTGTTCGTTGTTTGTCGTGAACGTCACAATCATCACTTTTGAATCGTCGAAATCAGTCTCTACATACTGTTTCCGATGGAGCAGATTCACCATAAATTTCCGCAAGCAATCGATGAGTTTCAGCTGCACTTTTTTTCAATCAAAATAGTGTAAAAGTACACATCGGAAAAACAACTTATCACGTTCCATTTTAATTCAGTTATATAATAGAAAAGCACATGTAAACAAGGATGACGTCTGTTGACTGAATTTTAGTAGGAAATGTTCACATTTAAAAATGATATAAGTAGCAGATGTCTCTGACCATAGCATACGCAGTTACTGCCATCTAAACGTGAACAGTGGCTTTTAATGCAAACCCCTAATATTAATTAAAAGGATACCAATCATGTAATCTTTTTTTTAAGACGGAAAAATTAACCCTAGTAAAAATTTTTACTCTTAGGTTTCCAACTTAAGGAAAAAATTACATGATTATTATTTTGTTATTGAATCAACTTTTAAGAAATGGTAAGTTTAAAGACTTCGAGTAGGTTAGAGTAGCTAGGTCGATTATTATCAGCTGATGCGACGTTGCCACATTGGGTAGCGCGGCCTAGAAATAAAGATGATTTTAATGTCCGAACGTTTCGATGTACAGTCACATATGAGATTAATTAAATTCATGAAGAAGAATCATCTTAGAATATTATATTATTCGTAACTTCCAACTTTGACTGATTCTTAGGCGTTCTCAAAAATAATATAATTCCATTTAAAAAATGGAGATGACCTTTATATCTTTTTGGTCTCTTCATCTCGAAAAAGATAACAAAATTAAACTCCCACTCAAAACCATTTCACTTTCTTCTGAAATATATTTTCTTATGTATTTTTCTTTTCAAGATATTTGATGGGAATAATTAAAAAGGAACACTGCATAAGTATAATATAAATATTGTAAGTATATACAAATATATTATATATACAATATATATTAATATATATATATATATATATATATATATATATATATACACTAGATTGACAAGAAAAAAAAATTTTTTTTTTAATCGGCCTTTTTCAGCTCAAAAGCTTCCATTTCATACCAAAAGAACACGTCTAAAATTTTATTTAAAAATATTAAGATTTAGAGATTGCTAGTAGATAGCGATTTTTAAATCAAAGTTTCGATTTTCTTTAATAAATGATTGATTTGATGCAAAAAAAGGACTTAATCCGGATTTTAAATGTCATACTGTATGTGAACTTTTTGATCGCTGAACACGATGCAATAATTTATTTAGCTCTACGATATACGCCTTAAGAAATATTATTCGATTAATGTAAAAAAATTATCAAATTTCGAGTTCAAAGTTGATTTTAGCAAGATTCCAAGTGTTTAAATGGATTGTTACTCCCCTTAAATTGTAAGATCTTGTTCTGTTCACCCAGAACAAGATCCAGTTGGAATTTTCCCAGAACTTCTTACAGAGTCTTTAAAAGTTTCATATAACTGGATTATTAATACGTTTTTAATGATAGAAAACATTTTTTTACAAGTTCTAAAGTATATCGCTTTGTGGTCTTGACATCCTCAAATGAAATACCTCAATTTGACAACAAAAAATTGTTTATTAGAAAATGAAATGAGATAGTTTATTTCAATTAATTAAATCATATTTTTGTTATTATGTACTCATTTCATTTTCTAATAAACAATTTTTTGTTGTCAAATTGAGGCATTTCATTTGAAGATGTCAAAACCACAAAGCGATATACTTTAGAACTTGTAAAAAAATATTTTTTATCCTTAAAAATGTATTAATCCAGTTATATGAAAGACCCTAGGAAGTTCCGGGAAAATTCCAACTGGATCTTGTTCTGGATGAATAGAAATGCATTCTCCATGAAATGCATTTTTTTTTACTAAAATTATTATTCAAGATAATAGTTTAAATAAATATAATATATTAATTACTTTATATACTCCTTCATTCTGTATATCAAATGTTCCTTAACTTAGGAAGTATTACAGATTCAAGACAAAAAGATTCATATGTCTGACGAACTTTGGATCCATTTTAATATTATACTACAATTTGGAAACATTTGATTGACAATTAAAAGAAAAAATTTTACTAATTAACCGATCACAGAATGTTTCATTTTCAACACCATAATTTTGGCCGTGAATAATTAACTCTTAATCCACACAAATATAGAAATTGAATTTTTGTCGAATTAGATGAAAAGACTCCGCACAAAATAATAATGTGAATCAATTGATGTAAAGAAAGTATACAGATGATTGAAAAAATTTGTAATCTGCAAGTATATATATTGCAAAGTACATAATATTTTTAAAAAAACAGTTATGAATTTTTTTTAAATCGAGAGTCATCTCATTATTCTACTATGCTTAAAAGTATTAAAATATAATTACCAAAAAATGAACAATAAATAAAATACTTTCAGTCCGATTAAAATCAAAATAGCATTTTTCAAATAATATTACAGCAAAATTTATTCATTTTTTATGATTTTACTTCAAAAAGAAACCTTTTGATTAGTATTTCCTTTCAATCATAATCTACAAAATATTAATTTCAATCAATTTGACCGTTATTTTCATATAATTAATGCGGTATGATCTTAGTATATTAATTTTTTCATACTGATTAAAAATGTCAAGGACAATTCGAAAAAATAAACAGTTTTTAATTACAGTTTTGTAAAGTTTTTGTCCTAATATTCTTTTCGTATGAAAATATGTAATATTACGAAAATAATACAAAATGATTGAATATAAGGGCAATAAGAGTCAAGCATAATAATTCTTGTGCAAATCAATACGGTTAACAAAACAACTTTATTAATAATTAATCTGCTTACATATTTCGGGTCACTTTTGAGCCATTCTCAGAAGCAATATGATGTTATAATTACAAAAAATTTTTTTACAAACTAATTCATTTTATTGAGTCACCTGCATCTATTAACGAAAACTATAATATAAAAATGAACTCTAATAATAATCTAAAATGTATTAAAATTATTAAAAGGTAAATTTGTTGAAAGTAAAAACGATTTATTGTAAAATAATAGAAGGTAACTCGCTAAAACAAAAATTCACCATATTGCAAACACTTAAATTCTATCAAGTTAGTCAAAAATCAGTCTTTGACCATTCAACGAATCAGTCAATTATGTTGAAATTAATGAATAAATTTTAATACGTTAATCGTAAAGAAAAGGAAAAAAAAGGGGAAAAAATTCTGATATTAATTATAGTCCAGATGGACATTAAAATCAAAACTGATTCAGTTTTGTTATATCCAATCATTTTGTATCATTAAGGAATCTTTAAGAATTAATTTATATTACGAAAATAATATTAAAGCACACATTTATTTATATATGTATACAGGATGTAATTTAAAAAGCGCCTACGAATCATATAGCACTATTCCTGATCAAAAATTAAGTTAAAAAGTCTTGAGTTTTTTCTATAATGCTCAATGAAGCAGTTATTACCGAGTAAAGTTAATCCAATCGGCGTCGTTCGTTAGACGCACGTCAGTGAGCCTGATAGTGTGCGTGAGCATACATTGATTGCATTCAGTAGACTTAACTATTACGAAGCGGATCCGTGAGCGCTCGTTGCTTTAGATGATCTATACGCAAATAGCAGCGCTTACGGATCCACTCCATAATGCCTGCTGCACACCGGATGCGACAAGCGATATCCAATAAGAATCCTACTTTTTCTCGTCACGTCAAAAAGCATTCTCACGCATTCCTTGGATATCGCTCGTTACTGATCGCTCACCGCGTTAGGCATAACAGTTGAGTCTGCTAAACGCGAGCATTACTATACTCTGTTCAACGAGAATGAATTCGGTTTGCGCATAGCAGGTAATGCTGTACAACGCTATGAAGACCTGCACAAAACGGACAAGTTTTCATTCGATCCGAAATCATTCTCTCGTTGAACGGAGTATAAGCGTGCGCCGCCTATTTGCATTTGATGGTAGGCCGGGCGAATTTGGCTAACTTCATAAAGTAATACCTCATTAATCATTTCAAAAATTGCAAAACGATAGAGGAATTTTCGACTCAGTTTAGTCCGCTCTTACACAAGAGCGTTTTGTCAAAAATTGCAGGGCATCTTGTATATACAGAGGATCCCTAAATTTTGGGACCATAATGAATAGATAAAACGGACTGAATTGAATCGAAAACTTTTACCATTTTGCAATTTTCGCAATATTTAACGAGATATTAATGTTAAAATTAAAGATAGCCGATATACACGTCCGCCCGGCCTACTATTGCCAAATGTAAGCACATCATTTGGCGTGCGAGTCGTGGGAAGCGGATGGCCTGGCAAGCGCGCCGGTCGAGTTATAGTCCTATAAAATTAAGGTTTTTTTCGTGAAAAAATTGTAAGTTGACATTTCTTTCGATGAAAATTTTCGGAAGGTCATCAGAAAAGAAATGCATATGTTTGAGACTCTCAGCTCGTGTGGGAAATATGCGAAAAAAATTCGGATAATTGCAAAAAGTAGGTTTTTCGCTTATAAAATAAAAAATGTCGATTGTATGAAAAAAGTTAAATATGAAAAAAATGTAGGTATTCAAAATATCTACAAAATGAAACGTTAAACGTTAAAATGAGTCCATTAGTTAAATTGAAAAAAATAAAGATCACCGAAAGAAGCTTTTTTTTACTCGCTCTCAGTTCATCGAGATTTGAACGCAAAGCAATTGAAATTCTCGCGAAATGTAATCTTTATTATGACGAACAAATCCAGCCCTGAAAAAGCCTGAAATGTTTATTAGTTTTTGCAAAAAATTATTTGTTTACTAAAAACTTGTCTGGGGAAAATTTAATTTCTTTATCTTCGAGCAGTCGTACAGCAAACTTCAGGGGTGCTTTTTGTTCTTCAAGATTTGCACTATCACATATACTTAGTAACAAAACGATTTTTTGCTATTAAACGATTTCAAAAAGTGGGTATCTATTTTTCTAATTAAAAAATAGAATAATTCTGTTATTAATATGCATCGTATTAAATAGCAATAACAGCTGCTATTTTTCTATGAATTTATAAAAAAAAAGTTGCCTTCCGATTATTAGGAGTTGGAATAACAATTTTTTTTCAAAAAATCACAGTCATTTTAATTTTTAAAATTAAGAGTTCCGTCTGGCATCAATTTGTCAAGGAAGAATTGAATTTGCTGTTAAAAAATCTCGAATTTTTTGCTGCCAAAAAAGTTTGTTTAAAACTATTGGAAAATTGATCATGAGGCAGCGCACTGGAAGAAGTTTTGGGAAAGCCGGAGCAAGGTAAAATGGGAATGACCGGATCGCTCGGCGACTCGCGCATGCCTGATTATTTATCAGGCAAATTACTTATTAATTATTTATTTACATATATCATATTTGCATCTGTCAATAAATTCATAAACACAATATTATACTGATAATTCCATATATTTAAGTGTCCAATTGGATATTTAATATGCTGCAAAAAGTGTCCAATGAATACTTTTACAGCATATTAAATGAAGAAACATGTGACTTAAATTTGTGAATCAAACTTCATACTTAAACGTGATTTTTTAGCAATAAACCGAAAAAATAAAAATTAAAAAAAATGAGAAACTAAAAATTTTATGGTTTCAATTTCTTTGCGAAACATTTGGTTAAGCTATTAGTGTACAAATAAGTTTCCGCCGTTTTTTATCAAAAATTAGCATTTATTGTGAAAGAACGATACATAATGTTTTATTGAAAGTATTGTCCATCGCTAGCCACTACTTTTTCCCATCTTTCTGGTAGCATATGGATATCGCGTTGGAAGAACGCTTCATCTTTTGAGGCTATCCAATTATCAATCCAATTTTTTATATCTTTATATGATGTGAAGTGCTGCTCAGACAGACCATGCGCCATCGATCGAAATAGATGGTAATCGGAAGGGGTAATGTCTGGTGAATACGGCGGGTGGGGTAGAACTTCCCAATTGAGTGTTTCCATGTAGGTTTTGACCGGCGCCGCAATATGTGGTCAAGCATTACCATGCAGGAGAATAATTTTGTCATGCCTGGAGTAGTAGTGGGCGCGTTTCTCCTTAAGTGCTCGGCTCAATCTCATCAATTGTGTTGGGTAGAGAGCCCCAGTAACGGTTTTGTTCGGTTTGAGCAACTCATAATACACGACACCAAGCTGATCCCACCAAATACACAACATGAGTTTTTTTCCATGAATATTTGGCTTGGCTGTCGATGTTGAAGCATAGTCAGATGATTCCCATGATTTCCTCTTCTTTGGGTTATCGTAGTGGATCCATTTTTCATCACCAGTGACTATACGATGTAAAAAAACCCTTTCGTTTATGCCTGACAAGCAGCATTTCACATATGGAAAAATCGGCGTTCAAAAATCGACGTTTCTCGGCTTCAGTTCATATGGAACCCAATTCCCTTGCTTTTGAATCATTCCCAATGATTTCAAACGATGTGAAATTGCTTGTTGAGTCGCTCCTAATGTAAGTGAAAGTTTTTTTTGCGTTTGGCACGAATCTTCATTCAATAATGCTTCCATTTCCGCGTCTTCATACACTTTCGGCCTTCCGCTACGTTCTTTGTCTTCGACGTCAAATTCACCGTTTTTAAATTTTTGAAACCATTCACGACAACTTCTCTCACTTAAGGCAGCCTCACCATATGCTTCTATAAGCAATCGATGAGCCTCAGCTGCAAATTTCTTCAAATTAAAGAAGTAAATCAAAAGTTCCCGCAAATGACGCTTATTCGGCTCAAAACTCGCATTTTCGCACAAAAAAATATATGATGCTGATATAAAATCGCTAGTATTCAAGATTATGTTGTTGATAGATGTCCAACCTTACGATATAATGTTTTACATCAGACAATTTTAACCATAACTTGCTAGTGGCGCCGTCTTTTGTCAAACGGCGGAAACTTATTTGTACACCTATTATTTGTTTATATCTCGTCGAGCTACTTCAGATTTATAAAAAATCATGTTTCTACGTAAATTTATTGTGCTGAGAAAGTGTAAATTTAGCAAATTTAAACACACGAAATCAGACACGCGCGAGTCGCCAAGCGATCCGATCATTCCCATTTTATCTTGCGCCGACTTTCCAGTTTTCGGAAAACTTCGTCCAGTGCGCTGCCTCACAATCAATTTTCCAATAGTTTTAAACAAACTTTTTCGGCAATAAAAAATTCGAGATTTTTTAACAGCAAATTCAATTCTTCCTTGACAAATTGGTGCCAGACGGAATTGTTAATCTTAAAAATTAAAGCCACTGTGATTTAAAAAAAAATCTGATATCTCGGCTCCTAATAATCAAAAGATAATTTTTTTTTAAATTAGAAAAATAGCAGCTCATCGAATATGGCTATTTAATTTTTTTAATACGATGTATATTAATGGAATTATTCCATTTCTTAATGAGAAATATAGATACTCACTTTTCGAAATCGTTTTAAAATAATTATAATAATTTAATTGAAAAAAATCGTTTTGTTACTAAGTATGTGATAGTGCAAGTCTTGAAGAAAAAGTATCCTCGAAGTTTGCTGTACGATTGCTCAAAGACGACAAAATTAAGTTTTCACCAGACAAGTTTTTAATGAAAAAATAACTTTTTCCAAAAACTAATAAACATTTCAGGCTCATTCAAGATTGAATTTGTTCGTCATAACAAAGACTACATTTCGACACGAAAATTTCAAAGCCTTGCGTTCAAATTTCAATGAACAGAAGCAAATAAAAAATGATCTTTTTCGGTGATCTTTATTTCTTTTCAACTTAATTAATGGATCTATCTTTGACATCTCATTTTTAATATTTCGAATACCTAAATTTTTCATACTAAACTTTTTTCCATACAAAATGGTTGGATATAACTGGATAGGACTCAAGCACGGTAATTCTTGTGCAAACCAATACTAATTTCTAGGAATTATTGTTTACTGAAAGATGAATTTATTAAAGCTGTTGAATATGTTTTAAACTCCACGATTTTCACCTTTAATAATGTTATATATAAGCAAAACTATGGCATTCCCATGGGGTCTCTGTTGTCTCCCGTCGTTGCTGATCTGGTCATGCGAAATTTGGAAAGTAGAGCCTTGTTTTTTATTCAATCACTGCTGCCCTTTTATTAGATATGTAGACGATATAATTATGGCGGTACCTATCACTTTGATTAATTCGGTTCTGGACATTTTTAACTCTCAGCATCCGAGGATTCAGTTTACCATAGAAGTCGGTGACGATAGATTAAACTTTTTGGATGTTACTTTAATTATTAATAATAATAAAATCGAATTTGATTGATACCATAAATTAACGTTTTCAGGGAGATACTTGAATTTCTTGTCTCATCACCCGATTTCTCAAATAAGAGCACAATTGCCGGTTTGGTAAATAGAATGATTTTACTTTCGAATTTCTAAATTTCATTCTTGATAATTTTTGTTTTGTAATTAAAATCTTGTTGGAGAATGATTATCCGATAGAATTCATTTTTGATAGTATTAATAACCGATTGAAAAACATTATTAATTTGAAGAGAAACGGGATAGTGATAATATCGAAAGCGCGGAGCCTTCATGGTTTACTGTTCTTTACGTTCCAATGTTTTCCGAGAAATTCAATAGATTAAACAGCGAGCACATTAGAATATCATTTTATAATGTTAATAAATTGCGCGAATTCATCAAGGTACATAAGGATCCCCTTCCGCATGAAAAAAAAATCTAATATAGTGTACAAGATCTGTTGCAAAGATTGCGATGCGAGCTACATGGGACAAACAGGAAGACAACTGAAGACGAGAATAGCTAAGCAATTATATTCGGTAGAACACAACCACACATTCGGTCATAACTAATGGTCATAAATAACACCGATTGGAAGAGAATCACAAGTTCGATTGGAAAAATATTGCAATTTTGGATGAGGAACCCCAGTACAAAAAGAGATTGGGGTCAGAGATGCCACACATCAGAAGATAGACACGTGGCCTCAACCTGCAGACTTGGAAGGACTTTCCAAGGCCTACTTTTCAATTGTAGACGGACTATAAATATCGGAGCGTTGGTATTGCCAGCTAATCAATGTACATTCTTCGTTACATTAAGATTAAATTATTAAAGATTTAATTTTAGTTTTGATGTCCATCTAGACTATAATTAATATCAAAGTTTTTTTTTCTTTTTCTTTGTGATTAACGTTAAGTATATTAAGAGTTATTCATTAATTTCAACATAATTGACATTATTTCGCTGAATGGTCAAAGATTGGTTTTTTACTAAAGCTATAGAATTTAAGCGATATGGTGAATTTTTATTTTAGTGAGCTACCCTCTATTGTTTTACAATAAATCGTTTTTGCTTCCAAAAAAATTTAATTTTTAATAATTTTAGCACATTTTAGATTGTTATTAGAATTCGTTTTTATATTATAGTTTCCGTTAATAGGTCGAAGTGACTCACTGAAATGAATTTGTTTATAAAAAAAATTTTTTGTAATTATATCATATTGTCTCTGAGAGTAGTTCAAAAGTGCGCCGAAACATGTAAGCGGATTAATTATTTATAAAGTTGTTTTGTTAATCAGTATTGATTTGCACAAGAATTATCGTGCTTGACTCTTATTGCCCAAATATATCCAATCATTTTGTATCATTAAGGAGTCTTTAGGAATTAATTTATATTTTTTTCATACAATCAACATCTTTCGTTTTATAAGCGAAAAACCTGTTTTTTGCAATTATCCGAATTTCTTTCACATATTTCCCATACAAGTTGCGAGTCTCAACATATGCATTTCTAAAAAACAATAAAAAAAAGATTACGAGCCAAAAATTAATTTATAAAATTAAGGGGATCCTAGCGAAGCTCGAACTCCGACGAAGTCACCAGAGGTCGCGCCGCGCGCCGCACATCGACATGTTTTTATATACTACCATATCAATATCTCACGCAACCTATGATACACGCAATCGCACATTCGTGTCAATTTTCGTATAACAAATTCGTCGCGATAAAGCGTCTAAGTTTAATTCTAAGAACTCGACATTATTTGTTCGTGTAAACTACGTGTTTAGGAATCACTATTTCGTACGTACAGGTTGCAAAGCATTCATTTCAAGCAAATGTTGTCACAACTTGACAGCTGAGACACCATATTTCATTAAATGATAAAAAATATATCAATTTTGAAATTTTGATCGTTCTAGGCATAGACTCCACTTCCCAGACACGTATTAATGCATATACTTTAATCCTGGAAAAGGATTTTCGAATCGGTGAAAGAGAAAAAAAATATTTGTTGTACAAAAATTACATGATTTAATCAATAGAACAGGAAGCTTTAGGATTCCCTTAAATATCGTAAATATAAATTTAGAATATGAGACGTTTGATACGGTTCGAATCAAGTTCACATGAGAGTCACATTGGGCGCTGCGGTCGAGCAGAAAATTTTTCTGAAGCAGCTTTTTTATATAAAATCTATGTACCTTCCGTTACCTTTTCTTTCAACAACTTGCAGATGTACAATATATACTTCTAACTTTTCTTTACAAACAGAAGTAACTGTGAGCTTGTTGTCGCTTTCTTTTTCTCAAATAGTACTGAATTCCTACAGATTATGGACTCAGTTGTAAATCTATGGCGTAACCAAGATACTAAAAACTATCGTATTTCAAAGATGCGTCATAAAGTAAGTCAAGTTAATTGTTGTCAACGATGGCTCAGGACAGCGTAAAGTTCAATGTCTCTTTGTTGAATGGAGGAAATTATGTCTTCTGGAAAGTACGAGCAATATTAATGTGAGATGATCGATAAATTGTAAGTAAGTCGAAGCCGTAGAAGTTAAGAATAACTGGAAAAAAGCTAATAGCAAAGCTATTGCGTTTATAACGCTGAATGTGGAAGACAATCAATTAATATATTTTGCGCATTTCAATAATGCCTATGATATATGATGCCTATGATATATGATTAATGCTATCAAGAAAGTACGAACGTTCTACGTTTGGAAGTAAATATCTACGCAGAAAGTTATATAGTATTCATTATAGAAGTGGAGCAGCCATATAGATGCAATCATGGAGGTAGTTGGATTACTGCGAGAAAAACCTCTCGAGAATGAAGAAGCAGTCGCAATACTGCTAGTGAGTCTTCCAGAATCTTACTCAGGTTCGGTCATAGCACTTGAAGGAAGAGACGAAGCAAATCTAACCAGAAGGCGTAACCGGAAAAATATTGAACGAGTACCAGATACATACCGAGAGCGGTATTAGAGCGGTATCCGAGAGAGTTAAATGAAAATATTCGGAAATGGCACTTAAGTCATCTGTAGCAGTTACGAGCACCACTAGTAAGAATCAGGGTACCAAATATAATAAAGACAAAAAAGGAAAGAGAATCAACAAGAAAGATAGCAAGGAGACAAGGACATGCTTTGTTTGTAACAAACCTAGTCATTTAAAGGTGGATTGTTTCCACTATAAAAAGTCACAGAAGAATGCAAGTGCAGAATCCAGTAAGTCATCTGAAACAGCAAAAATTGGAATTCAGAAGGATCATGTTACTTTTAGTGAACGAGAAAAAGATCAAATTGTTGACTCAAGTAGTATATTGACTCGGGTGCCACAAATCACATGAATAAAATAACGAATGAATGGGCATTCTTTTCTGAGTTGGATAAAATTAAAGTTATGATTTTCCTTGCGGACGATTCCTCAGCAAAGGGATCGGAAAAGGCAGTCTTATGTGTAGGATCTCAGATAACCGTATGATATAGTGAGATGATACATCTTGAGAACGTGTTATATGTACCACAATTCGATGGCGGATTACTTTCAGTAAAAAGAATCATAGAACAAGGATGTAGAGCGGTATTTGAGAAGAATACTTGCACAATTTTCAAAGAAAAAAGAGTTGTTGCAAAAACTAACCACGAAATCTACAATATTTAAATTGAAGATGGAAAAGATGGAAGCATTGTCCCGAATTGTAAAGAAGACAGTGTGTATCCACCAAGGGCATCGTCGGTTGGGTCATAGAGATTCAACTGCTATAAAGCGCTTGATGAATGAAGGTTTAGCAACTAGAATCAAAATGACAGAGTGTGGTGACGAGATAGTTTGTGAACACTGTATTGTATTAAAGACAAGCTGGTTCAGACGAAATTTCCTGTAAGTAAACGAAGAGAAAGAGAGCCTATGAGATTGATGTACTCGGATTTATGCGGACCCATGCAGACAGCTATTCCTAATGGGAATAAATATTTTTTAACTCTAATTGACAACTATTCCCGTTTCACTGTGGTACGATTATTGAAATCTAAAGAGGTCCCGAACGCCATAAAAGAATATGTTGCCGCGATGTCAGTAAGGTTTGGCAAGAAACCTATGGTTATACAGATACGTACAGATAACGACAGAAAATATATTTCACCCGAATTAAAGAATTACTTTAGAAAAGAAGATATACACCATCAACTCACCGTGATATACACGCCACAGCAGAATAGTATAGCAGAGCGGAAGAATAAATCTCTAAATGAGTCCGTGAAGTGTACGCTGCTGGAATTGATAACCGTTTTTGGAGAAAAGCGATTCTAACTGCAACATATCTACAGAACAGAATGACCAGTCGTAGTGTCAGTAAAATTCCTATTGAGTTGTTTATCGGAGAAAAACCGAATATTAGTCATATTAGAATATTCGGATCAAAGATGTATTCATTTATTCACAAGCAACGACGAAAGAAATGGGATAATAAAGCTGATAAGGACGTACTCATTGGGTACAACGGAAATTTTAAAGCCTATCGAATTTTAAATCCGAGCACGAATCGAGTATGGATCAGCCATTCTGTAAAGATCGTCAAAAACGAAACTCAGCGATCAGGTGTACATCAGGTATTATTCAACGAAGAAACTACAGACAGCAATGAGGTGCAAATTACATATCACGAGGATCAAGAAATTGTGAGCAAGAATGAAATAAGCATGGATTTAGAGGGTTATATAATACATCTGACGACGGATATACAATGCCTCCAAATGATGAGCTTGAAATTCAAGAGAGACGCGTGTCGAAACATGAAAACAAAAGCGTTTGTCGAAACATGAAAACAAAAGTCGTGAAAACAAAAAACATCTCAAAAATTCCCTTTGAAATTTGCTTACCAAGTGCAGCATGGTCCAAGAACCAGAATCTTGGACAAAAATATTTGAACTACCAATACGAGAACGGAAAAAGTGGATTTCAGCTGCAAAAGAAGAGATGAAGTCTGTTAATGGCCACCAAGTATGGGTAGCTGACCTCCCGCCTGGTAAAAAGGCAATTTCTTGTAAGTGAGTCTTCAAAACTAGATTGATGGCCAAAGGATTCTCACAACCATACGGAGAAGACTATGATGGAACTTTCGCGCGTGATCAAGTACGATTCTATTCGCGCTTTGCTCTGTGTAGCAGCTCACAAGAGCCTGAACGTGCGCTATTTAGATGTAAAAAGCGTATTTAAATGGAGAACTTTACTTGGAATAATCGCCAAGTTTTCAGAAGCGATATGAATCCAAGGTTTTGAAGCTGCGAAAAAATTTATATGGTCTTAAACAATCGCGCATGGAATAAGAAGGCTGAGGCTCTTGTACATATAGGTACGAGGGCAAGTCAATAAGTTCTTAGAAAATCTGTCAGAGGGCACTCGCAATGTTATATTACATTACTTTTTGACAAGTAGCATCTTTTAGCTGATTACTGTCAAATTTTGAGCGGAATTCATCGCGTGGTTTCATTTCTGTAGACGATTAAAGTGAACAACCTTTGTATTTTTTGCAAAATGGAAAAAAACGAGTTTTGCACAATTTCAAACATCTACATACGAAAGGTTTTTAACGCCGAAAGAAATAAAAGCCGAGTTGAATAATATTCATAGCACATTTGCACCAGCGTTTGTGACTGTATACAATTAGGTGAATGAATTTAAACGTGGTCGTACATCCACATACACCTCGTTCGGGACGTCCAATTGAGGCTGCTAGAAATTATCGATAAAGTCCACGATATTTTGACGATTGTTTTGACTGATCGACGAGTGAAAATGCGCGAGCTTGTTAAGGCCACATGCATATCACATGGACAGTGATTTCAATTTTGCACAAACAATTGGATATGAAAAAGCTATCGGCAAGATGAATGTCGCGTTTGCTCACTGTGGACCATAAGCGCGACTGTGTGACGATTTCAAAACAATTTGGAGATGTTTCAATGTAATCCAGATTTCTGCGTCGATTCATTATTGTGGACGAAACATGAATCCATTACTTCACATCTGAGACGAAGGAACAGTCAAAACAATAGACTTCACCGAGTGAACTTCGAAGAAGGCGAAGATCATGAAATCGGCCAGAAAGGTGATGGCCACAGTTTTTTGGGACACGGTATAATTCATATTAACTATCTTCTGTCGAAGCAAATGATCAATGGCGATTACTAGCCTTATTGGACTCTTTCAACAACATTTTAAAGAAAAAACGTCCCAATTTGGCGAAGAAGAAAGTGCTCTTCCATCAAGACAATGCACGGGTTCACACATGCCCGGCACCGATGGTCAAATTCAACGAATTCCGCTACAAATTACTTCCCCATCCAGCATATTCGCCAGATTTAGCCCCCTGCGACTATTTCCTGTTTCCAAACCTGAAGAAATGGTTTGGAGAAAAGCGATTCACCACCAGAGAGCAGCTCATCGCCGAAACAGAGGCTTATTTTGAAGGGTTGGACAAATCATATTATTCAGACGATTTGAAAAAGTTGGAGAATCATTGGATCAAGTGTATCGAGTTGAAAGGAGACTATGTTGAGGAATAAAAATGAATCGATCAAAAAAAATGTGTTTTACTATGTTTTTCTAAAAACTTATTGCCCTCGTATCCAACCAAGAAAGGCTGATCAATGCCTATATATCAGAAAAGGAAAAGACGACGTTACTACCTATGTTTTGCTCTATGCTGACAATCTCTTAGTGGCTGGAGGTTCAAAAGAGATTACTAGGAAAAATACATATCGATCTCTAGAAATTCTTTAGCGTTAAGGATTTGGAGGAAGTCAACTATTATCTTGATATCTAGATAGAATGCGAAGATGAATCATTCTTATTAAGCTGGAAAGGGAAGATTGTTAAAATGTTCGAAGAATGTGGTCTACTGGAGTCGAAACCAGCATCTACTCCGATGGAAACAAGTTTCACAAGTTCCAATGCAAATGAAAGTGAGAGATTGCCAAATAATTCTAAGTACCGCAGAATTATTGGACTTATATATTGCTACTATATTCAGGCCAAATATCGCGTTGGCGGTAGGAATTTTAAGCCGACGTGTAAAGAAACGTACCAAGCGAGACTAGGAACCAGTTAAACGTGTTATGCGTTACTTCGCGTCTATAATAAATAAGAAATTGCGTTTATCCTCGACTGAGAAGTTAAGCAATATGCTATATGGACGCGAATTGGGTTGAAGACAAAGCAGACAGGAAGTTGACCAGCGGCTATATTTTGTGTTTGGAAGAAAAAATAGTAGCATGGTCCAGTCGTAAGCAAACATCAGTAGTTACATTGTCAACGGAAGCTGAGTATGTTGTCGCATCACAAGCAAGGATGTATTTTCGTTTCAACTGCTAAAAGATTTGAATGTCTTGATGGAAAGTCCAACGTTAATAAAAGAAGATAATCAAGTGTACACTAAACTGATAGAGTCAGATAAGTGCGGAGCACGTACTAAACACATTGAGATCTGTCATCATCTAATCAGAGACTTGCGAGAGAAAAAGATAATCGATATTCAGTACTGCTCATCGGAGGACATGTTAGCCATAACGACGAAGCCTTTAGCCAAGTTTTCTGGAACTGACTGATCATCTGAAAATTTGCTGATTCAAATCTCCCAAAGCGAGAAGGAGTGTTGGAATGTGAGATATTTGGTATACGGTTTGAATCAAGTTCACATGAGAGTCACATTGGGCGCTGCGGTCGAGCGGCAGGAAATTTTTTTGAGGCAGCATTTTCTATATAAAATCTGTGTATCTACCGTTATCTTTTCTTTCAACAACTTGTAAATGTACAATACAATATATACTTTTAACTTTTCTTTACAAACAGAAGTAACTATGAGTTTGTTGTCGCTTTCTTTTCCTCAAATAGTGCTGAATTCCTACAAAACCAAAATTTCTTCGGTCAAAAAATAAAAAGTGTTTCTGGCGTAGAAAGTCGGATGAAATTAGAGACAATGTGATAAGAAGTAAAACAATGTATTGTCTCTTCGGTATTATGAGGCATAATGAAATAAAAAATTAACATTCAGAGAAGGAAGGAAAATATTATGTTGGAAAGTAGTGGAAAATGAGAACTAAGAGGGGATAGAAGTGTAGATGAAGGCGGATAGAGGGAGTGGATATGCATAAAGAAAAGGAGAAATTATGAGGGGGAGAGGGATTAGATAATCTGTAGATAGAATTCAAGCAAAGATTCTGTATCGTTTCGTTTATTTAAGCCCTGCTTTTGTCTTTTTATGAATCATTTTAGATATTAATCTATTACAGGCAGATTCACTGTTTAAAATCTTCACTTCATTCTATCTGAAATTATGATTGAAATTGATATGGTGGTTGGATATGACAGATGGAGAACCCGTTTTTTGTTGATATCTGAAATATGTTCACGTATTCTCGTATTCAATTTTCTTTTTGTTTGGCCAACACAACTAGCCTCGCAATCATCACATGAGATTTAATATATCACATTTTGATTGGAAAGTAATTTTTGTCCTTTCTTCTCTTTATAAAATTTTTTAAAGTGTTGATAATGGAGAATGCTAATTTACAGTGAAACATGTTGGATATAGATGAGAAACTTTCGGAGATAAACTTAACGTAAGGAATTATGATAAATTTTTCTTTGATTTGTGGATTGTGTGTAGTATGTTTATTATGTATGTAAAATTTTAATCGTTTTTCTATTGTACAAAAAATAAAAGAGAGAAGATAGCCATTATTTAAAAAAATATAAATTGTGTTAGATTATTATGTTGAAACTGAGAGTGATTGAACCATTTTATTTACAAAACTGATAATTGTGTCTCTTTTGTGACAAGAAGGATGATTGGAATGGAAATTAAAAAACCTTCTCGAAAATGTTGCTTTATGTATCAAAAATAATTCTCTGACTATTAATAATTAAAGTTGTGTCAAGAAAATTCAATTTATTGTCAATGCCAACCTCCATAGTAAATTTAAACCGTGTATGTAAAAATTAAAAGTATTAAGTGTGTCATTGATCTTATCAGATGGAAATGCAAGAATGATGTCATCCACATATCATCATCTATAGTAAAATAATGGTTATATTTGTAATTTCGTGATGGCAACGTCTTCTAAATCCTGCATTACAATGTCAGCAATGATAGGAGATAGCAGTGAACCCATTGAAGTACAAAAACTTGTTTATAAAACTTATTATTAAATACAAAAAAAGTAGAATTTAAAACAAATTTAACAGCAATAATAAATTCATCCTTTAGAATGTTTGTTTTTGTAGACATATGGTCCTATCTTTTCTCAATACTATTTAATGCCAAATCTGCAGGTGAATTAGCAAAGAAGAACACAACATCCAAAGAAGCCAAAACATAATTAGAATCGAAAACCATAATTAGAATCGAATACCATTTAATTTTTTTACTAGATAGAAGCTGTCTTTCTATATAGCTAGGAGTTTGTGGTGCATGCTCTTAATGATAAGTAAAGAGAAAAGTAGTACAATAGTTTATTTATAGATGATACAATTACTCTCAATGGATTACCAGCTAAATTTTAGTCAATCCACACTCTAGGAATATTGCCATCCGATGTTAGTAATATTTTATAAGTGAATTCATCGATGAAACCATTACCCTTCCATCTCGTAGGTAATACACGTAAATCTTGAATCATCTTTGTTTTGGAACTCTGTTAATAATAGGTGTCAACATCCGAAAGAATCTCCTCCATCTTTATGTATATAAGAGTCTTTATCAAGAATAACAGTGACATTTCCTTTATTGGCATTAGTGATAAGTAAATTAGGATGATCGTTGATAAAATTTTATGTAAGATATAACCATTCAGAAATTTATTTGTCAGTGAAATTTAGAGAAGAAAAATTGTTATAAAATCCATTGAGAATTGGAATAGAGTTATTTCTGACAAAATTTACAATATTATTTAGACGACCAGTTATACTATTTTCAATTTGTTTAATAAATTCAACCAGGATTTTTTCTTTATTATCTTTATTGATAGAAAGATTAAATTTTTCACCTAGTTGTAATAAGTATTGAACTTCTAAAGGAATATCAATGCTGCTCAAATTCACGAACCATTTGTCATGTAATGTATCCAAAGGAGATGCTGCGCTAAAATCTTCTAGATGGATGTAAATTCTTTCAGTGTCAGATTAATGATCAGTACTTGTGTTATGTGAGTCGCCAAAAACCATGAGCAGATTCTTACCATTCAAATTGTTATATGGATTATTTGAAATTGAGCAAACATATGAAATCGATCTGATTTTTTAATTAGTTGATATAGATTTTTTAGTTACCAACCAATCAATTTTTTTATGTATTTATATGTTTGAAAAAATAAGAATCGCTAATATGATTTAAATATTTGAAAAATATTTCCTATAGAAATTGGCAAAACAACTATTCTCTCTTTTATTTTTTTTACAATAGAAAAACGATTAAAATTTCACATACATAATAAACAAACTACACACAATCCTCGAATTAAAGAAAAATTGTTCACAATTCTTTACGTTAAGTCGTCCATCTCTGAAAGTTTCTCCCCTATCCAATATGTTTCATTGTAAATTAGCATTCTCCATTACCAATACTTTAAAAAGTTTTATAAAGAGAAGAAAAGACAAGTTGAATTGCTTTCCAATCAAAATGAGATATATAAAATCTCATGTGATGATTGCGAGGCTAGCTATGTTGGCCAAACAAAAAGAAAATTGAATACGAGAATACGTGAACATATTTCAGATATCAACAAAAAAATGGATTTTCCATCTGTCATATCCGACCACCGTATCAATTTCAACCACAATTTCAGATGGAATAAAGTGAAAATTTTAAACAGTCTTCCCATAATAAGAGATTGATATCTGAAATGATTCATAAAAAGGCAAAAGCAGAGCTTAAATAAATAAAACGATACAGAATCTTTGCCTGAATTCTATCTACAGATTATCTAATCCCTCCCCCCTCATAATTCCTTTTCTTTATGCACATCCACTTCCTTTACGCTTTCATCTACAATTCTATCCCCTCTTAGTTCCCATTATTTTCCAACATAATCTTTTCCTTCCTTCTCTGAATATCAATTTTTTATTTCATTATGTCTCATAATACTCATGAAGAGACAATATATTATTTTATTTCTTATCACATTGTCTCTAATTTCAACCGACGTTCTACGTCAGAAACACTTTTTATTTTTTGACTGAAAAAATTTTGGTTTTTTACATCAAAGATATTTATTTGTATTAATTTTAGCTGTTAAATTATAAACTCATATAATATATAGATATATACATTTTATAAATTTAATTTTTTTTATTTTTGTAATGTATCATCTCAATATATTATTATATATTATCTGGTTTTCTATTCATAGCAATTTCTTCTTTTTACTGTAATAATAATTTTGCGCTGACATAATTTTTGTATATTATGTTTTACCTACAGAATTAAATTCATTTTTATATGTTATATTCTCTGATTATATCAAAAGACATTATTCAAGGTAATCAATGATTGACTACAATTATCTGACATTATTCAAGTAATTCAATGACTACACTATGACTGCAATTAGATATCATTAATCATGCGACGACTTTTTCCAAACTACATTGTGAACAGTATGATAATCGTTTTTATGTTATCAGCGTTTGTTAGAGAGAGCGAATTTATATTATGTTTTGTTTGTTAATTTATATTGTTTTAATATTATATGTTTTTAACATTGATAATGATCCGATCGCGATCAAAACGTTTGTTTGTTTATTATTAGCACATTGTATTAAATCTTAACTAAAGGATATAATTGTTTCTTTTACCTATGTTCAAACTTCTATATTAACGATGTTTAATTTTATAAAATAATTTTTGGCTTGTAGCACTTTTTCTTTATTGTTTTTTAAATTTTATGAGCCTTATTACTAGACATATGCATTTCTTTTCTGATGGCCTTCCGAAAATTTTCATCGAAAGAAATGTCAATATTTTAACAAAAAAAAATCCTAATTCTACTGGTCTATTTAGCTACTGTCGCGCCTATTGCGTACACTTGTTGCTCCTATTCTCTACTATGTATCTTATTATTCATCTACTGCTTGTAAACAGTTGCATCAATAAAATTATTATTATTATTATTATTATTATTATTTGGATCTCTTACAATGTTTTCTATTATGCGCGCATTTTCAACTATTTCGGACCAATATGTGTCATCGTTATTGGGAGTTTTCCAGCAAGAGACACAAATTGGTACAAGAGTCATTCTGTCCTTGTTCAATAATCAATAAGAAACAAAGACAGAATAACTTTTGTGTCGATTTGTGCCTCTGCTGAAAAACTCCCATTATCGTCGGCACTATTACGAGATACTATTAGATACTTTCCATTTGGTAACACAAGTCGACACAAATATCGTTTTATCATTTTAACTTACTAAATGTAAAGAAAGATGGACTGATGTTTGTGTTCACTTGTATCACTAAATGAAAAACATCCATTAAAGACCGTCAACTCTAGGCAAATTTGCGTGACTATCAATGGGACTTCGGAGACCCGGGAATAATTAAAAAATGTAATGACATTATCGACAATTAATAAAAATTTACAGTTATTAACATAAATATTTCGATAATTTATTACAAAATTCGTGATTTTTTATTAATACAATAAATGTTGTATAAATAAGTACATATACTTTTAATGCTAAAATATCTTATACAGAGTATAAGATAGCCACGTAACTGTGATCACGATTTTTTTCCTGCATTCTTCTAATAATCTGACAAAAATATTATTTTGAATAAAAATTAATCAGTTTTCAATCGGTTACACATTGCAATATTAAAAATTTGCCAAAAAATCTTTTTTAGGTAAAAACTCAAGTTTATTGATCCTACACGTCTAAATTTAAGATCATTTAAAAGTGATAGTGTAGCAGATAATTGAATTCATTTTGAGATCAGATACAATATTATGAAGTCACATAATGCCATTAAAAAAAAATTAAGATGACCTTGACTTTTTAGCTAAAAAAGAATTTTATTCAAATTTTTAATATTGTCAATCAAAAATATGTTCAGACCAAAGTTGTGGGATTTAAAAAGATCTATTTATTGATCACATCAGTTAGACCTTGGATGGGTTTGCCAAGGTCAGATCAAGGACACATCGATTTTTTTAAATGATACGTACTACTTTTTATTCTAGAATCTAATAGCCAATGTCAAGAGCTTTCCAAAATCCTATAATAAAGTATCTTTTGATTAAGTAAATCTCGAATTATAAAGATTAAAAGTTACAGTACCACCGGCATTATAGGGTGTATCACGTGGAGGTTGCCTTAAAAAGATTGTGGCATTTTCCTATTCGGACTCCTTACTCGCGGAAAGTTTTTTCACATACACACTTAGACAAACAGCAAAGAGGATTTAAAGTCGAAAAATACTACGGGCGTGACGAACCGTGGGATCCTTATCTCTGCACGCACGCACGCACGCACGCACGCACGCACGCACGCACGCACGCACGCACGCACGCACATTCACGCACGCACAAGATGTAAATCCGAGCAATCTCCACGCGATACACCTTAGGTAATGCTAATGCCGGCAGTACTGTTTTTAATCTTTATAACTCGAGAATCATTTAATCAAAAGATACTTTATTATAGGATTTTGAAAAGTTCTTGACATCGGCTAGATTCTAAAATAAAAAGTAGGATGTTTCATTTAAACAAATTGATGTAACCTTGATCTGACCTTGGCAAAACCAAGGTCAAACTGATATGATTAATAAATAGATCTTTTTATACTATAGTAGTAATAAGGCTCAATAAATTTAAAAAACAGAAAGACAAAGGACTACAAGCCTAAGATTAATCGTTATAAAATTAAAATTTGAAACCGTTAATAAATAAACATGTCATTTAAGTTAAAGTATAAAACTTTAATTTGCCGATAACAAACAAAACAAAATCAAACGTTTCGATCCCTGTTGAATCATGATCAAAACAAAAATAACAGTGGAAATATTACATAGATAAGATATACTTATCATATCCACAGTTCCAACAAAAAAATTTAATAGATGCTATTCATATTTCTTAAATAACTGTTATCCTCTCTCGTTCATCTTCTCTACAATTGAACAAAGATTAAAGTTCTATATACATAATAAACATATTACACGTAATTTACGGTTTTATTTTGACTGTTACAAATTAAAGTTTTATATTTTAACTAGATGACATGTTTATTTATTAATGGTTTCAAATTAAATGGTTTATAATTTTATTAATTTTAGGCTCGTGGCTCTTTGTCTTTCTGTTTTTTAAATTCCACAACTTTGGTCTGAACATATTTTTGACTAAATCTTATCCTGCGGAGATAAAAAGGGTGAACGAGTGATCACCCTGTATACATGTCTACGAAACTAATAAATCAGGAAATTAATACCGTATTATCAGTTTCTTACTCTTAATCACTTAAATTTTAACAGTCACGCGAACTTCCATAAACAGCGGCTGTCTTTAATAATATCTCGTTGGTGTCGTCGGACATTCCGCGCATTCCTTTAGTGTCTCCTTTCGACATTCTTTGCGCAAATAGTATACATGATTAACAAGCGCTACGATCTGTACGGAAGAATCCTTCGATCAGTTCAAAACAAAGGTAAAGACCATCTGCTTTCCTTTTAGGAAACACAATCGACACATGTTGCTTTTCATTTACAATTTTGTTCAAACTCAACCAGCACACTTCGATAGAGAGAAGAATCAAAGTATCAAGTGCGATTTTGACGAATTTAACGATATTAAAATACATACGCGAACTAGTTCCTATCATTTCGTTCTATTCTTTGACCATCATTGACTAAAATATTTTAAAAGATTAGATATTAAAAGTTTGCACACATATCACGTTCCATTTAAATATAGCAAACTGTTTGAGTGTGTTAAATTGTGTCAATTTGTGTCTCCTAAAAGGAAAGCAGCCTAATGCCGGGTTTTTCATTACCTGGTTAACTTATGGTTAGACTTATTTGACGTTTTATCCAATGGGTTTCATCTGTAATGATGTTATGAATAAAATTCGTTGGGTAAAACATCAGATTAAGCTTAATCATAAGTCACCAGATAATGAAAAATCGGGTCTAAGTGTCTCGCAATGTCTAGGTAATAATAAATCGATAATTGTTGAGTTTAGTCTCCTCATCTCCAATGTCGATAAAATTATGCTCATTCGACGCGTTTTTGCACGAAATGAATGAATTTAACAAAAAAATATCGCTCTGCCTTGTGGACTGAGATATTATATTAGGTGTTGGAATTAATTCGTAGCGTTTTACAAGTGATGGGAAGTACTTTCATTAATGTATTTTTTAATGCTCATGTGAAATAAATAACATTCTTTCATTAAAAAACGCTACGAATTAATTCCAACACCTAATATAATCGTTAAGGACTATTCAGGTTAAGATATTTATCACATAAAGGGACATATAAATGAGACTAGAATAAGTATTTTCTGTTTCAATTACACAAATTCTTTACTTTAAAACACTTTCTTTACTTCAAGAATATAAATTATTTTCTATATTTTTTTGTTCTTATAGCCTATATGTAGGTATAAGTTATGTAGGACCGATATAATGTGATTTAGTACTATCAACTAAGTACGAGATTGTCAAAGTTAGATGTATGTTAGAGTAATACATCAATATATATTTTAAATACAATTATCTCAAAACTATGATTGCGCGCCAATTACTTTCGGACTTGTAACTCAATTAATTTGAAATGCTAATAAAATTCTCCGAAATTAAATTAAAAATTATAAAACTCAAGTGATACTATCTTTATTGTATCAAATAAGAAATAAAACCAAAGTGTGCAGTACCATTTTTATTATTTTAAAATCCAAGTAGTATTATTTTTATTATTTTTTTAACCCTAATATGTATCATATGTAGGGATGCACCGGATCATAAAATTACTGGATACCGGGCATCAGGTATCCGATAGCCGAGAAAGCAATTTCTTCGAGTCGAATATCCGACATTTTCCGAATATCCAAGAAATACTGGATTCCGAGAAAGTGTATTCTAAAAAAAAAGAAAAAGAAAAGGCCTATAGGGAAAAAAATTAAGTAATTTTGCAACAATGTATATGATATCATAGCATCATGAATGTGCATACTTATTTCTAGAACATTTCTATAAGAAAAAAATCAACAATTTAATGATTTCAACCGAATACCTTCCCAGATAATAATGATATTCGGCTATTAGGTCGGATAATAAAAAAGTACCGCATAATATCAGATATCAGATACTTTCCGGATATTCTGTGCATCCCTAATCATATATACAAAAAAGATTTGATATCAACAATTGATACCAAGTTAAATTCAAATTAAAAGGTAAAATCTGAACAATACTATTTTTATTATTTACTTAATTCTAATGACATGTATCGTTAGTAAAAATATTTGATATCAACAACTGAAAGTTAAATCTCACACTTTTTCTTCCAATCAAAGTAATAGTAATCATTTATTTCTCTTTCAAAATATTATTATATCACAAAATTGCGACTTCACTCAATTCAAGTGTTACCATAAGGAATTAAAAAAGTTACAGTATAAAATAAAAAAATTTGGTAAATATGTAGTTTAGGAAATCCCCTCCCTCAATGGACCTTAACCTTGATATATGTTGTCAAGGTCAATACCCTGAGTGACCTTGAGAAAATTTTAATCGTCAGAGTTTTAACGTCACTCGTTAAAACTCTGATGATTAAAATTTTCTCGTTAAAAAGTTATAAACAAAAGAAGTTTAAGAAATAACATCATATTTCTGCTATATAAAATGAAAATTTTGACTCCTACCCCACCTTCCCTCTCTGCTTGGAGGTACATGATTTTCACCTGAAGCGACTCCCACCCCACTTCCCCCTCGCTTGAGGGTACTTGACTATCACCTGAAGCGACTTCCATCTCACTTCTCCTCCTGCTTAGGGGCACACGACTTTCATCTGAAGCGACTCCCACTTCATCTCTATCTGTTTAAGAGCGCGACTTCGTAAGATAAATCGTTTTAGATGAAAGTCGTGTGTCTCTAAGTAGGGGAAGGATGATGAAGTGGAAATCGCTTCAGGTGAAAGTCGAGCACCCCAAGCAGAGAGGGAAGGTGGGGTAGGAGTCAAAATGTTCAAAAAAAAGTGGAAAGTTGTAAAATATTTATAATTTTAACGCAGAAAATTTCTGTTTTATATGGTAAAAAAAGAGATATCATATATGTTATTTCTTAAACTTATTTCGTTTGAAACTTTTTAACGAGTAACGTCGTCCGACGGTTAAAACTTTCTCAAGATCACTCAGGGTCATAACTTTGACAACACATATCAAGGTCAAAGTCATTAGGGATGGCTCCTCTAAACTACATATTTATCAAAAATTTAATTTTAACAGAAAATTTTTTATGTAAAACACTTGACGCTGCTAGATATCGAGATAATACAATACCTTATAAAAAAAAAATATTAAGGTATTAGATCAGTGTGACTAGCCGTAAAAATAGATAATTTTTAAGCGTGGATTGCCAAAGTAATAAAAAAGCTGCAAACTTGTGATTTAGTATCTTATTCAAATACATATTGAAAGTATAAAATATACTTGTATAAAATAAAAGGAAAAATAATAATCTTAACACTATTTATTAAATTAGGGCACTTTTGTCTTAGAATTCAGATTCCCAAACCACTACTTATCGCTAGGCTCCGCCCACTCACCCAGTTACCCAGTAATCATCCATCCGATGAGGAATCTGAACACAGCCTAGAGTGGATATGAAGAGAGTGACATCAATGCATGTGCCTAATACTGATTGATTCCGCCATTAAATATCCTTACTGTTACTTAGAAAGAAAACAACATTAAAGAAAGAAGATATTAAGACGAATTGCGTCATGTAGATACCTTAGATATAGAACATAAAATGGCAACTTCCGGCTAATTGGCGTCATTCTCTTTATACTCAAACGACACGTCCTCGCAGTTTGCATAGTGAGTCGTACCAGTTTTACATGAAGAATGTGTTTTAGTGACAATTTACGTCTTCCTGTTACTGTCAAAACATAATATCAAAAAATAACATCTTTATTCTATGGATATGACCCAAAAGATATGAACGTTACTTCCACTTTTTTAAATGGAATTATATGATTTTTTTACACAATATGATTCCTCTAATTATTCTGCATATAAAAGTATTACGGTAATGATATCCAATAGTTTAAAAGATATTTTCCACCTTATTCTGGCACATAAAATAACTCGCGAATTTTTTAATAATCATACTTAATACTTTTATGAACAGAATAATAAGATAAATCAATTGGTATAAAAAAAACACAATTTTAAAAAAATATGTATGCAAAATGAATAATTTTTTAAACAATATAAAAGATAAATATAATAGACTAATGAAAGTCAGCAACGATAAACGGCGCAATTATTTAATGAACAATCAATATTCAGATATTGGATTGATGTCTTCTTTATTTTGAACGTTTCGACTCTCTTTGGAATCCTCCTCAGCAAGATACAAGTATAATCAGTTCACATGTCCATAATGTCTAATTCACTCGCAAATTGATAAAGATGCAACGTTGTTAATCATCATAGAATATGAAGCATTGCACTGAAGCTTTGTTGAACATATTAAAATTTAAAAAGTAGAATTGTTAAAATCAAATATAAAGATCACACAAAAAAATGTGATCCAAAGAGAGTCGAAACGTTTAAAATAAAAAAGATATTAATCCAATATCTGAGTATTGATTGTTCATTAAATAATTGCGCCATTTATCGTTGCTGACCCTCAACTTATTATATTTATCTTTTTGTATTGTTTAAAATTTGAGAGTCCTAATATAATTATTGTTATTGATAATTTTTTAAATAAGTTATGTTTTCTTTCCACCAACTGATTCATCTCATTATTTTGTTCATAAAAATATTAGAATAAAAATATTAAAATATAAGGTATGATTATAAAAGCATTAATAGTTTATAAATTATTTAATATTTTATGTTAATATGGGGCATTCCATGCCAAGTCAGCCATCCATTTTGCGAAGTTTCAATTCGTTTATATTGCTTGAGCTTGAACAATTTAATGAATAAAGACTCTATGTCGAATAATAGACCCGTAGGCTAACTGGTTGCCAAACTATAGGGCTATCAATTTTTGGGCTTTCTCGTCGCAGCACTCTTTTCGCTTGTCGTTAGTAGACATGAAAGGGAAATTTGAAAATGAAATATTGACATTTTCTTATAGAAAATTTAACACTCTTTTACATGAAAATACTCTCTTTTTTTCGATTAGACCGTTTTCGACAATTTTTGTCTGTTTTAATTTTCAAAATGGTGGCACGACTAAAAGGCCTCGATTTTTTTTAAATATAACTCAAAATGTTACCTCAGTCTCTACCTTGTTACTCTAAAAGGACATAATGGGACACGCATTCGTTTGGGAGCTCGGAAAGTGAAGCAATGTCGCCCTGTCGGCATGCCACGTTCGGTCGCCCAGTCGCCCGACACAAAAATAACAAAAAACTAATAAAAACAACAAAAAGAATAAAAACTAAAAAATTAAAAAAATTAAAAAAATTGTAATGCGGGTATTAAAGTATTCCTTAAAGACAGTCTCAATTCTGTTAAACGCAGACAACAATTGGTTTTAAACTCATGTGCAGAATATCATCAGGGCCTAACAGTGACCCATGCGGGGCGACTGGACTGAGCGTGATGGCGTGCCGGC
The DNA here is from genome assembly GCF_024713525.1 of Acromyrmex echinatior. Lineage (NCBI taxonomy): Eukaryota > Metazoa > Arthropoda > Insecta > Hymenoptera > Formicidae > Acromyrmex > Acromyrmex echinatior. Next base: position 1,507,293 of record NC_141858.1, on the reverse strand, counting down.
AGGATGATGAAACGACATTTTCTCACTTTCCGAGCTCTTACTCCCAAACGAATGCGTATCTCATTATAACCTTTTAGAATAACAAAATAGAGACCCAGGGCTACATTTTGAGCTATATTAAAAGAAAATCGAGACTCGCCTTTTAATCGCGCCGCCATTTTAAAAATTTAAAAACGGACATAAATCGAAAATAGTCTAATCAAAAAAAGAGTTTTCACGTGAAAGAGCATTAATTTTCTATAAGAAAATGTCAATATTTCATTTTCAAACTTGCCTTTCATGTTCACTAACGACAAGCGAAAAGAGCGCTACGGCGAAAAAGTCGAAAAATTGACGACCCTACAGTTCAGCAATCAGTTAACCTATGGATCTATTATTCGGTAGCCTTTATTCATCTATCTCAAGTTCAATATGAACAAAATTCATGAAACTTCACAAAATGGTTGGCTGATTTGGCATAGAATGCCCCATATGCTAGAATAAAGTGTAAAATATCTCGTTAACTATATCACTGCCTTAATACATTTATATGCAAAATAGAACCATATTGTGTAAAAAAAAATCATACAATTCCATTTAAAAAAGTGGAAGTAACCTTCGCATCTTTTTGGCGGCTCCACCTAGAAAAGAACAACGTGACCAAAATACGTCCCCGTTCTACTTTCATTTGAAAAACATTTTTTTATATAAAAGTAATAATAATAGATTCAAGAGATTAAATAATATATATAATATGAGTCAAAGTATTAGTGTGTGATATAATCAAAACTTTATTAAGCAATTGCGACATACGTTTTGATCCTCGGGTGAGTGATGACGCATGAATTAATGATGCAAAAACAATTAGTTATTAGTAAGATCGCATTATGACGACTGTGATCAAACTTAATGGAAAGTTGTACATCAAATTAACAGATTTGCTATAAAATACAAATAAAATATTTTATTATTGTGACAGAGTCCTGTCTTAAAGTAACTTAAGTCACTTACATGTAACATTGAATCGGAAAAACATGGAATTATCAACCTACTCCGTTATTGAATTAAAATTTTACTGTATGTAAACAAAATTAATTAAATATTAATTATTAAATACTAGTCACTATTAAAGTTATTAAGAAAAATTATTAAGAACAATTACAACTTACATAGCGAATGTGAAAAACGATGTTAACAATTCAAATGGTCAACGGATAATGAGACATTAAAACATATACAGTCACATTTGGAAAACAAAGTATGCAATCGAAAACAAAGATTGACGATAATAAAATTAAGGTTGAATTTTCATGTAATAAGGAGGAAGTACTATGTCTTTTAAATTCTCATATAGCGGGTCAAAAGATAAAGTGTCATTTTATAAATATATATGTATATATATTAGGTTGGTGCATATAAAATGTCGGATTTTTTTTACATATGAACGTTTGTCTCTCTGTTTTCATTATGCTTTTGTTTTTGGCATAACCTCGTTTATAGTCGTATTGTCCATTGCCAGAGTCACATTTCAACAAAAAAGATTTTCTCAAAAGTATTCCATTTTGTTATTTGTTTTGAATTTCGTAAGGATATGAATTCAACCGATATTCATGTAATTTTTTTATATGAGTATAAACTTGGTAATAATACTGCAAACGCAATATAAACCAGGCATTTGGGGAGAATATTGTTAATGATCGAAAAGTGCAGCATTGGTTTGAAAAATTTCGGTCTGGTGATTTTTCCCTACAAAATGAATCGCGTAGAAGACGTCTGTGAAAAATGAGGCTCTGAAAGCATTGGTGGAAACGAATCCAACTGTATCTACAAGGGAACTTGCTACCAGAATGAAAGTTGACCATACAACGATATTGCGACACCTTTCTGAAATTGGCAAGATGAAAAAAATGGATAAATGGGTACCGCACGAACTAACCAAGCGAAATAAGCTGGATCGATTGAACGTATGCTCATCATTATTAACCCGATTTCATCGAGAATTTTTCGATCGGATCATTATTTATGATGAAAAATTCTTTACACAATAGGAAAAGGTGTGCTCGGTGACTTGATAGGAATGAGGCTTGTGCTCATACTCCAAGGCCATCACTTCATCCATGGAAAATTTTAATAATAGTTTGGTGGAATGTGACTGGAGTAATTCATTACTCATTCCTTCGAACTGGGGAGACAGTTACAGCCGAAAAGTACTGCCAGTACATTGATGAAATGCATGAAAAATTGAAAATTATACGTCCATCACTTGTTAATCGGCATGGCCCAATACTTCTCCATGACAACGTTCGGCCGCATACATCGTACAAAACAATTGCGAAATTAAATGAATTAAAATATGAAATTTTGCAGCACCCAGCTTATTCACCGAATCTTTCGCCAACTGACTTTCATTTTTTTAAACATTTAGAATAGTTTTTATGGGCTAAACAGTATGAAAATGAAGACAGAAAATGAAGACTGAAAAATTCCATATCAGAGTTTATTGATTCTAAAGATCAGAATTTCTTTAAGAAGGCATCTATGCATTAAAATCTCGTTGGGAAAAGTGTATTGAAACAAATGGAGCATATTTTGATTAAATAAACAGCTTTTGAAAAAAGATATGCAGTTTTATATATTCACTTAAAAATCCGACATTTTATATGCACCAACCTAATACCATGTTTTTATTTTTTTATGTAAATTTCTTTATGTAAATTTCTTTATGTAAACGGATGGAAGGATAGATTTTTTACGATATCTTTTATTCCGTCCGTTTCCGAAACAATTAAAAACTTTATTAACATCTCCGGCGGGCAGTATACAGGTATTAACAAACTAAATAAATTCATTAAAGTTCTGAAGGATCTGCTGCCTGCATCATCGAATTCTAATGTAGTTTATAGAATAGACTGCAGAAACTGTGATGCCTTATATGTCGACCAGACTGGTAGATGTCTAAAAATGCGAATGATGGAACATAGACATTATATTAACAGAAATACGATTCAGACTTTTGTTGTTACGAAATTCAGAATAGAAACATCTCATGATTTTGATTGGGATGACATTAAAATATTGGACAAAGAAAAAAATCTTAAATAAAAAACTATTGTCACAAATGATTTACATAAAGAAACAAAAATATGGTAAATTTACGAAATGACACTTTATCTCTTGACTCGCTATGAGAATTTATTTAAAAAGTATACCACGTACAATGCTTCCTCCTTCTTATTACATAAATTGTGTCCTTTGTTTTTCAATTGTGACTTTATATGTAACGTCTCATTATCGAGTGTTTGAATTGTTAACATCGTTTTTCATACTCGTTATGTAAATTCTAATTCTTCTTAGTACTTTTTTTAATAACTTTAATAGACTAGCAATTAATATTTAATTAATTTTATTCACATACAGTAAAATTTTAATTCAATAACGGAATATGTTGGTAATCCCATGTTTTTCTGATTCAATGTTACATGTAAGTGACTTATTACCTTAAGACAGGATTCTCTGCCAAAATAATAAAATATTGTATTTTATTTGTATTCTATAGATTCTTCTGTTAAGATTGAACACAATCGTCATAATACGATCTTACTAATAACTAATTCAAGTAAAGAAATGTACAAAATTTATAGACTCCTTAAATTATTACAATAAAAAAATAACGGCAAAATACAAATAGGCGTTAGGAGTTAGCGTTGAATATTATATTGCACAATGCTAACTAACTTATTAATATGTTACAAATTTAATTTACGTTTCGGCTCACTATTTGAGTCATCCTCGGCAATAAAAATTACCGCTTATCGCTATAAAATCTGTCGAACTGCATCTCGCACAATCGTAATTCCGACCTTCAATAATGCAGTCGCAATGGAAATGTGGTGAGAGACAACTATCTTCGACTCATATTGTGCCACCCAGTTACTTAGCTGAGTGGAGCAGATAGTGAAACTCAAGCTAATAATTGCAACAAGATATTTTTGAATAAATATTAATTTGCGTAATTAATGTATGCTAGCCAGAAACTCATCTCATCTCCAACAACGATCGCATGTGTATCCAAGCATCGTCAATCCATTACAACAAGTTTAATCACGATGTCAAAGTTTGATTGAAAAATAATTTAAGTAAAAGAGAGTCATTTTCATTCTGATTTAGTCACATCTTGCATGATTAAATCGGCAATAATAGGTGACAATGGCGAACCCAAAGATCTGTTTATAAATTTGATTACCGAAAGTAAAATAAGTAGAATCCAAAATTAAATGCGCCTTCGAAAAAAAAATTCATTTTTCGGTATCTTATAATTTTTTTCAATGTAACTCCATCTGCTAGAAAGAGCATCCATCGCTAAGTCTATAGGGACATTTGTAAATAAAGATACTACATCTAGTGACACCAAGCTAAAATCTGATTTAAATTGTATATTGTTCAATTTTATGATCAAGTCATAATTGTTATTCACATTTTGGAGCTTTTGGTATACTATCGATAATCAAACCATGTACAAACGTAGCCAAATTATATACTGTCCACTGCCAAGATAATAATTCTAAACGAATAATTTGGCTTGTGAATTTTTGAAGATCCATAAGCTCTATTCTTGGTTTGTTACTAGGATCTTTTTAAATGTGCCTTCTCATCCATTAGCATAACATTGATTTTCTCAGTGTAAGAGTTTTTTTCTAATACTACCGTTATGTTGCCTTTGTCAGCCTTTGTAAAAATAATATTTCGAATCTTTTTGAGAAATTGTTTCATACATTATATTAATTTAGTTAACCTATGATGTATCGAATTATTTTTAGATTTGAAAGACAGTAAGTTATTGATGATTGCTAACGAATGATTTTTCATATTATAATGCACAGAACTCTATAGCTTCCTAATATTATTTTCTATATTTTTCATTAATTCCATGACGCTTTCTTCGCGCGACACATCTCTTTTTGCATTCAACGGATAATATGTGACAAAAAGCCGAAACGTACAAATTAAATTTGTTACATATTAATAATTAGCATTGCGCAATGTAGCATCCTGCGCTGACTCCTAACTCCCATTTGTATTTTGCTGTTATATTTCATTGGGTTTATTTTTCAATAATTTTACATTTCACGACTCGTTTTCAAGATTTATTTAACGTTTATTAAATGTTTTCTAAACATTTATTCGTAATGAATTTTGATTCATTTTCAAAATAAGATTTTTTTAACGTTTATTTAACATTTATTAAATGTTTGTTTTATATTAATTTTTCGTTTGAAATAATGATTCGAAGGAAAATTCTTAGACGTTTATTTAATGTTTCTTAAATGTCTGTTTTACATTAATTTTTCGTTTGAAATAATGTTTCGATAAAACATTTTTTTTATGTTTATTTGGCGTTTAATAAAAGTTTGTTTTACGTTATTTACTTAAAATATTATTAAAGAAACATTTATTTATCTGACGTTTATTATAAATGTTAAAAAAATTTTATTGTTTCCTAAAATTCAAATTAATAAAAAACGGGTTAGAATAAAAAAATAATCACGGAAGAAAAATTAATCCAATATAATTGCATTAAATATATCATATGGACAATTAGAACTGTGTACATCGACAATTATAAGTAGCATAATAAGGTATGAGACTCATAATCTTGAGGTCCAAGTTCCAAACCCGGTAAGTAAAAAAGATAAAAATATAATAAAAAATTACAATTAATTAATAAAAAACGTTTTTTAAAATATTTTTTTGGGTATGCTCTAAAAACATAAACTCTCTGCTAAAGTAATGAATTTGTATTTTGAAAGCAGTAAATTTGTGTTTTTAAAGCAATGAACTACTATTATGACAGATTTCCTAACCGGAATAGTCGTCAACTTTGAAGATTAATATCTCGGTTCGCGGAGCAGAGTGACACTTTTTCTTGTAAATTTTTATTTTTATGCAAAAACGCATCAAGTCGGAATATTTTTGAGATAAGCAGAATCTTCTTAATATTTATCTTTATCACTAATCATATTATATAACCAATCAATCAAGTACTAAAATGGTGAATGAGAATACCTACATTTCTAATGGCTTAGTATACACTAGTTCAGCCACAGAAAACAGACAAATAATGCAAATGTTTACGAGATAAAACGATAAAAATATATAAATGATAGTAGATCTATATAGAAAAATATTTTGTACTATCATTATCTTCAATGAAGAATATTTTTAACGGTGAAATTGCATTACTTCAGCATCGTTACAGAAATCTAATACTTCCATATAAATTTAGGATGCCATTTTTATTTTGCACTAGAACGTTTTCTTATTCCTTGCTTGCACGCTTACACTCGTCAATTCTGGATTGCACTATATCAGTTTAATTCTAGTGCAATCCTCATGCAGGAACAGAAAACAAACCTATTAATTATTTCAAGAGGGCGGTTATTTTATTTTATATAATTATATTATATATAAACTGTAAACTTTTTGTATTTGGCAAATATTGTCAAGTGACAGCTCTACGCATAAATTAAAGAGTAATATTTTTTTGTTTTTTATATAAAATTGAATGTCTTCCCTTTCATTTTTTTATGTTTAATCATAAAAACCAAAATTTTATACATTTCTGAAAAGCCAATTCAAAGATATAAAATAAAAAACAATATTCATTGACTTCATTTTAGGATCTCTTTAATTAGAGGCTAAAACAGATTTAATTAACTTTAAAGAAGTTCGAAAAAGTACTTCCTTCATTGAGAAACATCCGATATACAACATAGGATATCTTTCAATCTTGCCTTTACCTAATGATCTGAACATTTGATCCATTTCTGCCAAAAGACTTGGGCCAAAATCAAAATTTAATGTCTTATCAAATTTTAACGGACTATCTTGATTTTCTTCATCACTGATTTCGTGGTATTCATGGTCAGCTCCAAGAGTATCAGTATTACTACCTATATTGGATGTCATAGCTTGCTTGTTTGCGTTGTTGCCGGTAGTGTGGCATATCTCCGAATTTATATCAGACCATAGGCTCTCTAAATAAACATATAATATAATACTATATTTTCAAAGTAATACAAAATTGACTAAAATTAAATATAACTAATATTTGACCAATATTCTGTTCTTTATTTTAAAATCATTTGCTTATTCATATAAATTATATCTATATAAATTATATTTAATAAAATTAATCATACTACTTACTTTTATAAATAAATCTATACGTACACACAGAATATCCGATAAAGACCGTAGCAATGATTAAGAATAAATTCTTGAGACCATTTTGAGATGAAAATTCTAATATCAAAATTTTGAAATGAAAATTCTAATATCAAAATTTTGAGATTATAATAGTTTTTAAATCATAAGCATTTAAAGTTAACGAGTTCAATTGCCATTTGAAGTTCATGCGAAGATGTGGGCTCTGTTCCAAAATTTACTGGCAGTATTGAAGACTTACGTTACACGTGACATAAACTATAGATTTTCAGTACTGGCAGTAAATTTTGGGACTCAGACGTGGTATAACGTAAAATAGTAAATACAACTAAACGTGCGAATTTTAGACGAACTTATTCGCTACCTTTAAATGCCTATAATTTAAAAACTGTTGTAGCCTCATTTTGTATTTGAATTTTCATCTCAAAATGACCTCAAGAATCTACTTTTAAGTGTTATTATGGTCTTTCCGAGACATCCTGTATATGCAATCATATAAAATAAAGGTGGACGAGTAAAAATCGTTGATTTTTGCTTCCAATCGGGAAGTGAAATGTGTATATTTTTTTAATAATTTTTGGGTTGCAGAATTAAAACAATTAGTTTTTCATAAACATGAAAGAAGTGAAAATGTGAATAAAGTAAGTAAATAAACATACAATTTTTGCTATAAAAATGAGACACATAATGATCGTTTTTGATGTTTGAACTTTCAAAAACCATCAAATCACATTTTGTTGTAAAATTAAAATAGAAAGAAGAACACAGACATGCGAATATTCGAAGGATGTAAGACGAAAATCAGATACACGCGTTTTGCATCTTCCCGCCTTCTTAAACTCGAGGCTCTTAGACCACCAGCGTTACATTAATTTTAAGCGAGGCTTAAAACTCTCTTTGTCCCTATCTCTTTTCGGTTTTAAAACGATATAAAGAGAGTTTTAAGTTTCGCTTAAAATCAAAGTAACGTTGGTGCAACCGGGCCTTATTCATAAACTTCTAAATTTCTGACTAAATCTTAGATTAAAAAATCAGATATTTTAATCTCATACGCTTAAAATGTAGACATATAAATCCCATTCATTAATGATAACTTAATTTTCAATTTAAATGCGGTTACAGTTGATCTTCGATGTCAATTTCACTCATAGAACACACAAATGATCGTAGTTCTTGAAATATAAATTAGAATCCGTTCTTTTTTTAAGGCTGAATGATGTGCAATATCCAACCTTCCCGCTGTGCACATCGGACAACGTTGATGCCAATGGTGGAAATTGACATATGATCGATATATGAGATTGAAGTGTCTGGGTTTTCAGTCTAAAATTTATGAGTCTGAGGTTTAGAAGTTCACGGACACGCTTTAAGAGCCTAAGAGAGTTTAAAAAGGCGAGAAGATGCAAAATGCGTATGTGTGATTCTCGTCTTACATCTTTTAAGTCTTCGTACGTCTGTGTTTTTCTCTATTTCAATTCTATTATAACAAAATATTATATATTTGATGGTTTTTTAAGAGTTAAAACATTAAAAACGATTATTACTTCATTTTTGTGGCAAAAATCTTATGCTTTTTTACTCATTTTAGTCACATTTTTATATACATATATTCCTTTCATGTTTATGGAAAACTAATTGCTCTATGTAATTCTACTGCCCAAAAACTATAAAAAAACATATACATTTTATTTTCCGGGGCAAAAATTGACAACATTTACTCGTTCTTCTTTCATAATTATTTACAATAAGGCCTTTTCAAAATTTGTTAAGTTTTTTCTTAGCAATCTCTTGATAAAAATCTTTGTTGCGACTCTAATAATGATAATCAATCATGGGAAGTCGAAAAATGTGTAACCTACCTATTTTTTGTAACTATTCACGATAAAACTGAAAATAAGAGGAATCTCCTCCTGACCTTGACCTTGACATACATTGTCAAGGTCATGACCAAAAGAAGTTTAGAATACAATTCTTATTTCTGCTACAAACAATAAGCATCCCCTTCTTATTTCTGTTACATCCCGCCATCCCTTTTCTTACTTAGGTGAGGACTTTCCTAGCGAAATGAGATCCACTCTATCTCCCCTCTCTTTCCCCTGTCTAGGGACATACGATTTTCCACGCAAAGCGAGGTCTACTCCACGTCTCCTAGGTAAAGTGAAACATAGAATGAATCTCACTTCGAATAAAAAATCGTTACAAAGTCATACAAAATCCTAGAACATTTTTTATAGAAATGAGTTCCCTGTCAAATTGGTTGAAATATTGATATGCTGTAGATTTTAGCTTACTGACTAAAAATCTCAATGATCACCAGGCCAAGCAATCAAAAGTTTTGAAATTACGACTCAAATATTCAAAATTAATTCCATTATCAGGTATGACGTATGTTAGGCGCACGAGAAATTTAATTTAATGTGTTTTATCCCTTTAAAGGGAGAGAGAGAGAGAGAGAGAGAGAGAGAGAGAGAGAGAGAGAGAGAAACTTTGGAGTGACCAAATTGTCGAGATACTGCAGATCAATATAAATCTCCAAATTTACTGAACGAAATAAAAAATTCTTTTACAGGATCAAAGTAAACGCAAAATTGGGAATAACTACAATGGACTTTATGCTTAAGTTGAAAAAAGTTAAAAACTTATATTTTTTTAACACGTAGAGCCATTATCTGACGTAAATGTTTCCTTAATACAAAAGTTTTATAACTCGTATGGATAAAACAACAGTTCAGCACCTAGTATTTTACGTGCACAAACAATACTGAGTTTGTAAAACTAACAATAAGATTAAAAAGAAAGATTTATATTATCTGCAAATTATGTGTATGTTATGTGCAAATGCTGAGCAAAAACTCGAAATGGTAAACAAAGCAGTAATTGTCTAGCAGTAAATGCGATCTTGCAAGAGACGTTGCAATATATTGGATAAGGACAGATGTATATGTTTAAACGCGAACAGAAGGCTAATGTAAGAAATGAATTAAAGATGTCACTATTATCGATTTTTATTTGGAATTTAAAAAATCTGTACTATCAATTAAGTTCGGTCAACTCCAGCATCCTCTTAAGAATTTTTCACTTTTATTTTTATATATACACACTTACATGCACGCAAGCACACACGCTCACTGTTCAGAGTTTCTTTGTAAGGTCGGCCACATACGTTCAAGTAAACTTATGAAGTATACTTGCACAAGCCACTTGTGCAATTTTACTTAAAGTGTGTGGCCGATCTAATAGAGGCAAGATTTCTTGACGATCCAGCCAATAAAGGCGAAGGATGATCCATGCTATATTACTACGTTTACATCCGATGTTATAACTACTGATTACGATGACTACTGTATACGACTATATTATAATTACTGATGTTAGATGCCGCGTAAATGCTATTTTATGAAGAAGTTACTACATCGATGTAATAATATAATTACAGATGTCCAAGGACGTACTTGAGAATGAAATCGATGATTACTAGAATCCGGATTATTCGCCCATCGTATCGATTCGAGTCAACCGTTCTTTATGATTCTCTCCACTGCCACTCGCCCGAAGCCGTGGGGGATGTGGTGTGATAGGGAGAGCTAGCTAGGTTGATGCAATCTTAGAACTTTAATCCCGGCTCTAATAATTACACTTATAAAAGATTATTAAATATCGATGGTAACCTACCCACAGCCTACTGTCGAAGGTGCATAAACCAGATGGGACACCATTAAGAATAATTGTTTCTTTGATTAACAGCCCACTTTATAATTTCACTTTATAATACTTACACAAGAACATAAATAACCAGCATACTTGAAGTATACATAGTCACGTGAAAAAGTTTCCATTTAGTAGAAAAACTAAATGGAACTAATTTTGAGTCGAATTCTAAATTGGCTTCTTTAGTCTCGTTACATACTAATGTTCCTACGGAATTAGTTATTAAAAGCAAAATGTTGGAGTTACATTTCTAATAACACTCGCTTAACTGAAGATGAATTTTTAACAGCTATTTGATTCATTCTGGAATCTACGTATTTTGTGTTCAACAAGATTTATTACAAACAAATTGTCGATATGCCAATGAGTTCCTTCCTTTCTTCAATTATTGCTAACATCGTAATCGAAGATTTACAAGAAATCACAATAGAACGACTTCCCTGCCAACTATCTTTTTATTACAGATGATGTTGGAAGCGCGCTCTCAATACCGTTAACATAGAGAGCGAGACGCGTGTTACCAGCCGAGGAGTGAGTTAGAGGAAGGTACCGGAAGGGCCGCGTGTGAACCGAAGAAAACGAGATCGCGAGCAGAGAGAGTGCGGTCCGTTTCCCGCCAATATTCCCGCCAATATTCCCGCCATTATAACTTTTGCCTTTTTACTGCCATTGTTACTACGTATAATCCGAGCCGTATGCTCTCAATGTTTTGCAGTAAAGTAGCGTGTTCGTGTAAAATAAGAAGAAGTATCTATTATAATATTATTGAGAACCTTACGATCCCGAAACCGCGGCTGCAACATTCTGGCGACCGTGACAGGACTGAGTAATTTCATTGTAGCCGTTTTATAGCAAGCAGAGATCGTAAGAAAATAATCCATAAACATGGAACAAGTAAAGTTAACGCTAAAAATAACACGATCCGCCTTTACGAGAGTGTACACTTCCTTCCGGACTGAGTCGAAGGAATCGCCGGACATAACCTCATTGCAAGTCAGCTTCGCGTTGCTACGAGACAAAACGAGTGAGCTTAATGAGCTAAATCAGAAGCTGCAGACCTTGATGATTGAAGCTGGAGGGTCTGAAGAAACCATTGGAAGACAGGCACAACACGCAGATGAATATGCCACGAAATACCATCAAGCAAAGGTCGGGCTAACCTGTCTTTTAGAGCGGAAGAATGAACTCAAAACGCCGACATCGGTTCAACGGACTGCCACACACAATACAGGAAAGTATACGCGCATTGAAATTGCCGAAAATTGAATTAAGAAAGTTTGGCGGTGATATCAAAGATTGGCTTCCGTTTTGGAGTACTTTTAAGAAAATTCATGAAGAACGCGACGTTATCGAGGGAAGATAAATTCCAATATTTGGTACAGTCTATGGAACTAATAAAAGACTTGCGCGCGTTTGAAGTAGTGAATAGTTTTCCACTAACGGCCGATAATTATGAAAAAGCCATACACAGCCTCGAGTCTCGATTCGGCAAAAAAGACTTATTGATTGAATATTATGTACGCGAACTTTTAAAGTTAGTCTTAAGTAAGAATAAAAACATGTCGCTCACAATCACTTATGATAAATTAGAGACACATATACGAGCACTTGAAACTTTAGGTGACAATAGAAATGTGCGCAGCAATGTTGCTTCCTTTAGTAGAATCCTCACTGCCTGAAGAGACCTTACGTACATGGCAACGAATAAGGACTCAATTAATTCCTCATTCTGACGCGTCTGTTGTAAATGTTACTGCAAAAGATCATCTTATTAGTCTAATGACTTTTCTAGGAAGAGAGGTCGAGAGCGAGGAACGTATTCAAATGGCAAAAACATGCTTCGAGAGCAACGATTTCCAGATGACAAAGGACAAAAATAAAAGGAAATCAAAGAATGAACGAGATCCAGAGATAGCGACAGCATCTAGCTTACTATCGGCGAAAGAAGCAAAGCCACAGCAATGTATATTTTGTGGAGCTAATCATGACAGCTTGAGTTGTGAAACGGCTAGAAGCATGGACTTAGAGAAGAGAATCCAAGCTGTAAAAGACAAGCAGGGCTGTTTTAATTGTTTAAAAGTAGGGCACAGCTATAAAAGTGCTGTAACAAAATAAAATGCCCTTGGTGCAGCAAAGGACATTGCCTGCTGATGTAGAAACCTGTCGAGCAAGGATGAGACCAAGCAAGCGGATGAGAAGAAACCGAAAGAACCAGCTTTTCACGAGGGAAATAGTTGTCTCGCTAATGTCTCTTCGAATACAAAAATGTTTCTGCTTACACTAAAAGTCAAGATGCGAGGTCCAAAACGCTTGGTGAATGTTCGCGCCGTCATAGATACTGGCTCGCATAGATCCTATGTTTTGGAAAAAATAGCCAGAGAGCTTGGATATGAGACTGAGAGCGAACAGACGATGGTACACTTGTTGTTTGGAGGAACTAAAACCAAACCTCAGAGACACAAAACTTGTCGGATCTACATCAGCAACTTAGATGGAACATATAAATGCGACTTCGTAGCTTTGCAACAAAACATTATCTGCCAGGACGCCCCTTGTAAGATCGATGATACTTGGATGAATATATTTGAGAAAAAAGACATACGCTTGAGCGACATCGATGAACGTCAAGAATCCATTTTACTATTGATTGGAGTTGATGTTGCTGGCAAAATATTCACAGGAAAAGTCCTACAGATAAATCAAGGAATAACAGCTTTAGAAACTAAGTTTGGATGGACAATCTTGGGTAGGAACATAGACGATGACAGTGGCACCGATACTACGTTGACGATTATGTCAATGTTCACTCAAGAAGCCAACATATCAGATTTATGGAGATGTCTTGGGCATCACGGATCCTATTGAGAGTGTTACTAAAGAGGCACATCAAGCTGAAATAAAGACCTCATTTCAAGAGACAACGAAAATCGACAACGAAGGTCGATATGAAATTCTTCTGCCGTGGAAAGAGAATCATCCACCTTTACAAGATAATCGAGACGTAGCCGAGAAGAGACTAAAAGGCGTCACAAAGAGATTGCGACAAGAAGATTTATTCGACGACTACCAAGCTGTCTTTAATAATTGGCTCAAAGAAGCGATTATTGAAAGTGTACCTGTACTTGAAGTCGACCAAGAGAGCTACTATCTTCCACACAGACCTGTAGTCAAGAAAGAAAGAATTACGAAGATACGCCCTGTTTTCGATGCGTCAGCAAAAGTCAAGGAATCGCCTTCGCTTAACCAATGCTTGGAGACTGGACCCAATCTTATAGTTTATTCTAGCATTGCTACATCGATTTCGAGAGAGGAAGATAGGGGTAACAGCTGATATTACAAAAGCATTCTTACAAATCAGCATCTCTCCGTCGGATAGAGATGTTTTGAGATTCCTGTGGTGGAACGTTGACGGAGAAATAGAGATTTATCGACATCGTCGAGTTGTTTTCGAATTGACAAGCAGCCCATTCCTTTTAGGGGCGACGATTGAATTGCATATTAATAGAGCATTAAACTCTACCATCTTGCCATATAAAAAAGCAGTTTACGAGAAACTGGCAAAATCCTTTTATGTCGATGACTGTGTTACTAGTGTCAATTCTTATTCTGATTTTGAAGTTTTCAGGAGAGAAGCCTGTTTCCTTTTGACTCAAGCCAGATTTGATTTAAGAGATTGGAAATACACTGGCAAGGATCCTGAGAGTCAATCAACGGTGCTTGGACTTATATGGGACACCAAAAGGGATATTTTAATGTTATCGGAATTCCTGCACCGACGATCACGGAGAAAATAACGAAGAGAGTCATCTTGTCACAAGTACAAAAAGTTTATGACCCTCTCGGATTCGTCTGTCCCGTACTGTTAAAACCAAAATTACTATTGCAAGATCTGTGGAATAAAAACGTGGATTGGGACACAGAAATAAACAGCGACATTAAACATGAATTTCTTAAATGGGTTCAGCAACTAGGTCTCCTACGCATATTGAAGTTTCCACGATAGATTTTTGGAGAGGAAAGAGGTCCCGACTCACTGTCCTTTCATGTTTTTGTCAACGCCAGTAAAGACGCATACGCGGCGGTAATCTTCGTACGAGTTGAGTCAAGCACAGGAGTCGAGATACATCTCGTAGAAGCTAAATCTAGAGTAGCACCCAAAGAGAAGAAGACCATATCTCGCCTTGAATTACTAGCAGCCTCCATTGGAGCTAGAATGATGCGATCTTTCGTAAAGGCTATGGATTATCAAGATATCAAGACCTATTTCTGGAGCAACTCGATGACCATTCTAACATGGATTCGACAAACAAGACAATGGGCAGTCTTTGTATGGAATCGTGTTCTGGAAATAAGGAGTCTTACGGATATTGAATCTTGGAGATATGTTCCTGGAGTGATGAACCCAGCAGATTTACCCTCACGAAGTTGTGATGCTAAGAAATTCCTTGAACTGAAATGGTGGGAGGGACCGGAGTGGTTGAAACTACTTCCCAAAGAGTGGCCCAAAGAGGAAGGAAAAATTGACGAGAACATATTAGGTGTTGGAATTAATTCGTAGCATTTTACAAGAGATGGCACAAGCAGTACACTATTTCGTTGTTACCTATAGTTCTGTATACATTGTAAACATCTATCATAGGACGTCATTTGCCGTACATAACCTTTCTTGAAATCATAAATAACAATACTGTATAATTCATTGAATATGTCAAAATTTGTGCCAGATAAAGTGTTTTTGCGGGGAGTTTTGCTTCATTACTTTAATATGAACAAAAGTGCAGCTGAAGCTCATCGTATTTTAGTGGATGTGTATAGTGAACATGCTCTGGCTGAGCAAACGTGTAAGAAGTGGTTTGCACGTTTTAAAGCTGGTGATTTCGACTTGGATGACAAGGAGCGACCTGGTCAGCCGAAAAAATTTGAAGATAACGATTTGCAGGCACTGCTCAATGAAAACTCATGTCAAACACTTAAAGAATTATCTACGTCATTGGAAGTTGACTTCTCAACAATAGGAAAACGTCTTAAAAGTTTGGGCATGATCCAGAAGGAAGGATATTGGGTCCCATATGAATTGAAACCAAGGGATATTGAGAGACGTTTTCTCACGTGCGAACTGCTGCTTCAACGGCAGAAAAGAAAAGGTTTTTTGCATCGGATTGTTACCGGTGACGAAAAGTGGATCCATTATGACAATCCAAAGCGCAGAAAGTCATGGGTTAAGCCCGGCGAACCATCAACATCAGTGGCAAAGCCCAATATCCATGGCTCAAAGCTCCTGCTCTGTATTTGGTGGGATCAGAAGGGTGTCATATACTACGAACTGCTAAAACCGCATGAAACCGTTACTGGAGATCTCTACCGACGGCAACTGATGCGCTTGAGCCGTGCATTGAAGCAAAAACGGTCGGAATACTTCGAAAGACACGATAAAGTCATCTTGCTGCACGACAATGCTCGCCCACACGTTGCAAAACCGGTAAAAACATACCTGGAAACACTTAAATGGGAAGTGCTACCGCACCCGCCGTATTCTCCTGATATTGCACCTAGCGACTACCACTTGTTTCGATCATTAGCTCATAGCTTGTGCGAGCAGAAGTTCACATCTTACGAAGATTGTACAAAATGGTTCGATTCCTGGATTTCATCTAAAGATGAACAGTTCTTCCGACGCGGTATTCATTCACTGCCCGAAAGATGGTCAAAAGTAGTAGAAAGTGATGGGAAGTACTTTCATTAATGTATTTTTTAATGCTCATGTGAAATAAATAACATTCTTTCATTTAAAAAACGCTACGAATTAATTCCAATAGTTAACTTAGAGTTACGCAAGACTCCCGGACGATGCAAAGAGAGAATATTCCCTGAGATTACTGTTAAAGAAATCGCTATGCTAACCTCCGTAGAACAAGCGAGTGAAGAGACAGTCCGCTGGTATTTGCAGAGACTTTCGATGTATTCCAAAATTCTGTGTACTATCGCGTGGATATTAAGATTTGCGAATAATTGTCGAAGAATTCAAGTAAACAAAACTCAAGAGTTAACTGCCAAAGAAATTACTAAAGCAGAATTGCGTCTCTGTAGACTGGCACAGAAAGAATCATTCCTGGGAAGTAACGATTCACGATTACGAAGCTTAAATGTTTTCGAGGAGAATGGACTAATACGCACAAAGACAATGATCTCCAATCGTCAAGACACTTTTTCTTTCAGATGTCCCGTGGTGTTGGACTCAGCTCATTTATTGACGTTGAAAATTATCTTTCATATTCATCTGAAACTTAATCATGCTAGTATTGACATTGTGATGAATAGTTTACGCGAAAAGTTTTGGATCCTGCAATGTCGTCGTACGGTACGCTCAGTCATAAGAAAATGCGTCGTTTATCGTCGGTATGCATCGAAAACAATGAAAGCACCACCTGGATTGTTACCTGAAGACAGAGTGAGAGATGCCGCAGCGTTTGAAGTGATAATCTACCGTGCAGTCCACTTGGAGTTGGTTACATCTCTATCAGAGGAATTTCTGGAGGCCTTCAGAAGATTCATTGCACGTCGAGGAAGACCTACTGTAGTATATAGCGACAATGGGAAAAATTTTGTAGGGACCAGGAATCTACTACAGAAGATTAATTATCGGTAAGTTTCCCAATATTGTGCACTCAATGAGATAACATGGCATTTTAATCCACCTTCAGCTGCCTGGTGGGGAGGATGGTGGGAGCCTCCTTAAAGATCTATTGAAGAGGACATTAAAGAGAACTTCATTGAGCTACGAAGAAATGAACACTGTTCTATGCGATTGCGAAGCTACTATGAATTCAAGACTCCTTACCTACTTGACAGAGGAAAATACTGAAATCACAGCGCTGACTCCAGCGATGTTCATCAGTGACATTCGAAAATGGCATTCCAGACTTGGATCAAGTTTACAAGTCCCACTTTGCAAAGAGGATACACTATCGTCAAAGATTGAAAGAAGAGTTCAGAAAACGTTTCCGTATACAGTACTTGGGTCAGTTATCTAGACGAACTAAATCCAGCAATAGTTCCGCGTCCGTGACTGTCGGGGACGTCGTGCTTATTGAAAACAATTTACAAAAGCGATTAGACTGGCCGCTCGCCGTCATTAGAGAAGTCTATCCCGGAAAAGATGGTTACGTGCGGGTAGTAAAACTGAAAACGAGTAAAGGTGAACTGGTTCGACCCATTCAAAAACTAATTCCCTTGGAAGTTAAACACTCCAGTCCTGAAGCTGATAACTTTATTGAGTCTACCACTACGACGTCAGAGACTACTAAAGGAAATGCAGCTAACACCCTCGAAGAGTCTGTAGCTGTCCCTAAAGAGGAACCGAAATCGTTGGAAGAAACGAGCTTAAAGACCCGAAGGGGTCGTCATCAAGAAACCGGATCGATTCAAATATTAGAAATGTTTGTCATTTTATTTTCATTTTCATTTTTTTTAGATAGGTTGAGTTGCTCCTACTAAGAAGTCACAACTCAAGGTGGGAGAGATGTTGAAAGCGCGCTCTCAATACTGTTGACATAGAGGGCGAGACGCGTGTTACCGGCCGAGGAGTGAGTTAGAGGAAGGTGTCGGAAGGACCGCATGTGAACCGAAGAAGACGAGATCGGATCGCGAGCAGAGAGAGTGCGGTCCGTTTCCCGTCAATATTCCCGCCATTATAACTTTTGCCTTTTTACTGCCATTGTTACTACGTATAATCCGAGCCGTATGCTCTCAATGTTTTGCAATAAAGTAGCGTGTTTGTGTAATAAGAAGAAGTGTCTAATATTATTGAGAACCTTACGAACCCGAAACCGCGGCAACAGATGATGACATCTTGTTGGCAGCGCCAGAATTTTTTAATAATAACAATTGCTTTAATTCATTACATGAAGAATTACAGTTCACTTTCGAAGAAAACAAAAACGATAGAATAAATTTCTTAGACATCATCGTTATTGATTAAAAACTAAAAGATCATCTTTAACCGATATGACAAATCTACATGCTCCGGAAGATATCTTAGTTTCTACTCACATCATCCTCCGTACCACAAAAAAGGTGTAGTGATACATAATATCTTACTACTGTCTTATCCACGTTTCCAACAAAAAATCTTGAAGAAGCTATTTTATCTTGCTAGACAGTTATTTCTGTTTATTTTTCATTGATACAATACATAATAGACTTAAATATCATATATACTTTAATCAGGATCATGAATACAAACCTTGATAGAAATAAATATTTTGCCACATATTACATCTATTTCTGAATCATTTGCTCCAATCGCATCGAAATTAAATTTAAAGACGGCTTACACTATCCTCATTACTCTCACTAAGTTCATCGTGGCAAAGATAAATTAAATTTGATGGCGTACACAAAACGTAATATACAAAATATCTTATCATGATTGTGATGTTGCATACGTGGGTCAAACAAAAAAAAGTTAAAAACCAGAGTTATCGAATATCACGCGAACATAAATAATTCTCGATCATTTCCAACCATCAAATCATCCACGAATTCAATTAGAATAATATAAAAATTTTAGGTTGCGAAGCTTCTTACAATAAAAGAATCATTTTAAAAAATGGTGCCTATTAAAAAGCAGCAACATGAACTGAACAAAGAAAACGAACACGGAATCCTTTAGATTCATGCTTTCCCATATTACAATAGATAGTTTCCATTTGCACACAAATGAAACTGAGTCTGAAATAAGCTGAATATTTCATACTCAGATTAATAACATCATTATTTGCTTACTTTTTATAAAAAATTATCACATGACAACACAGATTCAAACCTCACTTTTAGTGAGTTTACGAGACTCACTAAAGCACACGATCTCGATCTTGTGCAGATTATAGGCAAACACTCAGTTAAATCTCACTTGTCAGAACGCAAAAGGATTCAACTGAATTATAACGTCAGAAGTAAGAATTATCTGAGAATCGATGTAAATGGAAAGCAACTTATTACCCCCTTCCTAAAATCTTTCAATGTCCTTTCTTTTACTTTGTCATTGGTTCATCTTCCTCTTCCTTTTTCCTTCCTTTCGAGCTCTACTTCTGGATTTTGTCACTTGTCATTTCAAAATAACAACTCCGCTACAATTTATTACTCACAAGGGAACCGTCGGAACTGACTTTCAGCGATTTTAATGAGCTTTGGATATATTGTAGAGCATGAAAATATATTAGATTCATTTTTTTTGTGCTTATCTCGAGATTTAAGAGGTAAACACCTTTTGAAAATAATGGATTGTATCATCGTTTTTCTTAAATATCTTTTAAATTATATCAAAAAATGTTTTATATAAAAGTTGTACAGTTTCTTATGCTCTGTATAACGGTATAAAAAACATGTTGCAAAAATCAATTTTGCAACAAAATTGTTATAAAGAAATTATTAAAAATAGATTAAGAAACTCTGATTACAATCGATTGTACGAGGAAAATTACTCAAGAAGCATGCTTAAATTTTATGTTTATGGAAAAAAATAAATTATAAAAAGTCTATCCATGCCTAGATCACAGTATATACAGTAGCGCAACTCTTCTGATTTTATGTTGGCCAAAATGAAGTGCATGCGTGAAATAAGTAAGTTGCTCCATCTCTTTCTCCTTTTTTCATTCCTCTCTCTCTTCCTCCCTCCACCCTTCCCCCCTCTCTCTCTAAATAAATATTTCAATGCCCTACTTAAACATTTGTCTTTTAAGCATACATGGTACAAAGTAAAAATTTAGAGGGAAATATTACGTACATTGTCCATTTGGTGAAATGTTGTGTGAGAAATCTCGAGAGATTAGTCTAATTTTTGTAAAAAAGTGATAAAAAGTGAAAAAGTGAAAAAGTGAACAAAAGAACATAGAAAACCGAACAAGAAAAATTTCTTTTTATTTATTGTATTTAGAACTTATTTTTTGGACATATATGTATATAAATTTCTTTCATATCAACTTTCATAATATTTTCATAGATATATAATTATATAATATTTCTTTATACAAATATACATTTTTAAGTTAATTTAATTTTTTTCCGAATTTTTCTATTATATATTTTTTTCTTTATTTTTCGATATATCAATTAAAACGGATCTTTGAATATACATTAAATCGTTTCAATGAAGCACTTGAAAAAGGAATAATTATACATAACATAAACATTCGATAAGCTTCTCGGGTACAAGAAAAAGAAAACATTCCAGGATTTAAAGTTTCAGAAACTTGGGTAAAAAGATTTAAAATTAAACACAATACAATATCTCGAAAAATAACAAAACTTGTGACAAGAAAAGAGTATGTTATCAAAAAAAAATATGGAAAATAAATGCGATACATTTATAAAAAATGTTAAATACTGCATTGGTCGTTACGAAAGACAAGAAAATACATATAATTCGGATCAGAATGGCTTTCAATTTGAACTTCATTCTCTGGTCGTACGTTAACATATTAGGGTGTAAAAAAGGTAGAAACTGTAGTACAATCTCGACGACATCAGCAACGACACTGTACAGCCAACTATTTCCTCTGATGGTAGATTATTGTCGCCTCTGTTTATAATATGTATTATAAAAGTTACAGAAACATTTGGTCCGAAAGTTCAAAAAAATGTATTCAAAGCAACTAATATTTTTGTAATAACTTCCAATTCAGATAAATTAATATCAAATCATGTAAAACTTAGTTGAAAGAAATTCTTCCCGAATGATGACCACAATCTGTATTGTACTTCATTCATGGAGTGGACATTGTCTTAACGTTATTTCTGAAACTAGATTAGATTCTGCAACAAACATTGTTTTCCTAACAATTTCAGTCGGTACAACGGGAAAATACAACCATTAGATGTTTATGACTTCAAATTATGGAAAAATTTTTCAAATATTTTTCTCATATCGTTATGTTGTTACATCTTGTAATTGAACTTCATATTAGAAATAATATATTAAATTACAATCATTAACTCACTATCAATTCTCGTCGCCTAGGTTTCAAAATTTGTTTAATGGTTAAAAGCGGATATATGCAGAATAAATCGGCATAGTTTATTGTCCAAACATTTAGGCAAGTTTAGTATTCGAACACAAATTGAATTTTGTTTCCAAAGTGATTTCAAAGTAATTTGTGGCGCAACCGCTATCATTATTTGTTCTTGGTACAAAAAGTCACTTTGTATTATACACTCTTTTCATCACCTTTGCAATATCAACATATTATAAATAAAATAAGTATATTATTTATTTATGTAAAAATTATTTGAATTTTTTTATGTATAAATTCTGTATTGTTTTTATGTCTTTTATATTGTGTCATTATATATTATTCTTTTGCATATTACTTTATATTATATTTTTTCAGATAATTATCGAAATTTATACTTATTATATTTTATTAAGTACATATCCACCCGTGTGTAAATACAATATGCAGAAATATAATAAGTATAAATGTAAATAATCACAATTCCACGATTAAATTTTTCAGAAAAAGAGATGATAACATCGTGCATTTTCGATAATACACGAGTTATAAACAAATTATTACAAATTGATTGTCGAGAAAAAGTGACTATACCAATCAATTGTACGAGAAAAATTATTAAAGAAACATGTATAACTCTTTCTTAAATTGTTCTTTGTTTATGTAAAAATTATTTGTTTATAACAATTAATTGCAAAATTGATGTTTGCAACATGTCTTTCTTAACAGATAAAGATTAAATGCAGTTCCTGCAAAGAAATTTTATACAATATTATAAATTCTTAATTTTTATAAAGAGATATAATACTTAGCTCACAAAATATTAGCGACTCACATCTAGATGTACGCTCTGATTGAATTAAAGACAAATATTATAATTTTAACTTCAATTTGACAGACACCATAAATTTAAATTTAGAAACAATGAGTCAGTCCCATCAACATTGACAAATATGCATTCAACGATCTTTTATGTCATTATATAGAGCATAAAAAACTATACAACTTTTATATAAACACTTTTGGATATATTATACCTCATAGTTTAAAATATTTAAGAAAAACGATACAATCCATTATTTTCGAAGGAGGTGTTTCACCCCCTAAACCTTGAGATAAGTACCAAAAAGTATGGATCTATTATTTTTTTCATGCTCTACTACACATCCAAAGCTTATTAAAAATCAGTGAGAATCAGTTCCTACGGTTCCTTTGTCAATACACTGCAAAACGATTCAACTTTGATAATCTTGTAAAAGAATTTCTTAACAGATAAAGATTAAGTGCAGTTCCTGCCGAGAAATTTTATACAATATTATAAATTCTTAATTTTTATAAAGTGATATAATACTTAGCTCATAAAATATTAGCGACTCACATCTAGATGTACGCTCTGATTGAATTAAAGACAAATATTATAATTTTAACTTCAATTTGACAGACACCATAAGTTTAAATTTAGGAACAATGAATCGGTCCCATCAAAACATTGACAAATATGCATTCAATGGTAGGACGTTTCTTGTCACACATATCTGACATATACATATCACATTTAGTCATTTGACTAAATTTGATTACAATAATACTAAGTTTCAGAATATATCTAAATAATGCAGTATTTTTAAGAAGAAATTGTACACAGTTATCCCAAGTCTAATTTAAGAGTTTTACACATTTTAAAATAAATATGCATCTTTAAGATTAGAATCTTTTATTTTAGACTGCATATATGAGAAACACAATCAATACTAGAAATTTAAAATGTCTATTACGGTCGAAGCTGGATTTTTATTGCTTTAGTAAAATAGTAATTCAATCTTGATACACTATATATGTACTTGCATATATACTATATTGTAGTCTTTTGAATTGTCATTATTGCGAAGAATATTACTAAGGCTTCAGTGATCTAATGGCTTAGAACGCTCGTACGGAATACAAGAGATCCGGATCCAAGTCCCGGCCGAGGTAATATTTTTCGCAATA
Source organism: Acromyrmex echinatior (assembly GCF_024713525.1). Taxonomy (NCBI): domain Eukaryota; kingdom Metazoa; phylum Arthropoda; class Insecta; order Hymenoptera; family Formicidae; genus Acromyrmex; species Acromyrmex echinatior. The sequence goes on along the minus strand of NC_141858.1, from coordinate 1,483,384 downwards.
AATTTATTAACAGTTTCAACATATTAACATCTTTATAATATTAGGTGTAGTAAAAAGAAATCCATTATTTTTCCAATAGATGGCTTTAGTAATCTGTATCTCGTCTACACGATATGATACGATATCTACGTGATACAGATTACTAAAGCCATCTATTGGAAAAATAATGGATTTCTTTTTACTACACCTAATATTAAAATTGCTTGTCAATTTATTTCGCGATTATTAGAGTAGTTTTAATTGCGTTTATAAGTCCGATTCGACGCGCAATTCGAAAAGATTACAATATGGTATATATGTAAGTACATATATAGTGTATATTAGTAATTTAAGATTGAATTATTTAAAGCAATGAAGATCCAGCTTCAACCGTAATCAGCATTTTAAATTTCTAGTTTAAGATTAGATATGCAAGTTCTAAGATTAAAAAAAATTTATTATTAATGACATTGATAATGACTTCGTGTTAGATCGAAACTGTTGTTTATAGATTGCATGTAAATTTATTTGATTCATAACTCCTTTTTGTACTCTTGAATTTTAATCCTGGAAATGTCTCAACATTTTGAGAACAAAAATATCTCTGGGATAAAGTATGCTATATGAAAACTTCGTCATAAAAAAAAAACAGTTTATATCTAATATCAATAATTATAATATCGGATGTTATGACTTCGGCTTAAATCAAGTCGTGTAAACGTTGTCAATGAAGGCGGGATAATCGTGATACGCCGCGGCACACCAAGATCTGGACTTGGTGATTACTGAATAGTCTCACGTGTATGATTGTATCCAAATGTACATTGGATGCTTTTCATTTGATGGCACAAATCGACATAAGCATTGTTCTATCCTTGTTGACATTCAGAGAGTGACAAAGATATATCATCAAATGAAAAACATCCATTATTTTTCTTTCAAAAAATTCTACCTCCTCCCCCTCTCCCTCCCTCCCTTTCTGTGCGTGCGTGCGTATTGTGTAAATGCAAGTGTGTGTATTGTGACGTAACAATTTTTGTCCATCACTCCTGCGATAATTCTTTGGGAATCTTGTATCCTCCCAGCTCAGAAGGCGGGCGCGCGTGCGATCACACACGCGAGCATGCACTAATCATGCGCTTAGTTTATTTATTTGTTGAGAATTTATTTTTTTGAAGTTAGTCTCGCTTTTAGATCTAGTGTCATTAATGGACCGTGCTCGGTAGCTGAATTTTTGTTTTTGTAATCTTGTCTCATTCATCATCAAAAGAAGGAAGATTACACAGAGAAAGACGGAAATGTAATACATGGAAGAGATTGATGGTGTGCTCAGTTTGGGCAAATCACGCCCCTTTTGCGTGTCAAAGTATCGTTCATTGACCCAGGCCTGCCAACTGCGAAAAAACAAACGATGTTGCTACAATTGATCTCTATGCATCTTCGTCAGATTCTGCTATGTAATTTCTTTTCTCTCTTTGTTTCGAAGCGTGGAATAACATCACTGTCAAACGTGATTTCAAGAGTTTATTAGAGTATTACGAAATTATTCGAAATGGATTCCTATTGGAATTATTCAATTATTCTTTAGATTTCTATTGTGTTTTCTAGGAAAAACGAAATAATTCCGTGCCCTGAGGATTCCGCTGAGCTATATGTTGGTATAAGTATTATTAGTATAAATTATACTTATTTATTTATATTATTTATATTATTCAAAAAAATTTTATTTTTAAAATTTCTGTATCATTTTATAACTGTTTAAGAAATATCTCAAATTTATTTTATATGAATCTCATGTACAATATTTCAGAATTCATATATATATATATATATATGAAAAATTCTATTAAAAAATATATATTTTAAGATATATATATTTGTGAAATGTGTTTCAATTCCTATTATAGATCCTACTTATTCCAACGCATTAAAGTGAATAGAAATTAAGATAAGAGCATGCGACGCGAACATATGTTGGTATATAGTACTAGATACTAGTAATAAAAAGAGAATTTATATGATGTGCAACGAAGATAACAACTAAGGTTAGCTAAACTGGGACTATGAACGATTACCGAACAAGCGAGAGAGCAGAAAATTAGAGAGAGACATTTGCAAACTGAACATACCATATAATCTTTCTATCATGCCATAATAGGTTGCTTTATTCGGACACGCATGTCATATGTTTCGTATATTTTGTAATGCGCTGCCGTTTTGAACTATATCGCACGCAAATTATAGAAAAGAACTATGGAAGGAGAAAGCTTCAGATATGCCGGGTGACTGAGGAGGATATTAGTCGGAGATAGGAATACCCCGACACGGAGCAGGTAGCGGAGCTGTCCAGGGCTTTCCGAGCCAACCCGAATAGCTAGGAGGTTGCAGATGATATATCCTTTCAAATTTATGTTACGCGCCTTAAAGTACAAGGATTTGCGACCCGCAAAACTTTATGCGATTCCCGCATGACATGGCCCCAATTAAAGGAGGGCCAAACCCGCTTGAATTCGCGGAAAATTCCCGGTCGGCACTCCTTTGGTCAAAAAACTGTGAGAGAATGCACGATCTTTCAGGATTATTATTTATTGAGAACAAAAAGCCTGAAATGATCGTTTCGAAGATATTGGAAGATAGGAGGAGTCATTGGGCAAGACGAACATTGCTGTATTTGTAAATACAACAACTGCCGATCATGGAGTTTATGGCGTCGGATTGCGCGTGAAAACTCGAGAAATTTCGAACAACCGATTTAATGGCTGCCGTGTAAGTTAGCAAGTTACGAGCTACATGTCATCTGCCCGAACGTCCTTTCTTTTCGAGAGAAAATACTAATTACCAATTAGCACTCAATCCCTTGCCACAGTCGAGTCATTTCATATTATTTCATTTGTATATTGATCAGTACAGACTTTCGTTGATTGCGACATCACAATAACTGTAAAATCCGTGCTAGAGATCCATTCTGCGCCGACGTAATCTATTCTGATAACTTCATTACTTTTATCAGTGTGCGATCTCTTTATGTACCAGCGATAAACTTTATTCCGCGTTTGGTTAACGGAAAATATTCGCCTTTCTTTTGTGATCTTTCGGAGAGTAAAGATTTATCGAAATCTAATGCGATTGCCTAATTGACATTAATATCGACTATATTGTTGTTTTTCCAAGATTAGACCAATCGAACTAACTTATGAAAGTCAATTGTAAATTAGCGTCTCGAAATACACTTGATATTTATTTTCTTATTAATCTCTGTATTATTCTTGTAGCCTATCTCTCTCGCCCTCCGACAATTTTCCTGTCTACATATAACGACCCTTGTTGCGAATTGCAATTGTGCGTAAAGTAAGCGGAAATTAACGGAATGATGGCACGCTCTCTCGTGCCTGGCATCCAACTTGTTTTGAGAAAAGCTCTGATATTGCGAAAATTCTGTCTGGTTATTGAGTCGTCCTGAAGGGAATTCATTTGTTTAAGAAATATAATAGAGCGATAAAGTTGTACCGTCACTCGTGAGTACGGTCACAGTTCATAAAAATAAAAGTGTAAATAAAAACTTTTAAAGAGATGAAACAGATTAAATTAAATCTCACGTACGTAGTAAATTAAATCTCACTACTAACATGACGTTATACTACCTAATGATGGAGATCAATTTTGGATCTTTTAGCCATAACTTCAAAATTTTTGATTATTTGTTTTGGTGACAATTGAGATTTTTGATTAGTTAGTGAGCGAGAACGTACAATCACATCAAAATTTCAACAAATTTGACCGGGACTTCATTTCCATAAAAAGTGTTCTGTTCCTTTCTACTTAAGAACAAATTTTCTGCTTTAAAAACAAATTCTTGTTTTTAGAACAGAAAATTTGTTTTAAAACAGAGAATTTATTCTTTTAAATATTTATTATTCATTTCACTAAAACCATATTTTTCAAAACTAATTTTTTAAATAACTTTAACGAATAATGACCGACAGTTAAAACTTTTTCAAGATCATTCAGGGTCATGATCTTGACAACATATGTCAAGGTCACGGTCACTGAGGAAAGCTCTCCTCATTTTTATCTGAAAATAAATAGTTAAAAGAATAGATAAATTACACATTTTTCAAACGCTCCCGGTTGATCGGCACTGCAATAGTTTATCACTGTTGAAGTCGTAACAAAGATTTTGTAACAATGCACATCGTTATTAGCCGATCGGCCTTTGTCCACAAGTGCACGATGCGCTCGCTATCCCTTCACGCATAACATAAATAGGAGATTCATGAACTCGGCCGAATACCGCCGAGTTCGACATCTCTCCGCTCAAGGTCGCCATTGAAACATTCGGCGTTGTTTCTCATTGCAGCGAGGAAACGCCCTATTAGAATAATGCGCAAAACGTGCCTGGCAAGTATCCTCGCTCCCGCGAATCAATCAGCGATGCTACGCGTAGCACAACTAACTGGAGTCCCGCACCCCACACGTCTCGCGTTTATCAGCAAGGTACGCCGTCTAAAAGATGTTGCGTTAGACCGCGTACCCAAATTTGATGTAAACACGCACACATTGTAATCGTGAGCTCCGCCAGACACACAGATACACACATGCGCGCGCGCGCGCATATACAGGTATATTGCGCTTGTACCACATCCTTTTCTCCAATAAACTTTATTTATCTAATTAAATCCGAGTTTTTCGAATTGCATCTCCTCTCTAGCCTGAACCTCTTTTTGCTTCCCGAACCGAAATTACTGACGAGCTAAGTCCGTGCAAAAAAGTTAGGTCATTTCTATTTTTATTAAAATTGTAAGAAAAGGATATTACAATTCAGAAAAGGCCCTATTGTAAATAATTATCTAAATTTTATTTTATAAAATAATTCTGCTTTATAAAAAGATTATTGTAATAAAAGATAAATATACCATGTTTACTTTCAGTTTCTTGTTGTATGCTTCTATTTTCTCTTATCGATTCCCTATTTATGTCTATGCTTCTTGCATTCTGAGTTGAAATTTTACTAAAATTATCGGTTGCATCCTCTTGCGGTTTGTACGGCGTCACAACTTGACGAGGCAAATGCGGATACTTTCCAAGAAAGCTAATGTCACCAAAATATGCTCCATCTAAACCTACGTGACCAGTATGCTTGAGATCGCCTTGTGGAGAAGATATCATATCCGTTCGAATTTTTCTACGTTGTGAAGAGAAAGCATTTTTACCATCTCCCCGTGTAAATTCGCCGAGTTTATTACTAGGTAGATTGGATCCAAGATATGCGATTGTGTAAGCCGGATTGAAGAATCCTGTTTTGCCATTATTTAGGACGCCTTTCCACAAAGTATTACTGCTACCTTTGTCCAAAACTGTGATTATATCACTCTGTCTGTAAACGAGTTGACCTGGCTCGATGCTATCTTGAACTGCTTGCACTTGCTCAGGTTTCAGATCGGGTAGTACATTAATCAATTCGGAGAATTTGGGCCTCTTTGAGGGTTCATGTTGCCAACATTGTTGCATCAAAGTAAAATAATCTTTTGGACAGCACTCAGGTTGTTCTAATCTTTGAAAATTAGGTTCGTCTATTGCTTCAAGAATTTGATGGCCGGTCAGTGCTGCCCAAGGCTGAAATCCGTAACTAAACATCTCATATAATGTTACTCCATATGCCCAAACGTCACTCGCTGACGTAAACTTCAAATATGATATGCATTCAGGTGCGCACCACGCAATAGGCAGTTTCAAATTAACATTGAAATTCGTTTGATAATAATCTTTACCCACCCCTAAAGCGCGTGATAATCCGAAATCCGATATTTTTACCTTATTCTTGGAAAACACAAGGATGTTTCTGGCAGCAAGATCACGATGTATCAATCTTTTCGCTTCCAGATATTGCATTCCGTCAGCAATTTGCACAGCGAAATCACACAGCGATAAGACAGGAAAACTTGCGCGCAAACTGGGTTCCTTAAGGCATTCTAGTAATGAGCGCAGTGGAGCCAATTCTGTAACAAGCATCAGCGAGTTCGTATCGAGCACGACGCCATATAGTCTCACAATATGCTCATGATCAATTGCGTGCATTATCGCGGCCTCCTTTAAAAATTCTATGGGATTGTTCTGCATCCTCTCGCGTGACAGACATTTAATGGCAACTTGTATTCTTTCACCATCATTAGTCCATACTCCTTGCTGTACGACTCCAAATTCACCAGTCCCAAGTTCTTTATTTACAATAATTGCATCAGCCGGAATCATGTGTTTATTAGGAACACGTATTACTGATGGTTTGTTATGTCTTTCTTCTGGTAGCATACCCACAACATCAGAAGGCTGTTCTTCGCGTTTTGGTAGTAGCATTTTCTTAAATTTGGATAAATAATTTTGAGGAAAATGTTTCTGAAAGTATTTCTTTAGACGACGTATCTCTGGCTTGCTCATTCCTATCGCACTCAAATCTTCTTCTGTCACATATTTCAATTGCGCTGTTGTTTGCACCTTCAAGTCCCCTAATTAAAAATGTTTTTGTTATTAAATATATTTTGATAGATATTCAAAAAAGTAATTATAAATACAAATATTTGAATTAGTATGCAATACTATAAATAAAACTATATATAAATTACTTAATATTTTATTTTTTAAAGGAAACCAACGTTTCCTTTAATCCCTTAAGTCTTTATTACGTATAGACTAAGAAGGCTCCGAACATCTACAACGTCTACAGATGTCATGAAATTAATCACCTTCTTTTAAAAATACTATTAAAAATTGTTTGGAAATATAATTTTTTATTAATAATAATAAAGGACTCTTGATATTTCAATAAAATATAATAAAAGAGTATGTAAGAGTCTAATATACAAATTTTATGTTAATAAACCGAGACATTACAAAATAGAAATCATTATTTCGATTACTAATCGATTTACAATTTTTTATAAGTATTTAAAATTAAAATTTTTGATTTTTCTAAACCAAAATTTGCAAATTCAAAATAATGGTTTTAACATAAAACTTTCAGCATTTTATAGAACAAATAGAAAATTCTTTTAATAGCCGTATACGCAGGAATTTGAGGAATAAATGAATTAAATTAAAATTAAAATTTCTAAAATTTACTTTTAAAAATCCAACGAATTTTTATAAGCTTTTTTAAACATTAGAAATAAAATTTTTATATACAATAAATAAATCTTCTATAGTATAAATTATACATTTTCCTTTAAAATTCTAAACACAATATATTTTATTATAAAATGTTTGGTTATATTTTTAAAATAATATTTGACGTAATTATAAAACATCAAATTCGAAATCCGCAGCGATTTCAAAAATTATAATACAATATATGAAAATATATGACAAAATGTAATAATATACACTGATATATTACGAATTTTGTAAAATTTTCCACCACATATGTAGTTATCACCTTAAAATTGATTTATTACGTTAACATCAAATTTATATTTAACAATTTCAAATACATAATTAAACAAAGACTGACGATTAAAGCACGAAATAAGATCAATACGTTACAATTTTTGTACCCTATTGCCATTTTGAACGATGAAGTTCTAATATCAAATTTGTATTCAGTCTTGAAAACCCACATAAATTTTCATTTAAATCAATACACAAAAATATCTTGGATAAAATATCTTGGGACCGTTTTTACATTTTGAAGTCTGACACTCAAAAGATTAACATAATTTTAATATAAAATTTACGCTATAAAATAAATTTTTAAACTGTTATATATAAATTTCGTATATTATTATATTTTGATTAACTTCCTTTGAAATAAATTAATAAATAATAATAAGACTCTGTAAATATAAAACAATGTAGTCAAAGAGCCAGTAACGTAGCAAAGAACTTTAATTTAAATTAAATCATAAAATTCGTATAACAATTATAATTGATAAAAACAAACGTTTCCGCTCAAGTCATTTTCAATGTTTTCGTAATATTTAAAAAAAATTAAAAATCGCTATAAACCAACAATATATATGATATTGCAAACTCATTATAATTTATAATCCCATATTCTTTATTTCGTGCAGAATCATTTATAATCATTACGTTGCGAATCATTTATACCGAAAATCAAAGTAATCAGAAAACAATTCTAGAAAAGTAACTGTGAACAAAAAAATTAATACTTAATACACAAATTAATATAATAATATACCTTGTCAGTAATATCAATAAATGTGTTGAGAGTCCATTAAAAAAAAGAGAGAAAAAACGCAGATAAATGGTATCCATATCGTGGTACAATATGTTGGTTTTTTTAATTGAAATAAATTTGCAAAAGAAACGAATATTTCCACGACGTCAGATAACGCAATATCGAGAAGGAAAACAGTTATCGAGAACGGAAAACAGGAGGGAAAGAAAAGAAAATATTAGGAAGGAGAAAGAGAATGTATAATGTTAGAATACAATTCTGGCAAAGACTCTGTGTCATTTTGTCTTTATTCCATGTTTCTGTTTTTTAATATGAACCATTTCAGATATTAATTTTTTATTGTATGAAAGCTCTAATATGTCCATTTTATCCCATTTAAAGTTGTGACGATAGATATTGAATGAATCTTTCAGATATTGTATTGACATATGGAATAGTAAAAAATCTTTCTGTATCATCCTTGTTATTATTTAAACTAATTAATATTATTAACATGAAATTTAATTCTATTATGAATAATAGTCGAGAAAATAAAATGTAGAGGATATCCATTCTGTAAAAAAATATTGAGCGTCAATTAAATTATTTTGTTGGAACTTCGGATGACAAACGAAAAATCTTATTCACTACTCCGTAAATTACATCTCTTTTATGACAAAGCGGATGGTGTGAATAGAAATTAAGGAATCTACCGGAAAAGTTTGCTTTGCAATATACATCGAAAATAAGGTTCTGTTCTTCAATAATCAATCTATCCAAAAAACTTATTTTTCCATCAATGCCAACCTCCATAGGGAACTACAGTCTAGTATGTAACGAATTAAAGATACTCAAAATATCTCCAATACTCTCAGACGGAGCAGACAAAATAATGTCGTCAACATATCGATAATAAAATAACAACCGAACAGGCAACATTCCAATTTCTTCAAAGTCTTGCATAATTATATTTGCAACGACTGGTAACAAGGCTGATCCCATAGGGGTCCCAAATATTTGTTTTGTATATTTTTTTACTAAAGATAAAAACCGTAGAATTCAAAACCATCCGAAAAGTAATCAAAAATTCATCTAAAGAAATTTTTGTTTTCTTAGATATAGAATCCCACCTTCTAACAACACTATCAGATGTCAAATCTGTAGGTATATTAGTAAATAGGGATACCATATCCAAGGAAACCAACAGACCTAGAATCTGGTTCTAGTTTGACATCTTTTAATTTATTAATGAGATCAGTACTATTCTTTATAAAACTAGGAGCTTCCGGTATGGAGTCGTTAATGATATTATGTAGAAATAATGATAAATTATATAGTGGACTATTTATATTAGGTGTTAGAATTAATTCGTAGCGTTTTTTAATGAAAGAATGTTATTTATTTCACATGAGCATTAAAAAATACATTAATGAAAGTACTTCCCATCATTTGTAAAACGCTACGAATTAATTCCAACACCTAATAGATGAAACAATGATTCTAAGAGGATAGTTTTGTTTATGAATTTTCATTAAACCGTATGTGTGTGCTCTAGAAATAATCCTGTCAGTCGTACTCAACCTCCGATATGCCAAGTCATCTATAAACCCTTTTACTTTCCATGTACTAAGTATGCTACGCAAATCGCTCGTCAGTTTTTTTGTAGAATCTTTAGTTATCATCTCATATGTATTGTTGTCTGAAATCATCGATTTCATCTTGAATAAGTAATCTAGTTTATTTTGAGCAACGGTGACATTTCCTTTATCTGCTTTAGAGATTAATATTTCAAGATGATCTTTAACAAATTTCTTTGTTGTTTTAATCCAATTACATGATAATTTATTATTAGAACTTGTCCTGGGAAACTCATTCTGAAACCTCTCAAGAATCGAAACCGTATTATTTCTAACAAAATTAATTATGTTATTCCGGCGACCAATAATTGTTTTCAACATTTTTAATGAATGCAATTAATGTTCTATCAATATTGTGTTTATTAATAGAAAGGCCAAAGCCTTCCTCTAACTGTAGCAGATACCGGACTTCTATAGGAATATCGATATTACTCAAATTAAGAAACCATTTTTTATTTAAAGAATCTAGAGGAGCCGCTTCACCAAATAATTCAGCCGAAATATGTATTTTTTCTATGAACTGTAATGATTTTTCATTAAGACTTTCTCAGATATAATTTTATTTTTTAAACGCATAAACATAAGAAATTTTAATATTTAATCTTTTATTTTTCAAGTCTTTTTTTCTCAACCATTGAATCTTCTTATCTATTCTCATTGTATGTTGAAAAAAATTAAAACTATTAATGTTGTCTAAATATTTAAAAAATTCGCAAACTATGGAAGCTGGCAAGACACTGTGAATTTTAGATGAGAAATCAAAGATTTTCACTCTATACAATGTAAGTAATGATATGAGTCCTTCAATTGCAATCGCAAAATTGTTTTTACATTATTTAATTGTATTCTCTCAAATCTTTTATAAAAATACCTATTGTACAATGCTAAATTACTTGTATAATGCTAATTACTATTTGTGTATTTTTTTAAATGTGGAATTAAATTAAAATTAATGCAAGATTTCAGAAATCTAATACGTGCTCTAACATTAACGCTTAATTTCATAAAGTTACAAAAAATTGTTTCAATACCAAATTGATTCCGAATATAAGAAAATTAATTTTGTTAGAAATAATACGGTTTCGATTCTTGAGAGGTTTCAGAATGAGTTTCCCAGAACAAGTTCTAATAATAAATTATTATGTAATTGGATTAAGACAACAAAGAAATTTGTTAAAGATCATCTTGAAATATTAATTTCTAAAGCAGATAAAGGAAATGTCACTGTTGCTCAAAATAAACTAATCTAGGTGTACAAATAAGTTTTAAAGCGTTTTTAATGAAATTTAATATTTATTTATTTAGAAACGAAAACACACTTAATTATCAAAATAATCTCCATCATTATATATGACCTTTAGCCATCTTTCGAGCAGCTTGCGAATTCCAGAAGCGAGGAAGGTTTCGTCTTTCGATGCGATAAAATTATCCACCCATTTTCGCACTTCTTCAAATGCTCGAAAGTGTACACCGGACAAGGCGTTTTGCATTGACCGGAATAAATGATAATCAGAAGGGGCTATGTCTGGGCTATACGCCGGGTGCGGCAGAACTTTCCAACCAAGAGCTAGCAACGTTTCCTTTATAGGTTTACCAACATGAGGCCTAGCGTTGTCATGAAGCAACTTCACAGGACGTTTTCCTTTGCCAGTAAATGGACGATTTCGTTCGATTTCTTGATTTAAACGGATCAATTGTTAACTGTAGCGATAACTGTTAACCGTTTCATTCGGATGGAGCAGTTCATAATATAGCACACCCTTCATGTCCCACCAGATGCATAGCATAACTTTGCTGCTGTAGATGTTGCGCTTTGGCGTTAATATAGTGGGTTGTCCTGGATCCACATAATGTTTTCTCTTTTTAGAATTATCGTAAAAAATCCATCACCAGTCACGATTTTCCACAAGAAAAATTTTCTATGCTGTTTATTGTACAGATTCAAACACTTCTCAAGACGATCATTTTTGTTTTTTTCACTTAATGCATGCGGCACCCACTTTCCTTCCTTCAGAATCTTTCCCATCTGCCGTAAACGAATTGAAATATCTTGTTGAGTTACTCCAAGTTACAATGCAAGTTCGTTTGGTGTTTGACATGAGTTTTGATCGAGTAATGCTTGCAATTCATTGTTTGTAACATTCTGAGGAGCACCACTACGTTCTCTATCGCTAACATCAAAATCATCCTCTTTAAATCGCCTAAATCAAAACTCACACGTACTTTTGGATACAATATTGACTCCAAGAACAGAACAAATTGATTCGCATGCTTTAGCAGTGCTTTTTCCTTGATGAAATTCGTATCGAATGCAGTGTCGAATAAATTGCTTGTCGCTCGCCATTTTAAAACCATTTAATTTTGAGGTTAAGTTTCCAATTTTGTGAAGTCAATTATGTTTTTTAATAGTACACATTCAGCGCCACTATATATCAAAAGAGCGCGAAAATATTTGAATTCTAAGTTTAAATTATATGTTACACAAAAAAACGCTTTAAAACTTATTTGTACACCTAGATTACATATTCAAGATGAAATCGATGATTTCAGACAATAATACATATGAAATGATAACTAAAGATTCTACAAAAAAACTGACGAGCGATTTGCGTACTTAGTACGTGGAAAGTAAAAGGATTTATAGATGACTTGGCATATCGGAGGTTGAGTACGACTGACAGGATTATTTCTAGAGCACACATACGGTTTAATGAAAATTCATAAACAAAACTATCCTCTTAGAATCATTGTTTCATCTATAAATAGTCCACTATATAATTTATCATTATTTCTACATAATATCATTAACGACTCCATACCGGAAGCTCCTAGTTTTATAAAGAATAGTACTGATCTCATTAATAAATTAAAAGATGTCAAACTAGAACCAGATTCTAGGTCTGTTGGTCTAGGTCTAGGTTTCCTTGGATATGGTATCCCTATTTACTAATATACCTACAGATTTGACATCTGATAATGTTGTTAGAAGGTGGGATTCTATATCTAAGAAAACAAAAATTTCTTTAGATGAATTTTTGATTACTTTTCGGATGGTTTTGAATTCTATGGTTTTTATCTTTAGTAAAAAAATATACAAAACAAATATTTGGGACCCCTATGGGATCAGCCTTGTTACCAGTCGTTGCAAATATAATTATGCAAGACTTTGAAGAAATTGGAATGTTGCCTGTTCGGTTGTTATTTTATTATCGATATGTTGACGACATTATTTTGTCTGCTCCGTTTGAGAGTATTGGAGATATTTTGAGTATCTTTAATTCGTTACATACTAGACTGTAGTTCCCTATGGAGGTTGGCATTGATGGAAAAATAAGTTTTTTGGATAGATTGATTATTGAAGAACAGAACCTTATTTTCGATGTATATTGCAAAGCAAACTTTTCCGGTAGATTCCTTAATTTCTATTCACACCATCCGCTTTGTCATAAAAGAGATTTAATTTACGGAGTAGTGAATAAGATTTTTCGTTTGTCATCCGAAGTTCCAACAAAATAATTTAATTGACGCTCAATATTTTTTTACAGAATGGATATCCTCTACATTTTATTTTCTCGACTATTCATAATAGAATTAAATTTCATGTTAATAATATTAATTAATTTAAATAATAACAAGGATGACACAGAAAGATTTTTTACTATTCCATATGTCAATACAATATCTGAAAGATTCATTCAATATCTATCGTCACAACTTTAAATGGGATAAAATGGACATATTAGAGCTTTCATACAATAAAAAATTAATATCTGAAATGGTTCATTAAAAAAGAAACATGGAATAAAGACAAAATGACACAGAGTCTTTGCCAGAATTGTATTCTAACATTATACATTCTCTTTCTCCTTCCTAATATTTTCTTTTCTTTCCCTCCTGTTTTCCGTTCTCGATAACTGTTTTCCTTCTCAACATTGCGTTATCTGACGTCGTGGAAATATTCGTTTCTTTTGCAAATTTACTTCAATTAAAAAAACCAACATATTGTACCACGATATGGATACCATTTATCTGCGTTTTTTTCTCTCTTTTTTTTAATGGACTCTCAACACATTTATTGATATTACTGACAAGGTATATTATTATATTACTAATTTGTGTATATTAAGTATTAATTTTTTTGTTCACGGTTACTTTTCTAGAATTGTTTTCTGATTGTTTTTTGATTTTCGTATAAATGACTCGCAGCGTACTACACGAAATAAAAAATACGGGATTATGAATTATAATGAGTTTTACAATATCATGTATATTGTTGGTTTATAGCGATGTTTAAATATTATGAAAACATTGGAAATGACTCGAGCGAAGTCGAAGCGTTTGTTTTTGTCAGTTATAATTATTATATGAATTTTATGATTTAATTTAAATTAAGTTCTTGCTACGTTACTGGCTCTTTGCCCTTCTTTTGATTACATTATTTTATACTTACAAAGCCTATATTGCGGATTCTTTTCAATATTAACAAAACTTTAAGTACAAAAAAATTAATGAAATGATTTTTATAAATAAATAATTATATGGACTCAATATTAAAAATGACACGGAATCTCTTGATTCTTTATATTTTAATTTATTTACAAGGATTTGGTGCTTCTTTCTTTGTTGTCAATGTTTATATACAGCTTAACTTTTGGTCATGTCTTTCACATGAGCTCGTACGATTGAACGGTTGCGTTGACTAAAAAATTCGTCTAAATGACTATTATTTAAATTAAAAAACATTTGTAATTTATCATCTGTTATTGGTTTTAATTTTTTTAATTTCTCTTAGTTCATTTGGAAATTAGATAAAAATACGTTTGGGCAAATAAGACTAGTTATATAATGACAATTTCCCTGATGAAAATGTAAAGTTTGTCGATGCATCAAAGAAGTGTGTACAAAGAATTTTAACGCTTCTTAAGTACTTCTTTCGAAAAAGGCAGAAGCGCTTAATTGATTATGATCAAAGAATGTTTATAGCATAAGAATTTTTATAGCATTTTTGCGTGATGCTATTTCTCGTTGATTTTTAAGCAAAGTAGGAGCATTTTGTAATTTTTTAATAAAAATTTTTACCTGGTGATAAAAGTAAACATCATTTTCAAATATTTCATCATGCAAACTGTAATCTGTTTGTCCTTCGCACGAATCAATGATTAACATAAATTTTTAAATTGAGAAAACTGATTCTCTTGAAGGCTATTTAGGAAAGATAAAAAGGAAGCTGGGAGAGATAAAAGGAAATGAGTAAATATCTAATCTTCACAAACGAAAACTTGGTACGACCAAAAGGCCAAACAAATCTATTTCGAGGAGAGGCAGAAAATATAATCTGACTGTATAATCCTCCTAAAGAAATAAAAGAAAAACTCCGAAGTTGCAGAATAATTGGGAAGGCCCGTATTGCGTAGTAAAGAATTTAAGCGACGTCGTGTATTGTATTTGCAAATCGAACTAATGTAAAAATAAAGTATACTCAAATAGGTTAGCACCTTATATTGAGAAGTGTTTAGAGGAAATGAACGAATAGATAGATAAATAATATGTAGTAAATCGGATCTGATATGACTTGGTGGGAAATAAAGTCTATACTTAGTTGTGCAGTATAAGCTGCACGTTAATTGCTTTTAGTTACAGAATTCGAGTGAGTCACAATGTGAGCTCGTGTGACATGGAAAAAGGAGGATAGGAGGATTCAACGACATTGAAGAAAAATTCGTCGGCGACCTAAAATGTAAGAGATCTCGACGGTGGCTTCGCAACGAAGGCGAAATCGGAACAAGATTTAGGGTTCTTTTTTTAAAAAAAACCGCCTCGCCCGCGGTTTTTAAGCTATGGTTTTTCCATCGGATGGAGAGCAAATCCGAAATGGAGATTGGGGGTAGAAATACCCCCAATGATGAAGTCAAACTCCCCCTCACCTTTCCGAAAAAAAATCAAGAGCGCAAGACTTCAAGAGAAGAGATAAGAAGATCCTAAAATTCCCTTCGCGAAGATGAGAGGATACCCGTGCGAATTTTTCCAGAGGATTAGCTACCCTCTGGGGAGAAACTGGAGAGAGGTTTGCTCAGAAAAAAAGAAGACTCAAAATGTTTCAAATACGAAGGATTAGGTCTTAAGAGGACCTCCCCATACACACACAGAGCTCCGGAAAATTGTGGCGGTAGCGCAATAGGGAGCAGGAAACTGGTCGGGAGTCCGGGATTCCTTTGAAAGTCATGTTTTCGAAGAAGCCATGATTGTCGGGATGACAATCTACAAGAGGGAGGACAGAATTATGCCTTGCCGATATTCGCGGTGTATAAAAGTGAGCGCGTTGCCGAAGCGATTAGCCGTTCAACTGTCAAACAAGTCTTCATATTCGGACGTGTGTTTCCATGCTGTGTCTTTCCTGCTCTATCATTTATCGTTCGCTGTGTTCTGTGTTCTCTTATTAATAAACGTTTTTAATTCCTTTTTTATTAAAGAACTCGTGTTCTTTATTTCAGCGGTCCAGGAATGTGTGTACGCGTTCACGAAAGTGACTAGGCTCGCAAATCGGCCGCACGAGCCCAACAATGTATACAGGGTGTCTCAAAACTCGCGTATCAATTATAATCTTATTTTCCATGAAATTCTAAGACGAAAAAGCTCTTTATCAAAAAGCGATATGATGAGTAGAATTTGAATGATGAAATATTGAAGTTGACGAATGGGCACGCATGGAATTCGCGCGATCAAGATTGGTACAACCAAAACTGGCGCGAAGCACTTCTGACATTTGCATTATGACAAAGTATGTTTTTCATTACTCTTTGCATTTAATTTAATTTTGCATCTAATTAGTAAAAAATTGTTTAATATACATCAATTTGTTTTATTTGAAAATTGTTTAAAGCATCTACAAATTATTTAAAAACAATAAAAATTGTTTATAAAACGTTAAATTATTTATAAACATAAATAAACGTATTATTTGAATATTAAAAAGATTTAACAAATATCAAAATTATGTAAGCAACGTTACAATTATTTAAAAAGTTTATTATTGCTTTATTATAATAAAACGATTTTGATATTTAATAAACAATTTTTAGTATTTTTTAACAATAAATTGCAGATTTTAATAATTTAAAACTTTTAAAGCAATTTTGAGGTATTTTGTAGAATTTTTCAATTTTTAAAGCAATAAAAAGAATTTACAGAATTTCATAATAATTTTTAACTTTTGTAAACTATTTTAAGATATTTTAAATAATTTTTAGTTTTTAAAAGTATTTGTATGTTATTATTTTAATTTTTAGGTTTTTGTTGTAGCAATGATAAGATTTTTTTAAACAATTTTTTTAAGATTTGTTCGGGCACACCTGAATGATAAATGCGTTTAAAATAAGAAAGACCGCGCTTCGAGTGTTTTCGTCACTCTTCTACACATCTCCATGGCGCATGCCTCTCTCAGAACTCCCTTGTTTTCTCTCTCTAAAGAAGAAACGCGCGCTCGGGCGAATCCGTCATCTTGATAAGTGAGCTGAAACAGCGTACATTTGAAGGAACGGCTCGGCATATTATTTAAGAATAGAAAGAAGCTACGACAATTAAGATTGCGAGAACCGCATTCATTCCTCGAAAGAGAACTTATTTTCCCTTGCTGACTTGCTCAGGTAAGAAAAGGTCGAGGCGTCTCTGAGCGATTAGCGACGCAGCGTTAATCTGCATATGCGTCTGCCAAAACAATCGGGCCTTTGACCCGCTTTGCAATCTGATGTCGTCTCAGGCCATGGGTTGCACATGGGCGTCCGATGATTTGGCTCGCACAACTTGCTCTGGATAGTCGCGCGACCACTCGCAGTGTGTCATTTCCTCTTTCTTTATCGTTCAAACCTAACGCGAACGGTCTCAGACGGTGTCTCGCAAATCACCAAACGTGGCGCCCAATGACGGCTCGGGCTTCATCCATCTACTCAGGATATATCCGGCCCGGGGATGACTCGAGATGTACCGCGTATCAGCTATATGCCATCGGAAAATACTCGAGGCTCGATAACGTCCCGCGGAACGATGGGGGGGCTTTACAACCTCCACTCCCCCCTCCCCATATTGTTACCATGTAGCTTGGTTTAACGTGTCGTATATCTACTAGAACCGTGTAATATTCCGAATGTATCGTTACATGCTCGATGAATGTCTGTATAAATGGTTTAAATACATAATGTTACATCAAAATGATCACTTTCGATTTGCCTTTCGAGGCGCATCCCTTTCAACCAGATCCTAACATTCATGTGTTTAATCGAACAAGATTGTACTGAATATTTTTTGAGATTTTTAAAACAAATTACAGAATTTTGAAACATTTTTTACATCCTTATAAATTATTTAACCAATTATGAATTATTTAAATTTTTTTTCATTTTTACAGTAATAATAAACTTTTTTAAATAATTGTAACATTGCTAACATAATTTTGATATTTGTTAAATCTTTTTAATATTCGTTAAACAATATTAATGTTTTATAAATAATTTTTGTTTTTAAATAATTTGGATGTTTTAAACAATTTTCAAATTTTTAAAACAAAAATACAATAATTGGTGTATTTTAAATAATTTTTAACTAATTAGTTAAATTAAATGCAAAGAGTAATGAGAAACGCTTTGACATGATCCAATCCAAATGTTTGAAATATTTCGCTCCAGTCCCGGTTGTGCCGATACTGGCTGTGCGAATTCCACGCGCGCTCATTCGTCAACTTTAATATCTCACCACTTAAATTTTACTCAGCGTATCGCTTTTTGGTAGGATGCTTTTCATCTTAGAATTTTACAGAAAATGTTAGTAACTGGCAGTATGCGAGTTCTGAGACACCCTGTACATATATGTGGGGATCTTGCAGACGATAACGCTTGTCAATGGCTTAACACAGTTTATTGATACACGAGATACAAAAGATATATATATATTCTCAATCACACGCTATCGTCACGCTTCGTTGACGACCGAATCGAATCTAATCTTACCCGTCGCAACGACCATCGAGCTGTCCTTTTGGGACTGACGCAACGACCGTTGGTAAACGCCGCGCCCCGATTCATTATAACGCGCCTAGGATTACTAAAGATCTGCTGCATCGCTGTAAGCTTATCTATTATCTCTTTGGTATTCGTAGTTTTAGTGGGGAACAATCGCACAAACTTTGAGAAGCCGTTCCATTATAACTAATAAGTACTTATAAAACTTAGATGTACTAGTCATTGGATCTAAATGACCAAGGTGATATGTATTTAACGATACATCGCCCTTGGGAATCGGTTTCAATTCACCTTCCTTTTTTTTTCAGATAATATACACGGTACGCAACATTCGATAAAGCTTTCGGTTTTTTCTTTTAATTTTAGAATATAATATTCTTCTTGAAGCATCTCTACTATTATACTTTTTTAACACCAAAATGCCCGTTTTCGTGCGCTTTTTTTATAATATCATGCATACTCGACAACAACGCTACTACTATTTTATCGTCTATTTTTCTCATTACTAGTCCCTTTTTCTATTAAATAGTTTTTGTAAGATTCTTAACTAACAATCGCTTAATAGTATATAATCGCTCTTCTTTATCTTGCTCATTCTTAATCAACATCCTCAATAAGCATCACGGGGAATCTCAATGCGTCGACGTGTTTTTTTTTATACATTTACCTGCCCGATGTTCGATTTCATTAAAATGATTTCATCGATTGAATCGAAATCTTCCAATATGAGTGTCCATCTTAGGAGGTAGATTTTCTTTACTAAGTGTCTTTTGAAACGCTTGGCAGTCAGATATGATTTTAAACCTAATTCCTAACAAATAGGTATGGAACTTCCTTATCGCTTTGATTATCACCATAATTTCAAGTTCATAGGAATTTCTTTTCGGCATCGATGGTCTTACTGCTCATATAATAAACCGAATGGAAATCTTTTTCATTGGCTTTTCTTTGTAGAAAGAAACGCTCCATATCCCTGCTTACTCGCGTCGGTGTGTAATTCAGTGACCGTATATACGAAGAACTGGCTCTCTCGACAATGCATCTTTCAATCTATTGAATGCAGCTTGTTGCACCAACTCGAAACAGAAATGTTGTTCTCCTTTCACCTCATACAACGGATATGCTATCTGGGCGTAGTCTTTCACGAATTTCCTAAAATAGCTCGTGAAACCCAAAAAGCTCTGCAGCTGTTTCAACGACTTCGGTTGCGGGAAATTCTGGACTGCAAGGATTTTATAATAGTTGAGAATGGTTTGACGCAACCATTTCCAATAATATGTCCTAGGAATTCTATTTCTATAAAAACTTACATTTTTTCCAATTAATGCTTAAATCATGATTAGCGGCAACAGTTAACACGGATAATTTACAAAACACATCTTCTTTGTTCGTAACCCGAAATAATTAAATCGTCCATATATGTGAGAATCACGGATCTCCGGATGAGATCACGGAATACTTCGTCAATAAATCGTAAGAAGCTAATCGGACTATTGCATAATCCGAAAGATGCCTTCATGAACTCATATTGGTCGCTTGGCGTAACAAAAGCTGTATACTTTTGGCTTTTTGCTTCTACTGGCACATGAAAGAACCCATTCTTTAAATCGATGAGAACACTTGAAAGTTAACTAATGCATCTATTCTATCGTCTATCAATGGCATCGGATATTTATCGCGAACTATTTTCTTATTTAAGGACCGATAATCTAACAAACGACTGGAGTCATCTTTTTTGCGTACAATAACTACAGGACTAGCATACTCGCTGCGACTGAATTTAATTATGCCGGCTTCTAACTATTCGTCTATTTGCCTAAAATGTTCTTTTCCTTCGGAGCAAGCCTACGTGGACGCAAGTGAACGGCGTTCGATCCTTCAGTAATCTTGGTCTCTATTATGATCTTCACATTATTCTTTGGATGATACTCTCTAATTAACGTTTTGACTCTGCTCCGGTACGACTCTGCAATTTCGATTTCTTCGACGGTGACATAATTTATAGACGGTGGCTAATTCTTCGAATCTATTTAGCTGGTCCTTATCGATGGCTTCTGTCTTAAGGGTGATGGTATCTTCAGTCAAAGATCATTTGACTTCAATTCTTCCTTTCTTTATAGTAACTTTGATATCTTCCAGGAAATCGCATCCGAGAATCAACTCGGTCACGCTGAGGAACTACGTATGCCTGAATTTCGTAAGCATCTCCTTGAATAGAGAACTTCAGGCGAAAGGTATCTATCGGCAGACATTCCCCAGCCCTGTAAAGAGTCGTATTGTTTAAATTGAGCTTGCCGATCTTCTCATACACGTCATGACGCACCAGGCTCACGTCATTGCTCGTGTCGATTAAGGCACCGTATGCCAAATCGGCAATCTCTATTGAGACGAATTTGTCACTGGTATTGTTGATGTAGTTTACTGCAAACATCGATGCTTCTGGTTGTTGTAATTGTGTACGCTTTGAAGCGATGTGCCCATATTCGTTGCTTTTGAAACACTTCGGCCCTTTGTCGGCATTCGTACAACTTTTAACATCATGTTCTGTGGAATCGCAATTGAAGCAATGCTTTTTGCCAGCTGGCTATGTATTTGATCTGGTTTGCACTTTCGCCGCGTCTTTTGGGCTATCTTTAACACTGTTCTTCTTAATAGTTGTTTTTTTCCGCTGTGCTTTTTCTTTGATGCGATCGTACACTTTGAAACATTTCTTTAATTCGCGTATCGTTTTCGCGTTATACGACACCATCTTATTGCATTCTTCGTCTTGTATGCCGCCTTTGATGTGTTGGACGAGGGCATATTCCTCTATGTGACCTTGATCGGCGATCTCTTGCATCGCGTAGATGTACTGCCGGGTACTTTCAGTTGATTGCTGTTTACGCCTGTATAGTTGACTGTGTATCGTCGCACTGTTCAATTCAATTTTAAATTCTCTCTTCAGCCGGCATTTAATCGTATTTCAAGAGATGATCCCTTTTTCGAACGACACGAATCGTATTTTAGCCTTTAGCATGCACTTGCCATAAACTAACTTCGGTAAGTGATTCCACTTGAGTAGGGTGCTCATGTCTTCGAACTCTGAAATCCAATTGCTGATCGGTAACCTATCATTGCCCGTAAAATGCGGTAAGCTCCTCTACGTCCTTGATCGTGAAGTTATTTTCCTGCGACCGGCGGTTGGCTGATTCCGATACACCTTGTTTTCGTCCAACATCGATGTCCAATACATCGGTGTCCGATATGGCGTCTCGATCTCTCAGTCGTCTTCTTCGTTCGCGCTCGCCATTCCGCCACTGACTTCGTGCTCTGCATTTTATCGGTCGACATCTTCTGTCTGCGTATTCTGCTTCTCTTCGTCATCCGTCGAATCGCTGCTGTCTAACTCGTCTTCGTCGCCCATTGTATTATCCTCCTTATCATTCGCGGTATCTTCAGCTCTTCGCAGTCTTTCTTTGAATTGGCTTTTTTATTGCCGGTCGACGATATACCTCGCTTCCGCAATTAGTCTTTGAGATCGGTTAATTTCATTTCATCAATAGCTAATGTGAATTCTTCGTCTGTCTTTTTTGTGGCGCTTCCTCTCTTCCCATTGTCTCTATCGAGCCCATTTTGTCCTGATGGGCCGCCTTTCCCGCCATCTGACAACTGTTCAACAACTGTTCCAACAACTTTATGACTCGCAACTGCGCAGCCGTGAATTCGGAATCGATGTACGATCACTAATACTTGTCGCGGCCCACTTACCACGCTCGACTTACAAGCAGTTATCTCGCCGATCTCGGACGAGCCCCCATGAAAAGATATGTGGGGATCTTGCAGACGATAGAGCTTGCCGATGGCTTAACACAATTTATTGATATACAAGATACAAAAGATATATATTCTCAATCGCACGATGTCATCACGCTTCGTTAAAGACCTTCTTTTTCTTCTTTATTTACGGCTCCTATCACCTAATGGATGTGGAGGTCAATACAGTCAATACGGTCAATACGGAGAGCAAAAAACGAGCATGTGAACTGGACGTGAAGTAGAGCATAGATATTGACGAAAGTGGAAACTGGCGCGTGAACGAAGAAGGCAAATGTACGCCTTCAGAAACTCGGGCCATAGCGATGACTCCGAGAGAGCGCAGCTGTTTGAAAAAGCGGCGCAAGGCCGCTGAGGATGGAAGGGGAAGGGAGGGATACCGAGAGTATCCCTGTGCTTGCGTGTCAGTTGCGCGGCAGCACGTGCCATAAACGAAAGTTAAAATTGCAGATTGGATGCTTTGCTGAAACTGTATAAAAGGCGGCAGAGTTTAGACAAAGGATTCTGCAGACCTTGAACAGAGATCATTCAAATTAAAATTAATAATGTTCGACAAAGCAGAGCGTACACATTTGGCGTGACCAGTGTAAACCGGGCATCGAAATAAGACATGGTCCGTATCCTGGACAGGATGTCTACAATCGCATGACAGGTCCTCAATAAAGTTTTTCCTAAAGAAACTATGCTTTAGGTTATAATGATTAACTCTAAGACACGTAACCATGACAATACTCTCCCTACGGAGCGGGAGTCGGTAGTACCATGGTTTTTTTTGTTTTTTTATAGATATGCTGAAAGTAATGGGCTCTCTTGGTATTCGAGGATTCAGTAAGTACGCGCTCGATTTTATCGTCAAACTGTTCTTTCAGCGAGGAAAAGTCAGAATAGGGGACTCTAAAATGGCATCATGAGCCTCTCGAGATAGTTAATCTCGCGTAAGCATCCGCCTTCTCGTTACTCGCAACGCCCGTATGAGAGAAGATCCAAACGAACTTGATATCCATATTGAGCTCGGCCGCCTCGACGAGAATAGATTTGATACGAAGAATTATGTAGTTATTATTATTATCGAAGCTACAAAGAGCATTGAAAACACTCTGGGAGTTAGTGATAATGCGGATTTTAGACTGAGACTAATGGTAGTTAGAATAGCGTTGTAGATATATGGCCCAGGCCTCCGCAGAGAAGACCGATGTGTCAGCGGGGAGCTTGTGTAGGAGAGGGGACTTGAAGTTGCGGTGAGTATACTGCCGATCCGATAATGGTTATTGTCATTTTTAGAGCCATTGGTATAGAATACAGTAGAACCCTCAGTAATCAGAGAAAGAGCTATTCGTCAAACACGCGAGCAGCATTCAGGTCGGAAGGTTTCTTTTTGAGAACCAATAGGGAGGAAGAAGAGGTCTGGACAAGGATAGGTGTGAGATGAGTGGAGGAGAATGAGTGCCTGTATGCGGGAAGAGTGTAAGATCGATACGCATGCAAGAATTAGCCACTTCCTTGAAAAGAAGGGGAGCAAAGATGTGAGTTAACAGATAGGAAGAGAGACTGGTATCGTTAGAAACATGGCATCTGCCAGTCTGAATAAAGATATTGCTGTTGGGTGATCGATAACCGAAAGAATTTTGATAAAATATTTAACATAAGAAATTGGAAGCGGAGGTGGAGAGGAGATTCTTTGACTTCTGTAAAGAGAGTGTTAATTGAGGTGGAAATATACGACAACCCAGACAGGTGCGAATCGCGTGATTCTAAATAACTTCCAGTTTTCGGAATGTACGAGATCGCGATAAATCAAATACAAGACTATCATATTCAATGGAGACTCTGAGCATGGAACAGTAGACCATAAGGAGAAGTTGAGAGTGAGCGCCCCACCATGTGGTCCTGATTGCGGACAGAAGAATTTTTGAGAAACTTGGAGAATTTTTTTGCTTTGATTGCTGTACTCTCGAGATGGGGGCGGCTCGTGAGGCCGGAGTCCAGAATAATACCGAGGAAGCGATGGGTTGGGACGGAAGAGAGCGTGTGTGCGCCTGACACAATTTGTCACTCGGGGAAGGGAGGAATAAGGCGTTTGAAGAAAACCATCATTTGCGTTTTAGATAGTGAGATGTCAAGTTCGCGGTCTTATAAGTATTCGGTAATACGATTCAGCCAGTTCTCAACCGATTGGAGAACAGAGCGTGTGTTCGGAGATGTGGAATAGATCACAAGATCGTCAGCGAATTGGAGAATCTTGGTCTGAGGATGAATCTGGTCTTCCAACTTGCGAAGGTAGAAATTAAAAAGAGTGGGGCTAAAAACCGAACCTTGGAGGATACCTTTGTGAGAGATTTTCGGTGTCGTGAGAGACCCGTGGACAAATTGAATATGTCTACATGAAATGAGGTTTTCGATCAATTTAATAATTTTATTAGGTGTACAACTTTGCTTCCGCCGTTTTCCTATAGATGGCTTTAGCGGTAAGTGGTGGTCGAAATAAATAGATCATATACATCATACAATAAACTTGGGCATCTGTCAACATAACCCCACAGAAACATTAGTCAATTCGTGTCTGCATCATAAAATTATTCTCGATTGAAAATGTCAGTTTACGAGCCAAATTCTCGTCATTTGCGGGAGGTTTTAATTTTCTGCTTCAATATGAAGAAATCTGTGACTGAAGCTCATCGAATGCTCTCAAATACTTATGATGAGGCCGCTATTAGTGAAAGAACGTGTCGTGAGTGGTTTCAACGCTTCAAGAACGGTGATTTTGATGTCGAAAACCGGCATAGCGGTGGAAAAGAGAAGGTTTTCGAAGATGCAGAATTGGAGGCATTACTTGATCAAGATTCGTGTCAAAATCAAGAAGAATTGGCACGATCATTGGGAGTGACTCAACAAGTCATTTCAAAACGTCTCAAAGTCATGGGAATGATTCAGAAGCAAGGAAATTGGGTGCCGTACGAGTTGAACCCGAGAGATGTTGAACGGCGGGTTTGTTTGCTTGTGAACAGCTGCTTGAAAGGCAAATACGGAAGGGATTTCTGCATCGCATTGTGACTGGGGACAAAAAATGGGTTGATTACGATAACCCCAAGCGCAGAAAATCATGGGGAGTTCCCGGCCATACTTCCACGTCGACGGCCAAACCGAATATTCACGGCTCCAAAGTCATGCTCTGTATTTGATGGGACCAGCTCGGCGTAGTGTATTATGAGCTGTTAAAACTGACTGAAACAATCACAGGCGATCAGTATCGAACACAATTGATGCGTTTGAGCCGAGCATTGAAAGACAAACGGCCGTAATACAACGAGAGTCACGATAAAGTGATTTTGCAGCATGACAATGCTCGACCCCATGTTGCGAAAGTGATCAAGACATACTTGGAAACATTGAAATGGGAAGTCCTACCCGCCGTATTCTCCAGACGTTGCTCCCTCTGACTATCATGTTGTTTCTATCAATGGCACACGGCCTGGCTGATCAGCACTTCCGGTCTTATGAAGAAGTAAAAAATTGGATCGATTCGTGCATTGCCTCAAAAGATGACCAGTTTTTCGACGCGGGATTCGTACGTTGCCCGAAAGATGGGAGAAAGTAGTGGCCAGCGATGGACAATACTTTGAATCATAAATGTATAACCAGTTTTTTACAATAAAGCCTCGAATTTCGGAAAAAAACGGCGGAAGCAAAGTTGTACACTAATAGGATGGAGTTGAAGTGCCAGTAGATCATCCATTAGGATCTGAGGCAAAATGTTGTCAAATGCAGATTTGATACCAAACTGCAATCGTAGACGAACCCGAGGCAAAGCCTTCGTGTATTGCGACTGTTAATATAGTGAGATTGTCCTGGCACGACCTGGATTTTTCTAAAACCGAATTAAGAATTGGAAAGAATAGGATGGAGAGAAGATTCTATTAGACAATAAAGACGGTTAAGGATTAATTTCTCAAGAGTTTTAAGAAAGCAAGAAGTGAAAGAGATGGGGCGCACATCCCTTCCATGAGGTTTATTGATAAGGTGGATAAGCGAGTGTGACTGAAAAGGGAAGAGAGAATAGATTGGAAGAGATTATTAAAAATATACAGGAGACATTCAGGAGACAAGAAACTCAGACGGAAATGCCTTCAAGATTTTGTAATCTATGCGATCCAGTCCAGGATTAAAGGAGGATCTGACTGAGGCGAGAACAGCTCGAAGTTCACTAAATTCGAAAGGAGAATCCAACCATGAATATGGACTTAGCCTCAAAGAGTCAGCCGGGAGATTGCAAGGAGAGGGCAAGCAAGAAGGAGGACAGATTTTGTCAATGACTTCAAGAATGGTGGCCGGATTGTCACAGAATCTATTATCATTGTTTTTAGTACTTGATAGTTTACGATTGCGAAACCGTTTGAACATATGCCAGACAGTCGGTGTCTTGCTATCCAGATTTACAGAACTCGCGCCAGGATCTTACGACATTCGCGGACCTCACTCTTATAGAGTTCGTAGTTTTCCAAAGTCGAGACCGAACGATATTCCTTGCAAAATTCCAAGCGACGACGAGTTGCTTGAGTGCACTCAGGAGTCCACCAAGAGGCGGAATGGGGGGCCCGCTTAGAGGGAATGTTGCGAGTATTGTTGTTGTTGTTAGTGTCTGAGGAATAAGAGTGTGAGGGGGATGAAGAAAGATGAGGGGGGTGAGAAGATGTCAAGAACATTAGAGTAAAATTGGTTGTATTGGGAAATTGGATCGTTGACAGGGAGATTCATGACGGATTCAACAATATGAAGAGAGACTTTAGAGATTTCAATATACGCTTGATTCCATTGGTCTTTGGTAAACCTAAGTTTATTAGAGAAAAAAGAAGCACGATGATGTGATGTAACAGTCAATTTGGACAAGAATCGAGCAATGATCGCTGCCACGTGCATCCTCGAGTACTGTACATTCACACAGTGACGCCAAGGAAAACGAGGCGACCAAGTCAATGAGAGAGAAATTTCTGATAGGATGGGAATAAAAAGTAGGTAAACTAGAATTAAGAATAACGCAGTTATGTCGATCGACCGCCTCGCTGATGATGCGACCCGCTCTGTTCGGTCGAGAGGCACCACAGAAAGGATGATGTGCATTAAAGTCACCGATCAAGAGAGTCAAATCTTGAGTCATCGTAAGAGCGATAAAATTGTCGAGGCTTGCTTGAGAAGTTGAATTAGGGTGACGGTACATGCCTACAACATTAAGAGCTTGAGTTACATTAAAGCTGTAAGCCAATAGCTTCAACAGAGGCATCAAATTTATTTGAGAGATCAAGCATAGAGTATATAATAAGATTTTTAATCAGAATGGCTGTGCCTCGAGTTGCGGGAGAAGTGCTATTGGCACGTACACAATCGAAACCCCGAATACGAAACTCACGGTCAGGAGAGAGACACGTTTCACAGAGAACTATGATATCATAAGCTTCTATTAATTTCTCAATATCTCCTTTATTATTTAGAGCACTTCTACACTTCCAATGAACGATGCGTAGTCCTCTAGAGACAGTGTTATTAATTGGGTTATGAGAGAGACTAGTGCGTTGAGAAAAGTGGTCTCATCCATGAGATTGCGAGTCAATTAAGCGAGGTTGAGAGAGAGAAATAGAAGGGTGAAATGAATTGTAGTGGGGGTTGGGGGTGGGTGGGTAATAGGAGGTAATGAAGAGGGGGGGAGGAGATTAGAAGTTGTGAGAGGATCATGGGGACTCTCATCAGCCAAGATGAGAACAGATCTTCCATTGGGGCGAAGAGGAATGAGTTGTGCAAATTTCGAATTTCGTTCCAAGAGGGAGATGGGGCCGTAATCCGGTCAGTGGCGGTTCGCTGCCGAGGTAAATTGCTACCCGTTTTGGGGTTAGTATTGAAACGGACATGCAAAAATGATACCGAGATAAACTTGGACTAGCGAATTTAACCAGGATACTGCGAGAAGGTACATTCCTAGTTTCGTCCCCCTCTTTGATTCTTCGAATCATTTAGCAGAAATAATTTTATATGGCGATTCAAAGTTATTCAGAATCTCTTCGTCGGAAATGTCCGCAAGGACATTTTTAATCAGGCCCGTTCTCATGACTCGGAATGCAGAAATAAATGCTGTAAAATTATTTTCTTTCAGGATAGGATGGGTGGTAATCGCGTTAGCTGATTCTGCTTTTTTAAAAGAAAACCGCCGCAACGGTGCGCTGTTCATGGCTCTTGACTTCTAAAATCTCATGGTTGAAAGCTTTATGTAAAACGCGACTAACGTTTAGTGCATTGATTCTTTCCCGGGATCTCCGAAGTGTGGCAGAAATGAACAAGGAGGTGAGGAGTAAGGAGGTGAATTGATATATTGATATTTGATATATTGATATATTGACAGGGAAGCTGCTCGAAGTGCTGTTAGAGGGAGGGGAGGGGGCCTGTATTTTGTTAGAGGAAGCATTGGGGGCTTCCTTATCAGCATGTCTCTTAGAGATTTTTTGAAACCGCTAGGACCCGAGACATTGATCTTGTCGGATGGGACATCGATTTTCATAATTTCCATATGAGGAGAAGGACGTGACGGATCGGAAGAGTATTTGTCGGTATTATGCTAACACAGCGAAGCGATTAGTAGGTGTAATAGCCGAAGGATGCAGACGCGTATTTGTCTTTTATGCAAAGAGATTCCAGGGAATGTGATCGGAATAAAGCTATGTCTGAACTGTGTGTGAGCATTCGAGGCGGCCGAGCCATTATTTACACACGTGTTCGCACGTAACGACGAGCGAGGACGCGAGTAAGGAGAAGACTTGTTCGTCTTTATTCTTGCAGAAAATCATCAGAATTCAGGATGGGAATAACGTATTGTCACTGACAGTAACAATATACTCGATTTGGTCCACAGATCCTTCACTGACATTAGAAATAGTGTCCACTGTATTAGGGTCCGTTAGAACGCGATCAAAAAACGCTGTTAGATCATAGAGCGACACTGAAGAACAAGGGGGACAGGGGTTTTCGTCCATACGCATACAAACCCCGATGCACAGAAATAAAAGCCATCAAAATATGTAGGGGAAAGAATGAAATGATGGAAAAGAGCGTAATTATCTATAAAATCACAAAAGAATATGCGAAGCACTATATAATGCACATACACGCAAGCGCAATCTCGGAAGGATAGGGAACGTCCGTCCAATACGAAAGATCGCACGAGAATATCGTTAACGATCGAATCGAATCTAATCTTACCCGACGTAACGACCGTCGTGTTGTCCTCCGACTATTGGACCGCCTGCAGCGACTGCACATCGATCGAAGCTTGTTACTGATGGGAAATATGATTCCCACATAATATATATATATATATATATATATCTTAATTAGTTTGCTTGCTATTATATACATATAGCATGTATTTTCCTATCATTATGTTTATATCAAGTAATCGCATTCTGTAATATCTAATATAACTTATTCGTAATGTAATTTATTCTGTAATATCTAATGTAACTTATTATCTATTTATGGTAATTACATGATAAATTCAATAGAACACTAATAAATTGTATAAATTATTGGTCTGTCTCTATTGCTTCAGTTACTTATTGCTCAATTTATTCACTCTACATTGTCGGTAAAGTAAAATGTAAAACGGTCGTAATGTAATATTTCGTAAATAAATAACTGCTTTTTATGATTACCAAGGGATGATTATTAATTCCCATAAAAAAAATTTTATTGCAAATCTGTATATACTCGTATATTTTATGATTGTACTTATATTTTCATCATAATGTTTTATTTATAATCAAAGATGTGACGGTTTACTCGCCAAAATTTGCTCGTCGGAGTTCAAGAAAAGCATAAGGCATCAAATCGTTTTACAAGAAAATATCTTTATTGATATCACACTCATTTATTGACAAATAATTGTTACACAAGATCTAAGTATCTGTAGCCGTTTGCGGGGATGCGCGTGAGATATGTGCGGATCGCAGTGCGCGTAAGTATGTGTGGCGGCTACTGCAACGAATGCGTACACATCGAGTGTGTTGTACAATTTTGTACAATACAATATATACATGAAGAGTTAAGCGGACAGGCAGGTGTATACAATCGTGTACAGGCAGGTCGCGAAGTACTGACTGTTACAAGCAGATCGCGGATATTTAGGCGGGTAACAAACAAGTCGCGGATTATCTGGAACCCAACGGGCCGGATCGGGAGCACTCGATACGGAGATGGTGAAAAAATGGGTGCCAGTCGGGAGCGTCCGACTGGCGAATTGTACACCGGGAATATTCATCTGGAACGCCCATACATGGTACGAAAAATCAGGAGGATCCGATCAGAAGTCAGGGTCGACCGGGAGCGCCCAGTCGTGGAGCTCGTATACTGGGAACGCCCAGTTGTAAACAGGAGCACCCGTTCGCGAAATGACGACGACAGATTCTCAGGAGCGCCCGAGCTACAAGGAGCTCTAAGTGCGATTTTGACAGGCTCGAGGATCTGAATCAGGACTGCTTTCTGAGAATTGCTCCGAAAGCAGGAATTTATACCTCCAGCCAGTAGGCGCTTGATGGGGCAGTAGAAGGGGACAATCACGCGTAATTGTGCGTATGCATACGCAAATTGGATTGTGGCGCAAAGCGCCTGGTATTATGATAGAAGGGATTGACATGATGTGCTCAGTTTGGGCAAACTACTCCTTTTACGAGTCGAAGTACCGTTGAAGTTCATTGACCCAAGCCTGCCAATTGCGAAGAAATAATGATGTTGCAACAACTAATCTCTATGCGTCTTCGTTAAATCCCGCTATGTCCCTCCTTTTTTTCTCTTTGTTTCAAAGCGTGGAGTAATATTAACTATTAAACAAATATCAAACATGATTTCAAGAGTTTATTAGAGCACGCATAACGAAATTATTCAAATTCCTATTGGAATTATTCAATTATTCTATAAATGTCTATTGTGTTTTCTAGAAAAAATGGAATAATTCCATAAATGCCCTGAGAATTCCACTGAATTATACATTGGTATAAGTATTGTTGGTATAAATTGTACTTATTTATTTATTTATATTTTGTATTGATTTATTCATTTATTCGGGAAAAAATGTTTTACATAATTATGTGTGTATATATATATATATATATATATATATATACAATATATTGACATCACGATTTAATTTAATTGTATATAAAATATGTCCATATATATATTGGGAGTACAAATTAGTTCGATCCGTTTTTTTGTGTTCAAAAATGCATTTATTTCAAAACAAAATGAATGAACAGATTAATTAAAGTATTGTCCATCGCTAGCTATTACTGTTTCCCATCTCTCAAGCAATTTTCGAATTCCATCTCGAAAAAATGACTCGTCTTTGGAGGCGATCCAATTTTGGAGAAGTGAACCGATGACTTGCCAAATCGTGCTGCATCCTTTGGAACAACCAGTAATCAGAAGGAGCAATGTCCGGAGAATACGGCGGGTGCGGTAAGACATCCCATTTGAGCGTTTCCAAATATTTTTTTACGACTTTTGCGACTGAGGCCGAGCGTTATCATGAAGAAAAATAACTTTATCGTGTCTTTGCTCGTATTCCAGCCGTTCTTCTCGCAATGCACGGCTCAAACGAATCAATTGTACCCGATCGCCCGTAATGGAATCGTCAGGTTTCAGCAGCTCATAGTAAACAACACTCTTTTGGTCCCACCAGATACAGAGCATGATTTTCGAACCATGAATGTTCGGCTTTGGTGTTGATGTTGAGGTCAATGGTAACGATTGACCGGGCTTAGCGTAGTATTTTTTCTTCTTGGGGTTGTTGTAGAATATCCACTTCTCATCTCCAGTCACAATCGATGCAAAAAACCTTTTCTTTATTGTCTTTGAATCAGCTGTTCGCAAGTGAAAAATAGCCTTTCAACGTCTCTCGGTTTCAGTTCATAAGACATCCAATTTCCTTCTTTTCAATCATGCAGAAACGGCTTGTTGAGTTACTCCCAATGATTCTGCAAGCTCCTCTTGCGTTTGACTCTGATCTTCTTCGAGCAATGCCTCTAATTCTTTGTCTTCGAATTTTTTTGGCTGTCCAGAGCGAGGCTTGTCTTCAACGCTGAAATCTCCATCCTTGAAACATCGAAACCATTCCTTACATGATTTATCAATTGGAGCAGTGTCACCATAAACTTCGACAAGCATTCGATGGGCTTCAGCGGATTTTCTTCCAATTAAAGCAGAAAATTAGAATCTCCCGCAAATGCTGCTTGGTTAACACAAAATTCGACATTTCAAACAGTAAAAATCAAGGTTTTCGTATGAAACTCAAAGCGATATAAACTAAATATTATTAGCAGATGTCTAACCTCTCTGAAAACGCCAAAATCAGCTGTCACTATGAACCATTCACAACAGCCGGAGCCATCTTTTGGAAAACGGACCGAACTAATTTGTACTCCCAATATAATTATAGAAAATTATACCAATCTTACAATATTTTATAATTCACACATAGAAAAATTTCTGAATTTTTAGAATTTCTGTATAATGCTATAACTGTTTAGAAAATATCTTAAATTTTTTTATACAAATAAATATTTCAATATTCATATATATATATATGTATATATATATATATATATATATATATATATATATATATATATATATAAGACTTAGACATAGTTACTTAGATATAGTTACTTAGATATAGAAATAATATATGAATATCATGAATATCACATGTAATATTATTTATAATGATACATGTAATGTACAGCTTTATGTCAGCAAGTTTAAATATATTTTTATATCAATAATATTGTATATTACTGCAGTATAATATAAATGTTTTTTTTTTAGATCTCTGGATGTATATACAAAATGGATGCAATAATGATAAAAATTGACACTAATTTCTATCTTAAAATGGTCGTATTATCTGCCCTGAAGCCTCTTTTTATTGAGGTTGTTAGAGTACTTCCGGTGAAATGAAATATTAAAGAGTTTTCAGAGTCGCTGATTTCGAATTTGGACCGAATTTGATTAACGAATAATAAAAAATACATGAAAAGCATGTATGTAATATTCAATTTTGAACTAATCTTGAGCAATTTGCAGAATTGTGTTCGGAGAAATGTTATTAGAGCTATTTATGTTATTCTATTCATGTTGTGTATTACATGTAAAACAAGGATAAAAAGACATTAAAAACGCTAGTAGCATCTCTTCATTGCCTTAACGGCTGAAAGAATAAATTCAACGTATCTATAATAGGTATTTTATACATATTAATCGTATAATATTTGTTAAATTGCTGAAAGTCATATTTATGTTATGTATTTTGAGGTACACGTGTATTAGATTACATTTTTAAGTAATTGTTATGATTATATGTATAATACAACGAAGAAATATATCTTTGTTCTTCTAAAATACTCTCAAAATTATGTGACTTACATATAGTCTCCGTAACTATTAAATAAATATATTATATTATTCTTTTTATTAGGTGTAGCACGCGTAGACGAAATTTAATACTGACGGTTGGCACTCCATTTTTCCTATAGTTTTACTACTTTCTATAGATTTTGATCAGAGTTCTTGTCTTTAAGTATTTTTAAACAATTTTTCAATCAGAGCGCTTGGCACCCCATTACAAGAATGAAGTACCACGTGACAGCCAGTTCTCATCGATTTTTTGCCATTTTTCGATATATAGTTCTCCAATAGTTCCAACGCTAGGTTTTATTCAAAATTTTTGCTTTTAAGTATTTTTAAACAATTTCCCAATTAAAGCGCTAGCTGACACCGCACTACAAGAGTAAAATACTACGTAAGCCAGTTCTTAGTCAACTTTTTACTATTTTTCTATAGTTCTGTAATAATTCAAAAGCTTCCTATAGGTTTTTATCACAGTTCCTATTTTTAAAATAGGAACTATGCGGGAACTATCAAGGATTACTATAAAGCGATAGGAACTGTCCGCATCACATACTTATCAAAAATGTGCTGCCAGTAGTCAGATTAAAAAATTATTTAATAATATTTAAAAGCAAAATCTTTGAGTAAGACCAAAGGCGTTGGAACTATTGCAGAACTATAAGAAAATAGCAAAAAATCAACAGCAACTGGCTATTACGTGATACTTTATTCTTGTAGTCGAGCGCTCACATTAAAAATTGTTTAAAAATAGAGACCGAAACTTTGATCATAACTTATAGAAAGCATTAGAATTATTGTAGAACTACAAAGGCAAATCAATAAGTACCCGTGTTAGTAATGAAGACGCAAGCTTTTCATAAAAATTTTTTTTATTTTTCAACATAATCCCCTTTTAGGAGGATACACTTTTCTCAACGCTTCTGCCATTTTTTTAACTCCTCAGAAAAATACGATTTGTCGAACTTTGCAAAATAGGCTCTGTTTCGGCGATGACCTCCTCATTCGACGTGAATTTCTTTCTACTGAGCCATTTTTTCAAGTTTGGAAACAAGAAGAAGTCACAGGGAGCTAAATCCGGAGAGTACGGTGGATGCGGCAGCAATTTGTAGCGCAATTCGACCAATTTGGCTGTAGCGACTGCGGAGGAGTGAGCCGGTGCAATGTGAGTAATCGCGGCATCCATCAGGCCGACAGCTTTTCCATTCCCAAGTTATCATGCAAAATATTGAATGCCGTTCCGTATGCCGACACGCCTACGGCCTCTGCTATTTCATGCACTTTCGTTCGACAATCAGCGAGAATCATATCGTGGATTTTTTCAACGATTTCCTCAGTAACCACGTCTGCCGGGCGGCCTGGGCGCTCCTCATCAAAAACAGACGAACGACCACGTTTAAATTCGTTGAACCAATATCTGACGGTTGTCATAGATGGTGAAGAGTTCCCATAGACAGCATCCAACTTCATTTTTATTTCTTCGTACGTTTTTCCATCCAAAAATAAGAAACGAATCACGGATTGATTATTGCTCTTTTTCCATTGTATCGAAAAACATCAAATACATTCACTACGAATTGCTATCAAATCAAGACTTGCATGAATCACTCTGAAATTTTATATGGCATCGTTTGAAAAATGGTAGTACATGATAATGCTAACTTGCATCAGCAACGTTGCCTGTCTTGAAACACGGGTACTTATTAATTTGCCCTCGTATAGAAAAATAGCAAAAAGTCCTCATTAAAAAAAATTTTTTGTTAACTAAATCAGCAGAACTATTATTAAAGCCTAACTGGAACTGTAGAATTATTATGTTATTAAACGGAACTGTGTATAAAATATCGGATTTTTCAAAATTGTGTCAATTTCACACCGGCTAAATAGATCAACTATCTGAGGGAAAGTAATGATGTAAGCAAATAAAAAATTTCTAATTTAAGAATTTTTTTTCTAGAATAATAGTCTTTCCAATTTATAAATAACTTTGTAATGATTAAAGTGCATGTATTTCATAAATATGTTTATATGAAAGATGCAATGGAAAACCATTGTTTATATATTTCAAAAAATATACCTGCGATATGACTGTTAGAAATTTATAATTGACATTAATCCAACATTTTGAAGTTAAGATCACGTGTTCACTAAAGGATTCGTAAATAAAGTCAAAATAATAATGATAAAATTTAATTTTTTTACATTTTTTGTTAAAATGAAAGGTTAATAGAACGTATTATATGACCAGCATATAAAATAAAATTAAAAATGTGTTTCTAGTTCAAAATTGCAATAGCAAATAATCAATTAATAGAAAGGACAAAACACGAGCGAGAGAATATAGAAAGTCAGGCTCATTACATCAAATTTATGACTCGATGTCAACTAATTTGACATAATTTAATTGCCTACATATTTGTTATCATTTTATAAATTATTTTATGTTTTCTTGTATCTAACATTGTTTTTCCACAATTTGATCTTGTCAATTTTAAATTGCTCGTTAGGCATACTTGATATTCCGGACAATATAGTTGGAGTTTAAATAGTTTTTTCTTAACAAGTTGTAAAAATTCAGTCATATATTGAAAAATATTACTTTGTGAATTTTAACATTATTCCAAAGCTACATGATATATTTGGCGTCAAGGTGAGTTGCTCTTTGTTCACGCAGAAGAATTTAAGATTTTCGTAATGTTTTCGAATTAGAATCGACTTCAGTTTTCTTCAGGCAATCTGTAAATGACTCAATCTTAGCTTTGCTAAACTAATATTGATTAGAATATATATCCTGCATATCAAATAGAATAAAATAAATTTTCTGATTTAACAATTTGCGCACCTCTTCTCCTGACTCTTATTAGTTTTGAATGTTTTTGTTATTATTATTTTAAACATCAAGAGTCCCTTCTAAGCATACATATTCCTTTTTAAACTAATTAATGATATAAAATAAATGAAAACAAATAATACCTCGAATACCGGGATAATACTGTTGCAACTCAGCTTCCATAAGAAACTCGTAAAGACCAGGTCCATTGCGAGACATTCCTCCTTGTATATCTAGAAGTAAAATGAATGTAAATATAATAAATGTAAATAATAAAAAACAATAAGAATCACGGACCGTATATTTGAAAACTCAACAATAAAAAATATGAAGTACTGGACATACATAACAGTCAAACCTAGATCTTTTATTGCTCAAATAATTCAAATCACAATATAATTGCTCAAATTCTAAATCACTATATGTACAGAGTGTCCCACATAACTGTGATCACGATTTTTCCGGCACTTCCGATGACCTGATAAAAATTATTTTGAATAAAAGTTAATCAATTTTCAATCAGTTACAAATTGCAATAAAAATTTGCAAAATATTTTTTTTTAGGAAAAAGGTTAAAATGGCCCTAATTTTTTTAAATAGTACAGCTTATTTTTTACTTCATAATATTGCAACTAATCAAGACGAGTTAAATGACTTGCTATACTATGACCTTGAGATGACCTTAAAGACATGTGAGATCAATGAACGGAAATGTTTTCGTGAATTATTTTATTTGTATTAAATTTTATATGGACATATTCTACAACAGAAAAAGATCTTTGTATTAGCAGCATATCAACTTTCTCATTATAGGAATACATTTTCGATAAATTGAGACTGAACTACGATTTGCTCTAATGACAAACTAAAATTGAACACAAAAACTATGTTACTATCGTAACAGTGATCGCCACGCTACAAATACTACAAGTTATGTTGACTTTTTTTCCATACATACTACATAAATACACGTGTGTAATAAATTGTGAACTACATTCGGGAATATCATGAATTCAGAAATGACTACGTCGATTTCTCAATTTGTCTATAGGTGCATTTTTCCTATTGAACAATGTAATAAAAAATATGTAAAGTTTAATATAAAATAATATTTCATTGAATGAAAATGTTTCCATTCATTGATTGCATATGTCTGACTTTAAGGTCATAGTATAGCAGATCACTGAACTCGTGTTAACAATAGTTATAATATTATGAAATAAAAAATATGTAATGCCATTTAAAAAAATTAAGATTACTTTGACTTTTTTCATAAAAAATAATATTTTGCAAATTTTTAATATTGCAATTTCTAACCAATTAAAACCTGATTAACTTTTATTTAAAATAATTTTTGTCAGATCGGAAGTGCCAGAAAAATCGTGATCACAGTTACGCAGGAGACCCTGTATACTATATTTGTAATCACTCGAACTGCGCGCCGAATTTCTCGGATTTAAACGCAATTAATATTGTGCCAATATCATGAATTAAATTGACAAGCAATTTTAATAATTTGATCTCATTTGATTTCAATCAGGCATCAAGTTAAATTAATTTTTTATTTTGTAATTAAACAGATTGTAAAAATACATTTACAATATGTATGTAAAGCTATAGGAACGATAATGTGACAATACATTTTGCAATTATACATAATTGTACATAATGTATAATTATACATTCAAATATTAAATAAATATAATACATAATCATTTATTACATTAACTTTGAGTATTTACATAGTATTATGTAAATTTGATATTCAAATTGTATAATAATACAATTGCAAAAAGCATTGTTACATTATTGTTCCGATAGCTTTACATACATATGTAATTCTATTTCTACAATCTGCTTAATTACAAATTAAGAAATTAAAGTTACTTGCATATTGCAAATTTATTAACGCATAGAAGTTTACAATATTATAATAGGTCTCAACATTTTTTTTTTATTTTTTAGACTTATAAACGCAATCAATACTGTAATAATAATATCATGAATTAAATTGACAAGCTTCAATGTGATGCCTGGTATGATGCCTAATATGATCTGATCGAGCATCAAATTATTAAAAATTGCTTATCAATTTAATTTGTGATATTATTACAATAGTTTAATTACGTTTATAAGCCCAAAAAACTAATTCGACGCGCAGTTCGAATGACTACAAATATGATACATATATGTATATGCAATATACGCATGTACATATATAGTATGTATGAATAATACAATTATTTAAGTATTAAATTATTTAAGTATTAAAGATCCAGCTTCGATCGTTATAGGCTTTAAATTCTTACTTATTGCGTATGCACACATACGGTCTTAATAAATCATTTGTTATTGTTTAATAATTTGATTCGGCGCGCAGTTCGAATGACTATAAAAATAGTATATATGCATGTATATACTATTTTATATATAATATATATAATATATATATAGATATTAATTCAGATTGAATTATTTGAGCATTAAAAGATCTAGCTTTGACCGTTATAGTCAGTACTTCCTAATGTTAAGTACAATAGATGTATTTTTATGATTTATCCTACAAATGTGCACATTCACAACGTGAGTACTTAACATACATTTATACAAAGTGGAATAGTAAAGAAAATTTAAATGATACGCAGTCTAATTTTTGAAATTGAGTAAGGTATGAAACTATTATTTTCCAATATTAATCTCCACTACTACTTAGCCAAGAACTTTGCCTTGACAATGGCGACACAGAATCACGGCGGTCTGGCGAAACCGATAGCCATGCGCTTAAGCGCGAGCCCATGTCCATGTGCTCGCCTGCGGCGCACCGAGAGTGAACGAGACAACGAGCTTCTTTTCACACTAATTGCTTGTTTCAAGCGACCGAAAATGCTTTCTCGACAATCTCGACCGCTAGGCATCAATAAGCTAGGCGGGGGCATTCTAAATAATATGTAAGTTTTAAATAAATTTTAATAAATTGAAGTAATAGTGTATCCCACTCATTAATCCATAATAGTATAAATTATGTTAAACGCAAAGAGATATACGAGATATTTAATTGTTTATTGCGATTTTTCATACGCGTTGTACAATATACCCCTCCTTCACTTGAGTAGCAAGAATAGTTCAATAGAAATAAAATTTTACCGGATAAAAATTATAAAGCAGCATTTCTTTTCACGAAATTTTTTTTTCTACTGAATTAATAGATCGATTTTAATGTTCCATCTCGTTTTGTAGGCATTTCGAATACCTACATTTTTTATACCGAACTTTTTTCTAAACAATCAATACCTTTCGTTTTAAACGAAAAACATTCTTTTTACAATTATTCAATTTTTTTTCGCATATTTTTTTCACACGTCTCAAGTCTCAAACATATTTCTTTTTTGATGGCCTTTCGAAACTTTCGTGAAAAGAAATGCTAGTTTATAATTTTTTCCCGATAAAATTGTATTTTTACTTCTACTGAACTATTCTTACTACTTGAATTTATAAAAAAAGAATATATTATATAACGCGCATGAAAAATCGTAAACAATTAAATATCTCGTAAACTGTTTTGCGTTTTAATATAATTCATATTATTCTGGATTAATGGGTAGGGTATATTATTATTACAATGTATTAAAACTTGTGTTATTTAGAATGCCTCCCGCCTCTTATTGATGCCTAGAACAGCCGAGCGACCGAGATTGCCGAGAAAGCATTTTCGATCGTTTGAAACAGCGACTAATGTGAGAAGAACCTCGCTGTCTCGTTCACTCTCGGCGCGCCGCAGACGAACACACGAACATGGGCTCGTGCTTGAATGTGTGATATATACAGCGTCGCACCACGATAAATGGCCGAACTTATAGGCGTGAAAAAGTGACGTTTTGACGACGAAATTTATGTGCATGCCATTTTGTTATTATTTGCTTAATTGTGAAAATGTGATTTGTCTCGTACTTATCAAAGTCGTAATTATTGATGAAAACTAAAATTATCTTGGAATTTTATATGTAAAAGCGTATATTTTACTGGTTTCAATAGCTGTCAGACCATGTATTTCTGCTCAAATATAGACTTATTTTACGTGCCTTTTACGACCATTTATTGACTGTCAAAGGAGGAAAAGACAGTTTTCATCGATTTTTACAAGTGTTTTAAAACGATCTCGTCATTTCGCTTCAAATTATCTTTATTTAAAAATAGCATGCAACATAAATTAACGTGTCATTCCTCGCTTCTGACGTCCAACATAGTCGCCGCGACTAATCAGGAGCCTTAAATATTAAATAGAACCATATGAGAATACAACCAATAGGAAATAAATGCTTTTAACAGTCTAGCTGGATCTTAAGTAATCATATAATTAAAGTAATCAAGTAATCATATAATTCTGTGCAAATTTGTATACTATGTACGTAATCCTTTCAACTACGCGCCGAAATGATTTTTCGGATTTAAAACGCAAACTCTAGTGAAATACCGCAGTAATATCACGAATTAAATTGACTAACAATTCGATGCTGTTATGCATCTTAGAATTATCTTAATAATGCTGAATGACACATTAAAATTTATGAATAATTAACTCTTATTGCAAAAAATATTACTTCGATTGGGAATCGAATCCGGATCTCTAGCATTCCGTGAGAGCGTCCTAATCCTTTAAATTACCGAGGTCTTAGTAATATTCAATATAATATATAGGACCGTACAGATAATAACACAAATTATAGCAATCAAAATCTTAAAGAGTCTAGCTAGATCTTAAATGCTTCTATGATTCTGTGGGAATTTATATACTACTGTAATCAAAAATCCGAAACTTATCCGAACTTCATTTATTTTGAATTGCGGAAAAACTGTAAATCAAATCCATTTGCTTTGTTAAGTTGGTATACATATCTTTCACATTTGGTTAAAAAATCATAAATTTTCTTCAAGCCATTTGAGAATGAGTTGTTTATGTCAGTGAAGATTTTGTGCGCAGCGATTTTTATCGAGTAAGAATTTGTTTAAAATTTTGCGTTATGAACGAAATTTCGTTCACAAACTCATTCAAAATGTTGCAAAAGGCTTATGGCGATGATCAAATTCTTGCTCAATAAAAATCGCTGCGCACAAAAATCTTCACTGACATAAATAACTGTCATTCTCAACGGCTTAAAGGAACGTCATAATTTTTTTAAACGTGAAGGACATGTGTACCAATCAATAATTGCCCGTTTCAAAGGATTACATACGTAGTATATAAATTCACAGAATCATTTAAGAAGCATTTAAGATCCAGCTAAACTTAAAGTTTTGATTGCTATAGTTTGTGTTATCACATGTACGGTCGTAGCATTTTTTGATTGGTCAATTAGTAAAATTCTTCCAATATATTATATTGTTTACTTACGTCGCTTAAATAGATGTTGTTTCTTCATATGCCAATTATTGCGAGAAATATTACTAAGGTCTAAGTGCCAATTTTGGTAAATATTGGCTCTAGAGCACATAATTAGCACATAAAAAGCACGAAAACAATGGACCTACCTTGACTTTGACGTATATTATCAAGATCATGATCCTCCAATAAGTTTTAGCCGGTAGTCGCTATTCGTTAAAAAGTTATAAACAAAAAAAGTTGGCAATATAAATATGTATTTAATTGCATAGCTTAAATTATAATTATGACGAATAACTCAATGTCTTTAATGATTTGAATTTTTTTTGTACAATATGGGTTTATGTTCGATTCATTTGTAGTAAGTTTTAAAAGAATAAATACGACATGTAATGACATACATAAATATGAGAGAGAACGCCAATAATCGGTCAAAGTTAGATGTTATGAATACAATATATATATATATTCTAAATTTTTAAATTTAATTATTTCAGATATGACTGCGCCGAAACATTTGGACATTAATTGATTTGAGACGCTAATAATATAAATATGATAAGGTTAAATAATATAAATATAATAATAATATAAATATAAAATAATATAAATATTTTCCGCAATAAATTCTTTACTAAATTAATTTAAAGATGATTATTTCACATATAGTAATGTCCGAATGTTTCGGCGCCTTATCATATTTATATTATTAGCGTCTCATATCGATTGTGGTTAATGTTCGAATATTTTGGCGCACAGTCACAGTCTGAGATAATTAAATTTAAAAATCAAGAATATATATTGTATTCATAATATTTAACTTTGACCGATTATGATGTTTTCTCTCATATTTATGTATACCATTTATAGTATATAAATATAAAACTCATAAGTTTACAATTTTTTTTTAAAGCAGATCTGTTATGAAGCAGGGAAGGTGGAGTGGACTTTGTTTTATGTGATACGTTGAACGTTTCTAAGTAGCAAGAGATGTAAAATAATATTTAATATTGCAGCAAAAATATGAACAGCAGAAATGTGACTCTATTAAATTTTTTTTGTTCAACTTTTTAACAAATAGCGAAACTTGTTGGAGGTCACTCAGGGTCATAACCTTAATAATATATGGTCAAGACTTGAAAGTGGATCCATTGTTTTCAATATTTACTCCAATTTGTGCTCGAACGGTTTAGAAGAAAATCACGATTAAAAGTGGGGATGCTAACTTAACGATAAGTTAGCACAGCCTTCATTAAATTATGTACGAAATAAAAAAATTAGTTTAGTAAAATTAAGTGTTTATGTGCTTTCAAAATAACAAATCAAAATTAATGTAACTGTAACGGTTTAAAAGATATATTATAAAATTTGATACATATTGTATAAAACCATTATAAGAGTTAAATACTAGTTAAAATACATGTAGCAAATTGATTGTATACTCAAATTGTTCCTCTATATTTGTGCTTTCAAAATATGCACAAGATTTTGGTACTCATTCCCTTTAATTGATAAATCATCCCCGAAATGATCATCTATCGCTTTCCTACAAGAAGAAAATGCCAGTAAAAATGCAGATACCAAATTGATTGTAGACTCAAATTGTTCCTTCTTTTATGTATTTTCAAAAAATACACAAAATTTTGGTGCTCATCTTTTATGCAAGAAAATCACCCCCAAAGTGATCATCCATCGTCTTCTTACAAGAGTAAAGTACCAGTTAAAATGCAGGTAGCGAATTAATTATATGCTTAAATTGTTCCTCCATTTATATACTCTCAAAATAAGCACAACGAAATTTTGGTGCTCATCCCCTTTGACCAGAAAATCATGCTCGAAGTGATCACCCATCGCCTCTCTACAAGAATAAAGTATTTAGCAGAATTCACGGAGACACATGTAACGTATGAAATTGAGGAATATGAGTTGCAAATTAGTAGCTATGAATGTATTACAGAGAATTCTAAGTCTAATAGAACAGGTGAAGTATTATTATG
The DNA here is from genome assembly GCF_024713525.1 of Acromyrmex echinatior. Classification (NCBI taxonomy): domain Eukaryota; kingdom Metazoa; phylum Arthropoda; class Insecta; order Hymenoptera; family Formicidae; genus Acromyrmex; species Acromyrmex echinatior. Next base: position 1,439,134 of record NC_141858.1, on the reverse strand, counting down.
TAACTACCTAACTTTTGCACGGATTAGCTCGTCGGCGTAAGTATATCAATCGGAACACAAAGGAAGTTCGAACGGAAGATGAGATGTAGGTGAAGAATATACGGTTTTTGCTGAGAATAGCTATGCGTTTATTGTATTCTGTATGATGTCTTACAATTTCTGTATGTGTGTGTAAAGATTAAAATATATTCTACTCTATAACAGAGGAATATTCTAAATAATTAGAGGAACATTATATTAGAGGGAAATCCTCTAATTTTTATAATATATAGTTGGCACTTATTTTAGTAGAAAACATTCTGTAGTTTAGTCAGATATATTGGACTCTATAATAAAATTTTTTTGATGCAGTTTTGTAGTTTCGGGCACTCGGGCTAAAGAAGCGATTGGTCAGAGGTGACACGAGCATAAATCCACTGAACACGGCGTGCCGCAAACACGACATTGCATATTCTCAGAGCAACGATCTCACCAACAGACACAGCGGACAAGGTACTCGTCGATAAAGCAGAACGCGTCATGGCGAGAGATTCGGCTTTGAGCGAGAGAGTCGTTTGGGCAATGATGAAAGCCAAAACAAAAATCATGAGCATGAAACCGAAGATGACAAGAAAAAAGACAACGAAAAAGAGGATACTTCCAACGGCGAAACGAGGCGGCGCGTTACCAATTCTGCCAATTTTGGGCGCGCTCCTTGATCGACGCAGTGTGGTGAAAGTAATAAACAACATCAAAGTCGCGACGTCAGCTCGAGGAGCTGCAATCGCGCGATAGAACATGGTCGCGGGTTATATCTCGCTCTATACAAATACCGACGCGGACTGTATCTCGATCCATACAAACACGGATAAAGCATAGTAACGAAAAAAAAACGTCAAAAAACCGATAAAAATGGCCGCAGGCGCAATCAACGTGCAATCATCAGCAACGTGCAGGATCAGCTTGTGAGGTGTATGGGCGTATCGTACTTTATAGGTATTTTCATGCGTAACATTTTACCGACGAACGGCGCGTGCCAAAACAAAAGCAATATCGTAAATCTGGACGATGTTACGAGTTTCAATATTTGTAACGTACGCGAGGATGAACGATCGCATTGTGTGATCGCACTTTGAGTTTTGATAATCTTTGACCGCCCAAGGAACTGATGAGATATTTCGGGAATAGTGTTCCTATCACACGTACGATCAAAGCTTTTGCGGACAAATGTGTCTGCGGTTTTTAAAGACGGTCGACACGTGTGAATTTAAAAAGCTCGACGAGGTGTCATGAAATCTCAGTATAAATCGAACGCTTTTTCTATCATGTCGCTGACATTTACGCTGAGCCGGAAGAATTGCGCTCTTGCGGCAAACTACTTTCCCGCCATAGATTTGAGAGATGATGATTACGAGCTTGGCCTGACGATTTTTGTGACTTATCATACGATATCAAACGTGAACGAATTGAACATGTTTTATTTCGGTAAAGACGACGTAAAAATTACAAGGATTCGTATGAACTGTAAGCATAAATGAATAATATCCAAACATAGATGAAATTCTTAACCACCTGGGCAACGCACGTTATTTCTCCGCCTTTGACTTAGCATCCGGATTCTATCAAATAGGCATGAATCCTAAAGATATTTCAAAAACAGCTTCCTCCACTCCGAATGGTCATTATGAATACATTCGCATGCCTTTTGGTCTGAAGAATGCATCTTCGACTTTTCAAAGAATGATGAATAAGGGATTAAAGGGATTAATAGAAAACAATTGCTTTGTTTATATTGACGATATAATAGTTTATGGAAAAACTATTGAAGAACATAATAGAAATCTGAGGTTATTATTTGAAAGACTCAAGTAGAGCTAAAACTTCAACCGGACAAATGTGAATATCTGATATCCTGAATATTTGGGACATGTGATATCTCGGGACGAAATATACAGCCTAATCCGAATCGTGTAGAAAAAGTTAAAAATTATCCAGTCCCATGGGATTCTAAAGGAATCAAACAATTTCTGGGATTAGTTGGGTATTATCGAAAGTTTATTTTAAGATAGAAAGACTTTTCTAAGATAGCAAAACCATTAACACGGCTCCTTCAAAAGTCTTCAACTTTTGAATGGAAAAATGAACAGCAGAATTCGTTCTACTCTTTAAAAACTAAATTAATGACTCAACCTGTATTGTCATACCCGGACTAGAACAAACTTTTCATATTAGCCATAGATGCATTCAATAAAGCGATAGGCGCTATCTTGTCTCAAGGGACAATAAGCAAGGACTATTGGCTTTTGCTTCCAGAACTTTAAATAAAGCCGAAACACGATACAGCACGACTGAAAAAGAATTATTAACTATTGTATGGAACAATCAAATATTTCAGACAATACTTATATGGAAAAGAATTCAAAATTGTAATTGATCATAAACCTCTAATTTGGCTGATGAATGTAAAAGATCCGAATTCAAGATTAATGAGATGGAGATTAAAATTAGAAGAGTTCGAATACGAGATAGTTACAAGTCGGGAAAAACAAATACAAACGCTGATGCTCTTTCACGAATTTCGATTAACGCGATCGACTCATATGTTACAAATGAAGACATTCAACATGCTTTCGGATTTAGTCAAAACAAAACTTATTAAAATTTAAGCCTTTAAAGATTCGATCTTAGGAAAAATATAGATCTAAAATCTGTTTCCCTGGAAAATCTTTTAATTTTGATCCTATCAATTCTCCAAAACTTAAATGCTAATCCTGATAAATGGATCCTGATTGAATTTTGTTGGACGTTTTAACAAAAAAATTCAAGACTCCATTGACACTTTTATTTTTATACATGACTTACAGTCAAAAACAAAAATTATTATCGAAAAGCGACCCTCACAATGATTTCAAGAAATAAATCCAGCAACTAAGCCTCTCCCTAATCCACTGGAGGAATCTCTCTCTAGATCCAAACCTAAAATACAAAGATAAATAATAATTAAAAATCAAGTTGGACGACAGTTTAACAAAACAATCCTTTTTATTGAAAAACTCTCCCTGAAATTACAAGGGATAATGAGATTTATATTTCTTCTCATGCTATCCACAGACAACTTAGCATTCAATTATACGATTTTCTAACGGAAAATGACATAAATGTACACAATCAAAAAGAGATTACCAAATTAATTTCGATTATTGATGAATACTATCTCAGAGAAAAACTATATATATATGTCTAAATATTTTTCCGAAATATTAAATAAAAAGATTATTTCAAACGCGCATTCTGGAATCTTAGGCGAACATTATTCAGTAGAGAAAACACTTCAACGAATTAGACAAAAATACAATTGGCAAATTATAATTGTTGATGTTAAAGAATTTATTAGTAAATATGAATCATATCAATTCAACAAATCAGGTACCCAAAAACCTCATATATATATTCCTCTCCAGATATCCCTCGAGCTCCTAACAAAAAGATATCTATAGATATTATGGGGCCATTTGAGTTGACAAAAAGTGGAAATCATTATACACATATTTTGGTTGTACAAGATTATCTTACACAATACATATTAATAGAACTTATTATAGATAAATCGATCGCATCAATTATTAGAGCACTCTGGTATTCTTGGCTTAGATATTTTAACAAGAAGAATTCCTATCAGACAAAACACTCTGGAATTCACTTCGAATGAATTCAAAACACTTTGCGATCAATTACATGCCAAACGTACGCTCACGTCAGTTTACCATTCACAATCAAACGAAAGGTCACACATTATTCTTATATAAGGCAGAATATATAAGACATTATATGAAAAAGCAAGAGCAATGGGACATGATACTGCTCCAGGCAATGCTCACATATAATTGTACGGTAAATAATAACACAGGATACACACTCTACGAGTACACTTACAATTTGGCAAGGAATTACATCTTCAGTGAAGAAGATGATAGATTATCTCTCCAAAAGTAAATAGACGATCTGCATATACAGCATGAAAATAAATTAGAAGAGGCACGTAAGAGAAACATACATGATTATCAGGATTTAAACTTTCCTACTAAATCCTATATTCCAATAGAAAATAATGATTTGGTAAAGAACTTCAATGCTAAATCATTCGAAGGTGGAAGGGCCTGTGATTCGACATGATAAATTCATAACTTATTATGTTCGCGAAAACACAGAGACTAAACAGTATCACAGGAGTAACATTAAGCCTTTTATTACAGATGAACAAGATGAACTCGAAACGAGTTATTCCAATTCTTCTTCTATTGATTCTCGAGGGTCACTAGTAAAGGGATAGAAAAATATATTATATCATTATGCAATTCGATGACAACGAAATCATTTACCTTGAAACGTTAAACAAAATTAACTATTATTTACTGTACTACTGTACATGAACAGTGAAAGATAGTGATAGGTTATGATTCAACGAATTTAGAGAAAAATTATGATATGCTTAGTGCGTATACGAATTTATATCAAAGATGTTTTCTTAAGTTGCTTAATGAAGAAAATTGGACTTGTTCTTCTAAACATCGTTTTGTTTGGTAATTGAAGCGACTCACCGAAATAACCGGCGATTTAGACAACATGTTACATTTAGCGGGACTTCAAAGAAGGACAAAAATTAAACGTGGATTATTCGACTTTGTAGGAGAAATAAGTAAAACATTATTTGGAACACGGATGCGAGTTATTACAATAATATATTAGATAAATTGTATGCCGAATCAAAAAAATATTATTCAGTATGTAAAGAATCAAACTAGTATTATACTTAAAACCTTAACCGGCAGTGGAAAAGCTATCGAAATTACTTCAGCCACGATAAGAAATTTGAACGAACAGTTTAATCGTATTAGAGATTTGTTTAAAGAGATTTTGCCAACGAAGCTAATATTCAGATAGATGAGGCATTATTAAATTTGGACGATGAATTGCAAAAACTAACGGATGATATTAGAAAAATAGAAGAACTTATCGTTAATGGAAGACATGGAACCATATGTTTTTACCTAAGAAATTATTTAACATTTTCAGAGAGCATAAACACATAGACAATTTCCCTGTATCGATAGATAAAATACATTATACCACTCTTATAGATATAAGTAATATATCAATAGTTTTAACACAAAAACGATTGTTTATTCAATTTTTAATTCTCTTAATAAAAGATAAAAATTTAGAATTAACTAGAGTAATTTTACTTCCCAGACACGGTTGGTTAAGACAATCAATTATAGATACAACTCAAAATCTTATTTTATTAGACCCTTTTAGAACCACGTTTATGCCGATTAGCGAGTTAGAATTAAATAAAACTAAAAGACTTGGGCAATATCAGTTATTAAAGCGAACGTATCCAGACTATAAAATAGGAATAAAAGATAATTGCCTTATAGAAATAATTACAAAGCGTGATATCGAAAAATATGCACGACTAAATATGCAGATACAAAACACTCTGGATACAACTTCATATGAATCAAGACTGGATTGGAATTGCGCCAAGAGAAAAACTTATACATATACTTTGTTCTGACAAAATACCACGTCACGCGCGAATCCATCAAAATTTTATACTTAACCTAGAATCGGATTGTATAGCAATTTCCGATATTGCAATCCTGACATTCGAAAATTTGCTCAAAGACAATATTGAAGTTCATAAAACTATTCGCTTAATAGATCAAAAAACTATTAATCAAAAGACTAATGAGACATTTAATAAAGCACAAGCTAACCGACATACCATTAGATCAATAACAGAAGTTCATATTAATCCTGAACACTTACAGACCTTAGAAAAAAGTTTAAATGAATTAAACAATTTAGTAGATCGAATTGCAGAACATAAAAAAACTACTACCTGGATGGAGAGATTTATGTACAATACTATCTCACATGGTAGGATATATAGCCCTTGGCTCTATTTTGTTTATATTTCTTTATAAGATCGGTCTTTTCTCAAGTATAATTAATTTACTTAAGCAATTATTCAGAAATTGTTATAATCAATGTAGTTTTAGAAATCCAACACAACATTATACTGCTCGCAACCCAGCTACTAGCCATGAGTTAGACATGTTAGATTCAGAAATACTAAGGCGTTTAGTTAGTAATAAAATTTGAATATACATCAAATTTTTGTATAAGGAGGGAGGTGTAACTATTGTCCATGTATCTATCTTAAAATTCACCAACCTTAGGATAATGAAGCGTTAGAAATACGACCTTTTTCTTTCTTTACTTTATGTTTCATTTCTTGTAATCCTTGTCCATTTATCTATGGACAAAGACTCCTTAGGATAAAAATAGAAATAAGACTTTCTAAAAACCGAAGGCATCTGTTTAACAACTCAATAACTCGAATTTTCTAGAAGTATTTCTGAGCTTTAAAATAGAGAGCGCTTGGACTAAGTGAGCAGTTTATTGAGTCCTGCGAGACCAGTTGTATCTAAAAATGAAAATTGTAATAAAGTAAATTTTGTACAAGATCAAAAATAAAGAGTTTTTATTTAAAAGAACATTATTGCGAATTTTATTAGGTGTTGGAATTAATTCGTAGCGTTTTTTTAATGAAAGAATGTTATTTATTTCACATGAGCATTAAAAAATACATTAATGAAAGTACTTCCCATTACTTTCTACTACTTTTGACCATCTTTCGGGCAGTGAATGAATACCGCGTCGGAAGAACTGTTCATCTTTAGATGAAATCCAGGAATCGAACCATTTTGTACAATCTTCGTAAGATGTGAACTTCTGCTCGCACAAGCTATGAGCTAATGATCGAAACAAGTGGTAGTCGCTAGGTGCAATATCAGGAGAATACGGCGGGTGCGGTAGCACTTCCCATTTAAGTGTTTCCAGGTATGTTTTTACCGGTTTTGCAACGTGTGGGCGAGCATTGTCGTGCAGCAAGATGACTTTATCGTGTCTTTCGAAGTATTCCGACCGTTTTTGCTTCAATGCACGGCTCAAGCGCATCAGTTGCCGTCGGTAGAGATCTCCAGTAACGGTTTCATGCGGTTTTAGCAGTTCGTAGTATATGACACCCTTCTGATCCCACCAAATACAGAGCAGGAGCTTTGAGCCATGGATATTGGGCTTTGTCACTGATGTTGATGGTTCGCCGGGCTTAACCCATGACTTTCTGCGCTTTGGATTGTCATAATGGATCCACTTTTCGTCACCGGTAACAATCCGATGCAAAAAACCTTTTCTTTTCTGCCGTTGAAGCAGCAGTTCGCACGTGAGAAAACATCTCTCAATATCCCTTGGTTTCAATTCATATGGGACCCAATGTCCTTCCTTCTGGATCATGCCCAAACTTTTAAGACGTTTTCCTATTGTTGAGAAGTCAACTTCCAATGACGTAGATAATTCTTTAAGTGTTTGACATGAGTTTTCATTGAGCAGTGCCTGCAAATCGTTATCTTCAAATTTTTTCGGCTGACCAGGTCGCTCCTTGTCATCCAAGTCGAAATCACCAGCTTTAAAACGTGCAAACCACTTCCTACACGTTTGCTCAGCCAGAGCATGTTCACTATACACACCCACTAAAATACGATGAGCTTCAGCTGCACTTTTGTTCATATTAAAGTAATGAAGCAAAACTCCCCGCAAAAACACTTTATCTGGCACAAATTTTGACATATTCAATGAATTATACAGTATTGTTATTTATGATTTCAAGAAAGGTTATGTACGGCAAATGACGTCCTATGATAGATGTTTACAATGTATACAGAACTATAGGTAACAACGAAATAGTGTACTGCTTGTGCCATCTCTTGTAAAACGCTACGAATTAATTCCAACACCTAATACATCTCCGTGCTTTCGATCCTCTCTCTTACAGATACACTTTACACACATGCGCGAAACGAGAGAGAACGCACCTGCCAACCTGCTCACCTAAATGAGTGCGACCTTTTCTACATGAGGACTACCCTCACTCTTCGAATGCTTGGTCTCCTATGTCTATGGGTAGCCCTCACTTCGCGTGGAAAATCGTGCGATCCCAAGCAGGAGGGAGGATAGAAGCATGTTGGAAGAATTATATGTGTGCTCAGTTTGCAAGCGTCTCTGTCTAATTCTTTGCTCTCTCGCTTGTTCGTTGACCGCTCACAGTCAATCTTAGTTGTTTATTACCTTCGTTGCACGCACGTCATTTAGATTCGGTCTTTTTTTATTATATACTACTCAGACTACCAATGTTTGTTCATATGGTCCAACATGTTGTATCGTAATTCCTATTCATTTTAGCACGTTCGTTAGAGTGAATAGGAGCTATAATAGGAGCATGCGACACGAGCAAACTTACTCATCGTATAACTATAGTCAAATTTATTCTGGATTCAACAAAAAATTAAAAAGGGATTATGCCGATAAATGAAATAATTTTGAAAAAAAATCTAAAATAAAATTTGGATGTGGTGTTATTACAATTTATAAATAAAAGATGATAATAATAATACAATAATAATAATAATAAAAGAAATTAAGTGAAAAAGGGCAAATAAAAATCAGACGCGAAATAATATACAAATATAACGCAAAACTCTTTATTAAATTAACGCGCTTACACATGTTTCGGCTCATTTTTGAGCCTTCTTTAAAGACATAAATTGCTATTATAAATACAATTATAAATATAGTATATCCCAAAAAGATCGGACACCTGAATGGCTCGGAAAATATAGGTTATATTAAATATAGTTACGAAAAAATGTTTCAGACAAAAGTTATAGGATTCAAAAAGATCTATTTACTGATCTTATCAGTTTGACCTTGGGTAAAACGGAACATCCTACTTTTGATTTCAGAATATAATAACTGGCGACAAGAGCTTTTTTCAAAATACTACAATAAAGTTATTTTTCATATAGTACTTTACGAGTTAACCCTTACATAATCTTTACGGAAATGGACTATTAAAGTAAAACTATTTAATTATTCGTAGTTTTTTCGCGAACTATTGAGAAGAGTTACTATTAGATTATTCGGAAACTTATTCAGATAATTATTGTAAAAATTAATTAATTCAGTATTTTATTGTTATATAATATAAAATAAATATTAATGTTTAGCATTATCATATTCCATATTATCATATTCCATTTAGCATTATCATAATACACATGACAAAAATATAATAAAAATATAATAAATAAATTTCCTTCTAAATTCGGGATCTAATTTCACGATGCTCTCAAGCTGTCACTTATCCAAATCTGTATCTCATGCTGCTTAATCTCTGGGCCTTTATTTTTGAAAAAAATGTTTACGAAAAGCTAGGGAAATACTACAATATTCATCATGTATATAGTGTGCCTAATGAATACAAAAAATTGCAATTGAGTTCCAAATTGTATTTATTCAAAATTTTCACATAAAAAAAGTGTAATTATATATTCATTCAAAATTTTGGATTTTCAAAAAATATTTATTTACAAAAAAATTATGAATATTTAATGAGTATTCATATTTATTCAAATAAAATATAAACTGAAAAAAACTCCAATAAACAATCATTACTCTTAACTATAACCAGCACTTTGATGACTTTAAGTAAAAAAAAAAATGAATTTTATTTATTTTTGTCAATATTCAATATTTATGTAATATTCAAATTTTATGAAGGAAACTTAGAAATTTTGAAAAATATTTTAGAAAGTAATACATTTTTAATTTATAAATATCTATTTGATAGAACGCCATATATATTCCGATATAATTCCAATTACGTCACAGTAATATTATAAACATGTTATAAGATATTTTGGGCGCGTCGTTCATTATGGTCTGTGGACATTAAATTCTTAGATATATTATTTATTTCCAATAAAAATATCTTTGTTTAACCTATAGGTTATTAATCCTAGGTTAAACAAGAACGCCTATTATATAGATGACGGACTAAGCACGCGATGTAATCCTAGCCATTGTTTTTATAGATTTTTATTTTCTCTTGTAGGCTTGCAAGCTAGAATGTGCAGATAATACAGAATAAAAGTGAATACAAAACGAAAATATTCGTAATCATATTCAAAAAATTTTTAATGGAATGAAAAAGTATTTATTCTTTTGTTTCTTGACGAATAAAAAAGAAATATATTCGAATGAATATTTTTATTCATTTTTTATTCATTTATTCGAATATTAAGTGTATTCATCAGATATACTAAACGTATATTTTCTTAATTTTTCGTATACGTTTCTTTTGAAAATAAAAATAGGGGCGACAGTTACAGTACTGCCGGCATTAGCATCACACAAGATGTCTAACTAACAGATAAAACCTTTTAAATATTGTTCAGGATTACATTTGTTGTCCTGGATAACATTTGTTAAAATCAAGATCATTAGAGATTGTTTCTCTAATTTTTATTTTTGCACTGAAAATTCATTTTTATGTAAAAACGAAAATAAGAGAAACGATCTCTAATGACTTTGATTTAACGAATGTTATCTACGACGCAATCCTGAACAGTATTGAAACTTTCAAGTCTTAAAACTCGAAAAATATAATACTTTATGAAAAATAATTTTATTGTAGTGTTTTGAAAAGTTCTCGATACCAGCTATTAGATTCTGGAATCAAAAGTAAAATGTCTCACTTCAAAAATTGATATGACTTTGACCTTGGCAATGCCACTCAAGATCAAACTGATAAGATCGGTAAATAAATCTTTTTGAACTCTATAACTTTTGTCTGAAACACTTTTCTGTTAAACTTATATTTTCCGAGATGTTCCCTTCTTGAATATCCTGTATACGATGATTAACTTGTCATAGTAAGCTCTCTCTCCAACTTACTAAAAGAACCTCGATATTGGGATGAAACACAGATCAATGTTTAAAAATTATGATAAAAAATTTTTATCAGAGATGAATTATGGAAAAAACAACTTTAAAGAATTTAAATCACAGTAAAAAGAAGGAAGCTCCACGACAACAATTAACCATATCGCAAATTAAGCACAAATTATTTAGTCAAAAATTAGTTCTTGACTAGTTGGCCAGTCAGTGTCAAATTTGTCTTAAAACGATTAAAAATAAACGATAAAACGAGAATATTTTTTAAAAAATAGATATAATTTTAAATTTCAAGTTAGATCGTTTATAATCAAAAAGGAAATCGAATAACAACCAACAATCAAAGATAGAAAGACTCGGTTACAATGAACGAAAAACCCTGATTTGACAATAAGTCAAATCGAATATCTTCAGGTTTAAAATTATTGTAATCTGAAGATGTCAAAAAACGGCCACTTTTGCACTTTTATTATAGATTATATAGAATATTTCAAAATCCTGACGTGCTAAACAATTTCTATGGTCAGATTTGGACGCAGCGCAAAAAAATTACGTCGGAAATCTTCTACATATCAATGGACTTTTCAAAGTCGTATTTTTGCCTGCGTTTAAAGAAACTAAATCATTCAATTTAAATGCAAGGAGTAAAAAATGATAAAGGATCTGTAACAGATGATGGGCATGAATCATTGAATCATTCAAAGATTAAAATGGGGGAGATAAGAAATGGTTTTATAATAGAAAATAATAAAGAGAGGCAATATTAACTCAAATCAGTACAAAACTTAATAAAATAATAAATAACGAATTACTATTTTTCTATAACGAATGATCATTCAAACTCGTTGTAAATAATGAATGAGTGATTTTCCTGATGTTACAGTTAAAAATCTTTATTAAAAAATGTACTAAAGTATTAGGTGTACAACTTTGCTTCCGCCGTTTTTTTCCGAAATTCGAGGCTTTATTGTAAAAAACTGATTATACATTTATGATTCAAAGTATTGTCCATCGCTGGCCACTACTTTCTCCCATCTTTCGGGCAGCGTACGAATCCCGCGTCGAAAACTCATCTTTTGAGGCGATCCACGAATCGATCCAATTTTTTACTTCTTCATAAGACCGGAAGTGCTGGTCAGCCAGGCCGTATGCCATTGATCGAAACAAGTGATAGTCAGAGGGAGCAACGTCTGGAGAATACGGTGGGTGAGGTAGGACTTCCCATTTCAACGTTTCCAAGTATGTCTTGACCACTTTCGCAACATGGGGTCGAGCATTGTCATGCTGCAAAATCACTTTATCGTGTCTCTCGTTGTATTGCGGCCGTTTGTCTTTCAATGCTCGACTCAAACGCATCAATTGCGTTCGATACTGATCGCCTGTGATTGTTTCAGTCGGTTTTAACAGCTCATAATACACTACGCCGAGCTGGTCCCACCAAATACAGAGCATGACCTTGGAGCCGTAAATATTCGGTTTGGCCGTCGACGTGGAAGTATGGCCGCGAACTCCCCATGATTTTCTGCGCTTGGGGTTATCGTAATGAACCCATTTTTCGTCCCCAGTCACAATGCGATGCAGAAATCCCTTCCGTCTTTGCCTTTCAAGCAGCTATTCACAAGCAAACAAACGCCGTCATCTCTCGGCTTCAACTCGTACGGCACCTAATTTCCTTACTTCTAAATCATTCCCATGACTTTGAGGCATTTGTTAAGTCACTCCCAACGATCGTGCCAATTCTTCTTGACTTTGACACGAGTCTTGATCAAGTAATGCCTCCAATTCTACATCTTCGAAAACCTTCTCTCTTCCACCGCTATGCAGGTTTTCATCAAAATCACCATTCTTGAAGCGTTGAAACCACTCACGACACGTTCTTTCACTAATTCTCTCACCATAAGTATTTGAGAACATTCGATGAGCCTCAGCCGCAGATTTCTTCATATTGAAGCAGAAAATTAAAATCTCCCGCAAATGATGAAAATTTGGCTCATAAACTGACATTTTCAATCGAGAATAACTTGATGCAGACACAAATCGACTAATGTTTCTATAGAGTTATGTTGACAGATGCCCAAGTTTATTGTGTGACGTCTATGATCTATTTATTTCGACCATCACTTATCACTAAAGCCATCTATAGGAAAATGGCGGAAGCAAAGTTGTACACCTAATAATTAATTTATATACTATTCTGATATTATTTTTTAGGCTTCCACGGGTGCTTTCTATATAAAGATTATGCGTTTTGGGGGTTTTCTCCGTGTCCAGATCCATTCTTCGAATGCCTACGTTTCGTGAACCTTGCAGTCTATCAGGGCGGCCTGATATTAAATCTGGACATGGAGAAAACCCGCGAAACGCATAATCTTTATATAATTTATATACTATTTATATAGAAAGACGTTAAAAACTATAAATGCCATGATATTAGTATATAAATTTATCTTTTTATAAGAGATATGAAGGCGGTAGAAATATATGTTTCGCGAGAAAAAAATTTACTAAATTAAAAAATGAATTTATAAGGAAACATTAAACACTACAAAATATATGACATTAGTACAAAACTTATTTTTTTAAAAAGGGTAAAAAAAGGTCCTAAGAGTGCGTATTCTTTGGTTCTTCGGAAAAAAAGTGTGTACTAAATTGATTAATTCATATACTGTTTATAAAAAAACGTTAAACACTACAGAATGATGTATGAGACATCAGTATTCATTTATCTTTTTAAAAAAAGGTAAAAAATGTTGTGGATACGTGCTCTGCAAAAAAAAATTGTATTGAATTAAATTATTTGATGAAAAAAAAAAATTATTAAATAAATTATAAATAAATTATTTGATCACCTAAGTGATACATATTTTTGTATCTATTAAAGTCCTATAAATAAAAATTCTACTTAATTTAAACGATATGTGTATCAGGTATATAAAAGATTTGATATCAATAATGGGCGCTTAATTATAATCTTTAAAAATTGTTACCTCACTCAATCCAAATCATATACAAACCTTAATTAAGAATTACAACTTAAATGATATATCTAATTTAAAAAAGTAAATCTATTTTTGTATATTTGCCACCAAGTTAAAATTCCATAAATAAAAATTATACTTAATTTTAATGAAGTATTGTATATAAACGTATAAGGTATATAAAAGATATGATATCAATAATTGGCATGCTAAATTATAATTTTTAAAAATTGTTACCTCGCTCAATTTAAATCATATATGAACCTTGAACAAAACTCTGTTGTACAAAATGAAAAAATGAAATCCAAATTGCGTTACAATTCCAAATTGCATGCACACACGTAATTATATTCCGCGTTTCAGTTCCGCTTTTTCTGACCGGTTGCTCGAATTTCGCGATACTTAGTGTTCACGGAAAAAAGACTTGCTTGTATCTTTACATTTTACAATAAATGTATATTTATTTAATATCAGCCACCCGCACCTTCCCTCAAAATGCAGTACTATTGTATACAGAATGTAACAGAGTTACCGAGCGACCAAGATTACCAAGCTAATTTCTTGAAAAATATGCTATTTTCTTAAAAAATATTTCAGGTGAAAGTTTTTCGACTTTAAGGGGAGACATAATATACTATTAGGTGTTGGAATTAATTCGTAGCGTTTTTTTAATGAAAGAATGTTATTTATTTCACATGAGCATTAAAAAATACATTAATGAAAGTACTTCCCATCACTTTCTACTACTTTTGACCATCTTTCGGGCAGTGAATGAATACCGCGTCGGAAGAACTGTTCATCTTTAGATGAAATCCAGGAATCGAACCATTTTGTACAATCTTCGTAAGATGTGAACTTCTGCTCGCACAAGCTATGAGCTAATGATCGAAACAAGTGGTAGTCGCTAGGTGCAATATCAGGAGAATACGGCGGGTGCGGTAGCACTTCCCATTTAAGTGTTTCCAGGTATGTTTTTATCGGTTTTGCAACGTGTGGGCGAGCATTGTCGTGCAGCAAGATGACTTTATCGTGTCTTTCGAAGTATTCCGACCGTTTTTGCTTCAATGCACGGCTCAAGCGCATCAGTTGCCGTCGGTAGAGATCTCCAGTAACGGTTTCATGCGGTTTTAGCAGTTCGTAGTATATGACACCCTTCTGATCCCACCAAATACAGAGCAGGAGCTTTGAGCCATGGATATTGGGCTTTGCCACTGATGTTGATGGTTCGCCGGGCTTAACCCATGACTTTCTGCGCTTTGGATTGTCATAATGGATCCACTTTTCGTCACCGGTAACAATCCGATGCAAAAAACCTTTTCTTTTCTGCCGTTGAAGCAGCAGTTCGCACGTGAGAAAACGTCTCTCAATATCCCTTGGTTTCAATTCATATGGGACCCAATGTCCTTCCTTCTGGATCATGCCCAAACTTTTAAGACGTTTTCCTATTGTTGAGAAGTCAACTTCCAATGACGTAGATAATTCTTTAAGTGTTTGACATGAGTTTTCATTGAGCAGTGCCTGCAAATCGTTATCTTCAAATTTTTTCGGCTGACCAGGTCGCTCCTTGTCATCCAAGTCGAAATCACCAGCTTTAAAACGTGCAAACCACTTCCTACACGTTTGCTCAGCCAGAGCATGTTCACTATACACATCCACTAAAATACGATGAGCTTCAGCTGCACTTTTGTTCATATTAAAGTAATGAAGCAAAACTCCCCGCAAAAATACTTTATCTGGCACAAATTTTGACATATTCAATGAATTATACAGTATTGTTATTTATGATTTCAAGAAAGGTTATGTACGGCAAATGACGTCCTATGATAGATGTTTACAATGTATACAGAACTATAGGTAACAACGAAATAGTGTACTGCTTGTGCCATCTCTTGTAAAACGCTACGAATTAATTCCAACACCTAATATTATTGGTTAGACCTTAGATGGCAAGATCAAGTCACGTTGAATTTTTTAAATGAGAACTCCCATTTTTTATTAAATATTCTTGTAGCTAACTTTAAGAGGTTCTTAATAATTGTAATAAAATATTTTTTCATAAAGCACATTTCGAGTTATAAGACTTGAAGATTACAATTCCGCCGGCATTAGAGCATTACAAGGTAACCGACCGACTAAAAAAATATTTGAATATTGTTTAGGATCATGTCTTGGATAACATTTGTTAAGATCAAGGCCATTGGAGATTATTCCTCTTATTTCCATTTTTGGATTAAAAATTCATTTTTACGTAACAATGAAAATAAGAGATACAACATTCAATGGCTTGAAACAATGATATTTAGCTTAATGATATTTAGAACATGATCCTAAGCAACATTCAAGATCAGATCGTCCGTGATGTTTAAGATATTAGTTATCTCGAAAGTTGCGTACCCAAAGATTTAAAAAATTTTGTGTCGACGGGATGAACTTCTTCCTGATGAGCGAATGTTATCGGTATCGAACAGTGACGTCACCGGCCTTGTAAAGATGTTACTCTCTGCATGCGCTCTACTCCGTTCAGCACGAGCATCTCACGATTGCGTTATCACTGTAGCCGTCGCACGTATAATCTGACGATAATCTCTTCTCGAAAATCGAGCAATCGTCCGTTCTGGTCGACAATGCATATCATTAGATCCGTACGATAATGCTCCATGCGATGATCGGCAGGTAAATGATCTGCGCCGGTCTTTCTGATATCTTATATCCCGACAGCACGCTCAGCAAAAATTCGTGTATCGTGTGTGCATTTTTACCATTGCTCTACGTGCTCGCGGACACGTTACACTCTACGTGGATAATGTTTATATTCATTATGTTGATCGACACGTTAGATTCGTGCCATTTTCGCGGTTTCAATATACGTTTTGACGAGAATCTCAGCAGCGATCCAATGCTGTTAGGCTTGCCAAAGTTTATTCTGTGGACACATCTAATCTCGCATTTCATCGTGTAGTTTGCGCGTAGCGTTCTCGTATTCTCCATTCTCATCATCGCCGTTGCTGTTGTTGTTGTCGTCATGCATCACTGGCATTAGACACGCGGACGTTTCCGTAAAATCGCATGTTTCAAAAATTCATTTATGGTTATTTATGGAATATAATCCCGGGATATAATCCCGAAATTCGATGAACTCAACGTTGAATCTTTTATTGGGCACATTCAAGTCGCAGTGAAGCGATTGGGAGTCAATCAACACGAACTACTTCTTTGCGGCATCATCGCGCAGAAACTTACAGGAAGAGCGAAAGGCACAGTAAGAATCGACGCTACGCCAAATTTTCCACGGCTTTTCGAAAAATTGAGATACCTATTTGGAAAAGCTCAAACCCTCACTACACTGGAAGTACAAAGAGACACGTCCAACGATATAATGAAAATATTAACGAATTCATAAATCGTTTCCTCCGAATGACATTATTACCACAATTAATTCGCAAAGCAATGGATCATCTGTATCCAAGAAGAACTTTGTCAATGGAAGTCCATCGAGATTTTCCGCCGTAATGTAAAATCAGAAATTGGAGAGCACCTCTCCAATTGTTTTCTAGCTGGACACTCTAAATCAAGCGTTTTTGAAAGCGAGAGCTTTCGAAGGAGAACTTAAGAAGAGAAGTTAAGAAGATTACGCATACAACGCAATGAAGTCTCAAGGAAACTTATTCAAAAGTCTCAGTCTCAATATCAAAAATATGGCTATAAGAAGCGAGGACATGAGGAAAAAGAATGCAAAATTTTCACGAGCGTCATCTCAATTGATCACCGGACCAAGCATCGTGCCCTTCACATGCAATCGATCGAGTCCCGGAGCAACACATCAATGAGAGATTTATCAGGGACTTGGCCCTGGAACTTACACCAGAGCATTCAGAGTTATCTTGAAAATACCAGATTTTAAGCAAACAATTTTTTTAGTAAACATGGACTCGGATATATTTTCAATTCATGAAATGTTAATTGAAAATAAAAATTTATCCAAGGTAGATTCGATAATAGTATCCGGCGTCACGACACATTCTTTGAAAACTAAGTACGGAATAATTAAAGTAGAAATGTTCGAAAAAAAACATATATTTCACATATTAGACGATTATTCGCTAGTTAAACATCAAGGCATAATAGACATCGATTTTCTTACGAGGAACAATTTCAATTTTTCAAATAAAAGTTTAATTCTTGAGGGAAAGGAATTTAAAAGATGTGACAAACTATATCCTAATGACATAAAAAAAAAGATCAGACATATTAGCCATATTCAGGGATGACACTGAAGTAATTAAAAGAATGACTGTAAAAACCTATTTTATTGAAACATTTGTATGCTGAAATTAAAAGTATTGAAGATTTTCACGATGTACCAATATATTCTATTGCAAAGGAAACTTTGGATAATACAAAGTATTTGTCTCCTACTTTTGAAAGCATTCTAGCGAAATCTGAAATATAATATTAGACTACTACACACGATATTTCACTTTGCCAGGAGATCTCACTCATTGATCTAATCCAACATGAAATTAAAACCTCAGATGAAAATCCTATTCAAACAAAACAATGTCGTTATTCTTCCATACCAGGAAGAAAAAGCAAATAAAAGAAATATTAGCTGAGGATACAATAAGAGAACCGGATTCTCCTTATAATTCGCCACTTTGGATAGTACTTAAAAAGCAAGATGCTTCAGGTAAAACTAAATGGCGATTAGTAATTGACTTTAGAAATTTTAACGAAAAAACTATTCAAGATGCCTAACCATAAATGAGATAAGATTAGATGCATTGCTTTGTCATATGTATTTATTAAAATCTCGGGATTCTTTGATTGAATAGTCGCCGACATTGCTTCCGGAAATCGCTCTCCGGATGGATTTATTTGCAAATTGTTTGATCTCTAAGCGTTTGCACAGCGTCTGTAACTTTTAACAATTGTTCTGCTAATATATTTAAAGTAAACGTTTGTTCGCGAGACGGGCTTTGTGCGCGCGACATTGGAGAAGATTTTTGATTCTAATATATTAATGCTTGCACTTGAGTCGGAAGAGGTATCGGAAGGAATTGATCTTACTCTTCTAATTTATTTACGCCTGAATATTATTCAGTCCAGATATTGAGTTCGGTAGAGCGAGATAATCTTCGAGTCTTCCTCAAAAGTAACAAGTGTAATTAATATTTGTCGTCTCGAAGTTAAAGTATTTCAAACTTTACTGTTTTTATACACTTATTATCTTGTATCTCTACCACCAATTATAAGATTCGCAATAATGTTCTATCAAATAAAAATTCTTTATTCTTGATTTTGTACAAAATTTTTATTAATAATTGTAAGATTCGCAATAATGTTCTTTCAAATAAAAACTCTTTATTCTTGATCTTGTACAAAATTCACTTTATTACAATTTTCATTCTTAGATGCGACCGGTTTCGTAGGATTTCAATGGACTGCTCACTTAATCCAAGCGCTCTCTATTTTAAGGCTCGGAAATACTTCTAGAAAATTCGAGTTATTGAGTTGTTAAGTAGATACCTTAGGTTTTCAGAAAGTCTTATTTCTATTTTTATCTTAAGAGACCTTCGTCCAGGTAAATAGATAAGGGTTATTAAAAGCAAAACATAAAGAAAAGAAAGAAAAGATCGTATTTCTAACGCTTTCTTATCCTAAGATTATATTCTAAAATAGATATATGAACAATGGTCACAAAGAAGCTCGGTAAGCTAACCTGGCTTCCCGCAATTGGGATTATTTCCGATGCGATCCAACATCCCCGGGCGCATCTCGATATGATTCCACTACAGGTATAGCGAACCCGCGGTGCCTAAACTCTCGTAATCTCTTCTCTTGCACCATTGGAAGAGACCGAGCGTCCGAGATTGCACCCGATTTCTCGAACGACGAGGTGGGCCCTCTATAAAAGATCCCCCTGTTCCATGGTGCGCGACCACAGGTGGATAGACCGCCCAATGGGCGGTGGGTGAACCGTCCAATAGTGGTCAAGGGGGAGGGAGTACTGGGTTATCCCAGTAAGTGTGGCTTAGGGATGAGAGGGTTGGTGGCGGTGTATTTCCTGCTTGGTTCTCCCCACTGTTATGCTTTGTGGAGCGACATTAATCTTCGTGCTTCTGGTATTTGGAGCGTCGTTGGTCTTGCAGTCTCTCTTCGCGTGCGGTGCTTGGTGTTGTGCGCGGACTGTGGCGGAGGTTATCGACGTCTTCCGTCGGTGTGTGGGTAAGCTTCCCTTTAGTGGGAAGTTTTGCTTTGTTGTTCCCTCCACATCGACGTGGCGGATCATCAACTCGACGCCGTGAAGAACTAGAGACGAACCGGGGAATTGGTCGGCGTACTCCTCGGCCGTACTACTACCGGCAATCTAGCATCATGGAATAGACACGGAAAATGAAAAAAATCGCCTGAGATTCGGAACTCAGGACCGGCTGACTGGGGATCTGTTGTCCCTGCCCTCGGTATGTCGTCATCAAGCGATGGGCTGACTGCAGGGTTGCCGACGGACCCTGCAGTTGAATCTGCTGGATGGAAGGTTCGGAAGGTGTCTTGGGTGCGAATGATGTCGTACCTTCTGCGTCGACTGAGCAGGTGGAGCCTGTTGCTGCGTCGCCGTCTCCGTTGCCGCAGAGGAAGAAGGAGCTACGGCTGTGCCTGGATCGTAGGGAGGTTGACATGGTTGCGAGCGCTTCGACTGAGGACTCGGTGGCTCCGGAGTTTGCCTTTACAGGTAGAGTGTGATCTAAGAGAGGACCGAAATGAAAAGGTATCTTAAAGAGATGCGTATAAGAGTAGTGATGGAAGAGAGGTTCGGCTGGCACGTCGATTCTTGGCAGTTTTGACTTGATAAAGAATCCGGGTGTGGTGGACCCGGTAGTCCTATTCTTCCTGCAGTGATGGATGTGAACCGTGTGGGCTCACAGAGCGGTAGCGTCTCGCTTGGGTCTACTCCGGTAGAGGTGTTGAGGAGCTCTCGTCCTCCTTTGAGCAGGTCCCGTACAAGGGGAAGAAGAGGGGACGTAAACCGAAGGGCAGCAATGCCCCCGGCTCTCACGCCTTGGCAAAGATATCATCGAAGCGGATGGATGACAAGTGGGACAGGAAGGATTTCCTCAGGATCTCGAAGAGAGGGCTCACGGACTAAAGAAGAGAAGAGGCCTTGTCGAATGTAATCTGGACGACAGACTCTCCTCCAGTCAGAAGACCGCTGTTGAGGAGGTCACAGGTTTTTTCCCTCAGATGTCGCCGAAGTCGGTGGTGGCTGAAATGCTGTGTGTCTTTGACATCGCTGATAAGGCTGAGAGGAGGACCCAGAAGATGAATGGTGCTCTTCGTCGGCAGATCAAGGTTGATGTTAACGTGGCAAAAATTGCGATGCAGCGTCTGGTATCGGACATTGCTAAGTGTTCAGAGCCATCGGATGAGATCAGGGCCAATAACTTTGCCTTGGAGAGGCAGGTTATCAGACTCCGTCGCAAAATGGACATGCTGCGTCGTGAGAGGATCTCCTTGAGGGATCAGGTTCCTTGAGTTCCTCCGGCGAACGGTTCAAGCCTTGAGGGATAATGATCGTTGTAGGGATCGCACTCCTTCCTCGGTCGGGACCGTGCTTATGTGCGAGTCTCCCGTTTCGCGCCGCTCCCGGGATTGCGGGAGACGCAATCTCTTCGCGACGTCAGGACTTGGCCACGGATGATGTGACGCGTAAGACTGGGGTTGGAAACCTGTCTCCTGTATATAGGCCACTTCTCGGTAGGGTTCGCAAGAGGTTGGACGATGTGCCTCCTCTGCTTACCAGAGTTGACAGATCTGGCCGCGTTATTGTGGACTCGTCGCGGATCGCTTCTGACGATCGCCCCGATTCGCGTGTGGACAAGCCGAGAACGGGGACTGTGCGTGGTGGGAGTGGGATGGCAGCTGCGGACGCTCTGCGTGTGGACGTACCCTGTGGACGGTGAGCCATGGACGGAGGTGGGCTCCAAATGTGCGCGCAAGAGAGAAAAAGAAGGGGAAGAAAGTTAAGGTTCCTGGTGTCATCTCGAAGGCTGACTTAGATGCTGTACCTCCCCCCTCTACTGGGGATGGGGCTGTTAGTGCGCGTCGCGCTTAGGTAGTGTACCGAAGGCTGTCCGTACCTCGTATACCGCTGATGTGAGTGGTGTACCCGGGAGTGGTAAGTGCGCTGATGTGTCCCGCCCTTCGACATAGGGTTCGAGGGTCGTGTCGCGCCGTCCTGCTGTGAGGGAATCCTGGTTCTGCGCTCCGAAGACTGCGGTGGTTTTGCTAAGATGTGCGGAGACAGAGGACAAATCCGGAATGTTGTGAAATTGGCAAGAGGGAAAATCTCTCTGAAGGAGCTAAACATCGTCAACACAAGGATTCGGAAGGCGCAGACTGGGGGTCTCCTTATCGAGATCCCCGGAGATGATGAGACGGGTGCCAAAGCGGAGACGCTCCTTGACCGCCTTAAGGCTGTGTTGGCGGAAAGCGATTATAAGGATAAGGTGAATGTCATGCGTCCGGTTCGCCGTGCGGAGGCTGATGGACGTCGATCAGTCTGTCTGCCAGAGCATTGTGGATCGCTCTACTTGGTGTTTCCAATGTGGCGGGAGCGACGGGCTGCTGGCTGCCGGCTGCCCCCGCATTACCCGGTCTATGCATCTAGAGGACTTGCGGCGAGGCATCGTGCTGGCGCGCCGGAATGCGTGCCCCTTAACGGACGCGGACAAGTGCCGGTAAACGAAGACTTACACGTGGACAATGTGGTGGGTACATCCGCTGGGATCGATCGGGGGGCCCCGGTTCTCGCGGACGAGGGGACTGAGATAGACACGGGTGATGGTTAGATTGGCCCAGATAAATGTCAATCGATCGAGATTCTCGCAGGACCTAATCGTTGTGATCTGAGATTAGTCGCGGTCTCGGAGCTAAATCATGTTCCGGATAGCGACCGTTGGTTGGCCTCCACGAACATTCCTCCCTCGACCGCTGTCACCTGGCAGTGGAGTCGTTCGAGGGTGCCGTGCTCCCCTCGTTGGAGGGGTACGCGATTCGCAGCGGTGGATTGGGGGATTGACGTGATCGTGGTGTCATGTTACTTTTCTCACAGTCTCTGCGACGTTGAATTTTTGCGGGACTTACGTGAGCTGGAGGTGAAATTGACTGGCGTGAAGTGAACTCGGTGATTATGATAGGTGACTTCAACGTACGTGCGTCTGCTTAGAACCCCGAACAATCTAATAGGAGGGGAAGACTATTAGTGAATTGGTTAGGTCTTCTAGACTACAACTGCTTAATGTGATGTCAGAACCGACGTGTGTGCATCCTCGTGATGTATCGTGCGTCGATCTTACGCTCGCATCGTCTTCCGCGGCTAGAAGGATCACTCTTGGCGTGTGGGGTCCGAAGTGGAGTCTCTCTCGGATCACAGATACGTTTTTTTCGAAGTTGATGCTTCTTTGGGCCCGCTGTTGGAGGAACTGCCCTTAAGGCCTTTCTTAGGTGGATTGTCAGTAAAGTCAACCCAGACCTTATGCCCCGCAAGGGGTGGGATTATCTCGGATGGGATCCGGCATCACCGGACGCATCTTGATATGATTCCACTATGGGTTTAACGAACCTGCGGTACCTGAGCTCTCGTAATCTTTTCCTTTGCACCACTGGAAGAGACCGAGCGTCCGAGATTGCACCCGACCTCTCGGACGACGAGTTGGGCCCTCTATAAAAGGTCCCTCTGTCCCATGGTAGTGGTACGCGGCCACGGGATGAATGGCTGGTGGGTGAACCACCCAACAGCGGCCAAGTGGGAGGGAACTAGGCTTTATCCCGATAAAGTGAGATCCAGGATGGGTGAGATATTGTTGTGTGGCGCATTGACTCTCCTCCACCCTGCTGTGTTTTGTGGAGCGATTGTGACCTTGCGCTCTTTGTACTTGAAGTGTCGCTGGTTTGCGGCCCCTGTTCGCGCGCGATGCTGGGATTTGTGCGTGGACAGTGGTGTGGGTTATTGACACTCCTCTATCGGTGTGTGGGTGAGCTTCCCTCTAGTGGGAAGTTTTTTCCCTACATCGATGAGGCGGATCACCAACTTGACGCCGGGAAGCCTGGAAGACGAACCGGGGAGTTGGTCGGCGTGCTCCTCGGTCGTATCATTACGCCGGCAAACAAGGAGGAGCTGCGGTTGTGTCTGAACCAGGGAGGCTGATGTGGTCGCTACGACTGAAGACTCGGTGGCTTCTGAGTCTGCCTCTGTTGGAAGAATATTGCGATCTAAGAGGGGACCGAGGACAGTGGAAGTGAAAAAGTATCCTAAGGAAATGATTAGAGTGGCGGGTGAGATTGTGAACTCTCCTGTCGCTGATAGCGGGTCGGCTGGCACGTACCCGGCGGCATTGGCCTGATCAAGGATGCGAGAGTGGTAGATCTCACTTTGCCTGCATCCAGTGACGAGGGGATGGATGTGGATCACGCGGGTAGTGTGGTAGCGTCTCATTGGGGTCTCCTCCGGTGGAGAATTATGGGGAGCTTTCGTTCTCATTCGAACAGGTCCCATATAAGGTGAAAAAGAGGAGACGTAAACCGAAAGGCAGTAATGCCCCTGGATCTCGCTATGGCGAAAATATCATCGAAGCGGCTGGAGCTTGAAGACGATGAGTGGGACAGGGAGAACTTTTTTAAGATCTCGAAGAAGGGGACACAAGGTCTGAAGAAGAGAAGAGGCTTGGTCGAGTGTAATCTGTACGATAGGTCACGGGCCTTTTCCCTCAGATGTCGCCGAAGTCTGTTGTAGCCGAGACGCTGCGTGTCCTGGACATTGCCGGTGAGGCCGAGAGGAGGACTCAGACAATGAATGGTGCTCTCCGTCGGCAGATAAAGGTAGGTGTGAACGTAGCAAAAATCGCTGTGCAGTGCTTTGTATCAGACATTACTAAGAGCTCGGGGCCGTCAGACGAGATCAGGGCCAATAACCTTGCCCTGGAGAGGGAGGTTGTGAGACTCCGCTGTGAGATGGATGTATTGTCACGAGAGAGGGATGTCTCCTTGAGGGATCAAGTCGAATCTCTCAGGCGTACGGTGCAGATATTGAGGGGTGAGGATCGCGGTAGAGATCGTACTCCTTCCTCGGGCGGGGCCGTCCCTGTGTGTGATTCTCCTATTTCGTGTCACTCTCGGAGACGCTCTTCGCGGCATCGGGATCTTGCTGTGGTCGAGGCGATGTATGAGGCTGGGCCTTCAAACATGCCTCCAATATAGGCCATCTCTTGGTGGGACTCGTAAAAAGTTGGAGGATGTGCCTCTTCGGCCCACTAAAGTTAATAGGTCAGGACGTATTATTATGGTGGACTCGTCGCGGATCGCTTCGGACGTGTTTGTTGTGTTGATTCACGAGTGAACAAGAGGACTGCGCGCGGGAGAAGTGAAGCTGTGTCAGCGGGCGCTCAGCGAGTAGAGCTTCCACCGCCTCTGCCGACGTACCCTATGAATGGGGAGCCATGGACGGTAGTAGGTTTTAAGCGTGCTCGCAAAGAGAGCTAGAAAGAAGAAAGGGAAGAAAGAGGATGTTCCCGGAGTGAGAACCGGAAAGATGGCGGACTTAGGTGCTGTACCTCCCCTTCGACTAGGGCTATTGGTGCGCGTCGCGTTGTTGCCGGTGGCGATGCTCCGAAAACTATTCATGCTTCGTATGCCGCTGCTGCGGGTAGCGTACCCGGGAGCGGAAAGTACGCAGTTGCGTCTCGCCCTACGGTACAGAGTTCGAAGGTTGAGTCGTCGTCCTGTCACGAAGGAATCTTGCTTTCGGACTCCAAAGACTGCGACTGTGTTATTGAAATGCTTGGAGACAGAGGGTAATTGTGGGCCGTCGTATGCGTGGTGAGATTAGATGTCGTGCGTCGATCTCACATTGGCGTCATCCTCTGCTGCTAGGAGGATTACCTCTTGGCGCGTGGGATCGGAGGAGTTCCTTTCGGACCATAAATATGTCTCTTTGAAGTTGATATCTCTTTGACTGGACTCACTATTGGAAGGACTGCCCTTAAGGCCTTTTCTAGATGGGTTGTCGGAAGGGTCAATCCGGATCTAATGGAGGCGGCGGCGGTCTTTTCGGCTTGGAGCGGCATTTCCGAGGACGCTGTTCTTAGAGCTGAATGGATGGACCGGATAATCTGGGATATCTCGGACGTCTCCATGCCTAGGAGGGGACTATCGAGGAGACCCACCACTTATTGGTGGAACCAGGAGATTGCGGATCTTCGCCGTATCTGCAACGTGTGTAGAAGGCGTCTCACGCGTCCGAGGAAGAGAACCTCTCGGGAATCCCTACGGGAGCTTTAGGATGCCTTATGGGAGGCTAGATGCAGCTTCAGGAGAGCGATCATCCGTTCTAAGATAAAGCTATGGGCCGAGTTGGTTAACGATTTAAACAGGGACCCTTGGGGAATGCCCTACTGGGTCGTCCTTAAAAAGTTGCGTGCGGGCGGCGCCTCGATCGTGGAAGTGCTCTCCCCTGAGACTATAGGAGATATCATCTCTCTTCCCAATGGATCGTTCTCCACAGGCCACACTGATGTGCCATTCATGTAGCAGGACGATCTCGCGGTTACGGTTGAGGAGGTCCTGGAGGCCGGACTTAAGATTAAGTCCGGGAAGGCTCCTGGCCCGGAAGGTGTTGTGGGAGTCGTCATTAGAGACACAATGAGGTATCTGGCTCCTTCGTGGATTAGATGCTTCACGGGTTGTCTCAAAGAGGGGCACTTCCCGCGCGATTGGAGGGGGATCAGATTGATTCTGATCAAGAAACCGGGTAAGCCAGACCTTTCTCTGTCTTCGTACAGGCCTATATGCCTGTTAAGCGAGGCGGGGAAACTTTTCGAGAGGGTTGTGGTCAGTAGTCTGCATGCCTTCATAGAGGTATCGAGAGATGTCGCGGACGGCCAGTTTGGCATTCGTCAGCATCGCTCCACGACTGATGCGATCTGGAGTCTGAGGGAGCGCGTCGACGAGGGTATACGGGACGGAGGTGGCTGTGTCGTTAGACATAGCCAACGCATTCAACTCCCTTCCGTGGCTGGTCATTAGGGAGGCTTTGGAGGAGAAGGGAATTCCGGGATATCTGAGATGCATCCTCGGTAGTTACTTGTCCGATCGTGTTCTATCTTACGTCGATAGGAGGGATCGACTGATGCGTGCGCCTATTACGTCCGGAGTTCCGCAGGATTCGATGTTGGAACTGACCCTGGAACATCGGGTATGATATACTCCATTCTGAAGCTTCGATTACCAGTCGGATGCTCGATAATATATTACGCGGACGATACCCTTTTGATGGCATGTGCCGATTCGTTCGGAGAGGCGCGTATGAGGGTTGAGGTGGGGGCCACTTTCTTGGTCCGTTCTTATAGAGCATCTTGGGCTAAGGGTCTAAGACCGAGGCTGTGGCTTTCTCGGCTGAGGCGGTGCCGGTCGGTGCTACTATTCGGGTTGGGGAGGCGGTGGTTTCGATTGGGTCTGCCGTGAAGTACCTGGGTTTAACTCTGGATTCGCGGTGGACCTTTCGGGATCACTTCCGCCTCCTTCTGTCCAAGACTTGGGGCATGGCGATGGCCCTGGCGCGTCTCACCGCCAACATCGGTGGCCCTGGCGAGCGACGGAGGCGTTTATACGCAACGGTGGTGATGTCGGTTGTCTTATATGGTGCTCCGATTTGAGCGCAGACTGTGGCCAACGACCGAGAGATCCATGGATATCGCACCATTTCTCACGAGGCTGCGGCTATCCTCTCGGGGATGGTCCCATTCGATATTGCTGCGAATCGACTGAGAAGGTCTTACCTTCGTCGGCGGGACATTATAGCCCGGAACGGGGTTATTGCACCTCGGGTGAGCCTGGTCGAGATGGAACAGCGTCACTCTCTCTCTGTTTTGAGGTGGCGTGAGCGTCTCATGGAGTTGATTTCGAGCGGTCTTGAGGCGGCTGTGCGGGACGATTTCGTGAAGGACTTAGAGATATGGATGGGCAGAGCGTATGGTGTCCTCACCTACCGTGTCACTCAGGTTTTAACGGGGCACGGGGTCTTTGAGTCCTACCTATTCAGAATAGGACGGCGAGATTCCCCGATTTGTCTATTTTGCAGAGCGGCGGTCGACATGACGGCCTACACTTTTCTGTTTTGTCCTGCTTGGGCGGAGCAGAGGAGTGGATTGCTGGAGTTCGTGGAGGTGGAAAAGCCTTCCAGGCGGTGGTGGAGATCATCATGTGTTCTTCCGAGGCGTGGTGCGTCTTTGCGGATTTTTGAAGATTTTCTCCTCCCTCGTAAAACAAAAAAGAACTCAGACCTTATGGAGGCTGATTCTTTCGGCTTGGAGCGGCATCCCTGAGAACGCTGTCGTCGGGGCTGAGCGGATGGACCAATTACTACGGGATATCTCGGATGTCTCCATGGTCAGGAGGCTTTAACGAAGAGACCCACCACATATTGATGGAATCAAGAGATTGCGGACCTTCGCATCTGCAACGCGTGCAGAAGGCGTATTACGCGTGCACGTGCGAGGGGGAGAGCCTCTCGCGATTCCTTGCGTGAACTCTGGGATGCCTTACGAGAGGTTAGACGTTTTAGGAGGGCAATTATTCGCTCGAAGGTTAAATTGTGGACTGAATTAATTAATGATCTTGACAGAGACCTTTGGGGGATGCCCTATCCAGTCGTCTTCAAGAAGCTGCGTGCGGACGGTGCTTCTATCATGGAGGTGCTTCCTCCTGAGACCGGGAGACATCGTCAGGACTCTCTTCCCGATGGATCGTTCTCCACTGGGCACTGATGTGCAATTTGTTTGGCAGGACGATCTCGCGGTCACGGTCGAGGAGGTTTTGGAGGCCGGACTTAAGATTAAGTTTGGGAAGGCTCCTGGCCCGGATGGCCATTGTTATTAAAAGCACAATGAGGTATCTTGCCCTGTTGTAGACTAGATGTTTCACGAGTTGTCTCGAGGAGGGGAGGGCACTTCCCGCGCGATTGGAGGAGGGCCAGATTGGTCCTAATCAAGAAACTGGGTAAATCAGACCTTTCTCCGTCCTCGTATAGGCCTATATGTCTGTTAAGCGAGACGAGGAAACTTTTCGAGAGAGTAGTGGTCCTTAGACTGCATGCCTTTTTGGATGCATCTGGGAATGTCGCGGACGGCCAGTTTGGCTTTCGCCAACATCGCTCTACGATCGACGCGATCTGGAGTTTGAGGGAGCGGGGCGACGAGGGCCTGCGGGACGGAGGTGTGGTGATGGCTGTGTCGCTAGACATAGCCAACGCGTTCAACTCCCTTCTATAGCCAGTCATTAAGGATGGAGGAGAAGGGAGAGCCGGGATACCTTCGATGCGTCCTCAGTAGTTATTTGTCCAGCCGCGATCTATCTTTCATTGATAGAAGGGATCAACTGACGCGCGTGCTGATTTCGTGCGGAGTTCCGCAGGGTTCAATGTTGTGGAATATTAGGTATGTTCCACTCTGAGGCTCCATTCTGAGGCTCCGTTTGCCGATTGGATGTTTCGGTAATCTGTTACGCGGATGATACCCTCTTGGTGGCATGTGTCGGTGCATTTGAGGAGGCGCGTGTGAGGGCTGAGGTGGGGGCCACTTTTTTGGTCCGCTCTATCGAGCGTCTTGCTCAGGGTTGCCAAGACTGAGGCTGTGGCCTTCTCAGCTGAGAAGACGCTGGTTGACGCTACTATTCAGGTCGGGGGGGGGAGATAGTCTCGATTAGGTCCGCCGTGAAATACCTGAGTTTAACTCTGGATTCGCGATGGACCTTCCGGGATCATTTCCGCCTTCTTTTGCCCAAAGCCTGGGGCATGGCGATGTCCTTGGCTCGTTTTAACATCGCTAACATCGGTGGTCCTGGCTAGCGACGGCGGCGTTTATACGCGACGATTGTCGGTTCTGTATGGCGCTTCGATCTGGGCGCAGATTGTTGCCGGCGCCCGCGAGATCCTGAGGGATGTGCGTAGGTTGCAGCGGCAGCTTGCCCTTAGGATTATCCGCGGATACTGTACCATCTCTCACGAGGCTGCGGCTGTCCTTTTGGGGATGGTCCCTTTCGATTTAATCGCTGATATATTTAGAAGATCTTATCTTCATCGGCAGGACATCATTGCTCGGGATTATTGCGCTTCGGGCGAGTTTAATGTTATTCGAAGTGGAGCGTCGTCGCTCTGTCTCAAGATGGCGCGAGCGTCTGGCCTCCGAGCGGCCCCTCGGAATTTGGAGGTTTGGATTGGGAGGGCGCACGGTGCCCTCATTTACCGAATTACTCAGGTTCTGATGGGGCACAGGGTCTTTGAGTCCTATCTATACTAGAATACTAGAATAGGACGACGGGAATCCCCGATATGTCTGTTTTGTAGAGCGGTCGACAGCGACGCACCTCTTCTGTTCTACATGGGCGGAGCAGAGGGATGGATTGCTGAATAGTGGGGATGGATAGGACCTACCGGGCGATGGTGAGGGCCATCATGCGTTCTCCCGAAGCGTAGTCCGTTTTTGCGAATTTTTGCGAGGCGGTTATGCGGCGGAAGGAGGAGGATGAGCGGGCTCGCGAACGTGGACTTGCTCCACCTGGGGGTGCGATGGTCTCTCCTTCGACTCTGCATAGCTCCGACGAGGAGTCGTAGCTTGGTGCCGCTTGTATATTTTTGTATATATTTTTGTACATAACTTACGCGCGATGAGCGTGTCGCCCATACGCTATGTGTTTATGCATTTATTGTTATACGCGGTTATTTTATTGTCTACTTTGCGAGCAGGCAGTGCTTTACTGCTTCTTTGTATTTAGATAACCCAATCGGTGATAGAGAGTCTAGTAGTTCTAAGGACTGAGGGGTATCCTGATGATACGCAAGAATGCGGTTCCGGAGTGCCCTTCTTTGGTCTGTGTTGTAGTACGCATGGGGGGGGGGGGGAGTTTTTAATCGATAGGCGGCCGTTTCGATGTATCCCTCGTGATCACGGGGCGGTTGAATCCGGCACACCCAGTGGTGCGGGTCACTGGGCGTCTTCCCTTCCCGATGGGTGTCCCTTCTGGGCCCTCCTCGGGTTGTGAAGATTTTCTCCTCCCTCGTAAAACAAAAAAAAAGCTAATCTGGCTAACAAAAATTTGGGATGACGCAACACCCAACCCTAGACGAAACATGTCCGTCCCGGTTCGCGCTCGTTGTGACTCTCACAGAACATATACGAGACTCTCTTCGCCGATCTGTAACATTTCAATTCCTCGTTCTCTCTTTCGATCTCCTCTCTCAGTGATACACTTGATACGTATGCGCGAAATAAGAAAGAACCTGCACCAAGTGAGTGCGTTCCATAGACATAGTACTTCTAGACTGAGCATTCAAAGAAGCATTCGTGGGAGTAGCCCTCATTTAGAAAAAGACGCACTCACTTGATGCTGTGTGTTTTCTCTCGTTATGCACATGTGTGTATAGTGTATCTGTAAAAGAAGGAATCAAAAGCACGAAGAAGCTCGGCGGGCTAACAAAAATTCCGAGACAAAATACGTCCGTCCCGGTTCGCGATCGTCGTAAGACTCTCACAGAACATATATGAGACTCTTTTCGCTGATCTGACTATAAGCTGTTACATTTCAGTTCCTCGTTCTCTCTTTCCATTTTCTCTCTCTCAAAAGTACACTTTACGCATGCGCGAAACGAGAACGTCTGCACCAAATGCGTGCGACCTTTTCTAAATGAGAGCCATCCCTACTCCCAAAATTTCTGACAATGCTCGGTCTAGAGATACTATATCTATAAATAAGATTGGTGGTCATATCTTGTCAAGGTCAATGTCTTAAATAATCCCCAGAACATTTTAATCGACAATTGTTTATTAAATTGTTATTATCAAATTAATAAAACTGAATTATAATTAATAAGAGATAAGATCCGACCGTGTAAATGTACAATATATATATATATATTAGAGAGCTCTAATAATCAGTCAAAATTGTTATGAATACAATATAGATTCTTAATTTAAATTTAATTATCTCAGATGTGACTGTGCACCGAAACATTGGAACATTAATCACAATCAATCTGAGACGCTAATAATATAAATATAATGAGGAGTTAAAACATTCAGATATTTCTATATATGAAATAATTTCCCTTAAATTAATTATAATCAAATAAATTATGATTATCGAATTAAATATTGATTATAGAATTTTTTTACTATTTTTCTTGTGTTTCTTACTAAAAATACTTTCAAAAATAACTTTTAACGGATCACAGTTATCGTAATCGTCCCAATAAACAAGTTTTTAAAATGTTTTCTATTTTGTCATATTCACCGCATAACTATTTCTTATGGGGCCATTAACTTAGCTAGAGTATTGGATTACATGCATCCGAGCTATATATAACAGCGCTAAGCATTTAGCACAGTAAGAGTGGAATGGAAATAAATAGGAGTTACAAAAATTTTTTATCTCCGTTATTAATCCTCCACTATTTTATTATAGTGGATATACAACCCGTAAACTAAAAAAGAAAATATCCTCTGATCTACTCGTTTGAAACGTGATACACCGGATTATTAAGGGGTGTCACTGAATAACCCTCGATCATGTCATCTTCATATTGATCAAACATATTGCTGATTGTCCTTAGTCTGGACAGATTGCAAAAATCCTAGAAATTATATAAAAAAAAACATGATTTGATCCCTCCACATTTGTATATTTCTGAAACATGATCTTTCTATACAATTGTTTTTATAAGCAACTGAATACGATCCAACACAGTGATATATTGGGAGTACAAATTAGTTCGGTTCGTTTTTTTGTGTTCAAAAATGTATTTATTTCAAAACAAAATGAATGAACAGATTAATTAAAGTATTGTTGTAAGAATCTCTGGCTACTACTTTTTCCCATCTCTCAGGCAATTTTCGAATTCCATCTCGAAAAAATGACTCGTCTTTGGAGGCGATCCAATTTTGGAGCCAATTTTTGATTTCTGCGAAAGAAGTGAACCGGTGACTTGCCAAATCGTGTTGCATCCATCGGAACAACCAGTAATCAGAAGGAGCAATGTCCGGAGAATACGGTGGGTGCGGTAAAACATTCCACTTGAACATTTCCAAATATTTTTTTACGATTTTTGCGATATGAGGCCGAGCGTTGTCATGAAGAAAAATAACTTTATCATGTTTTTGCTCGTATTCCAGCCGTTCTTCTCGCAATGACTCAAACGAATCAATTGTAGCCGATACCGATCAATCGCGCAGAAATGGCTTGTTGAGTTACTCCCAATGATTCTGCAAACTCCTCTTGCGTTTGACTCTGATCTTCTTC
Source organism: Acromyrmex echinatior (assembly GCF_024713525.1). NCBI lineage: Eukaryota > Metazoa > Arthropoda > Insecta > Hymenoptera > Formicidae > Acromyrmex > Acromyrmex echinatior. The sequence continues at coordinate 1,405,976 of NC_141858.1, read as the reverse complement.
GAGTAATGCCTCTAATTCTTTGTCTTCGAATTTTTTTGACTGTCCAGAGTGAAGCTTGTCTTCAACGCTGAAATCTCCATCCTTGAAACATCGAAACCATTCCCTACATGATTTATCAGTTGGAGCAGTGTCACCATAAACTTCGACAAGCATTCGATGGGCTTCAGTTGCACTTTTCTTCCAATTAAAGCAGAAAATTAGAACCTCCCGCAAATGCTGCTTGATTAACACAAAATTCGACATTTCAAACACAGTAAAAATCAAGGTTTTTGTATGAAACTTAAAGCGATATAAACTGAATATTATTAGCAGATGTCTAACCTTTCTGAAAACGCCAAAATCAGCTGTCACTATGAACCATTCACAACAGCCGGAGCCATCTTTTGGAAAACGAACTGAACTAATTTGTACTCCCAATAAAAGCAACATTGCGATTAGAGTTAAAGGAAGCCTATTGTCATTTACATTGCACCAGAAGTAATATTTTTAAGATGATCAGTCATGTATTTGTCATTGTGCCTGAACTTGTTTCTTATAGTTTTTTATTTATCTGGACAAATTAAATGACCGTTATTTTTTAGAGCAAACATCTAGGATTGATAATAAAATTAAATGGTTACAATCTAAACAAATTAATTACAATAAATCTTATAATATATATAATATAATTACAATAACTCTTAATTAATTACAATTAGACCAGTGTCTCACATATACTCTGTATCTAACAATAATTCGTCAAATTTTAACATTAACAATTTGGATCCTAAAGATTTTAGTATTTCTACTCAATCTGAGAATGTTTTAATTAATAAACCGTTAATTTCTAACATTAATACTTTGGTTCTACAGATAATAGTCAATCTATTTATTTTAGGAATGATTTGAATAATAACACATCTCAAATTCTAATTCCAACAGCTCTTAATCATATTATTCAATTTGAGAATATTTATACTTCTCCTAATATGTTCAATGAAGCATCTCCTCATGATTTAATACATGAAAATTTATTAATCTGAGTAATATTGCTATTTCAAGGGAAGTTCAACTACTTTTACAGCTAAGAGAGGGCTTTGGTTTACCTATTAGTAAATATAATATTGATAAAACTATGATAGAGTTCTATGAAGAGTGTGAAGAATAATATCTGGTCGTTCTAATAACATTGTAAATTTTATCAGAAATAATACGATTTCTATTCTCAATAAATTTCCTAATGATTTCCATTGTCCTACCGTAATGATAAATAATTATTTAATTGGTTGAACATTACTAATCAGTTTATAAAAAATCATGATGATTTACTTATTACACGAACTGACAAGGATAACGTCACAGTTGTTTTGAATAGGGCGGATTACATTAGCGAAATAAAGATTATCCTCTCTGACAGGAATACTTATCATAGTATTACTAGGGATCCTGCGAGAAAGTTGACTAGTAATCTTCGTTGCCTCCTTGTCAGATGGAAAAATAAAAGCTTTATAGATAAGTCCACCGAAAATTACTCATCACGGATGGTAATACACTCAAAGCTTATGGCTTACCGAAAGTCCATAAAACCAGGTAATCCGTAAGAATCATTGTTTCTTCTATTAACAATCCTCTATATTATTTATTTTTATTTTTATCTTTATTTATCTTTATCTTAATTTAATATTATATTAATAATAGCATTTCTGAGGCATCTAGCCAAGTGAAAAATATAATAGTTTTCATTTTCTTAACAAATTAAATAATATGTTTTTTAAGTTTGACTATGTTATGGTTTCCTTAGACATTATTTACCTTTTTACTAATGTTATCACAGAATTGCCAGCTGAGAGCATTAGAAAAAGGATTTATATTTCTTGTAAAACCACTATACCATTAAAAAAATTTTGAATTGCGCTTAGTTTTAAACTCCATTTATTTTTCTTTCAAATTCAATTTTATAAACAGATTTTTGATACCTATGGGTTCACCTCTGTCTCTTATTATATCCGAAATTATGATGCAGGAAGAAACTTTAGCAATTGAGAGATTACCTACACGACTATTATTTTATTTTCGGTATGTGGACGACTAGAGATAAAAAAACGGTATTTTTGATTTTGGAGAAAAGTATCAAGTAAAAAACTGGTTTTTTAATTGTAAAAAACGGTATTTTGGAACCAAATTATATAAAATTCATGAAAAACGTATAGAATTCATATTATTATAAATATATAGAAGAAGAAATAGAATTCATTTTGCTTGTTATTTCGATACTTTTTAATACTTTTGTCTTTATAATTTTATATCGAAACAGAAATATTATATATTGTATTATTGGCTATTGAAATTCTTAATGGATAGGTTAATGAATAGGTCTGTTTGTATTGCTTGCAAAGCAAAGCACTCTTCAGCATCTGCTTTTTTCAACGCCTAAATCTATTTTTCTAATTATATCACTTTAAGTGCAAAAATTTTGAAAGATTTCAAGCAATGTAATCAGACTTAAATGAACTAGGGGTCGATTGTGTATCTTGATTTTGAGAGTTAAGAACTGGAATGAGTATAAAAAGAGTGATGCCAATTAGCCGGAAGTCGCCATTTTGTCCTATATCTGGGGTGTCTATATGACGCAATTTCTCATCTTAATTTCTTCTTTGTTTAACGTTATCTTCTTTCTAACTAACAGTAAGGACACTTGATTGGCGGAGCCAATCAGTATTAGGCACATGTATTGGTGCCACTTTCTTTATACCTACTTTATTGAGAACAAGTCTGCGGCGTTATCTGTGGTATCTTGCCGGAGATATAAGTCTTATCTCATATATCATATATCTTCGAAGATCTTGGAAAGATCAAGGGAGTAACATGCGTGGTCAACTTCCATATAACAGTTTGGCGCGTGTTTTCGACTGGTGCGGACGTATCTGCGTTTAGTGTCGCGTCGTGTGTTGCATCATCCGCTCTTTTCAGAGCGCCCTGTGCTTTTCTGAGTCATTATTTACATTCCTTCTTTATCTCCTTTCTATTTGCGCCTAACTCTCCTTGCCTATATATTTTTAGCGGTATTTTGAAAAACTGTGAGTGTGCCTCCCACGGAGGGGATCCCGGCGGGCCCTCCTCTCCCCCTTCCCTGGTTTCTGCGAATGGCGTCACCTTCACTGGTGTTTCAGTTGAACATTTTGATGCCTTCGCCAAGGAAATATTTGCCAGGACGACGAACGATTCACGCGAACAGATGGACGTTACAATGGATCGCGTGGCCAAAAGAGCCAATGAGAACTCGGTGCTCGAGCATGAGCATGAGTACGCCAAGCGTCGCAATGGACCGGGCCTAAGCCCGGACAAAGCTGCTTCTGTCTCTATTTCTATCTCTACCTGACAATGCGACTCGTGCTCATCAGGTTTCTCATAACCTCTCTGATAACAGGTATGGCCCGACTGATCGCGCGCCTTTTATTGTCCATATGCAAGTGAACAGTGATTGTATAACCGAGAGCGCATTCGAAGTTTTAATGAAGACACAAGTTGCTAGTGCACTCAGATATAATATCTATGAAAAAGGTCTCACATAGTAAAATTTCGGTTGAAATGCGCACTTACGAAACAGCTAACAACCTTGTGACTAACCCAGACCTCATCAAGGCAGGGTACTCTATTTTTATTCCTACTTTTAAGATAATGCGCTCAGGTATAGTAAGGGGCATTCCGACCTCTGTAACGGATCAAGAACTCAAATTAAATCTTAAGTCTTCTTATCCCGTAATCGAAATTAAAAGACTTAACAGGCGCGTTGTTAAGGAAGGCGGTGTTGAATACACCATCTCGGTTAACATTAAATTTGCTGGGCAGATCCTCCCCAGGTAAGTATTTCTTTTCTACGATTCTCACGAGGTTTTACCTTTTGTCCCTAGAGACAAAACGTGCTTTTCTTACTTCAGGATTGGCACATCCGAAAGTTTTGTAAGAGTCGACCGAGATGCAGGCTGTGTGGTAAGGATGCTCACAGAGAGGACGAGACATGTGAGAGGCAAAATCTCTCCCCTGTATCAATTGCTCTGGAGATCATATCATTACGTCGACAAATTGCCCTCTCTTTATTAAACAGAAAAAAGTAGAGACGATCGCAGCCACCGAAAATATCTCCCTAGCGTATGAGGGAGAAGGAGCTTAGAAGGTACTGTAATGTTTGTGCGCGGTACTTTCTAGTAAGTAGAGAACAGATCTCTGTTAGCTCTCTCGTGAGCAGGTACAGACAAACTTTGTAAATAAAGAAAACGTTATACTTATCAGCTACTAAGTGATCAAGTTTCTCATCTCGTACGATCTACACCAAAAAGGTGGTGGATTCACGCAAAATAGGCGTTAACCGCCTAAGAATCCCACAGGGGTCGCTTCAATCGTGGATTCCAGCACGAGATCTCATAAAGTGCCTTATATAAACTCGAAACCGAACACACACGATGCTTGATTTCTTGAATCATACGATAAGCATACATACATGCTGCTATGCTTGCTTTGATGTATAGTCTGACGTTTGATAAATAACTATGAAATTAGCAATTATTTAATAAGATTGCAAACGAGATTGTTTATGTTAATTAACTTTAAATATGAAGCGCTACTACGGTCTGAATATTAAAATGTTGAACTATTATACATATTCATATAAATGAATTAATTTCAGAAATGATAATTGCATGCTAATATGGTTGTCGGACTTCCAACGCAATCAATCTGAAATATTAATAATCCCCCCCAAATTTCCCAAATTAATCTTAAAAAACTGTAATAAACTTATTGCGAAAAATATTGCCTCGGCCGGGAGTCGAGCTCGGATCCCTTGCATTTCGTGCGAGCGTCCTAAGCTTTTAGACTACCGAAATCTTAGCAATATTCTTCGCAATAATCGATATGTATAGAGAGTTGCGCATTGTAGACGAGCGTGTATAAACAATAGGATTGAAAACAAGATCGTTAAATAACATTACTTTATGTTAAATAACATTACGCAATCAATCTGAAATATTAATAATCCCTCAAATTTCCCAAATTAATCTTAAAAAACTGTAATAAACTTATTTGGGGGATTATTGACTGCGTTGAAAGTCCGACAACCATATCGGCACGCAGCGTATCAATCGCGCAGCAACCATATCATTTCTGAAATTCATTTATATGAATATACGAGGGCAAATCAATAAGTACCCGATAGGTGGCTATATTAAGTATTATAGTTTGTCCAAATATGGTGAAAAAACAAAATCTTTAAAATTTATATAAAACTAATTTAAGTATTAATAAATGTCTGTATGAAGTTTGAGATCGATTTATCGTGTAGTTATTGAGTATAATAGGTCAGAAAATTACTTTTTCACTCGATGTTTAACATTGTGCTTATGGCGGCCGAGATGCATTTGCACATCTATATATCGAAAGCTAAAATATAAGACAGATTGATTCCAAAATTTGAGAAAAGTTAATTTACCATCTGCTTAATTGTATGCCGCAAAGGTAATGCTATCGACCGTATGATATTGAAATGCGATCGAATAAAAAAATGTAATTTGACTGTTTTTTGCTTTATATCCGAACTTGTAGACATAGCAACGTTGCTCTTCAAACATTAGTGGTTCTAACGTTATAAGTTATAAAATCATGTAATAATTTCTTCCAAATAGTATGTAATAGAATGTATGTGTATATATATATAGGTGTAATAAAAAGAAATCCATTATTTTTCCAATAGATGGCTTCAGTAATCTATATCTCGTCTACACGTGATACAGATTACTAAAACCATCTATTGAAAAAATAATGGATTTCTTTTTACTATACCTAATATATATATAAAATATATACGAGGGCAAGTCAATAAGTTTTTAGAAAAAACTGTTTTTTCTGTACATTAAGTAATGTAGTATTAAGTAATGTCCTGCGACTATATACCATGATGGAGGTTGATAGGCTAGCCTCAATTTTGAAAAATGTAAGCCAATGTTTATTTTCCAAAATAGAAAAAGGCATTCAACCAGAAATAATAGTTCTTACAAACATTTCATCTTTTCTTGCTCACTTGAGGTTATCTTATCAGTAAACATATTGTATATAGAGAGAACTCTGATCTCATTTTTTTTCTGAGCTTTCTTTGATATAATCTCATGGGACATTTGAGACACTAACGAAGACGAATGAGGCTCAGAGACAGCAGATAGATCATCAGCATCTATATTGTCTTTCTCCTCCAAAATAATTTCATTTACTGTCTTATTCTCAACATAAGCTGATATTCTCTCTTTGATACTATTCGGAATATGTCTACAACTCTTTAGCAAGTGTATTCTCATTATAGTATTCGCATTACAAAAAGACCAGGTACTTTTGCAATAAAGGCTCAACAGGTGATACGTTTCTTATCCTTTGAATGCTCTTTAGTAATCTTAAAATGAGACTGTAAGTTACGATCGATAGAATCATTCTTATCTAGATTACTGTAAAAAGTCAAAATGAGGTTATCCTCTCAATCTAAAAAAACAGCACTGATATATTTTTTAAGCAAAATCTTATTAAATCTTGGGATAAAATATTCCTTTCTAATACATTAATTATTATAAAACAGAAAAATTGAAGCATGATATTACTTATTAAATTTCTAATTGAAAACAACAAAACCATAGAAAAATTGTATTACTCCCCACAGATTATATAAGAAAATAGATAACCAACTCCCATACTTTACTTTGGAATAGTGTTTTGAACGCCAGCTAGGCGAATATATAATATATAAATAAATACTAATATTCAATATGACTTCTAATAGAGAATAAGGATGCAGACACAATAGAAGAAATAAGGAATTAGGAACGATTTCAATCTACATTCAGGGTGATTCAAAATGAATATATTATCCTTGAAATGTCATATTCCTGACTTAATTCTAAGACGATTTTTCCTTTGTCAAAATTTTGTCAAAAGGTAGTTTTTAAATTATAATAAGAAATAATTAGGGAATTACATGGTGCGTAGAGAACATAGCCAGGAGTAGCGGCGTTTCTCACTGTCCGATGCAGACCGTACGGGGGACCCTCGTTACGATCAGACGACCGCTACACACACACGCATATGCGATCGCATTCTCTCTCTCTCGCACGCACGCACGCACGCACGCACGCACGCACGCACGCACGCACGCACGCACGCACGCACGCACGCACGCACGCACGCACGCACGCACGCACGCACGCACGCACGCACGCACGCACGCACGCACGCACGCACGCACGCACGCACGCACGCACGCACGCACGCACGCACGCACGCACGCACGCACGCACGCACGCACGCACGCACGCACGCACGCACGCACGCACGCACGCACGCACGCACGCACGCACGCACGCACGCACGCACGCACGCACGCACGCACGCACGCACGCACGCACGCACGCACGCACGCACGCACGCACGCACGCACGCACGCACGCACGCACGCACGCACGCACGCACGCACGCACGCACGCACGCCCGCACGCACGCACGCACGCACGCACGCACGCACGCACGCACGCACGCACGCACGCACGCACGCACGCACGCACGCACGCACGCACGCACGCACGCACGCACGCACGCACGCACGCACGCACGCACGCACGCACGCACGCACGCACGCACGCACGCACGCACGCACGCACGCACGCACGCACGCACGCACGCACGCACGCACGCACGCACGCACGCACGCACGCACGCACGCACGCACGCACGCACGCACGCACGCACGCACGCACGCACGCACGCACGCACGCACGCACGCACGCACGCACGCACGCACGCACGCACGCACGCACGCACGCACGCACGCACGCACGCACGCACGCACGCACGCACGCACGCACGCACGCACGCACGCACGCACGCACGCACGCACGCACGCACGCACGCACGCACGCACGCACGCACGCACGCACGCACGCACGCACGCACGCACGCGCGCACGCACGCACGCACGCACGCACGCACGCACGCACGCACGCACGCACGCGCGCACGCGCGCACGCACGCACGCACCCACGCACGCACGCACGCACGCNCGCACGCAAGCANGCACGCACGCACACACGCACGCACGCACGCACGCACGCACGCACGCACACACGCACGCACGCACGCACGCACGCACGCACGCACGCACGCACGCACGCACGCACGCACGCACGCACGCACGCACGCACGCACGCACGCACGCACGCACGCACGCACGCACGCACGCACGCACGCACGCACGCACGCACGCACGCACGCACGCACGCACGCACGCACGCACGCACGCACGCACGCACGCACGCACGCACGCACGCACGCACGCACGCACGCACGCACGCACGCACGCACGCACGCACGCACGCACGCACGCACGCACGCACGCACGCACGCACGCACGCACGCACGCACGCACGCACGCACGCACGCACGCACGCACGCACGCACGCACGCACGCACGCACGCACGCACGCACACACGCACGCACGCACGCACGCACGCACGCACGCACGCACGCACGCACGCACGCACGCACGCACGCACGCACGCACGCACGCACGCACGCACGCACGCACGCACGCACGCACGCACGCACGCACGCACGCACGCACGCACGCACGCACGCACGCACGCACGCACGCACGCACGCACGCACGCACGCACGCACGCACGCACGCACGCACGCACGCACGCACGCACGCACGCACGCACGCACGCACGCACGCACGCACGCACGCACGCACGCACGCACGCACGCACGCACGCACGCACGCACGCACGCACGCACGCACGCACGCACGCACGCACGCACGCACGCACGCACGCACGCACGCACGCACGCACGCACGCACGCACGCACGCACGCACGCACGCTCGCACGCACGCACGCACGCACGCACGCACGCACGCACGCACGCACGCACGCACGCACGCACGCACGCACGCACGCACGCACGCACGCACGCACGCACGCACGCACGCACGCACGCACGCACGCACGCACGCACGCACGCACGCACGCACGCACGCACGCACGCACGCACGCACGCACGCACGCACGCACGCACGCACGCACGCACGCACGCACGCACGCACGCACGCACGCACGCACGCACGCACGCACGCACGCACGCACGCACGCAATCTTTGGGTGTTCTTTGCCGCTCAATTTGGGATTGAGAGTGAAGCCCAGAAAGATGGCAGATTGTACTCTAGGAATTTCTACGTTCTGAATGTGTAGTTTAATGTCCGGATGTGACTGTCTCTTCCTTGTAAAGAGCATCCCCATTGGATTTTTGAGGGGGAAACTTCCAAGCCCCTGTTTCTCAAGTAAGCATGTATATTGTTTAGTGAAGATTGGACCGATGATCTAACATCTTCAGCGTTTTAGTTTGATGAGAAGATAACAACGTCGTTCGCATATTGTAAGAGGAGAGTCCTCGTATAGACATTTATTAATATTCGCACAGTAGAGATTGAAGAGCAAAGGATTAAGGATGGACCCTTGAGGGGTACCTTTCAAAGCATGTATGGACCTTTAAGCTCGCCATCACAAATGAACGTGATTTGTCTGTTAGAAAGAAGATTACTTATGAATTTAACAGTTTTGGGAAGAATCCCAAGACATTGTAAATCTTAAATTAAAATGGAAGGAATTATGTTGTCGAACGCTCCCTCGATGTCCAAAAATGCACATATAGTAAGGGCGTTATTAATGAAGGCGCCCTGAATATAATTTATCAGAGCAATAAGATTGTCAGAGCAGGCAGGAGGCGGAAACCTGTTTGGTTAAGCGGCAGTATGGCATTAGATTCAGTAAACCACCTCAACCTCAGATAGATAATTTTTTCCATAATCTTTAAGAGACACGAGAGAAAAGAGATCGGTCTGATACCTTTTCCATTTGATTTAGGGATAAGGACGACCATTGACTTATTCCATTCCGCAGGGAAAATTCCTTGACAAAAAATATTGTTATAGATTTGTAATAGCACGGAAAGACTATCCGGTGTTAAGTTCTTAATGATGTTATAGTCAATCTGGAGCTGATCTAGTCGGCCCCTGGAGCTGATCTAGTTTTGGCTGAATCAATAGCTAAGAGTAACTCCTTCATAGTAAAAGGATTGTCCAAGAATTTAGCGCTTTCCCACTGTGTGGGGGTATTTTCTTCAAGAAGGATATACTCTGAGACGGTATCTCGAGAACTACAAGAGGTAGGACAGATTTTATTAATTGCATTTTCCTGTGCAGCCGACAGCGACTGGCCAGATGATATAACGAAAGCTAAGCGTCGGTTTTTAAAAGACCAACCTCCAAATTTTAGCAGACGGAGTATGAGCGTTAAAATTGTTGTTAAAATAGTTCCTTCCATTTCCTTCTCTTGGTTCTTCTGAAGACGCATCTACATGCCGAAGCAGTGCGCTTATAAGCGTTATAATTTTCTGAACTTGACTGGCGGTTCCAGAGTCTCTTTGCCTCGCATCTGGCATCAACCGCGGCCTGACATTCTTCAGTCCACCAAAGGGGGGGGGGAGACGTTTCTCAATCATCGGTTTTGATTTCGGAGTACGTGATCCAGGAGGGAACAGAGAGTTTAGAATGCCTTTGAGTTCTTTTACAAAACTATCATACTGAGAGGTAGCATCGTCTGTGATTATAATACTAAAATAGAGGCAAAGTCAATACAAGTTAACTTGTGAATAAAGACCTTTATTTGAAGAATTAAGTTTAATTTTATACTTGAATGTAGTTCTTAGGCAAGGGAGAATATTCAGGTTAATAACAACAGGAAAGTGATCACTAGAAATGGAGTCGAGTTCTGTATAACAGTTACTAAGAGTCAGGACAGGTGGCGTTACGACAATAAGATCGATGACTGATATTTGCGAGTTGGGAGGGGTCAAAAGGGTAAGTTTACGATCGTTGCAGATAACGATCTAATAAGATTACGATCTTCGAGGAAGTTTAAAAGGCATCTGCCAAGAGAATTAGTAATCGAACAGCCCCAAGCTACGTTACGCAAGTTGAAATCGCCTAGGAGAATGGTATGGGATTCGCAATATAATCAAGCAGGCCCTCAATAACCGTAGGAGGAGTTCGTGACGACGGATGTCTATATATGTTAATAATGATAAAGGAGGGACCTTGAGTGTAAAGCTTGATACCGATAAGCTCGATTGAATGATGGCCAAGAATAAGGTCAAGAAGATCGAAACGGAGAGACTTATTTTTGAATAGCAATAGCTATCCCGCTTTGGCCGGGGCGGCAGATGTCACCTCTAACAAAATTAAAGATGTTAGAATGTAAGTAAGTATTTTCGATGACCATAGTCTCTTGGAGACACCAGAGATCGTATATGTAATCATTAGCCTGAATTTCCGGAAGCTTCCCCCATAAACCTCTACAATTCCAATTAGCGATAGAAACAGGCTTGTTAGGAGACATAAGTGAAATTAGGTTATGAAAGTGGAAGGTGATTTAAAATAAAGTAACAGAAAAATTAATAATTGTAAGCGCGATCGTTAGAAAAAGCGGGAGAGTCAGTTTGATGATTATCATAATAAGTGTGCGGATCGTCAATCGGCTGTAGGTAGAAGCGAGAGGAGTGCGGTTCTATATATGAACTTATATGGTTTAAAAATTGCTTAAAGAGCACAGAGAACATGGCCACATCTATGTATCCGGCAGGAAGGGCATCATGTTCATAATGATAGTTATCTCGTGGATGATTAGCTCGATCATGATTAAGAAGGACGCCGTCTCTCGATATATTGGGAGATCTGCCGTTCGGAGATATTAGATATTCTCTCCTTCCAATGATTTAGAGTTATTATTAGTATTATTAGTATTACGAGAGGGAATGACTTGGATATCGGGGAGGTCCTGTACGAGTTTATAGTTATTTCGCGACGGAGATGGTAGAGGGGAAGATTGTGGTCGGGAGACATCTGCTCTCTGACATAGGGACTGAGGATGTTCGGATGAAGTGCGAGGAGTAGAACTTTTAGCAGAGGCTTTGGCGTACGATAATCTAGAGATGTCTGCATTTTCTAGAGGGAACAACTTATTATAACTGGCGAACGAATGAGGACTACCGTTCTTTGATGGAAGTAAAGGGAAATTATGATAATCATCATCCGCAAAGTGAACACTACGGGTACTACCTAAGTCAGCGCTAGATCTAAAAGTAAATCAGAGTCAATAGACGATAGCACAAAAGAGATATTTTCGGTGGCTGCGATTAGGCGGTTAACGCCTATTTTGCGTGAATCCATCACCTTTTTGGTGTAGATCGTACGATATGAGAAACTTGATCACTTAGTAGCTGATAAGTATAACGTTTTCTTTATTTACAAAGTTTGTTTGTACCTGCTCACGAGAGAGCTAACAGAGATCTGTTCTCTACTTACTAGAAAGTACCGCGCACAAACATTACAGTATCTTCTAAGCCCCTTCTCCCTCTCATACGCTAGGGAGATTTGATATCGCTATCCCTCCTTCCCTCCCCCCCCCCCCTCCTCGAGTGACAACGAATATGACATGGTACTTAACAAAGTTTACAATTAATATTGCTTACAATTAATATTGCAGGGAGAGTTATGTCTAACTTAAGAGGCGAAAGTGACTTTCTTGGGACGTACATTTTGAGTGTTGATTGCTTGACAAGTTGAATGGTCTAATTCTGTAGTAGCTTAAATCGTCGCGAACAAAATACACTGATTTTAAATTCTCTACCGATACGCTGCGTTTCTCGCCATTTACATTAATGTCGAACACGCGGTCAGATACTCGCTTAATAATTTTATGAGGACTCGTGTATGGACGTTCTAAAGATTTCTTTACGCCTCCAATGCGTAGGATCGCGTGGGTGTAAATCTTTAAAAAGAAATGCACGTTTTTTATGTCGACGGGGACCGGTTTGACGTTACGCATGTACTCGCGAAATTTCTCGATGAATATATGATTTGAAGAAAAATCATCTGGCAATATGAATTCTCCTGGGACGCGTAGAGTCGTTCCGTATACAAATTCCGTGAGTGATGCGGCGGTGTTGAGATGGACGTGAGCAAACCTAGTAAATATGATTGAAAACACACGTGTCCAATCTGCGTTCACGTGACACATGATTGCAGTTTTAAAATTTCTATGCCATCGCTCAATTATGCTGTTTGAGGCAGGATGGTGCGAATGCGCTGACAGCCAATCAGTTGTAACAGCGTGGCAAAGAATAGAGATTCAAATTGACTGCCTTGGTCGATTGTCAAGGTTTTGAGTGCGCCAATTTGTGATCCAATTGTCGTAGAATGCACGCGCAACTGTTGCTGCTTCAATGTCTTTGACTGAGATGGTTACCGGCCAGCGGGAAAATCGGTCGATGAAAGTTATACAGTATTTGTATCCGTTTGATTCAGGCAAGGGGCCTATGTCCATATGCATATGTTCGAAACGCTCGTCGGGCACTACAAACTTTTCCGGCTGTACATGGCGCGATACTTTTGATTGTTGACAGTCCACGCAGTTCTTACTCCATTTCGCTATGTTGCGGTGCATGTTGGGCCGTATATGACATTGGCGTATAACACGATCCATGACCTTTGAATCGGGATGTGCTGCGTCGTGGAATATATGGAAGACTCGACGCAGATATGTAAGGACGGATTGCCTCATCTCGGTCATCTCACAATAGAGCGTGGTATTCGTCGGGCCCATTGCGTTTCATGGTTAATGGAAAGGAGTTTCGAAGATGGCTTGAAGCTCTTCGTCATTCTCCTGTTGCTCTGCCAGCTCATTTAATTCAATTTCGACTAATAAAGGAATGGCTTCAACGCATGACAACGAGCCTGCCACGACTGCATTGTTACTGCCCGAGAGGTGCTCGATACAAGTTGTGAGATAAACGAGAGTTGTCTTTGTTGACACGGTGATGCTTTGTCTGAATGTTGCATAAATGCATATATGAGAGGCTTATGATCCGTTATAATTTTCAATTTACGCCCTTCTAAGAAATATCGGAAATGCTTTGTCGCTTCAAAGATTGCAGTTAGCTCACGGTCATATACGCTATAGTTATGTTGCAATAGAGTGAATTTGCGCGAGAAGAACGCGAGCGGTTTCTAAATTTTATCAAGGCGCTGTTCGAGAAACAGCTCCCATGGCGAAATCGGACGCGTCACATACGCACTAGACGTGTTTCGGTAGTGTCGGAGGCATGAGAGAGCATTGTTGCATTAGCTAGATCGTTTTTATATTTATCAAATGCTTCCTCAACCACTGACATCCAGCAATTGGCCGCTTATCGTTTTTGCGAATCGCGAAGGTATTCATTCAACAGCGCTTGTACGGTGGCAGTGTTAGCCAACAGCTTGCGATAAAAATTCATGAGGCCAAGGAAACAGCGTAGTTTGGCGTGTTCGGCTTAAGAAATTTAAGGATCGCTTGTACTTTGTCGGACGTAGGTTTGCATCTTTCACTATTGATAAGAAATCTAAGAAATTCTAATTCATGTTTGCCAAACTGACATTTATCAAGATTAAGCCGCAGTTTAAATTCTTTCAATCTCACTGGAGAACGATGCGCAGGTGCATCTCATGCTCTTCGGAAGTAATCGAAACTATGAGGATGTCAATAAATGCGAACACAAATTCCAAGTCGCCGAGTGCGCGGAAGATTTGACGTTGAAAAGTTGGCTAGCATTTCTAAGGCCGTAAGTCATGTATTTATACTCAAAGAATCCGAAAGGCATTATAATCGCCGTGTTCGATATGTCTTCTTGCGCGATTGAAATTTGGTTATATGCTTGATGTAAGTCAAGCTTGGAAAATATAATTTTCCCTCGAAGATTGGAGGAGCAATCGTGCAAGTGAGGAAACTTTATCTGGCACTGGGAACTTGTCTGGCACTGTAATTGCGTTGGCGACGGTAATCGCCGCAGATCCTCCATGAATCATCCTTCTTTTGCACTATATGGATGAAACTCGCCCATGGACTGCTCGACGATCTACAAATATCAATTTCGACTAGTCTATTGAATTCTGCTTTAACAGCTTTTAATTTACCCGGGCTCAATCTTCTCGGACGCTCTGCTACGAGAGGACCCGTAGTAATGATATGATGGCATACGTTACTGTTATTAATGCAAGTTACTGGCGCGAGGCCATTAATATCTGGAAATTCGACAAGAATGTGCGCAAACTTCATGAGTTAATCGTGCTGACGGCCAGAGGTGGTACTTACTATGCCTGAGGTGAACGCATTATTTCGAGAGTCAATGAGTTTGCGATCCGAAAGTAGACCGTAGTGCGATATCAGATCTGCCCTGATTATCGGGTAAGAGACTGATGCTACGCAAAAATTCCATGTGATTGGCCGTATACCCAGGTGCAAGGTACGAAACGATTCTTCGTATGTATCTATCTGGGTATTGTTTGCCACGTATAATTTAAAAGTATTCGGCGTTTTATCTTCATTTTTCCACAAGAGAGTAATGAGATTTCCGCGCTCGTGTCTATTAAGAATAATTCCCCGGTGACACGATCGCGAACATGGAGGCGAGCCGAAGTATCAGGGTCTGCCAACACCGCTTCCGCTATGGCAGACGATTCTATTCCCCCGTCTTACTCTCAGTGATGGCCTTGGGCTTTGGCCAGGAACACGGGGATTCTTGGGTACGCTTACAAGCGCGTGCCTGATCACCGAATTTTTATAACTGCCTCGTCACAACGAGGGATTTAAATTCCGTAGTCTATTGAGGATCTGCGAGTTTTCCCGACGTCAGTACTTGGCTCTTAATTAATTGACGAAGTTGGCTCTCCGCCGACGCAGAGAAACTTTCTATTATACGTTATTTTAATTTGATGTATGGCTCATTCAAATCGGCTTGCATGATCAAATCCCTGCAACAAGCGACCGCCTCGGTGTCAAGTGACATGATTACGCGATGCGCTCTCGTTTTTTTGATCGGTGATACGCGCCGCTTCGAACGTCGCCTCAACCTGGATGAACCATATCACTGGGTCCTTTATCAAAAATGGTGGAATTTTGGGAACTCTGTATGAGTCAATGCGCGCGACTCTCTCTCATACGAAAGAGAGGCGATGATTTGATGTCGCTATTCCTCACATCCCCTAATAGTTTTGTTTTACCGCCACTAATGCTTAGTTACTACTGTTAAATCAAGATGGTTAAATTGTAAGAAACTGCATGCAAGGTAGTTTTTCATCATATATTAATAAAGTATTAGATGTACAACTTTGCTTCCGCCGTTTTTTTCCGAAATTCGAGGCTTTATTGTAAAAAACTGGTTATACATTTATGATTCAAAGTATTGTCCATTGCTGGCCACTACTTTCTCCCATCTTTCGGGCAGTGTATGAATCCCGCGTCAAAAAAACTGGTCATCTTTTGAGGCGATCCACGAATCGATCCAATTTTTTACTTCTTCATAAGACCGGAAGTGTTGGTCAGCCAGGCCGTGTGCCATTGATCGAAACAAGTAAGTCAGAGGGAGCAACGTCTGGAGAATACGGTGGGGTAGGTTCCCATTTCATGTCCACTCTTGACCACTTTCGCAACATGGGGTTGAGCATTGTCATGCTGCAAAATCACTTTATCATGTCTCTCGTTGCGGCCGTTGTCTTTCAATACTCGGCTCAAACGCATCAATTGAATTCGATACTGATCGCCTATGATTGTTTCAGTCGGTTTTAATAACTCATATACATTATGCCGAGCTGGTCCCACCAAATACAGAGCATGACCTTGGAGCCGTAAATATTCGGTTTGGCCGTCGACGTGGAAGTATGGCCGCGAACTCCCCATGATTTTCTGCGCTTGGGGTTATCGTAATGAACCCATTTTTCGTCCCCAGTCACAATGCGATGCAGAAATCCCTTCTGTCTTTGCCTTTCGAGCACTGTTCACAAGCAAACAAACGCCGTTTAACATCTCTCGACTTCAACTACGGCCAATTTCCTTGCTTTTGAATCATTCCCATGACTTTGAGGCGTTTTGAAATGGCTTGTTGAGTCACTCCCAATGATCGTGCCAATTCTTCTTGATTTTGACACGAATCTTGATCAGTCAAGTAATGCCTCCAATTCTGCATCTTCGAAAACTTTCTCTCTTTCACCGCTGCCGGTCTTCGATGTCAAAATCACCATTCTTGAAGCGTTGAAACCATTCACGACACGTTCTTTCACTAATAGCGACCTCATCATAAGTATTTGAGAGCATTCGATGAACCTCAGCCGCAGATTTCTTCATATTGAAGCAGAAAATTAAAACCTCCCGCAAATGACGAGAATTTGGCTTGTAAATTGACATTTTCAATCGAGAATAACTTTATGATGCAGACACAAATCGACTAATGTTTCTATGGGATTATGTTAACAGATGCCCAAGTTTATTGTATGACGTCTATGATCTATTTATTTCGACCACCACTTACTAAAGCCATCTATAGGAAAACGGCAGAAGCAAAGTTGTATACCTAATAGTATTCTTCTATATAGTGAAGATACGCCGCGAGTTGCTTATTTAATTAATCCTCGCATGACACTAAACTTGGTCCTTCGAGGATACAGGGATCCAGGCACTAATAAGAAACGTTAAACAAAGGCATTCGTGACACGTATGAGTTTTGGAGAGCATTCGAGTACAAAGCTATCAGAGCATTCTGAAAGGTGAGTCTGAGGTGAAATCAGATCGTTGACCAACAAGGCACATCCAAGAAGCAGTAAAAGAGTCGATATTTTCTCGCAACGTTAGTTTCAAAGAACATTCATCAAGAAGATACGCCATAGAGAAAGACTTTCATTCACAGAGGTCGTAAGTCATATGTCGGTAAGTCTGTAAGTCCCAAAATTTGTGCAGTTACCTACAGCACCTATTCCCTTTGCATTTTCATAATTATCTGTCGAGTCATGGAGGATAGATTGAAAAGATTAAAAATACGTAGAGATAAATTGAAGACTTTGTGTAAAAGGACTCATAATACACTTACTTCGAATGTCATTAATGAGTTCGCCACAACACAATTATTAGAGCGTAAGGCCAAAGTTACCACATAGTCGCAATTTGACGGTTGCAATCCGAAATTGAAGCATTACAAGATTCGGATATGATCGAGATTTATGAATTTGACAGAAATGAACACGAGAAGACATACTGTGACATTACGTCAAAGTTTCAAGATTTAATTATTTCTCGCGATGCAGTAGGCGTTCCGGAAACCAAAGCACATCCCGAAATTACCAATCGTAATTAAGCGTTAGGTGGTAATTTAAAACTTCCGAAAATTGATTTGCCTTTTCAGGATTTTACGATGAATGGTACCCGTTCCACGACACGTTTCAGTCATTTATCCATAAGGATCGCTCAATCACCAAAATTGAAAAATTTCATTATTTGAAGACAGCACTCAATAAGGGAAAGGCTGCTGAATTAATCCAGTCACTCGAAATGTCCGCTGACAATTATGATAGGCCTAACAAATGTTGACGAGACGGTATGATAATAAACATCTCATCATCCAAAACATCTTAGAGCACTATTTGAGTTGCCACCCATGTCTAAGGAAAATTTTACCGCTCTTCGTCAATTAGATGGAATTCTCAAGCACACATGATGAGGGTTTTAAGAGATATGGGCTGTCCGACCGATTCATGGAACGATCTCATATATTTGGTAACCGGAAAATTGGTTCACAATAAGGAATGGGAAGACAGTATCATAGGGTATCATAGGTCTGATATATCCATCCTGCAGCGTTGAACAGAATTTTTAGAGCATCGATGTATTTTAAAAGCTATCAATAGAAAGACTTCCTCGTTACAATCGCAAACTAAGATAAGCCAAGCAAAGATTTCTACTCTCGTTAGTGCCAAGGCAGCATCATGTCCAAAATCCAAGGAATCATCAGATTTATGCCAGCAAGCATTTTTGGAGCTCTCGCCAGAGGATCGAAAGTTCATTAAGGACACAATACTATGTTGGAATTGCTTGAAGGTTTTTTCGCATATGGCAAAGAATTGCAAATTTGGCACTTGTAGATTATACGGGAAACAGCATAATTCACTACTTCATATTTCCCGGAGATAAGTCAGGAACTAAAGCTTCCGGATCTTCAACTCAAATAACAGAACAAGGAAATTCATCCACTGGTGTTGCGCACATAACGTCAAACGTGACGTCGCAAGTCTTTTTATCAATAGCATTGGTGAACGTCCACGACCGCCAAGGAAACATAAATTTATCTTGCTTGATTCAGGATCCCAGTCAAACTTCATAACTGAGGATCTAGTATAATGTTTGGGGCTTACGAAAACCAACTGATATCTCGATCGTCAGAGTTAATCACGCTTGTAGTCAAGACAAAAAAATGATACAAATACAAAAAAATTCAAGATGCTATGCATACAACATCATTATCAATTGCTTGATTTTGAACAGAATCACCGAACAATTGTCAATTTCACGATAGACATAGTTTCAAGCTGCCATCAAACCTACCCATCGCAGACTCTGATTTTAATCGATCAACAGATATCGATATATTGTTAGAGGCACTCTTTGTGTCGGACAAATTAAGGAAAGCGGAGCATCCGTTACTTCAAAAAACCCTCTTTGGATGGGTGCTGAGTGGAAGATATCCAAACACTACGCTCATGAAAACAAGTCAGTGCAATTTAGTGACAAGTCACTTTAACCTGGAACAGGCCATTGAGAGATTTTGACAGACGGAGCAGATCTCTACCAAGCTGATACTCACAGCTGAAGAGAGAAAGTGCGAAACTCATTACAAGGAAAATTATCGTCGAACTGATGAGGGTCGTTTTATAGTAAAGTTGCCTATCAAGAAAAATGGACTACAGGCACTAGAACAATCTTATGATATCGCTTTGAAACGTTTTCATACTTTGGAAAACAGGTTAAATCGTCATCCCGAAATAAAGGCGGCATACGTACAATTCATGCAAGAATATGTAGACCTCGAACACATGAATTCAATCGCAGTAAATCCTCAAGAAACAGTTGCATCATATTATATCCCATATCACGCGGTTTTCAAGAGTACTAGCACCATCACAAAGACTTGTTTCGTTTTCGATATTTCATGCAAGATAGACACTGGAATGTCACTCAATGATATTCTCATGGATCAACTTTACAACCAGATCTTTTTTTTATTTTAGTCAAATTTCACATGAAAATACGTTCTTTCCGGGAACATAACGAAAATGTATCGTCAAGTCCTAATTGACGAATCCCAACGAAAATTGCAGAGAATTTTGTGGCGAAGCAATAGCATAGAAGAGGTGCGGAATTAGTTCGAATTAGCCACCATGACATATGGCACAACATCCGCGTCATTCCTTGCAATATGATCTTTGCAGAAAATAGCGAGGCTGGAGCAAGACAACGCGCCTTGGGTGCCTCGAGGATCCTATCTGACTTTTACATAGATAATCTCCTGACGGGCGCTAATTCCATTAAAGATCATCGAAATACGAGATCAAGTGAATATAATACTGAGCAAGATGAGTCCCTCTAATGGGCATCCAATGAGCAGAGAGTTCTTGATGGTATTTCTGCAGCGCCTGCAGATTTTATTCTAAACATCAATGAAGACACAAATTTACATATGCTGGGCCTACAATGGAATTCTCAAGGCGACATGCTGCATTTTGACATCACCGCGTCAGCAATCCAAAATCACAAACAAGAATATTGTCTACTATCGCTCGCATTTTCGATCCGTTGGAGATTCTGGGATCTATTATCACTACAACGAAGATTTTTATGCAATGAATTCAAGGATTGGGACGAAACATTACCTAACGATATTCAGACGCAGTGGGTTCGCTACGAAGCAGAACTTCCCACTCTAAATCAATTTCAAATTTCACGAAGGATTTGTTCCGACAATACAGAATTAGAGTTATGTGGTTTCGCTGACACCAGCAAAAAGGCATATGAAGCGTTTACGTGAGGAGCAAGCTTTCTGAAATTATAAGACAAATTTATTGTGTGCAAGGTCTCGCGTCGCTCACTTGAAGAATCTGTCTTTGCCACGCCTTGAGTTGATATATGCAGCATTGTTAGCACAGTTAATGCAAAATTTTAGAGTCTATAAACTATATAATATAAATCCTAATGTCGATAATGAGAAAGTCACCAGAAAACCCGCCCCTTACCTCTCCATTTAGAAGGAGTCAAAGGAAACGAACGAGGCGAACACCAGTGGACAAAATAGTAGAAAAGGTTCTAGAAAGGATCAAATCTCCAAATAAAGAAGAGAAGATAACTAAAAAACTGGCAGTAAGACAAATGACCTCAATCGATACATTGGATAAAACGGTGAATCAGAGCCCCCTAAAACAGGCAATAATCAATTTTGAGAGAATTGCCACAGGGGTTACTCCTCAACCGTTAAGAAATACTGTAGATAAAGTACGGTAGACTTGGTGTTGAATCAAGGATTGACTCCAAGAAAAAGGAGAAATAGGAAAGAAATCATTGGTCGGCGCTCCTTGATGGAGAAGAGACAGAGGGGCCTCCTCTTCTGAGAATGCACATTTTGTCTCCATTGAGTGTACAAGAGGGCTGATCTATCAGGGAAGGGGTTTCCCTTGGGAAATTTTGCCTGGTGTACGAAATGCAGTCGGCACAGACACTGCTGAAAATGATGACAAGGGCGACTCTGTACGGAAATATCTCCGGGTTATGTGTCCTCCAAGAAGTCCTTGAAGAAGAAAAGAGAACAGTGGAAACATCGGTCACAAATCGCGCCAAAAGGAAGCGACAAACGGCGATCGTCGTGTCTAGTGATTCAGACGATGGTTATAACATCCTGTCGTATAACCAAAAACAATTGCACTCCAATACGGAGGGAATAGAGAAGAGGGACACGCCAGGAATCGGAGCCGAAATCCTTGCTTGGTTCACGGATGTTGATAAGACCAGGGCAATTTCCAAAAATCTACAGGTATTAAAGAAGGTATTAAAGAAAGTATTGAAGACCAAGATTCATATGGCAAAACAGGCAGTGAAGATTCTCATTGACAGAGCGGCTGGTGGAGAAACATTGTATTGGCGAGAAGTCGCTCTAGAACAAAGAATTGAGATAGATGCACTCAAATCAGAGGTTGATAAATTTAAAATCTTAGTGACGGAATTAAAGAAAACAAAGAAATCCGCGGGGGATTCCCCCGTGAGGAAAAAGAGACTGATAAATCATAAAGTTGGACGAATTGTTAAAGATGTCGTGACATTAAATAAAGGGTACAAGATAATCAGGCCAAATCTATTAAGGATAAACATATAGATTATGACGCGATAAGGAACACAGATGGATAGAATTCCATAATTGAAAGAAGAAACCGATACACGACATAGAAGAACATTACACGACAAAGAGTGGACATGCCCACTGGGGAGACATGTCTATGGGGAGAGGATGGGAGCAGCCCACATATCCGGCGGCCCGCGGTGTACGGGAATTTCTCGAGATAAGAACAAGAATAAGAAGGCGAGTACAGTTTTCTATAATAGAAATAGAACTAATTATGGAAAAGGTCAATCTATAGGAGAGAATTTACGTTATTATGCACGAACAATCGAAGAGATAGGGACAAGTCTTAGAGACACTTATGTCCCGACTAGAAAGACGAATGGATGGCGAGATCTAAATACCAGACAGGAGGACTAATGCCTACCAGAGGTAAGACCAGAGATAAGACCCCCCAGATCCTCGGTTGTGACGATGGTTCGTGGAGAGAACTTTACATATTCGGAGGCCATGGCAATGGCGAAGAAAATCTCCCTTGAAGAGTTTGGCATCGATAATATGAGGATCCGCAGAGCGGCAACAGGACTCATCTTTGAAATCCCTGGAAAAAACCAGATTATAAAGGCGGACGGTCTGGCAAATCGACTCCAACAGACTTTTGTTAGCAAAAATGTAACTATAAAGAGGCTAACTAAGAAAACAGAGTGCATTATCTCCGGTCTAGATGACTCTGTCACACACGGCAAGATATTGAGTATATACTTGCGCTGAATGATGATAGTTATAATAACATTAAAATGGGTGATATTAGAGTAGCAAGAAATGGACTGGTCTCTGTGTGGGTTCAGTACCACAGTAGCTGCTAGAGTTTCCACGGATAATAAAGTTAGAATAGGCTGGACATGGGCCAGGAAATGCCATTGACATGGCCATTGAAATACTTAAAAAACACCCATTAAAATGTTATAAATGCATGGCGACTGGGAAAGGCATAGATGCCCAAGTAACGCGGATAGAAGTGGCTCATGTTTCAATTGTGATGAAATGGGTCATCAATCGAGAGACTGTCGCAACAGACCCTGCTGCCCGTGTGCAAAGAAAGTATATCCCTATACACACAGAGCAGGCAGCGACACATGTAGACCAGTGCTACCGGCTCTGTCAAGAGAAGAGATGACTTGGAGGACCACCGAGTGAGCTCTCACGGCAGAGAGATCCCGAAACTAAAGCAAGAAATGGCTACCTTTAAAATGTGGCAGATAAACTTGAACCACACTAAAGTGGCTCAAGATCATCTTTTGCATTGCATTAGGGAGAGACGGATCGAGGTATGTATGTCTCGGAACCATATTCCGTACAGCAGGGGGTGGGTTGGTTCGGCTCTGCTGAGAACCTACGCGGAGCAACTATTTACTGCGCTAGTGATTTATTCGAGAGTAGGCTCCTTTACAGGGGACATGGCTTCATCATGGTGCAGTATAGAAACTTTGTACTTTGCAGTATATATCTGAGGCCTAGCCTCTCCGACGGGGAGTATTCCGGCAGACGTTGTTAGAATCAGCCCTATGTCCCTACATGGTTGGAAAATTGCTTGTGATAGAAAATTTCAATACCCGTTCGCAGGTTTGGGACAGAGGAACTCCCAATGGAAGAGGGGAGTTCTTCTTATTGAGTTTGCGGCTTCGATGTTAGATTGTTGAATGTCGGTTTCGGAACCACTTTTGTCAACGGGGAGAGTCAGTGGTGGACCTATCGTGGTCTTCGACTGCCGTTCTCTCATCGATCATACGATGGAGGATACTAGAAGATGCCATAACATTATCGGATCATAAACTGATACAAATAACCATGGGGTCCAGGGTTGGACATGAAACGGTTATTAGATGCAGGAATAAACATTTTCCATGCTGGTCCATTCAAAAAGTGGAATGAGATATTTTTCGAGCAAGATTAATTGCCTTTACATGAATATACACACCTGGGGAGGATGCAGATCCTGAAAGTATATCGGTTAAAATAGAGAAGATGTATAGAGTGACCTGGCGATGCCCAAGGGAGGTGGGGGATCCACTTATTGATGGACGAAAGAACTTGCCACCCTTCGGTCAGAGTGTATTAAATGTCGCAGAAAATATATAAGGGCAAAGGGTAGAAATAACAATACGTGAATTTCAGCTCTAAAGAGAAAACTAGAATACTCGTTGAGTAGGTACAAACGCAAAATAGCCAAAGCTAAGAAGAGCGCATGGAAGGAACTAATAAAATTGGTCGACACGGACGTATGGGGACTTCCCTACAAGCTGGTGATGGGTAAGCTTAGGCCCGTAACAGTGCCTCTTACCGAGGCGCTCAAAAGTGGTTTTGTCTCTGGCATAGTTGGAGAGTTTTTTCCTCCCGGTTCATCTAGAGAACCAGTTAGGTCAGAAGTTACTTGGCGGGAGGACTGAAACGTCACCGCACGGGAGGTACAGATCGCGGTTAAAAGGATGGGAGGCAAAAACAAGACCCCAGACCCGGACGGTATTTGTAAGAGCCTTGTTTATAAATGTATAGATAACGAGCGAAATTTAGATAAGATGTTTCCAGACGTGTCTTAAGATGGGAAGTTTTTCCTCTTGTTAGAAAATCTCAAAACTAGTTCTTCTTAGGAAGCCGGGTAAACCGGAAGACGTTGCATCATCATATAGGCTGACTTGTCTTTTTAATGAAAGTGGTAAACTTTTCGAGCGTTTGTTGGCCAATCGGATATACGGCTTTTTGGAGACTAATGAGAGACTGTCCCCGAGTCAATTTGGTTTCAGGGCGAAAAGATCGACAATAGACGCGAAATTGTTGACCAGGGCATTAGTTCCGAAAGCACGATGACGGCTGTTAACCTCGAAAAAATACTTTTAATTCTATTCCTTGGGAGGTTATAATGTCGTCGCTTATCGCTAAAAATGTTCTGTACTATCTCGTCAATGTCATATCGAGTTATCTCCATAACAGATGGATCACTTATATTAACGATAGGCAGGAGTTAGTTAGACCCTTATAAGAGGGGATCCAGGATCGAGCCTTGTGGTACCCCTCTGTTCCGTGAACAAGACTTGGTCCTGGGTCCCCTCTTATGGAACATGGTATTCAACAGTATTCTTAACGTGGAGATCTCTGACCATGTTATGTTATTTGCTATACCGATGATACTTTGGTGGTTGCCGTGAGAGACAGCGTTGCAAAGGCTGTTACTTGCGCAGAAATCGCGGTAATCGCCAGGGAAATTGGGCGCATCGATCTCACATTGGTCGTAAACAAAACGAAGGCTATGATTTTTGTATCCAAAAGGATCTTTCGTCCACTCTCGATTATGATTGCCTTGCCGAGTCGAAGATTATATTAAATACTTAGGTTTATATATAGATAGTAAATGGATGTTTTCACAACATTTGAATACATTAGTTACGAAAGTAGACGCGGTTACTTTCTCACTTGCGAAGGTTATGCCAAACCTAAGGAGTCCATATGAGGAAAAGAGGCGAATCTTCGCATGGGTTCTGATGTCCATGCTGATATACGAAGCACCCGTGTGGGCTGAAGATATATCACGAAACAGGGACGTCCAAGGATGTCTTCGAAGAACACAGAAAAGAATAGTCGACAGAGTGTCCTGTGCATATAAAACTGTGACCTTTGAGACTGCGGTCATCCTGTCAAGGATGATTCCCGTCGACATACTAGCTCAGAAATACAAAAATCTATATCATAGGATCAAAGATCTTCAGAGCCAAAACGTGGAACTCACTCAAAGAACCAAGGATATACTTAAAATACAAGCGACTGAGCACGCCTTGCTGTTGTGGAAAGACAAATGCCGAAGAGCGAGTGGCTTCGGCAAGAGAGTCAGGGAACCGATATCCTCATACCTCGAAGAGTGATACAGGAGAAAGCACGGAAGAATATCATTCCACATGACGCAAATCCTTACTGGTCACGGATGCTTCGGCGACTATCTTCACAGGATTAAGAAAATAAATTCCAAAAGATGCGCCCATTGCCAGAGTAATATAAACAGAATAATATGCACAACATATTTTGACGGTGTGTCCGGCGTGAGATACCGAAAGGCAAGAACTGGTCAGCTCGATCGGTCCGAACTTGATGCTGTCCAGCGTAGTGGAGAAAGTCCTGGCCAGTGGAGAGAAATGGGATGCGTTCTCCAAATTCTGCAATAGTGTAATGACAGCGAAGGAGGAGGCGCAGAGGGTTCGACAGGCGGCGGATCGAGCTCCTCTCCTCCCCCCCCCCCTACAAGCGAAAATTAGTTCGAACCTTGCGATATAGACTTGATCTCAATAGATCACATACTTGTATTAACATATGTAGTCATAGTATACAAATGAGTGCGAGAGATGGTGAGCCCGACAGGCGGCGGATCGGGCCTCACTCCTCCTTTTCTTTTGCGACAAGAGATTAGTCCTACTGTTTTAGAGTAGTAACAGAGAGACACGAGCTACAATTTCATTGCCATTACGAATTGAGTCTTAAACTCTATTAGGAGTGAGAGAGAGGAGGGTTAGTAAACCCATGGGGCCGCCGGATGCCTGAAGTTATACTTCGGTAGTTCCGGGCATCCGGCGACAGGCTTTCCGCGGTAGCGGAACGGAGGGAGTTTTTAGTTGATAGGCGGACCTGGTTGGGTGGCGGCAAATAATGGCATTGGTCCCGTAGAGTAGTCGTTCTAGAGTGAAAGTAGGGCCTTTCTCTTCGGGAATTGGACCCCATGCGAATAGTCTTCTGACGAAATTCGAGTCTAGCCTGAGCTTCACCCACCAGACGAAGTTTAAATCCAACATGCGCGGTAATGGGTTCAAACTCCTTCGGATTGCCTAACCGGGATATAAGATTTTTCCTCCTACACAAAATAAAAAAAAAATAATCAGAATTAATGAGTAACATTTCTTTGCGAACTTAGCGATTTCCCGCTAATCTTCCTTCGCATTAGTTAGCCTTCGCCAGCGCCCGGACACGTTCGGCGCCACATTGGGCACAGCAGCCACAACATAACCACATACATTCGGCCGTAGTCTCTCTCTATGATTCACTAGAAGAGGCTTGAAAAATTATCATTCTTTTCCTTATCGATTAATGTATTTAAATTATTACGATGGTCTTTAATCGCTTTAACAATAGTAATAAAAAAATCAGGAAGACGACAAAGCAAATTGAGTTTCTTGAATAAGTCGACTTTAACTCATTGGAACTCAGATAATAATTTTTTTAATTAATATTGTTACATTTACTGTAAAGTGGCATATTTTGTGAACAATATGAAGCAAATTTAGAACTCTGTGATTGTAAACATAATCTACAATTATTGTTTTTATTAAAATACTTGTTTTTGTAGATGACTTGGTACATTACAAAATTTAAAAAAATGACTACAACATATAAACGGAAGCCAGGCAAACGAAAATACAAAGACTTTGATGAGAAAACTCTTAATGACACATTAGAGGATGTTGCTGAAGGACGCAAATCCTTACATAAATCTCAGCTGCTGAAGCTTATGGCGTTTCAAAGTCAACTTTATACAGCAAATTTAAAGATCTAAATTTTTATTCTCCAGAAGGCCAGATAACAAAAGTCGACGAGGACAATATCGTACACGGATTACTCATTGCAGCTAAGTGGGATTTTCCACTTACTCCAACAGACTTAAAACACGTAGTCAAGCAGTATCTCGACCAAAAATATTAAAGTAAAAATATTTCATGACAATATACTTGATCGTTTTTGGTTATAAGAATTTATAAAATGACATAAAAACTATCCAAGCGTTTCCTTTGTGAAAACATTAAGCGATCTCGTTTGTATGTTTCCTTTGTGAAAACATTAAGCGATCTCGCGCAATGGTGGTCTTTAGGGATATAATCAATCATTATTTTAATAATTTAGAAATAACTTTTGCTTATATAAGTCCAGGCAACTTAATCAACTTGATGAAATCAACATGTGCGAGTCAAGGCAAAAAAAATACTAGTTTGTAAAGGTATAAAATGTCCGGAAATAATTGATACAATAAAAAGTAGTACATCTATTATGTTTGTTATTGCTAATGATGGACAGTTATTAGCGCCCTATGTCATTTATAAAGCTAAACATGTTTATGATGTATAGAAGGAGGTCCAGAGGGAACTGCTTACAATTGCAGTTCCAATGGTTAATTTGATAGCTCCCTGTTTGAAGACTGGTTCACAAAAGTTGCACTAACATATTTACGTAAACGAGAAAGAATCAAAGCAATAATTGACGATAATCTTGAGAGTCACATATCTTTATCTACGATAGAACAATGTGAGAGACACGACATATGTTTCATCTTACTGCCATCCAATAGTACGCACTTAACTCAGCCTTTAGACATGTCATCATTCTTCCATCCTTTGAAGAGAGCATAGAAATTTACTTTATTTGATTGGAAAAATAAAAATCGAGGAACAATATCAAAGATACTTTTTCCTGCATTATTGAAAACAACTCTAGATTTAATCAAAAATGTAAAGCAGAATGCATCTGATCTGTAAGCTAATATCCTATTATAGAAATCAAGTTTTAAAAAGACTATCAGAGGAAAACAATAGAAATATTTGGGCCAAAGCGTTTGAAGATAGCTTAAAACAAGCTCGTGAAAATCAACCCCTTCGTTAGCGCAAAAAAAAAAACAATGTGCCTCCAAGTCTATCATGGACATGTTTAAATGAACATTCAATACAATTAGAATATACAAAACGTAGAAGGATTTTTGAATCGATGGAAAATAATTCAAATTGCGGTAATTATAATAATAAAAATATGAGAAAAATTTGCAATAAAAAATCTAAAAAAATTTTAAAATTTTTTGTTACTATAATATTAAGTATTACTGTTGAGTAAGTATTACAGTTTATATTTAATGTTTTTTGTTACAGAAAAATTATTTATATTTAGAATTCAAACAAATGTGCAATTCAAATAACAATAAATCATTATTCTGACAGATTTATTATTTCCTTTGCCTTTTATGGTACTTTCCTTAGTCATCTTATTGTTTGGTGCGTTCTAAAATTCAGCGAACACATTTAGATATCCATAAAACATATTCTGTCGCAAATCGCCTTCATGAAGGTAAATGACGATTCGTGCAAAGAATTATACATAAAGAGTCAAAATAATTGTGTTAAATAATTTAAAACGCTAGAAGTTACAGTCGAAATATAGCAAAACTTATCTTAAATCACCCTTATCTATAGTATGTTATGCATACAATAAAAAATATACATATATTTATAATATATATAAGAAATATATCACAAAAGATAATCAAGCGGTGGATATAACAAAATAAAGAGCATTTTGAAAACTTATAAATAATGTATTTGTCAGTAACATATTTGTTTTAAAATCCGTTAATTATAAAAAATGATTTATTAATTAACTACGCTGGGACTCAACAAATTATTAGGCTTGATAGATT
Organism: Acromyrmex echinatior; assembly: GCF_024713525.1. NCBI lineage: Eukaryota > Metazoa > Arthropoda > Insecta > Hymenoptera > Formicidae > Acromyrmex > Acromyrmex echinatior. The sequence continues at coordinate 1,376,177 of NC_141858.1, read as the reverse complement.
CGGGATAAAACGCTTAACCTGAAGTGTATCTCATTACGGATTGGATAAATCTGTATATCTACTGTACATCGCAAATGACATGATCAGTCAGCCTCTTAACTCTTGCAGGCAGACTTTTATCAGTTAACACTTTTAATAAATTGCTTTTAATAAACAGATTCACATCTGTCCTAAATCATCCACGCAATCTATCCTAAATCAAAATAAAAAATCAGTATTATGAGCTAATTACTATTGAGCTTCTATTCTAAGTAGTCATTAGAAATTGCAAGATATAAAGGCAATTTAATAAATTTCTCACCCATTCTATGCTGCTTCAGAGAGATACGAGATTTTTCTTCCTTTTGATATGAGATACAATGGGCCACTGCTGTTCTCCTATAGGGATACACACATTCATTTCATTTTTCTTTTCAATACATTATTTTCCTTTAAATCATTATCAGTATATTTATAATATTATTATAATATTATTCATAATATTATTTTCATATATTATGACTGATGTAGATCTGACACCTAATTTTAACAAAAATGAAAATGAGTAGTGTATGTGTGAACATCTTCACATATATGGTCCTATAATATTGTATATTGTTTATTTACGTCGCCTAAATAGACATTGTTTCTTCATATGCTAATTATTGCGAAGAATATTACTAAAGCCTCGGTGGTCTAAAGGCTTAGGACGCTCGCCTGGAAAGCAAGAGATCCGGATTCGACTTCCGGCCGAGGGGATATTTTTCACAATAAGAATTAATTATTTACAGATTTTAATATGTTACTTAGCATTATTAACCATCCAGCGGGAGCGCCAGTGTACAGAAGACACTGTAGAATAAGATTGAAAATTCAAAAGGTTAAAGCACAATATTGTCAAATAAGCATGTCAATTATGCGATAAAAGTTTATGATGTTTAAATGGTTATTGAGCGTTTATTTTAAAAAATAAGTATCACATTATATTAGAAATTACATTATATTGAAATACAAGTTTTATTCGCTTTCAGTCGTATTACAATTATTGCAAATAATTATTGCAGTTGTCGTTGAATGTTTTTTGCAAGTAAAATGAAAACATTTGTTGCATTTGAAAGTGATGATTGTATTTTTGCACAATCTTGCACTTCCCTCGCTTTTCATCGGCATTGAACGATTTCTGTGTACACAATACGGAAACTCAAACCCTTAAAAATCGATTCTACGTAAACAACGCACGCTAATAGAACGTGACTTAAGCGAATCGACGACCCAAAAGACACTGAAGGAATATCTTGGGAAGCCGAGACTCAGACAATAGATTTTACTTGTATCCCCTCCATAAAAACCGGCGCGCGTGTACGGAGAATGTGCGCGCCCGCTGGAAGATTAAGATCGTTCGAAAATACGAAAAAGCATCAAATTGTTAAATTGCTAATCAATTCGTGATATTATTGCAGTAGTTTAGTAGAGTTAGCGTTTCAAGATCGAAAAATCATTTCGGCGTGCGTTTCAAAGGACTGCATACGTAGTACATAAATTTACAGAATCATACAAGCATTTAAGATCCAGCTAGACGATTTAAGGCAGTGTTCGCAAAGATTTCCACATTTCGGCGAGCGACCTCCGAGTTGAACTGCCGAGCGCTCACGTGACGTTTTGGCTCAGGAACGTCCCTATACCAGAAATATACTGGGAGCGCACCTTCCGCCAAATTATTATTGAAACATTTTTTATTAAATAATTTATTTTTATTAACATAAAAATTAAAAAAAACATCTTACAATAGTATCTCACGGTGATGTGGAAAACTATTGTCGAAATGTACATTATCATAATTATGTAATAAATTACGTTAAGATATAAATATATCATTAAAGAACAATAATAAATTAACAATAGAAAATTTTATGTTAATAGAAATAAATTATTTAATAAAAAACATGTTACAATATAATAATTTGGCGGAAGATGCGCTCCCAGTATATTTCTGGTATAGGAACGCTCCTGAGCCAGAACGTCACGTGAGCGTTGGCTCGACCACCGAGCCTCGAGCGGTGGTGAGGATTGCTCACCAGAATTAGCTCGAAATGTGCAAATCTTTGCGAGCACTGATTTAAGGCATTGATTTCTATAAAATGGATACTGTTCGTTTATACTGCGTTTGTACCTGTTTGTATCATTGTTATTTTGTTTATTCTTCAACGACTAACAAAATTTCTAAATTTCTAAAAATTCGGTTAACAAAATCAATAACAACTTGAAAAAATTACTTACAGAAAAAATGTGGATACATTTCTGAAGATATACAAACGATTATATTGTAGCAATGACAATTTACATAGAGTTTACAGCCTACAAACTATCACCCCTTAGAATAATAGTTGTGTCAATCAAATTACCCCCTACTTCCAAAATAAATTGCAATTCTTTGATGAAAAGAATTAAATCTGACAAGAATGCAATTCACTTCAGAGGAAGGTAAACTTAAGATATTAGGTGTTGGAATTAATTCGTAGCGTTTTTTAATGAAAGAATGTTATTTATTTCACATGAGCATTAAAAAATACATTAATGAAAGTACTTCCCATCACTTGTAAAACGCTACGAATTAATTCCAACACCTAATAATTTCATCAACGTACCTGTAATAAAAAGATACTGGGAAATTAATGGAGCTCATCACAATGTTTTCTAAGTGCATAACTAGATCCGCAATAATTAGCAATAATCCATCGAGATGCCAAACATCTGTTTATAGAATTGACCATCAAAGATAAAAAAAATGGAATCTAAGACCAATCGCACTGCTATTAAAAATTCCTCTTTAGGGATATTGTAATTCTTACAAATAGAATTCCATCTGTTTGAAAGAGCGTCAATAGCCAAGTCCATCGGTATGTTAGTGAATAGCGATATCACGTCAAGAGACACTAAACTGTAACCCGAGTCAATTTTAATATTTTTCAGTCTTTTTACCAAGTCAAAGCTATTATTAATATGGCTAGGACCTTTCGGAATACTCTTAATGATCAAACAACGCTAAGTTATCAATCAGAAGGCTATCAATAGAGCTATCAATAGAAAAAATAGACTATAAGTATGGACAATTCGGCTTATGTACCTTTGATAGGTCATAAACTGTAAGTAAATTGTCATCACTACTGTATAATTGTTTGTATATCTGTTCAGAAATGTATTCAGATTTTTTCCATCCTGTAAATAATTTTTTTAAGTTGTTGTTAATTTTGTTAATCGGATTTTTAAAAATTTTAAGATAAGTATCCTCGTCAAGGAGCATTGCATTGATTTTTTTTCTGTAAGTTTCTTTATCTAGCGTCATAAAATTGCCTTTATCTGCTTTAGTAAAATTAATATTTTGTTTGTTCTTTATGAATTGTTTAGTATAAAGCGAGATAGTTTTAATAATGGCTGTGAATCCCATTCTTTTTGTGGTTGAAATTTAATAACCTATTAATGATCGGTAACGAATGAATTCTTACTGTATTATGCACAGAAGCTTAAAATTTCTTAATATTGTTTTCAATATTTTTAATGAATTACATAATCAAATACTTGCCTTTGTAAATTGAAAGCGAGAAATTTTACCTAACTGTAAAAGATGTTGGATGTTTTTGAGAATGGAAATTGATGAAAAATTACGGAACCATTTTTGTCTAACAACCATTTCTGTTCATTTCTGCCCAACATAACTGCTCTTTTATTCTTTAACTTTAATTTTAATTTGTAATGATTTTGATTGATTCGCATTAATTTGACGATATATGATGTACGGTTACGGCGGCTATGTGATAAGCACTATTATGATTTTTTCCAAATTCTCCATCCATTATAATATGTTGCCACGTTAAAATCTTTCTTAATATTCTTTAGCTTGATACTGGCTATCATTTCCACTCAGCTATGCAACTATTTGGTACAACATTCAAGATGTCGATGATGGAACTCCTCATCACATTATGGTCATAATCACGTAACGGGAATGCGTTTTCACGATATTGTATTTTAATTTATTGTTATTTATCAAATTTGTGCTGAAGATAACTCAAAACAAAGCTAAAATATACTCAAAATTTTCGGTATTTCTATAAGTTTTTTGCGCAATTGATTTCTAGTGCTGACTCCTAATGTCCATCGATTTTCGCATATATTTTTAAGATTTTACCAATAATTTAAAATAAGATACTTATAAGATAGTGGTTGCATTTAAATTTCGGAAAAAGTTATGTATAAAAGTAACACAAAATAATTACGTTAAGTATATCATATAGACAGTAAAAAAATTAGTACATTGATATTTCTAAATGACGCAACGACTGAGATATGAAACTCACAATCCTAAGATCCCAAATTAAAATCCCAGTAAGTAAAAAAATAAAATAAAATTGTAATAAAAAATTACAATCAATTGATCAAAGTTACGAGGGTACGTCAATAAGTTCTTAGAAAATCTGTCAGATGGCACTCGCAGTGTCATGTCACATTACTTTTTGACAAGTAGTATCTTTCAGCTGATTACTGTCAAATTTTGAGCGGAATTTATCGCATGGCTTCATTTCTGTAGACGATTAAAGCGAATAACCTTTGTATTTTTTGCAAAATGGAAAAAAACGAGTTTCGTGCAGTGATCAAACATCTACATATGAAAAGTTTAGCGCCGAAAGAAATCAAAGTCGAGTTGGATAATGTTCATAGCACATCTGCACCAGCGTTTGCGATTGTATACAATTGGGTGAATGAATTTAAACGTAGTCGTACATCCATATGTGATGCACCTCATTCGGGACGTCCAATTAAGGTTGCTACGCCAAAAATCATTGATAAAGTCCACGATATTGTTTTGACTAATCGACGAGTGAAAGTGCGCGAACTTGTTGAGGCCACAGGCATATCACATGGCACAGTGATTTCAATTTTGCACGAACAATTGGGTATGAAAAAGCTATCGGCAAGATAGGTGCCGCGTTTGCTCATTGTGCAGCGCGACCGTGTGACGATTTCAAAACAATGTTTGGAGATGTTTCAACGTAATCCAGATAAATTTCTGCCGATTCATTACTGTGGACGAAACATGGATCCATTACTTCACATCCGAGACGGAGGAACAGTCAAAACAATAGACTTCACCGAGTGAACTAGCTCCGAAGAAGGCGAAGATCGTGAAGTCGGCCGGAAAGGTGATGGCCACAGTTTGTTGGGATGCACGCGATATAATTCATATCGATTATCTTCTGTCGAAGCAAGCGATCAATAGCGATTACTACGCAACCTTATTGGACCGTTTCAACAACATTTTAAAGAAAAAACGTCCTCATTTGGTGAAGAAGAAAGTGCTCTTCCATCAAGACAATGCACAGGTGCCGGCATACGTGCCCGGCACCAATGGCCAAATTCAACGAATTTCGCTACGAATTGCTTCCCCATATTCGCCAGATTTAGTCCCCTGTGACGATTTCCTGTTTCCAAACCTGAAGAAATGGTTCGGAGGAAAGAGATTCATCACCAGAGAACAGCTCATCGCCGAAACAGAGATTTATTTTGAAGGGTTGGACAAATCATATTATTCGGATTGAAAATGTTGGAGAATCGTTGGATCAAGTATATAGCTGAAATACGCTATATCTCTGGACTAAATACGTATTTTTTAGTTCAAAACGTGTGAAATTTATTATCTCGAAGTCAGATAAAAACAGATAAATATGAAGCAAATAAAAAAAATTTTATTTTCAATTAATTACAATGCTTCAAAGAATTTATTGAAAAAATTCGCAAAAAATGACTACTTTGGATAAAAAAATTCTTAAATTTTTAAATTTAATATCCAAGCAAAAATCCGTAAGATTTTTTTAGTTGACCCTTTGGACTTAATAAAAAAAATAGTACAATATGAATCGCTCAAAAAAGTATAATTATTTGAACTATAAATCGACATTTTCGAGGAATCTACATATTTTAAGGTTACAATTAATAAATAAATAAATTTTATTATTTGAACAATATAAAAAAGTAAGAATTAGAGATAATTAATAAAAGATTTAGATAGAATTTTGCTTTTATCCCATCCAAAATTTCATGGAAAAAACATCTCTGATTTAATTCATACTCTTTTAATGAATGGTTATTCTCTTAAATTCACATTTTCAACAATAAAAAATAGAATAAAAAACTTTGGAAAGTAGAACCAATTTAGATCAAAATCGTGAGGACAATAATAACGAATGTGACTCTAATTCTAATTCAAAGAAAAAGTTTTTCACGATACCATATTTAAGCAAAGTATCTGAAAAATTTAAAAAAAACTTTCACATATACATGGCTTTAATATAGCTTATAAACCCATGAATAAAATGAATACATTTATAAAAACTGGAAAAGATCCTTTGCTTAGGGATGACCATCGTGGAATAGTCTACAAAATAAATTGTTTAAATTGTGAATCTTCTTATGTTGGCCAAACAAAAAGGAAATTAAAAACTCGTATAAAAGAACATAAGGCTGACATAAGAAAATCCACTTCCGAGATGTCAGTGGTTTCACGTCACCAGTTAAATGAGATGCATGAATTGGATTGGGATAACATAAGAATTTTAGACACAGAATAATCATTGATGAAAAGAAGAATTTCTGAACTGATATACATTAAAGGCCAAATAAGTGATATCAATAAGCAAAGTGACACTGAAGGTTTGCCTGATGTTTATCTTCCTCTTCTTAGGAAAGATCTCTCTCACACTTAATAAATAATTCTAGAACTTTCTAAACTTTTGACTCATATATATAAATACTGGTAAAATATATGATATGACAAATAATAACACACAATGTTACGACAAATTTCCATCTGTGCAAACGATGTACTTGAGATTCATCATTATATTTTTTTGCTGTAAAACAGGTAACGATTCTATTCTCACACATTAGAAGATATTAATACAAATTTGTTAAATTAGAACCTGGAAATTCTCGTTCTACACTTTTCATGATATGACAATTGGCGGTGTAACATTATTGTACGAGGCACCTTCACGTATGAAAGAATACGTTTATATATAATTATATCATACGACGGTTGAATTTAATGTCAGCTATATGTAACTCTTTTAAGAATATTGTGAATTTACTGGAGGATGGCCAGATTGTGGCCGAAACGTCTAATGTTTTAATTAATGTAATGATAATTAAATATCACAAATTATAACTTATGCGGTGGTTTTTTATGCTCTTCTTTTCATACGTTTTGAATTAAACTATGTTCGTTTTTATGATGTATTAAAAGAGTAAGTATAAATAAATAAAGGATTGTACATGTATGAATATTATTATAGTATGTATAATTAAGTTTATTAGGATTTAGTTTAGAAGATGTAACACTCGCTCTAAAGCAATAAATCCGCCCCAGCCGAGCAATCTCCGAAAACTAACAGAAATTATAAAATTTCTATTATTTATTACATTGAAATATAATTCTTTTTAGTTCTACACTTTCATGTACTTATTTTTATACTATCCGAAACTCAATAAACGTATATTTAATAAAAAATAAAGGAGTACCCAGAACGTCAAAAACTTACAGATCACATATAGGTCTCAAGTACCCTCTTTGAACTTTTCGTGCATTCTCACATCGAGAATAACGCAAAAAAAAAACTCTTGCAGGCTTATCATGTCTATAGACAGTTAGTTTTTTTTTCAGCCTCAATCCAGGTCTTTAAATAATGTTATAAAAAAATGACAGCAATAAAAAATCGCGTAGGGTACTAAGAGAGAAATATATACACATATGTCAAAAACTCAAAATTAGCCAGTACACTAATACAAGATATCTGTGCGTAAAACATTAATAATTTAAGTACAAATAAATTAGACTTTCGACTCTGTTTTGAGTTGTCTTCAATTGAGTACAATAAAAAAGATGAATAAATATTTCTTTTACAGTAACAGCATATTGTTTAACCCTTCATCGTCCTTCTGGGTCAAAATGACTAAATAACCCGAGCATTCTTTCACACTAGATTTCAGAACGTTCCTGGCATCGGGAAGATGCGTACCTGCCATTGACTAGAGGCAGTTTAAAGCTTCACCTATCGAGATGCTTAGCTTTTTAATCGGACCGTTAGTACACGTCTAGCAGCCATTCGCGCAAAAAGCGTTTTTTTTTCTCGAGTCAAAGTGTGTCGAGTCAAGTTCTATCAGCAAGTGTCGACCAACGTGTCGTTTTTGTTAACAAATTTATGAATTATATTTTTGCATTAAATTACAAAATGTAGATTGTGTTCTTCAAATAAGGATAAAAAAAATGATGGGGAAAGAATGTTCATTGTGTCTACGATCCATGTGTGATAAACACTCTCTAAATCTAAAAGTGGCATATTTGGTACTGAATTATCAGCATATCATATTAACACATTTGGCACTGGATAATCAGTGAAATTCAATTATAAAAGAAAAGAAGTTTGAGTATTATATAGTTAAAATATCGATTTGCACGTTCTAGCACATTATAATTCTAATTTTACAATACCAAATATACAATACCAATCTAATTTTAACATATATGGTATTTTACAATACCATATATGTTAAATGCGCTACACTTATACACTGAAGCAAGGTTCGCTATAGGTTAGGGATACCACATTTCATTCATTAATTAACAATGGCATATTTAGTACTGAATCAGTGTTATCTACTGATTGAGATTTAGAGAACAGACTCTATTTGTGTACTGAAATTGCTGAAGCAAAGAGTAATGTTTTCTATATATTTTTTGTATTTTACGTTTTTCACTTATATGTCTTCAATATTAATAACAATAATAATAATTTTTACATTAACAATAACTTAAATCAAAAATAAATAGTCTTTTATCCAAATTTAACATCTTTTTTACATGTAAAAGACCATCTTCTACCTTCAAAATAAATACCTTTTTTCAAACAATAGTATGGAGTATAACCATACTATTTTTTTTAAATACATCATCTCAAGAGTATTAGACTAAAATTGCATTTGAAATATTATAAATTTAAAAAGTTATGATTTTTTTTATAATAAAAAAGCATATTTTTCCACGTTTGATTTTTTTTGTGTTAAAATTAAATTTTTCACTAAAGCGTCATTGTTCCATTTTCTCAAAGAATAAAATTATATATTGTAATTTTTTGAAATTGGACTTAAGACTATTGATTCAATAATATTATAAAGATGGCTCGAGTCATTTTAATCCAGAGTAACCATTGACTTTATTTAAGTGTCACCATGAAAGTTAAATGATTGCTTGAGAGACATCATGAAACTAATGTCCCCAAAAAATGTATACAAATTTCGTAATTCTACTTTAATTTATGGACAAATTATGTCAACAAATAAAAAAAAGAAATAAATAAAAAGAAATATGATAAATTTAAACTACAAACATCTTCAGTATTTGACAGAACACTTGAATCCAAACACGTGTATCCAGAACATGTGTATCCAAATAAAACTAAAATACATAGAGTCAAAAAAATAATTTAAAAGTATCAATTAGAATTAAAACTTACAATGGTAATAGAATTATGATGAAAATCCAGATAAAGTCCAAAATAAATTTAGTGTAACATGGCGAGATCAGTATAACAAAAGTGATAAGTGAGAGAAATAAATAAACTGTTTAACTTTCGGTAATTCTAAAAAAGATGACTTCTTTTAATTGCACCTCTCTAAATTTTTATATTTGCAATATTAAACAAATTATATATATAAGAAAAATATATACCAAAATAAGCAAAAAGTGACAGTAGAAGAATATAGAAAATGAATAGATTACAGAATTCGAATTCGAAATTAGCATCGCTTATTCATCAATGTTATAGCTTACAATTTTGTCGAAATTTTCAAATCACGAGAAAGATTCCTCTCTTGTTCATAAATTACTATCTTCCTTTTTTCTTGGCTCTGAAGATTCGATGCAACAGCTGTCACTTTTTTCACTTTTTTAAATTTTCGTTTCGTTCTACCTCGATTAATTTTAACGAAAATAACGAGATCTGGTTTGACTACAGCTTTAAAGCTTCATAATCTTCATTCTGCACATTAATCATTGCATAAATAAACAATAGATACTTATAATAGAAAACAGTAGTAGAAAACTACACTGCGTATTCGCTACGTATTACAAAAATCGACACAGAACTACAGTCAACTACCGTACAACATACAACGTTGTCAGAGAGAAACCTAAGAGGAGCCATGTCGAACTTTTTTCTATTACTGTCGAAATTGCCTGTACACTACTGCCAGTACATCCATTTCTGGTTTGGGAACTATGTGACTACATCCATTTTCTGATACTGTCGATAAAAATCATAACCACCGATGAGATATGGCTGCTACATATGAACGCGAAAACGCTTGACGCGCGGCAAAATGAGACGCGGTAACAATGAACATATTAGGAACTGTAAACTTTTATTGGCTACCGCATCACATTTTGCCGCGCGGCAAGCGTTTCCGCATCCAGTGTGCAGGAGCCATAAGTATTATAATACATATAGTATAAACACTGAACTTTTTATGTCCCCATTTTTAGTACGCATGTGTCGATTTCCAACCAGGAATGTGGCTACCTTCAGCAAGTTGAAATTGTAAGTTAGATTAGGTTAACTAGATCTCTTTCCTATAATAAAATATAATTAACCCTTTTGCCTACAATATATTGTATGAGACTCGTGGTAAGGAAATCGGGCCAAATATGAGTATCACGAGTGAAAGCCGTGGTACGTCGTTCGTACAAAGCTTAATTTTTTTTTAATTTGTGAGAGAAAAGTATGGCAAAGGGTTTAATAAAATTAAATTTTTCTAAAAAATTAAATCAAATTTTTTCAGAGACGCTATATTGTGTAGACTGTTATATTTGTATACAATAAAGTATTCTCGTAATGAAGTATGCATGTGCGCGCGCGCGCGCGCGCGCGTGTGTGTGTGTGTGTGTGTGTGTGTGTGTGTGTGTGTGTGTGTGTGTGTGTGTGTGTGTGTGTGTGTGTGTGTGTGTGTGTACTATTAAATTACAACTTCACATTTAATTACAATTTTCATGCAATATATTGGGTCATCTAAAAAGTATCCGCGGTTTTTTGTCACTAGATGTGTGTTGATGGTCATATATCTAGTGACAAAGCGGATACTTTTTAGATGACCCAATATTATTTTTTCGTAATTATTCAATTACAATTTTCGTATATTATTTAATCAATTATTATTTTTAATTTACTTATTACTGTTTAATATTATTATTATTATTATTAATGTGAATATTATTTTTATATAATGAGTTCGATAACATTATACAGTAGAGTCTCTCTAAATTTGACTTCTGTAATCTTTACATTCCTCACACATACTTTTACAAACACTAATGTCATGTCCCTTCCATGCTACAGTAGGTTGGACATGTGTTGCGCGCGCATCTGCATCTAATTGTACTAGGTTCTCACAGTGTAATGTAATTCCATAGGTAGATTATGTATAACTGATTATATATTTGTGTATTCTTTTGTGATACATATGTACATACTAGACTTGTTCTGTTAAGGTTATGTACACTGTAATGCACTTTGCAGGTTAGCATGCACAACTGCGTTCACGCAAGTACGCAATGATTGATAGACTCGTGCTATAAAGAGAGTTCTCTATAATTTTGGCATTCCACTTATCGCTCAATGGGCCAAATTTAAAAAGACTCTACTGTATTATTCTGCTGTATATAATTCTGATTTAAAAATATACTCGCTATAAACAATTTTCATAATACAACCGAATTATGTCTTTTTTCATAAATTTATAAGCACCTTTCCAACACGGCGGCGAGTCATGTGACCACTAGAACATCAGAAGTGTCAACGCTCAGTGTTCATATTGTATATACTTATATTATGACTGTGGTCAAACTTTCGCTACAAATGCTTTGAAGCATTTGATAAATCAATTAGAAGAAAGAATTTTACAAACTGATCAGTTAAAAAATGCTTCAAAGCGTTTGCAGCATCGTATTGACCGTACCCTATGCCAATAATATTATAGCGCGGTCCCATAGTGCAGAATTGGTGCAATGCGGAATTGGAGGAACGTTCGTGATTGATTGTGGCTTCCGCTAAAATGTGTTTTCCTATGTCTTATTGAGCAAAATTTGCGGAATGCGCAATTAGCTCTGATCAATCGTAAGTCTTTCCGTAGATCACTTTATATCTAACAGAATAGCGTTTGTGATTGGCTCGCATTGATTGCGCATCCACAATTTCCGCTCAATGGGACATAGAAAAATGAATTCCTGCAAATCGGAAATCACACATACATACAGAGCAGAGCATTGATTTCATTTTATGTACCCATTTTGATTTTGATTTACATTTTCGCCTTTCTCTATACCATTTATACAACATTCGTATTCTAACCATATTGACCTCTGTATTTATCTGGAGACTTAATTAATTATCTTTAGGATTATGTTCAGGGTGCCGTCCCATCGAACGGAAATTGACAACGGAACGGAACTCGCGGTATCAACGACGAATCACAATCGTTCCGCTATTTTCGCTATAATTTCGCTGCATTCTGTTTCACGCATGATGCGTATAATGTATCATTTATTCTTGTTATTTACCAAATAAACAAGGATAAATGATGCATTATGTATATCATGCGTCAAACGGAACGCAGCCACTGTTACAATTTGCAAAATGGACGAAAGTTGCACATAACCTCAATATTATATGCTGTCGATGTGTATTACAACCATTGTCCATATAATGCGATTGGTTACATACAGTTTTTGTCTTTATTAATATGGACACAGTAACAGAATGTTAATGATTCGATGATTACAGTAAATATAAATGTAGATATTAATCAGCCGCCTACGATTCCGTTTATTTTCTTTCCTCTTATCCATTGAGCGATAAACGCGGAAGCGGAATCAAGTTTCAGCCAATTATGAGATAGTTTTACGGTTATGTTAAAAACATTTTACTGCTAAAGAAGTTCTAATCCAGATAGCACACAGGTCATTTTGACGTCAAATTCTGGTCATATTGATATGACATCATGTGATCAAAAATTGACCAACCGATGTTTTCGCACGTCATTATGACATCATATTTTGGTCTCGCTTAATTTTCAGTTAGCAAATACATAATTTTGATTTTATATAGCTTTGATTTCTCATTGATTTATACCGATGCACATCAAAATATCACTTGTAATAATAGTTTCGTTTTTATGCCAATCATTCATAATTTTAATTAATACATAAGGTATTTAAAGCTTATGCCTCTGTTGACAGCTTAATATTACTAATATTTGAAGAAATTACATGAAATAATACGTTAATATTATTAACTTAATTAGAAAATGATAATGACAAAGATACTGTCCTCAATCTCGAGAAATCGTTCGATCCATGGTGAAAAGAATGTAAGGTGAAACATTGCGTATAATGTTAATAAAAAATAATAAAAACCTTCGGTGGAAACTAGGTCTGTGACAGATTTTCTAACCTGAATAGTCTTAAGATCAATATATCAGATTCACAAAGCAGAATGATGCTTCTTCCTGCCAGATTCCTTCGTTTTTTGAAAAACACATCGAGCAAGCCTAATTTTATCGATTTCTCGTGTAAAAAATGAAGGTTTGACAAGAAAAAAAAGATAATAATTTAGTTTCACCACTGCCATTTCAAAAATAAATGAAGTTTACTTGATGTAGTTTTGCATAAACCAAAGGAATCAGGCAAAAAAAAGCGTTACTCTGCCCAGCAAGTCTGAGATATCAATCGTTAAAGTTTACGACTATTCAGGTTAGAAAATCCGTCACAGCCACAAAATACTGCGATGCGAATAAGCGCTGCGGTCACATTTTCATATGAGGCGCGAGCCTATGTCTGACATGTTAGACTATTTAATAAATTTTGTTGCGAATGCTAAGCTATTTTCCATAACAGGTCCACATCGGGCACAAAACTAGACTTTTTATGGACCATGTCAGATTTTTTTAAGTTATGGCGTAGCAAAGTAGTGGCCAAGTATCGTGGCGCTGGCCAGTATCGTGGCATTCGTGACACTGACGAGGAAATGTCTATCAGGGCACACACATGCAATTTATTTGTAACTATTAAAATCCTTCAATAAATTTCGGCTGTAAATTATTATTTACTATATTTGTCTTAATTAATATGTCATAATCACAGATAATAAGCCGATGGCGTTTATTATTTTTATGTTAAAATGATAACTAATAATGTCAGCATTGTTAGCTATATGAGTCTCAACACAATGATAGGTCGTAACTAAGTCATAAAACACCAGTTATAATCGTAGCACAATATTTTGGGATTGTGCACTGACCCACAACTACGTTTCACGATTGAGCATGTGAATGAGATCCTATGCTGAGATCCTATATAATACTGCTTGAAAACGTCCTAACATGACGTCAAATGATGTTCCCGCGATGATGCAATAGTCTGCGATATTCGACCATCATTAAAATGTCATTAAGATGTCATCTAATGACGTCATCTATGATCAGTAAATGACCAACATGACGTCAAAATGACGTGTGTTTGCTACTTGGGAATGTTTACTAAGTTATTATATACATTATATATACATTATATATACATTATTATATTTACATTAATTGTAAACTATTTTTATTATTACAAGTATTGTAAATAATATAAAAAATATGATTTCATATTATTCCGCGTGTTCTGTTTCCGCTTATTCCGTTCAATGGGACATAAAGGACTTATGGCTCCTGCATATAGAACGCGGCAACACTTGCCACGCGACGGAAGTTGACACAACAGTCAATCAACGTCTCACTTGCTCGGAAATAATAGATAATTTCCACCGCGCGACAAAAGTTAAACTCAATCCAACTTCTGCCACGCGACGGAAGTAATATTACATCATTTCTAGAAATTTTGCATAGTAAGGCAGACTTAAGACATAGAATTATTGGTTAGTGCGATAACTTCCGCCGCGCAGCAAGCGTTTTCTCGTTTAGTGTGCAGAAGCCATTAGGGTGCCGTCCCATTAGTGGAAATTTACAACGGAACGGAACAGCGAGACCAATCACAATCGCAGAAAAGAAAGGAGAGTGATGACTGATGACTCATTTTTTTTCCGTATTTATCTAGAGACTTAATTAATTATCTTCAGGATTATGTTCAGATTCCCACCAGAGTGCTACCCAAGTATCACTCTATTCTTGTTATTTACCGAATGTTAAACAAGGATGACATAACATTCGAAGAACATCTAGGTGGGAATCCGAACATGTCTCAGCATATTGATTAATCATGTACTTGAAGAAGACAGTTTTCTCCGTTTAAACCAGCTTAACGAGGTTAATTTTTATAAGAATATACACACGCAGATTGACGGAATCAGCAAAAGAAATAAATTTGCGCAACAGAAAACGGCAAAATCGGTAGAATAAAGTCACGATCAATCATGAACGTTCTACCAATTCTGCATTGCACCAATCCCCACCATGGGATCACATTATGAAATCACACGATACTGAAAACGATTGCGGAATAAAAAATGCGTTATAGAAACAACCAATCAGTGTTATTCTACATTATTCCGAATATAACGCTAATTGGTTATTTGAATGACTCATTCTCTATTTCGCAGCCCTTTTCCGCACCGTGCGATTTCACCCTAAGGTTTGTTCGCGTCGCATGCTCCAAATTAAAACGGGGAGCATAAACTCTTACGTAACGCATAAAATATAAGGCATAAGAAAGTCAACCAATCAGAATTCTTTATTTCACCGAAAGGAAGGAAATAAAGCACTTTGATTGGTTTATTTTCTTATGTCTCATGTGTTATGCATTATGCAAGAGTCTGTACTCCCCGCTTAATCCAGGGAGTACTTAGATCATAGGTAAGATGGCGGTTGGAACAGTTGAATTCATGTGCCCCAATATTCAATGATACGAACGGATTTAGTACAAGTAAGCATGTTACTTAACCTAACCTAATCCGTAAGATCATTCGAGCGGGTCGAACATGTGCCTCATTTCGTTTTGGGTGTTTTGTGTTACCTGGATTTTTTAAAAAACGTTTTTATACAAAATAAATGCATTTTTAATAAATAAATATAAAGGTTATATTATATTTTTATATTATATTATATTTTAGTATATTTATATTTTATTTTATTTTATTTGTTATTTTATTTTATTTTATTTTATTTTATTTTATTATATACATTACTTTAAATACGAAGCGCCACGATCTGAATGTTAAAATGTTGAACTATTGGGTCATCTAAAAAGTATCCGCGGTACTTTGTCACTAGATATATGACCATCAACACACATCTAGTGACAAAAAACCGCGGATACTTTTTAGATGACCCAATATTATATTCATTTAAATGAATTAATTTCAGAAATTAATAATTGCGTTTCGATATGGTTGTCGGACTTTCAACGCAATCAATCTGAAATCTCATGGCCCGCGTGCCATGTGCATGGTGAGTCGTACCTTTGACAATAGTAAGTCGAGCGGACGCGCGTATTCGGCTATCTTTAAACGTTAATATCTCGTTAATTATTGCGAGCATTACAAAATGGTAGAGGACTTTTCTACTCAATTTAGTCCACTCTACCTGCTCGGGACGAGTGAGGCCGTATATTCATGACATCCTGTATATTATATTTTTATATATTTAAAATTTTTTCAAAAATGCATTTATTAAATGCGTTTTCAAATAAAATAAATTAATCTGAAATATTTTTTTCGATACAGTACGTTTTCAATCATTACGCATGCGTACGTAACATGCCCCAACCGCAGTGTTTAGAGGTTCGTTCGCGTCGCATACTCCAATTTAATCCAGAGGGCACTTGGATCACAGATAAGGTGGCGGTTGGAGCCGTTGCATTCATGTGCTCCAATGTCCAGTGACACAAACGGACAAATGAATCTGTCACCTAACCTAATTCGTGAGACTACTTAAACGGATCGGACATGTGTCTTGTTTCGTTTCGGGTATTTTGTGTTACTTCGATTATTTGAAAAGCGCTTTTACAAAATAAATGCGTTTTTAATAAATAAAAGTTATATTATATTTTTATATTATATTATATTATATTTTATTGTATTAATATTATTTTGTGTTATTTTTCTAATTTTTCTAATTTTATTTATTTTATTTATTTATTTTATTTTATACATTTATTTATTTCAAGAATTAATTATTTACAGATTTTAATATGTCATTCAACATTATTAAGATCGTTTCGAAGATGGGAATAAGTATCAAAAATTTGTTAAATTGCTAGTCAATTTAACTCGTAATATTACTGCGGTAGTTTAGTGAAGTTAGCGTTTCAAGATCAAAAAATCATTTCGGTGCACGTTTCTAAGAACTACATATATAGTACAATATATAAATTCACACAAGAATCATACAAGCATTTAGGGTAAAATCACACAGTGCGGAATAGGACTGCAGAATAGAAAATGCATTATTGAAACAACCACTCAGCGCTATTCTGCATTTGATATTACGGAATAGCGAGTGCATCATTATTCTTGTAATAAACCGTCGTATTTTGAAAGGTTAAAATAATTTGATGCTGACTGATATGATAGAATTGCATAATATCGAGATGAATGAAGTAAAATGATACAATAAAATCTGAGTGCATAAATATAGATACCAAGATAAAAAAAAATAATGATGCATTACGTGCGATTTCAGTGTGCCCTTTTCCGTACTTTTCTATCATTTTCACGAGGTGAAAAAATGATAGTAAATGCATTAAAATAGTTCAAAAAATTGTTATGAGATTATAAATATTAATTGTAAAACATTAAATACTATAACAGTGATAATTGCTTTTACAATTTGAAAAATTATATTTCGTTTTAATAAGCAAATTATTAACGTGAAGTTAGTAGTATTTAAATTATATTCACGCTGGATACATCTTTGACGCATCATGTGAACATAGCACACAAAACTTGCATGATGGAAAAGTGCGGAATAGCGCTGATTATTAGTTGCTTTAATGACGCATTCTGTATTCCGCAGTCCTATTCCGGTCTGATTTCACCTTTAAGATCCAGCTAGACCGTTTAAGATTTTGATTTCTATAGTGTGATTGTGTTATTTATTTTATTTTATTTTTTATTTTATTTTATTTTATTATTTTATTTTATTATAATAATATTATATTATATTGGTATATTATATATTTTTATATTTTTATATTATATATTTTTTATATTTTTATCAAAAATTTATTAAATGCGTTTTTATACAAAATAAATCCGAAATACTCTTTTTTCGATACAGTACATTTTCAATTACGCATGCGTGCATAACATGCTCCAATCGTATTACTTTCTGAGGCGAGGCAAATAGAGCGTACTCGATCACCTTGCAACTAATGTAGAATCGGCTTTAGAGACAGTAAAAATCCATTTGGAATTCGAAATGTGAGAGTAGTATTTCTAGAGCATGAAAATGTCATGAAAACGCGACCGCAGCGCATGCTCGCATCGCAGTATTTCGTGACTATGATAGATTTTCTAACCTAAATAGTCATCAACTTTAATGATAAATATCTTCGCGGGACTAGACACAACATTTACCTGCCAGATTCTTTGATTTTATGCAAAAATGCATCAAATGAGCATAATTTCATTGAAATTGAAGGTGAGGAGCATCTTCTGAATAATTACCAAATTCCGTTAGACGCAATTGGTAGTCTAGCATTTCGGTATTTCTGGTTCTTTTCCTATCATACCATTCATAACAAGAATATTTCTGTTCAATAGGAAAAGTAGTTGTTGAGGTTAGAAAATCTGTTATGTAGAAGTAGACAGTGTGTATAGATTATAGACTGGTACTTATTGGTTCAGGGCGGCTACGTCGCCCCAAACAAAAAAAAAACATCCTATCCGCTTGGGGCTAACCGTCGAGAAGTTGCAGCGTAAGACAATGTCTGTTTGGAATATTTCTAACCCACCAAAACAGTGGGGTGTGAGAAAAGCTCTTTTTAGAGCGGTCTTTTTAGAGCTGTAGGCAACTTCTAGGAAGTTAGGTCCCAAGCGGATAGGATATATTGTATTATTGTTTTCTTTTATTCAGAGTAGCGTAGCCCTAGTTTATATATCCCACCACTGACGAGATACTATTAAAAACCGACATCCTTACAGGAGTTTGCGTCCTTGTGAATATTGAAGTGATTAAGAGTTAAAAACTAATAATATTGTATTAATTTTATGCTTTATTAGTTTAGACGTATTTATACATTTATAACTCAATAATGTTCGATTGTTCTTTAAAATTGTGATTTTAGTGCTATCATCAAAGTTTGATTATCAACAGAGATGATAAAACAGAAAAAATTATAATTTTTCTGCAATATATAGAATGTTATTGTTTTACAAGTATGCATATTTATTTATAGAATACATTTATGTAATATAAAATCATGAATTTAATTAATGTATGGGCCAAATATTTATGATAATAATAGCAAATTTGTATCAATAAAATTTGTATTGTTAATAATGTCAGCGTTTTTCAATTATCTCCAGGCCCTTTGGGCCTTTTTTATACTGCCGAAAATTTGCCCAAGGTTGACAATTTTTAATAGTATCCCGTTGATGACCCCATTCTGTCCATGACAGATTTTCTAACCTCAACAATTATTTTTCCTACTAAACGGAGCAATTTTGTTATGAATGATGTGATCGGAAAAGAACTAGGAGTACCGAAATACTAGAGAGATACTATCGATCGCATCTAACGGAATTTCCGTGACCGTAGTGCCTGAATCTATATTTTTGTCAAATATATGACATTTAAATATTTAACTAAAAGTGTCTGGAAGACTCACAAATATTTTTAATGGTACTTCATAACTCTACATACGAAATACAAACAATTCTATGTGTGAACATTGTTATCCGGCTGATTATTTCGGTCAAATACATGGTCTAAAAAAGATACATTAATTATAATTAACAGAATGAGTGATTACATGTAACGCGGTACGTGATACGCAGTACGGAAATTAACTAAGTAATTATAGGAATCGCCCAAACCTTGCTTCTTTTCGCCTCTATTATATGTAGCACGGTAAGCGGCAGTGACAAATAAACTTTAATATGAATTTTTTAAAATATATTAACTTATTTTTACATACATTTCATCAACACTCTTACTTTTTCAACGAACTTTTATTTAATAATTGTATTTAAATCAATTAATTCTATTAAAAAGTACTTCCCAGAAACGAGAATGGATTAAAATGGATTAAAATTTTTTAATACATATTTTAAATCCATGAAAATAAATTGAATGGATTGAAATAGATTGGATCCGAGCTGACATTAGTTTAATATTCGAAAAAAGAAACATTCATATGTAAGGGTTACAAATTTTATTCCTAAGACATTTATAATAATTATAAACCTGAAATTAACTACTTCAAAAAAAAATTGGTTTCTACTTAAAAAATGCACCTTAGTGGGATTTGAACCTGGGATCTCTGGATTATGAATCTTCTACGTTACCCACTTCTACGTACACCACTTTTTCAATTGATAAACGTGTTATTCATTCTCGATTTCAACCAGCTAAACCAGTGCACGAAATTATATAGATATGATAAAAATATCATTATTTAACAGATATAATCAATTTACATTACTATAAGACAGCATTGAGTAAGTGTCGGATAATCTATAAATCTCGTTTAGCTGATGTCGCGCGCCGTGATCAGCGTAATATTCGGGCTGTCTTCGACTTGATTTGCGAGTATTCACATTGATCATTCATTTTATTTCTAATCAAAGCGAAACAAAAGAATATAGCTCAATCATTACGTTACAACTTTTTTGAACTTAATTGAATTAAAACGAAAAATTTCCTATTTATAATTTTAAATAATTTAAGTAGCATTTATGATTCATTTTAAAAGAAATACTTTTTTTTCAATTGAAATAAAAAACTGCATTTCCTATTCAAAATTTTGAATTAAGCAGTATTCATGGTGCACAGAAATGATTGACATTTTTAAATTCAACTGAATTGAAAAACTGCATTTCGTATTCACAATTTTGAATTGAGTAGCATTCATAATGCATAAAAAAATACTATAATACTATTTTTAGATTGAAAGGCATAGAGATATGCTCTATGCAATTTCTGTAAATGAATAAAAATACATTCAGGATTAAAAAGGATTTATTTTAACATTCATAAATCCCTATTTCTGAAAATCTGAATCCATTTTAATCCATTCTCGTTTGCTGGGGCACGAACCGCTCCATGGGACATTAAGGACACAATTATCGTGTACGTAATGTATAATCTACAATGAGCAGTAGCAGTAGTGGATTAAGGAATAAGCGTAGAAATCAACCAATCATTGATTATCCTCCTCACATTTGACTATGATTGATTGATTTCTACGCCTATTCTTTAATCCACTACTGCTACTGCTTATTGTAGATCATGCATAAAACGACGGATCATCAAATCTTTCGATACGTGTACCGAATACATACGGCGATACGCGTTATGGAACGGCATCCTTACATGTAATGCGATAAATGGCACGGGCCAGTGACAAATTCACATCATTAAGCACTTTTTAATAGAATTAATTGATTTAAATACAATTATTAAGTAAATTCGGTGAAAAAATATAAGTGTTAATGAAATGTGGGCATAAAAATAAATTAATATATTTTAAAAAATTCATATTAAAGTTTATTTGTCACTAGTGCTGCTTACCGCGCTACAGTAAAAGAGGAGAAAAGAAGCAAGCGACACGATTTCCTATAGTTACCTAGATTATGTTCCAAAACTTCTTCTCTGAGGAAAATTTTATTCGAAATATATTATATTGGGTCATCTAAAAAGTATCCGCGGTACTTTGTCACTAGATATATGACCATCAACACACATCTAGTGACAAAAAACCGCGGATACTTTTTAGATGACCTAATATAATACGTAATGTATATACTACAGCATATAGAGTAAAATCTAGTTGGTTTTTGTAGCGCGTATCGCGCTACATGTAATCGCATCCTGACTCACAAACCTTTTCAATGCACTTCCAAACTTTTCATACGAAATACAAACGATTTAAAATAGTAATTTTTACAACTGAAGGGTTTGTCTGATCATGTACATTCGAATCGACTTATGTCGACTTGTGTTATCGTGTGGGAAGTACCCATAGTGTTTAAGACTTAACGAGATGCGAACATATAATTGCTATATAGCTTTTGCACACTGAAAAACGCGCGGCAAAATGTAATGTGATAGCTAATAAGCTTACAGCTTCTAATGTGTTCATTGGTTACCGCGTCTCATTTGTCGCGCGGCAAGCGTTTCCGTGTCCAATGTGCAGGAGCCAATACTGATTCCGGACCAGTATTGGATGCGAACGTATTGGAGCGCGTTGGGTATGTAATGCAAACAAACCTAAGGCCCATATCCCATGCAACGAATCGCGCGTAAACGTATTCGCGTACGGCTATACGCATCATGGGACAGCACCTTTAAACACATAGGCTGTATTCCAAAATTCATTGCCAGCAAATTCACTGAAAATCTATAGTTTACGTTACGTCTATTATACATTTTCAGTACTGGCAGTGAATTTTGGAACACAGCTATTATTATTGCGCAATTGCGTGTGCTCTGACCTTTGATATTTGACGCTGCCATGTAAGGTATCTTGACATCGAAGGTACCGACAGAGAGTACGTTTCGATAATCACTGCAGTATTGAAAATTTATAGTACACAAATCTATAGTAATGTATTGTACAATATATATACAATGTATTGTATATATATAATGTATATATAATGTATTGTACAATATATAGTTTCAGCATTGGCAGTGAATAACGCACCCAGAGAGTTGCACTATTTGGGTATGGGCAATGCGATGTTGCAAACGCTTTGAAGCGTCAGTTAGTTCTTTCTTCTAATTGGTCGATCAAACGCTTCAAAGTTTGTAGTGAGACTTCAACAGTTCGACCACAACCTTTGTATATACTGCGATATATGTCATCGACAAGATACTCGTTACCCGTTGGCCCATCGGTGCTTACATTTAAGATCCTGATGCACGGGTGAGAAGGCGTGCGATTCCTTCGTTACAAGGAGGATCGGACTTCATTGAACGAAAAAAACATTGAACGAATAAAAGGTCGATAAGATGCGTCACATCGAATGCGTCGCTGCCAGTCCGTGAATCGTTCGACGTTCGCAGTTCGCTCTAACCTTCCGCGTTTTTAACGGATTGCTTCGACGCTCGCAAAGATCCCGACTTCGAATCTCTTCACCCTACGACTCCGCGGTAGACAGACCTTCTCGTCGCATTTTTTTTTCATGAATCGCAACGAAATCGGAAATATGTCTGATCAGTTAGCCGAATCTGTGGAGGACGACAGCTCCGTCACAATGCTTGATGTTCTCCAGGTAGAAAATCAGCTTGAAGAGGATGCATATGCCGTTCTAGGCGCATCCGACGACCAGAATTGTACTTACAGTAAGGTAGCAATGCTTTTGATCTTTTGCCTGTGACAGTTTGCATTTTACAGTTTTGTTCTCCATTTAACTAATTAGTTTGTTTATTTACAACTGTTTGTAGGGATATATAAGACAGGCGTTGTACGCGTGTAAAACATGTTGCTTAGACAAAATTCGAGCTGCCGTCTGTTTGGCATGTAGCTTTCACTGTCATGAAGGCCATGAACTTGTAGAACTGTATACAAAGCGACATTTCAGATGCGACTGTGGAAATACTAAGTTTGATGGCAAACAATGTAATCTAGAGAAAGTAATGGATCTTTTACTTATATACTTTTATATGTTTTATATAAAATTATGTTGCATTGATTGACTATTGCTTATTGTGCTTTCTAGCTAAAATCTGCTATCAATACTGAAAATAAATACAATCAGAATTTTGATGGTGTTTATTGCATCTGTGCAAGACCATATCCTGATCCAGAAGGTGATGAAGATGACATGCTACAATGTATAATATGTGAAGATTGGTATCATTTGAAGGTAAATTACAAAATCTGTATATACTTGTATGTATATTAACATCTTTTGGACTTCATATTAATTGTCTAAAGAATTTATATATAAATAAACTTTAGAAAAGTCAAAGTGAGAGTATCCACAGTATCCACAAGATAAAAGATAAAAAAAAATAATAAAAACAAAAAGTAAAGTGTTGTTGATTGGGTTAACTTCTAAAAGATTTATTCTATGTATATATGTCTTTAATGAAGATAAACTTTAAAGGACTAAAAAGGATTTTTTTTAGCATTTGGAATGTGATAACAATGCACCAGCAGATAATGCTTATGATGAAATGATATGTGCAGGCTGTATGAAGAAACACAACTTTCTGTGGAAATATGCAACGAAACATGCAGGTTATTTGGACTCTTGTGATACCTACACAAACTGAATCGTAAATTATTATTTTTAATGTATTTAATTATAAGCTTATGAATGTGTTATTTTGCTACAAGTAGTCCTAAAGAAAGCAGATGTGAAATTGGATGTATCTGAAAAAAATGAAGAAATAAACATCAGTGAGTTGTCCAAAGGATGTCAAATGCCAAAATTTAGCTGTGCAGATACTAAAGGAAGCTGTTTTTGGATAGAAGGTTGGAGAACCGCACTGTGCACTTGCGACGAATGCAAATCAGTGAGATATTGACTTTTTTCGTATACTTTTGTTATTATTAACATATTATATTTGTTAAAAGATTTATGCGTCCTTTTATGACAATCTTTTATTATATTTTTTATCGTTATTGCAGTTATATAATGCAAAAGGCATTGCATTTTTACTTGATCCAAAAGACAGTGTACAAGCATATGAGGAAGCAGGAAAAATGAATAAGCAGGAATCTCAATACGAAAAAGGCATGAAAGCTCTTGCTAGCATGGGACATGTACAAAAGCTGACAGCGATTGAAGGTAAAACTCTGAGATTAAAAATATTCTATGAAATAATAATAAATTTTTTTCAAATTAAATTTTTCAGAAAATGTGTATTCACTAATGTTTAAGCTAATTAACTGTTCATAATTGTTTACAGAATATAACAATATGAAAGAACGGCTAATGCAATACCTACAGAAGTTTGCTGAAAACAAGAAAGTTGTACGTGAAGAAGATATTAAAGAATTCTTTTCGGAAATGGAATCCAAAAAACGCCCTAAAGTGACAGTGCCAACATATTGTCGTTAAAAACTTATATTTATACAAGGTGTCCCACAATTTTTGGCAAAGCGCTTTTGTGTTGCTAGAGCGAACTAAACTGAGTCAAAAAGTTCTATACTGTTTTGCAATTTTTGAAATAGTTAATGAAAATTTAAGAAAGTAATCAAATTCGTTCGGTTTACCACCAAATATAAGCAGACTGCGAGATAAGCCCAACGAGGCGCGCTGTCACTAGGTATGTTAATGCCAATGTCGCTTATAAACAATATGCCTAGCGATGAAGAACATGGGTGCGTTCCGAGTTATGCATAAAGCACATAATGCATCATTGGTCCTTATTGTTTACCAAATAAAGAAAGATAAAACGATTCATGTTCTTTATGTGTAACTCGGAATGCATTCCATATATCTCTGCAGTGGTGCCAGATTCTAGTTTGCCAGTGATGGAAATTTGGCTCCGCGTGACAGAGAATCAGCCCCTTCACTTTTGCTCCACCAAATGCCATCGTGCTTCAGACAAAAAGGAAGGCGAAAAAGATAGCATGCTATTGCTGCTTTGCTCGTTCAGCGCCGAAGCTGGTCGAGCGCGACATCACTTATTAGAGCAAAAGTGAAGAGGCTGATTCTCTGTGTTGTGCGGAGTCA
This sequence comes from Acromyrmex echinatior, assembly GCF_024713525.1. Classification (NCBI taxonomy): domain Eukaryota; kingdom Metazoa; phylum Arthropoda; class Insecta; order Hymenoptera; family Formicidae; genus Acromyrmex; species Acromyrmex echinatior. The sequence goes on along the minus strand of NC_141858.1, from coordinate 1,350,243 downwards.
AATTTTCATCACAGGCTTGCGCTACCATTTGATAATATGTGGGGGGAAGAGTGGAGGCAGTTGCCGATAGCTATAACTTCATAGCAATTACTATGGCGACTGCTCCAATTCTTCTTCTATCACGCATTACCAAGTGATAACGTAAACCAGAATCTGGCACAACTCTCTGGGCGGTCCTATTTCGCCGCGCGCTTGCATTTGGCAGTAGACCGGGTGAATTTGGCTATTTTTATAAATTCATATCTCGTTAACCATTTTGAAAATTGCAAAATGGTAAAGAACTTCTCGACTCAGTTTAGTTTGCTCTATCTATACAAAAACGCTTTGCATAAAATTACGTGACATCCTGTACAGCCAATCACAGAAAGGTTGCACTTTTTTCGGGTTTCGGAATGTCTATTTAACCCAACGATTGGTTCTTATTTGTGGATCTATGAATCGTTTGGTGAGCAAGCTGCATTCTGCAACTTTTCTATGACCGGCTATATATACCTCCATAGTTAACGATGATCTAAACAAAAATAGACATTTTATTGTTTTTAGCAGGATATCTTGAGTTTTGAGAATTTTATATCTAATATTTAATTGGTACATGTCACTACATTGAAAAATCCCTATATATATCTTGAATCCATATATATATATATTGAAAAATTTCCATATATAATTACAGGAAAAGATGAAAAGAAATGTGAAGAAACGTAATTTGCAAATATATATATAAATAATGTCAAAAAAAGGTATTAATTAAGAGAAAAGATTCGCGATTTCTTTGCATGTATATTATAACATTTAATCTTTAATTCGAATTAATTACAAATAAATTTTTTATTGAAAAATATAACGAGCAAGTTCTCGATTTCTTGTCATTTCCTTATCATTTCTTTTTTTGCTCCCATACTTTCACATTTGCATCCACACAAAACTGTTCATTGATGGAGCGAGAAATCTTGCCTTTTTTATACTTATTAGATTTTTTTACAAAGTAAAAAATTTTTATGGAAACTCATTTTATCGATACATATTTAATATTATTTTTTGAGATTAAGAATACTTCTCAATACACAAGAACTCTGCGTTGATGATGGCGACAGAATCAGACAGAGCCACACACATGCACGAGCCCATGTCCGTGTGCTCGCCTTCGGCGCGCTGTGAACGAATGAGACAGCGTCTTTTTCGCTCTGGTCGCTTGTTTCAAGTGATAAAAAATGCTTTCTCGGCAACCTTAGTCGCTCGGCATATATCAATAAGAAGCGAGAGGCATTCTAAATAATAAGTTTTAATAAATTGTAATAGTATACCTCTCCCATCAATCCAGAATAATATAAATAAATCATGTCAAAACGCAATAATTTACGAGATATTTAATTATTTATGATTTTTTTATGAGCGTTATATTAGGTGTAGTAAAAAGAAATCCATTATTTTTCCAATAGATGGCTTTAGTAACTTGTATCTCGCGTTGTGAGATACAGATGTAGTCGAGCTCGTAAGATATGAGATCGAAATGCTAGAGATCTCAAAATCGAATCCTGCTTTTTTTTCTTTTTTTCATAGTTTTTTTTTCGAAATAAGTAATAATAAACGTATATTAGATCAAATATATTTTCATATAATTTTTAAAATAATTCATGTATGGGAGTTTTAAAGTAACAATTGAAGAAAAGAAACCCATTTCGTTTTCCAAAATACCATTAACAGATAAAAAATTATATTTTTATAATATTGAATTATTTGTAATATTATTGGTGCATTTTATATTACATTATATTACACTTCGGATTTAATTTTTACTATTTGACACTACAAATTTTATTAGTGGATTGTACTTTTACACATTGCAATTATTAAGGTACCCATTTTTACTTTTATTTATTGAGTCGTCTAAAAAGTATCCGCGGTTTTTTGTCACTAGATGTGTGTTGATGGTCATATATCTAGTGACAAAGTACCGCGGATACTTTTTAGATGCCCCAATATATGAATCTATCAATCTTTTATTTATATGAAACTATTAATGGTTTCATTTATACTTTTAAAAAATTTTTTCATAATCTATTTTCATATAGTTATATATTGAGTCATCTAAAAAGTATTCGCGGTTTTTTGTCACTAGATATGTTGACCATCAACACCATCTAGTGACAAAAAACCGCGGATACTTTTTAGATGACCCAATATTTAGTTACTAAAATTCCATTGCGTTCCAGCGACATAAGACGGTAGAGAACATTTTTGAACGGAATGGAATGGCATGTTTAGCTGAGTTGGTTGAATTTAAAAATTGAAACGAATATATTCAGAAATTTTTTTTATATCCATCTACAATGATGGATGAAAAAATAGTGTTATTACTAATGTTAAAATTATTGCGAAAGGCAAGAAATGTGCCAAGTTGGCGTGCTATTCCGATATTTAAGAGTGTGCGAAAATTTTATTTCGCTTATAACGTTTTATTGCAATAAAGAAATATTAGAAGAAATATTAGAAGAAATATTAGGTCATCTAAAAAGTATGGTGAACACATCTAGTGACAAAAAACCGCGGATACTTTTTAGATGACCCAATATATAAGAAAACGAAAATTCTACAGTTAATGTTTACACAAAGAATGAGGCGTCTCCAAGGCGCAAGTGACAATTTAAATGAAATGCAAACGATCGTGAGAAATTCTTCAATTATTTCAGAATGACATTGGAATTATTTAAAGAATTGCTGGCATTATATTGGGTCATCTAAAAAGTATCCGCGGTACTTTGTCACTAGATATATGACCATCAACACACATCTAGTGACAAAAAACCGCGGATATTTTTTAGATGACCCAATATATAAAATAAGATTAAAAGTAATATAAAAGGCTCTGTAGTAATAAGCAAAAGGTAGTATAAAAGAAGGGCAAAGAGCCAATGACGTATATAAAAAATTATAATTCAGATAAGAAAACTTAATACAAAAACAATTAACATACAATAAAATAAAACAAACGTTTCAACTCCAATTGAGTCATTTTCAATGCCATCATACGATAATATAAATGTCGTTCTAAATTAAAAATTAATACATAATTTTACAATATTCTTAAAATTCCTTAACAAAAAATTCTTTCCTCTTTCTGTGTAATACGCTGTGAGTCATTTTTATCAAGAATTAACAAAGTCATAAGAAAGTTCTGGAAAAATAACCGTAAACAAAAAGAATTAATATTAATCACATAAAAATTAAAAATATGATGATATACCTTAGTAAATCTGTTAAAAGTCCCATAATACACAACGAGAAAAAAATGTAAAATGTAGTCCATTTTGTGGTACAGTAAAGTCTTTTTAATTTAATAGGTTATTAAAGCAAATTCGCAAAGGTAACGAGCATCTGACTTAAACGATGTCACAAAACGAAATGTCAAACAGAAAAACATTATCGAGAACGGAAAACGGAAAAATAGGAGGAAAAGGATAGAAGATGTTAGAAAGGAGAAAGAGAATGTCAGAATACAAATCCGGCAAAGACTCCGTGTCATTTTGTCTATTAATCCCATGCTTCTGTTTTTTAATATGAACCATTTCTGATATCAACCTTTTGTTGTATGAAGGCTCTATATCCAATATTTCTACTTTATCCCATTTAAAGTTATGATTCTCCACCATACGATGGTTGGAAATCACTGATGGAGATTTTGAACTTATATTGATATCAGAAACATGTTCATGCAATCTTGTCTTTAATTGTCTTTTAGTTTGGCCAACATAACTGGCATCACAATCCTCGCAGGATATTCTATAAACCATATTTTGACTCTGAACGTGTTCCAAATCATTCTTTCCTCTCCTTATAAAACTTCTCAATGTGTTAGGAATAGTAAAAGCCAATTTACAATTAAGCATATTGACAATTGGTATAAATCTTTCGGATATCGTATTAACATATGGAATCGTAAAGAACCTTCTCCCAGTGTCATCCTTATTCTTATTTAAATTATTAAACTTATTAATGTGATATTTTATTCTATTATGAATGGTCGAAAAAATAAAACTTAACGGATATCCATTCTGTAAAAAAATCTTAATAGCGTCAATCAAATTATTTTGTTGGAATTTCGGATGACACAAACAAAATATCTTATCCACGACTCCATAAATCACACCTCTTTTATGACAAAGTGGGTGGTGTGAATGGAAATTAAGAAATCTGCCGGAAAAAGTTGCTTTACGATATACATCAAAAATGAGATTCCGTTCATCGATAATTACCATCGTATCTAAATAACTTATTCTTCCATCACCTATCTCCATAATGAACTGTAATCTAGTATGTAATGAATTGAAAACATCCAAAATATCATAAATACTTTCAGAAGGAGCGGCTAAGATAATATCATCGACGTATCGGTAGTAAAACAACAGACGACAAGGCAGCATTCCAATAGCCATCTTTTCGAAACCCTGCATAACAATACTTGCAACAACCGGTGACAAAGGTGAACCCATGGGGGTCCCAAAAATCTGTTTATATATTTTTTTATTAAAAATGAAAAATGTCGAATTCAGAACCATACGAAAGGCTATCAGAAACTCGTCCAAAGGAATCTTAGTTTTCTTAGATATAGCATCCCACCTCACAACCACACTATCAGATGCCAAATCTATAGGTATGTTAGTGAAAAGGGATACTACATCCAAGGAAACCAAAACGGAATCTGATTCCAGTTTCACATTCTTAAGTTTATTAATCAAATCATAGCTGTTTTTTATGAAACTGGGCGTCTCCGGTATAGAATCTGCAATAATGCTATGCAAAAATAATGCCAAATTATATAACGGGTTATTTAACGATGAGACAATAATTCTCAACGGATAGTTATGTTTGTGTATCTTAGTCACACCATAAGCCCTAGGAATGACCCCATCAGTCGTCCGCAACCTCCGATACATCAAATCATCTATTACTCCCTTTCCTTTCCACCTACCAAGCAAGTTACGTAAATCCCCCGTAAGTTTCTTAGTAGGATCTTTCGTTATTAATTTATAAGTATTTTTATCCGAAAGCATCAATTCCATCTTGGATATGTACTCTAATTTATTCTGAGCAACGGTGACATTCCCCTTATCAGCTTTGGAAATTAAAATTTCGGGATGATCTTTTACAAATAATTTCGTTGTCCTTACCCAATCGCACAACAACTTGTCATTCGAGTCGTTCTTAGGAAAATCATTCCGAAATTTATCCATAATTAAAACACTATTATTTCTAACAAAATTAATTAAATTCTTCCGACGGCCAATAATATTATTCTCAATATTTTTAATAAATTCTATCAATGTTCTATCCAAATTGTGTTTGTTAATAGGAAGACCAAAGTCTTCCCCCAACTGAAGCAAACATTGGACCTTTAAAGAAATGTCAACATTGCTCAAATTAAACAAAATTGCTCAATTTAAAAAAACAAAAAAAAAATTAAAAAACAAATATTAAACCGATATCTTACTGTTGTGCTTCGAATAATGAATTGCTTAATAAAATTACACCTAACAAGGTTAATAATTGCACTGATGTACAAAATGTAGAAAAGATTCACATTTCGGCAGAATTGTTCGGAGATGCGGCTCCTCTAGATGTTTTAAATGATAAATGGTTTCTGAATTTGAGCAATGTTGACATTCTTTTAGAGGTCCAATGTTTGCTTCAGTTGGGGGAAGGCTTTGGTCTTCCTATTAACAAACACAATTTGGATAGAACATTGATAGAATTTATTAAAAATATTGAGAATAATATTATTGGCCGTCGGAAGAATTTAATTAACTTTGTTAGAAATAATAGTGTTTTAATTATGGATAAATTTCGGAATGATTTTCCTAAGAACGACTCGAATGATAAGTTGTTGTGCGATTGGGTAAGGACAACGAAATTATTTGTAAAAGATCATCCCGAAATTTTAATTTCCAAAGCTGATAAGGGGAATGTCACCGTTGCTCAGAATAAATTAGAGTACATATCCAAGATGGAATTGATGCTTTCGGATAAAAATACTTATAAATTAATAACGAAAGATCCTACTAAGAAACTTACGGGGGATTTACGTAACTTGCTTGGTAGGTGGAAAGGAAAGGGAATAATAGATGATTTGACGTATCGGAGGTTGCGGACGACTGATGGGGTCATTCCTAGGGCTTATGGTGTGACTAAGATACACAAACATAACTATCCGTTGAGAATTATTGTCTCATCGTTAAATAGCCCGTTATATAATTTGGCATTATTTTTGCATAGCATTATTGCAGATTCTATACCGGAGACGCCCAGTTTCATAAAAAACAGCTATGATTTGATTAATAAACTTAAGAATGTGAAACTGGAATCAGATTCCGTTTTGGTTTCCTTGGATGTAGTATCCCTTTTCACTAACATACCTATAGATGGGGTGAAAAGTAACCTCCTTGACCGCCAGAATGCGCCACTACTGCAAAAAAGTTTATGGTGCCTTGTAGTCCGTTCATATTTAGGCAGACATGCCAAGTGGCAGTGCGATACTGCCCTTAGTTTTGTTTTGAGAGCTGATTGTTGTTGACGTGTTTGCGAAAACGATTTTCGTTCTCTCATAAAACATTATTTTTTGAGAGGCAAAACGGCGAAGGAAACAAAAGAAAAGTTGGATAAATATTATGTGGCTAATACTCCGTCAGATTACACCGTCAAATATTGGTTTCGAGAGTTTCGTGGTGGCCGCAACTCCTCTACCGATGAAGTCCGCAGCGGCAGGCCCTCCGATGCGGTTACCGAGGAAAATGTCAAAAAAATACATGAAATGGTGTTGGCTGACCGGAAAGTGAAGGTGCGCGAGCTAGCAGATGCTACAAAGATTAGTACTGAGCGAACACGCCATATTTTGGGCGAGATTCTGCATAAGAAAAAAATTTTTTTCATTCCCAAGGAGGTTACTTTTCACCCCACCTAGTAGATTTGGCATCTGATAGTGTGGTTGTGAGGTGGGATGCTATATCTAAGAAAACTAAGATTCCTTTGGACGAGTTTCTGATAGCCTTTCGTATGGTTCTGAATTCGACATTTTTCATTTTTAATAAAAAAATATATAAATAGATTTTTGGGTTCACCTTTATCACCGGTTGTTGCAAGTATTGTTATGCAGGGTTTCGAAAAGATGGCTATTGGAATGCTGCCTTGTCGTCTGTTGTTTTACTACCGATACGTCGATGATATTATCTTAGCCGCTCCTTCTGAAAGTATTTATGATATTTTGGATGTTTTCAATTCATTACATACTAGATTACAGTTCATTATGGAGATAGGTGATGGAAGAATAAGTTATTTAGATACGATGGTAATTATCGATGAACGGAATCTCATTTTTGATGTATATCGTAAAGCAACTTTTTCCGGCAGATTTCTTAATTTCCATTCACACCACCCACTTTGTCATAAAAGAGGTGTGATTTATGGAGTCGTGGATAAGATATTTTGTTTGTGTCATCCGAAATTCCAACAAAATAATTTGATTGACGCTATTAAGATTTTTTTACAGAATGGATATCCGTTAAGTTTTATTTTTTCGACCATTCATAATAGAATAAAATATCACATTAATAAGTTTAATAATTTAAATAAGAATAAGGATGACACTGGGAGAAGGTTCTTTACGATTCCATATGTTAATACGATATCCGAAAGATTTATACCAATTGTCAATATGCTTAATTGTAAATTGGCTTTTACTATTCCTAACATTGAGAAGTTTTATAAGGAGAGGAAAGAATGATTTGGAACACGTTCAGAGTCAAAATGTGGTTTATAGAATATCCTGCGAGGATTGTGATGCCAGTTATGTTGGCCAAACTAAAAGATAATTAAAGACCAGATTGCATGAACATGTTTCTGATATCAATATAAGTTCAAAATCTCCATCAGTGATTTCCAACCATCGTATGGTGGAGAATCATAACTTTAAATGGGATAAAGTAGAAATATTGGATATAGAGCCTTCATACAACAAAAGGTTGATATCAGAAATGGTTCATATTAAAAAACAGAAGCATGGGATTAATAGACAAAATGACACGGAGTCTTTGCCGGATTTGTATTCTGACATTCTCTTTCTCCTTTCTAACATCTTCTATCCTTTTCCTCCTATTTTTCCGTTTTCCGTTCTCGATAATGTTTTTCTGTTTGACATTTCGTTTTGTGACATCGTTTAAGTCAGATGCTCGTTACCTTTGCGAATTTGCTTTAATAATCTATTAAATTAAAAAGACTTTTTACTGTACCACAAAATGGACTACATTTTACATTTTTTTCTCGTTGTGTATTATGGGACTTTTAACAGATTTACTAAGGTATATCATCATATTTTTAATTTTTATGTGATTAATATTAATTTTTTTTGTTTACGGTTACTTTTCCAGAACTTTCTTATGACTTTGTTAATTCTTGATAAAAATGACTCACAGCGTATTACACAGAAAGAGGAAAGAATTTTTTGTTAAGGAATTTTAAGAATATTGTAAGATTATGTATTAATTTTTAATTTAGAACGACATTTATATTATCGTATGATGGCATTGAAAATGACTCAATTGGAGTTGAAACGTTTGTTTTATTTTATTGTATGTTAATTGTTTTTGTATTAAGTTTTCTTATCTGAATTATAATTTTTTATATACGTCATTGGCTCTTTGCCCTTCTTTTATACTACCTTTTGCTTATAAAATAAGAATATATCGTATTGAAAAATAAGAATTATTATTAATTTTCTTCTTTGAAGTTATCAAATTCTCAACCATCAACAATAGCCAAATCGATATAGCCTGCAATCGATATTCTGTTGATTCTATATCGTTTCTGTACTGTTCCGGCCATGAATCGATGGTTCCGATATAGTAGAGAAACATCTTACGGAATGGAGCCGTATTGAATTCATTTCTAGTAAGAAATCCGTTCCGTCGTTCCGATTATTCGTATGTACGTGGCCAGACAAAACTTCCGGTTGTAAAAATTATCATTTTAAATCGTTTATATTTCATATGAATAGTTTTGAAATGCAAATAAAAAGGTTTGTGAGTCATTCTATTAATTACAATTAATCATTCTTTTTTGGACCATGTACTTGACCGAAATAATTAACCGGATCTAAATTCAACAAAGTTTATATATGGAATTGTTTGTATTTCGTATGAAGAGTTATGAAGTACCATTAAGAACATTTGTGAGTCATCCAGACATTTTTAATTAAATATTAAAATATCATGTATTTGACCGAAATATAGATATAGACGCTACGGAAATTCCATTAGACACGATAGGTAGTCTATCTAGCATTTTGATATTCCAGGACGTCTTATGGAATTGCTTGGAATGAGTTCCGATCGGAATTATTTAGCTTTCCTAAACAATTTCTTTTAAAAAACACAATAGAAATGTAGGAAATAATTTAATTATTTTGATCGGAATCCATTCCGAATAATTCCATTACATTTTCTAGTTGTATTACTTTCCGAAGCGCCACTACAGTCTAAGTATTAAGATGTTGAACTAATATATATATTTTTTAAACGAATGAATTAATTTCAGAAATGATAATTACGTGTCGATATGGTTGTCGACATTAACGCAATTAATCTGAAAATGTTAATAATCCCCCCAAAATTTCCCAAATTAATCTTAAAAAACTGTAATAAACTTATTGCGAAAAAATATTGCCTCGGCCGGGAGTCAAACCCGGATCTCTTGCATTCCGTGCGAGCGTCCTGAGCCTTTAGACTACCGAGACCTTAGCAATAATTTTTCGCAATAACTTATTATTTTCTAGTTGTTATTCGATCAACAAGATGGATGAGTAACTAACATTGTAAGACAAAATTCTTTGCATCATTCTCTGTAATAGACTTCAAATGTTATTGTTATAGGATTTAATTATATCAGGTTTTGAAACATAATATAAAAATTAGAAATTGTTTTATTTGTAGGTTTTAACCATCACTACTTCAAAGTATTGTGAAGTGTCTGAACATAAGTTTAATTTTATATATTGGGTCATCTAAAAAGTATCCGCGGTTTTTTGTCACTAGATGGTGTTAATGGTCAACACATCTAGTGACAAAAAACCGCGGATACTTTTTAGATGATCCAATATATAAAATTAAACTTATGTTCAGACACTTCACAATACTTTGAAGTAGTGATGGTTAAAACCTACAAATAAAACAATTTCTAATTTTTATATTATGTTTCAAAACCTGATATAATTAAATCCTATAACAATAACATTTGAGGTCTATTACAGAGAATGATGCAAAGAATTTTGTCCCAATATAATTTAATAAAACTGACATCAGATAAAGAAGATATCATCAAGTATGATTATGAGATGATACGTATGCAACTATTCATTAATCTCCATTAATTAAAAAATGCAATAACCAAGATGACTATGCAATATGTGTAATAAAAAACAATACAGAAATAGGAACAGGTAATGCTGTACAGTTTCAATTATATTTTTATATATTAAAGTATATTAGCGTAAGTCTGATAAAGTAATTAATTTTTTTATATAAACAGGAAGATTTCCTCCAAAATTAGATAATGAACAAAGGAGAATTTTATTTAATTTTACTGATGATTGTCTACATGGAATCGATCATATAGTGACAGTTATGCATTGTGATTATGATGCAGAGACTAATTCATATCCTGAATTATTTTTGCATGTGAGTAGTTTTTAAAAAATATATTTATACCAAGTGATATATGAATAAAAATATTTTAAGATGATCAATAATGTAACTTATTTATAGTATAGAAGATTGTGTTAGCTTGTGTACTAGAACTCAATAAACAAAATTCTTTAAATTATCTAAAATACATGTCTGGCAGTCTATACTATTTTATGGTATCATGTATCCAATCTGGAGCATGCTTAGACGATCCTAAAAAATCTAATAGATAGGTATCGACAAGCAGATTTATATTATATTAAAATTAATTATAATGTAAATATTGTATAATATCTATATTAGACATATTGCATAGTCATCTTGGTTATTGTATTTTTTAATTAATGGAGAACATAATTGCATACGTATCATCTTGTAATCATGCTTGATGATATCTTCTTTATCTGATGTCAGTTTTGTTAAATTATATATAAAATTAAACTTAACTTACGTTCAGACACTTCACAATACTTTGAAGGAGTGACGGTTAAAACCTACAAATAAAACAATTTCTAATTTTTGTATTATGTTTCAAAATCTGATACAATTAAATCCTATAACAATAGCATTTAGGTCTATTACAGAGGTTTATTACAGAGAATGATACAAAGAATTTTGTCTTAGTGTTACTTATCTTGTTGATCGAATAACAACTAGAAAATGTAATGGAATTATTCGAATGGATTCCGATCAAAATAATTAAATTATTTCCTACATTTCTATTGTGTTTTTTTAAAGAAATTGTTTGGAAAGCTAAATAATTCCGATCGGAACTCATTCCAAGCAATTCCATAAGACGTCCTGGAATATCAAAATGCTAGAGAGACTACCTATCGTGTCTAATGGAATTTCCGTCTATATCTATATTTCGGTCAAATACATGATATTTTAATATTTAATTAAAAATGTCTGGATGACTCACAAATATTCTTAATGGTACTTCATAACTCTTCATACGAAATACAAACGATTCCATACATAAACTTTGTTGAATTTAGATCTGGTTAATTATTTCGGTCAAGTAATGGTCCAAAAAAGAATGATTAATTGTAATTAACAGAATGACTCACAAATCTTTTTATTTACACTTCAAAACTCTCTCGTACGAAATATAAACGATTTAAAATGATAATCTTTACAACCGGAGGTTTTGTTCGATCGCGTATATACGAATGTTCCATTTCTGTGCACATGGCGGGCACCTTTAGGGTGCAATTACATGTAATGCTGTACGCGGTACAGAACTAAGTAACTATAGGAACTGCGCAAACCGTGTCGTTTGTTTCTTTTCTTCTTTACCTTACCGCGCTACATGTAATAGAAGGAAAAAGAAGCAAGCGGTACGGTTGCGATGTTCCTATAGTTATCTAGTAAGGGTGCGACTACATGTAGCGCGGTACGCGGTACAGAAACTAAGTAACTATAAGAATCGCACAAACCGTTTGTTTCTTTTCTCCTTTATTACGTATAACGCGGTAAGCGGCATGGGTCAGTGACAAATTCACATTATTAAGCACTTTTTAATAGAATTAATTGATTTAAATGCAATTATTAAGTAAATTCGTTGAAAAAATAAGCGTTGATAACATGTGCATAAAAATAAATTAATATATTGGATCATCTAAAAAGTATCCGCGGTACTTTGTCACTAGATATATGACCATCAACACACATCTAGTGACAAAAAACCGCGGATACTTTTTAGATGACCCAATATTTAAAAAAATTCATATTAAAGTTTTTTGTTACTAGCCTGTGCTACTTACATGTAATAGAGGAGAAAAAAAGCAAGCGGCATGGTTTGCGCGGTTCTTATAGCAGAGAAAAACCTGAGAGAGGTCATGCCGGCCCAAAACCTGTAACCGCAAAATGCTGCCGCACATTACTGTTCCCTGACAAAGTGGATGTAAACTACATAGCTCTGAGGGTCCATTTTTCTGAGGGTAATACGTTCACTTTTCAACTCCAGATGATAAATCGATACTTGGTTCATAATCGTGCTACATTCGTGCTACAAATTGTGCATCACAAATATTCATCTCTGCAATCTTACATGCGCGTAATGTTCATTTCGCTTAAATTATTAACATTAAGATCATATCATATTTTTACAAATATTTGTGTTAATATTTATATTTTAAATAAACTATATACATATGAATTAAATTGTATTTCAAACATTTTATTTTTATTAAACACATTTTTATAATTTATTTACTTTATTTGTTATTATTTTCTTATAATACTAAAATTTGAAAAGCATATAATGACAAAATTAATCTAAACATTTTTTTTGTATAAATTCTTTAAGTACTTAAAATGCAATTATAAGTTTTATTGCGACGCAAAAATTAGATGTTTAATAATATAAGGAAACAATATATTTTGTTAACAATAACATAAATTAAAAGAAGAGCTGATGAGCAAAGCTGGTTAATTATATGTATGCTTGTAATTATAAATTTTTATACACAAAAATTTAAACAATATTGAGAGTTTCAATCCGAAATATTTTTGTTCTAGATACAGCTAACACAGACAGTTTTTGCAGATTTGGCGTACGTGTAACATGCGGATCGGAAGCTTTTAGAAGGATTCCAAGCGTCTTTAGAAGTTTCCAAAACACAAACTTGGCCATCACCTCATCAATAAAGTCGAAAAGCATAAGCTAAGCCGCATGTCGTATGTACACAAATCTCAACCGCTTTAACGGCGAACCAACTCGGATCGGTCGCAGCGCACGCTCGATCGCATGACGCAAAACGCGTAATATGCGTACATCCCAATCAAGAATCCAGATTTGGCGGGCGCGCATGACAATAGCGTACCGCTTAGCCATCGCGCTCGAAAATTGCCAATCGCTGCCCGAAACAGGGAGTCACCTCAAATTTTTCAATTTTGCGAGCATCTCATAGGCGACTATAAAGGGAAGCCTTTGTTCTTCAGAGAGGATAAAAGGTAAAATCGAGCAGCAATGCTCCTTCTTCGCTATTCTTGGTTAGAGTCAACGCTTCGCTACAAGTAACCGCTTAGGAGACGCTTAGGAGACGCGTTTGATTCGCAATCGAGAATTCGCGTAAATCGAAATTCAACCAAAACACCGTCTCATTCAAAATTTTCTCGCTATCACTTTCGCTCTAACTCGCTCTGGAACAATTTTGTTTATTTATGAAACAATATAATCATGCAATTTTTGCGTCTAAAGCTGAAATGTCGCTCTATCGAGTGATATAAATGTCAATTAAAAAAAAAAAATAGAATATAATGTATTTCAGTTAAAATAATATTACTTTCCTTCTATAACTATTGCATCAATGAAACTTTACATAATATATTTTGAATATTTAAAGAATTCGTATAAAAAAAGTTAAGATTTTTGCAATTATCTTATTATATATTAGGTGTAGTAAAAAGAAATCCATTATTTTTCCAATAGATGGCTTTAGTAATCTGTATCTCGTCTACGCGTGGTACAGATTACTAAAACCATCTATTGGAAAAATAATGGATTTCTTTTTACTATACCTAATATATATAAATATATATGTGTGTGTACATATATATATATATATATATATATATATATATATATATATAATATATTTCTATCATCTCCATTGAAACACAGACAAAAAATACTGTTTCTTAATAAAATTATTTTTTATACACATTCTAAATCATCGATACATTTTTTAATTTTTATATTTTATATATATGTGAGCTAAACGTAAGCTATAATTACACGTATTATATGTATATTTACGTTTACGCAATTTTTCTTTTATTGTAACTAGCTGCTAAAGTCTAGATAGAGTATTAACATTTGATCTTGATATGCGTGTGTTTGTGCGTGTATATATACAAGATGTCTTAGCATATATTAAGTTGTTCGGAAAATTCGTTTCAAATTTGATTAGCTCAAAATTGTATGTATATCTTTGTTAAAAATAAACGAAATTTAAATTTAGAAAAAGGGTTTTGAAGCTCGAAATTTCTACTTTCAAAGCTTACTATATTTCTTGAGTTCATGTGAGTTTTGTAATTTTGACATATACAAAACTACGAATTGAAAAAAATGAAAAAAATATTTCTCACTTTGTAGGTCTGTCACGTGTCCAAAATAAATTTGTGAAAATTTTCCACTATCTATCGGGCAAATTTGAAGTTTTCCCTACAAAATTGTTTTTTTTTAAATATTTTTTAAAAATATTCCTACAATTTTTTAATTTTAAATAAAAAAAATTAAATAAAAAGAAGAAATCTGACTTTGATTGCTCATTACTCCGGCAAAAATCATTATATCACAATTAAAAAATTAGATTTAAAGCTGAAATGTTGCTCTATCGAGTGATATAAAAGCCAATTCTTTTAAAAAATAGAATATATTTGCATTTGAGCTAAAAATATAATATTACTTTCTTTCTATAACTATATTGCGCAATGATTACAATAAAAGTATAGTCATATTTTTAACTCAAATTTATATATATTCTATTTTTTTTTAAATAAAATTATACCATTCGATAGAGACAAATTTTAGCATTAGAAATCTGTATCTTTAATAGCGGTATGACGATTTGTAACGCAGTTATGAGTCGGAATGTTTCTTTTTACTTAAGTTTACGCGAGTAATTCAGAACAAAAAATCGAAGACACTTTTTACAAACGAATTTTAAGGAATATTTTGAGCTTTCACGATAGATAGATCGAATGTATTTGTCTCGTGTGAATATTAATACTTATGATGTTACTTATTATCTTTAAATGATTCAGTATCATTTCGATCTGTATGTAAATATATATGATATTCGTTCTAATATGATATTCAGCTTTAAAACAACTGCACTCAAAAAGATTATATTATAGCTGTTTCTATTGTCGTAAAATAACTGCCGTCAAAATATTTTAATCACATGCAAAAAAACCTGATCATTAAGTTTTTTTCACAAATTTTTAATATATTCAAATAGCAATAATTCATTGAAAAATCATCGTAGTGAGACGTTTAAAAAAGCTTTTGAAGCTTGAAATCTCTACTTTCAAAATCGGTCTCTACTTTTAATCTGACTGATCAATTTTTTATGGACACAATGGATATTCGTCAAATATGAAAATTTTGTGCAAATTTTACAAAGATCTGAAGTGAAATTCACACAAAAATGCGGTTTACAGCAATCGAAAGAGTGAATATTTAATTTGCTTTTTTATTGAGCGTTGTACGATCTTTTTTCACTGAGTTATTGAATGTTGAAGCAAAATGATCACTTTTGCTTCAATGTTAAAAAAAAAGCAAATTAAAGATATAGACTTATAATAAAGTTTTTGCATACAAAAAATGATTTGAAGCATTCGAAAGTTAGCTTTAAGCTTTAAAATTTATTTCAAACATTGTTTTATAATCATTTTTCGCAGAGATACGTAGACCTTGATCTTGACCTTTTTAAAGCTTATGAAAAGAAGAGCATAAAAAACCACCGCACAAGTTATAGTTTGTGATATTTAATTATCATTACATTAATTAAAACATTAGACGTTTCGGCCACAATCTGGTCATCCTCAGTAAATTCAATATTCTTAAAACGCAGAGTTACATATAGCTGACATTAAATTCAACCGTCGTATGATATAATTATATATAAATGTGTTCTTTCATACGTGAAGGTGCCTCGTACAATAATGTTACATCGTCAATTGTCATATCACGAAAAATGTAGAACGAGAATTTTCAGATTCTAATTTAACAAATTTGCGTATCATTAATATCTTCTAATGTGTGAGAATAGAATCGTTACCTGTTTTACAGCAAAAAAATATAATGATGAATCTCAAGTACATCGTTTGCACAGATGGAAATTTGTCGTAACATTGTGTGTTATTATTTGTCATATCATATATTTTACCAGTATTTATATTAGGTGTTGGAATTAATTCGTAGCGTTTTTTAATGAAAGAATGTTATTTATTTCACATGAGCATTAAAAAATACATTAATGAAAGTACTTCCCATCACTTGTAAAACGCTACGAATTAATTCCAACACCTAATATATATGAGTCAAAAGTTTAGAAAGTTCTAGAATTATTTATTAAGTGTGAGAGAGATCTTTCCTAAGAAGAGGAAGATAAACATCAGGCAAACCTTCAGTGTCACTTTGCTTATTGATATCACTTATTTGGCCTTTAATGTATATCATTTCAGAAATTCTTCTTTTCATCAATGATTGTTCTGTGTCTAAAATTCTTATGTTATCCCAATCCAATTCATGCATCTCATTTAACTGGTGACGTGAAACCACTGACATCTCGGAAGTGGATTTTCTTATGTCAGCCTTATGTTCTTTTATACGAGTTTTTAATTTCCTTTTTGTTTGGCCAACATAAGAAGATTCACAATTTAAACAATTTATTTTGTAGACTATTCCACGATGGTCATCCCTAAACAAAGGATCTTTTCCAGTTTTTATAAATGTATTCATTTTATTCATGGGTTTATAAGCTATATTAAAGCCATGTATATGTGAAAGTTTTTTTTAAATTTTTCAGATACTTTGCTTAAATATGGTATCGTGAAAAACTTTTTCTTTGAATTAGAATTAGAGTCACATTCGTTATTGTCCTTACGATTTTAATCTAAATTAGTTCTACTTTCCAAGATTTTTATTCTATTTTTTATTGTTGAAAATATGAATTTAAGAGGATAACCATTCATTAAAAGAGTATGAATTAAATCAGAGATGTTTTTTTCATGAAATTTTGGATGGGATAAAAGCAAAATTCTATCTAATTGCCCAATGATAACGCCCCTTTTATGTACTAACGGATGATTAAAAAAATAATTTAAATATCTCCCAGAATTAGTAAATTTTTTGTAAATATCGAAGATGATTCTTCCTTCTTGTCTCATTAATTTTACGTCTAAAAAATTTATGCCGTTTTCATCGCCAAAGTTAACAGTGAATCTAAGCCTTTCATGATATGAGTTAAACAATTCCAGAACTTCTTCAACCTTGTCTTTATGCACCGCTAATACAATGTCATCCACATAACAGAAATAAAAAGGCGAGATAATATTATTAGCAGTAATAATTTTTTGTTCTAAGTCTTGTAGAATTATGTTCGCTAATATAGGGGACAAAGGAGAGCCCATTGGCATGCCGAAAATCTGTCTAAATATTTTTTTGTCGAATTTAAAAAATGTAGAGTTAATTATAATCATAATTGCTTTAATAAACTCATGTACAGGAATCGAAGTCTTATTTTCAATCAAATTCCACCTACGTTCAATGCTTTTTAATACTAAATCGGTCGGAATGTTCGTGTACATGGAGACCACGTCGAATGATATAATACTAAAATTTTTATCGATTACCTTCCCATTGAGTTTATTTATTTACAATATCAAAACTATTTTTTACATAGCTAAAATTCTTTTTATTGCTTTTATCTATAATTTCTTTTAAGAAGGTCGCCAGTGGATAAAAAGCACTGTTAATGCAGCTAACTATCAATCTTAGAGGATGACCTTCCTTGTAAATTTTTGGCAGTCCATAAGAATTCGGAAGTTCGCCGTCTGATACATACAATTTTTTGTATAAGTTTAGATTGATGTACCCTTTGATTTTCTAATTTTTTAGTAAATTACCGATTTCAAATGTTGTATTTTGTTAGTGGGATCTCTATTTATTACATTGTATGTGGTCTGATCGTTGAGAATCTCATACATTTTCTCTCTGTAACTTCCCCGATTCATGATTACTGTAATATTACCTTTATCGGCTCTAGTGATTATCAGGATTCTCTGAGATGAATCGCTTCATTTCCTTTATACCTTCATATATGATCTTATTCTCGGACGAATCAATGTCACAATATTTTATTGACTTGAGTATTTGAATTGTGTGTTTGAAACTTTTTAAAGCTAATTCAAAAATAATACTTTAACTTCAAGATAGAATAACTTCGTCCAAAATGATCGTAACGAAATTAAAAAAAAAATTTTAAAGGTTGAAGTCTTAACTTTTTAAATTGGTAATTGGTATTTGTTCGAGACACAGCCGAAACAGACAGTTTTTTTGCAGATTCAGTGTACGTGCGACATGTTGATCGGAAGCTTCTAGAAAAACTCCAAGCGTTTTTAGAGGTTTCCAAAATATTTGGCCATCACCTCGTCAATAAAGTCGAAAAACATAAGCTAAGCCGCATGTCATACGTACACAAATTTCAACCGCTAAAACGGCAAGCTAACTCAGATTGGTCGCAGCGCACGCGCGCTCGCGTGACGCGAAACGCGTAACATACGTACACCTCAATCAGGATTCCTGATTTAGCGGACGTGTATGGCAATAGCGTACTGCTTGGCTATCGCGCTCGAAAATTGCTAATCGCTGCTTGAAACAGGGAGGGTCACCTCAAATTTTTCAATTTTGCGAGAATCTCATAGGCGATTATAAAAGGAAGCTTTTGTTCTTCAAAGAGGATAAAGGCAAAGTCGAGCAGCAATGCTCTCTCTTCGCTGTTCTCGGTCAGAGTCAACTTTCGCTACAAGTGCAATCGCCTGGGAGATGCTCCGCCGCCAGAAAACTGCCGCGTTCGATTCGTGATTGAGAATTCGCGTTAGTCGAACTTCAGCTAAAACGCCGTCTCACTTAAAATTTTCTCGCTGTCGTTCTCGCTTTGACTCGCTCTCGAACAGTATTTCAATCCGACTGATTGTTTATGGAGCTATATAAATGAATACCCGTCAAAAGTGAAAATTTTATATAAATTTTACAAATATCTCTGGCGTGAAGTGAAGATCACACAAAGAGAGAGAGAGAGAGAGAGAGAGAGAGAGAGAGAGAGAGAGAGAGAGAGAGAGAGAAAGAGAGAGAGAGAGAGAGAGTCGATTTAATTTAATTAATGTTAAACAAAAACGATATTTCGTGCTGGAATAATTCGACATAAACACACCATAAGAATAATTTTTTGACATCAATGAAAAATGTGTCTTTTAAGAAAACTTGCATTTTTTCCTAAAACCAGAACTACAAGTGTCTAGAGGATTCTTTTCAAATATGGATACACAAGTTTGTTTTAGTTTTCTAAATGCTTTTGAACTCTTTTTCATGCAATTTGATCAAATTTGAATAAAAATTGTAATTATATTTTATACTTTTTCTACAAAATCCTTAGAATATTCCTTATATTTAATGTCATAATCGAAAAATATCCCTTAAATGCAATCAAATTGCGCGTATTTATTAGAGAATACAATATAAATGTTTCACATATATTTATTTAAAAACTTCGGTACATAAAGTTTACTATAGTTTTTATTTGAATTGATTTTTTGTAATTAACATAATACATCAACTTTTTATTTGCTTGGATACAGTATCTTATCCAAACGAGAAAAAAATTAGTTATTATAGTAGAATAAACAAGAGAATAGAAAATAGTGTACAATATGGAATGGCAGTCTTATTAAAAATCAAGTATCACTATTATCTCAAATTATGGAAATTGATTTCACTGTAGTCATATCGAATATGCATATAATCATGAGACATACGAAAAAGAAATAAATTTTTATATATTTATAGTTATAGTGATAGAGTCTTAACAATTTTAGAAAAGTCAGGTTGCTAAAATAATTATCAATTTATTCTAATTATATTATACAGTTTAATGCTTGTTACGGAATTTTACGTTATATGGACGAAGATATGCGGATACACCGGCAAGCAGCAATTGAGTTGCCACGCAACACGCAAAAGATTGAGTTCATATCCGTGTGCGATCGTGCTTCAGCCAGCAAGACCTGTTTTAGGCGGTAGAAGAGAGTTAGATCTGACTCTCTCGCACTACGTTCTCGCTGTCTCCTTGACTCTCGGTGCACCGAAGGCGACTAATTCTAACACAGCCATCCTTCTCGCTCCCGTCTCTTTATTCAAGCGTGAAGCGCTTAGTTAAATAAACGTATTCAATAAACACAGAATATAAAGTGCATAAAAAATCACAAACATTTAATATGTCGTAAATTATCGCATTTCGACATAATTTATATTATTCTGGATTAATAGGAAGGGTATGCTACATTTTATTAAAAGTTAAATATCTTGCCAACTTTCATGGAATTTGAATTTTTTAAATATCTAGACAATTTAAACAATTTTTATTTTTTTGAACAAACATATAAAATTGACAAGAAAATTGATTGATTAAGATCAGAAGATTTAAGATTAAAATGTCTCAAATAAAACCGATTTCTTATGTTTGTTTCTATTTCTATCAATGATTGTCAAAATAATATGCTTAGCATATTGTTCGAGATGCATCCGAAAAACAGTTTTCGCAGATTCGGTGTACGTGTGGATTGGAATTTTCTAGAACAATTTCAAACGTTTCTAGAAGTTTCCAAAAAACTTGATATTCACATCTAGTTGATAAAGTCAAAAAATATAATCAAAGCCACATGTCGCATATACGTACACAAAAAACCAACTGCTAAAACGGCAATCAAATTCGGATTGTCACAACGCGCGCTCGCGTGACGTGAAACATACTGACACCCTAATCAGAATTCCTGATTTGGCGGGCGCGCATGGCAATAGCATATCGTTTGGCCATCGCAATCGAGAATTGCTAATTGCTACCCGAATCATGGGGTCACCTCAACTTTTATAATTTTTCAAGAATTTCATAGGCGATTGAAAAAGGAAGCCTTTGTTCTATAAAATATGATAAATAAAAGGCCGAATCGAGCAGTGATCCTCCTTCTTCGCCTTTTTGGTCAAAGTTAACGCTCCGCAATACAGTGCAATCGCCTTTGATACGCTCCGCCACAAGAAAACCGCCGCGTTCGACTTGTGATTGATTACGAAGATTCGCGTAAATCGAACTTTAGCTCAAAACGCCTTCTCGCTCAAATTCTCTCTCTAACGCTTTCGCTTTGTCTCGCTCTCGAACACATATCTAATATTAATTCTGACAATGGGGAGTTAAGTCACAATACAGAAATAATAGATATTTTCCCTGAGGGGCTGCTTCTCTTGATACTTTAAATGAAAAATGGTTCGTTAATCTGAGCGACGTTGACATTCTTATCGAGGTACAATATTTACTGCAATTAGGGATTTGGATTCCCTGTTATTAAAAATAACATGGATAGAATAGTAGTTGAATTCATAAAATATATTGAAAATAATATACATATATGATCGTCCTGATAAGATTACCAATTTTGTTAGAAATAATTTAATTACTATTCTTGAAAAATTTTATAAGGAATTTCCTATTAATAAAACTAATCATAAATTAATTTGGGCTCTATCAGAGGTGCCCTTATGTAAAAGTTACGTGGTATGACCACGAGAGGGTCGCCCTTTCTATAAAGTTGTCCTAATCTTCGTTCATTCATGAAGCATTTTAGGAACCCCGTGAGGACATGATGCGAATATTCTAGGGACTCATTAGACTGTGGATGGAAGGCTATGGTGCGGAGTTGCTTGATTCGGAATTTTTTTATAAATTATAAAAATTATCATTATAAAATAATCATTAGTCGACTGGTGAAATTCCTACCTTGGTCAGTTAATATGCTTCTAGAACATCCGAATCTGCATATAAAATTGTTTACAAACCTGATTGCGGTGGTTTCAGTGATGGCATCTAGCAGGGGGATATAGATGGAATACTTCGTGAGAAGATCTTGTATAGTGAGAACGTACACATTCCCTCAAGTTGTCCTATTAAGGGGGATTACTAGTCTAGCGCGATCTTGTCGAAGGGCCTACTGGGTGTGTTCGTCAGCGTTATAGGTTGCCTAGTCTTTCTTCTTATTAGTTTCTGTAGATGGCATGTACGACAGCGTCTAATAAATTCTTGAATTTGAGTTTTCAGATTGTTCCAATATTTTTGTTTGATATGAAGGTAGGTCTTTGTTACACTCTTGTGTAACTCTGAATTCGTGATTCTCTTGTATAATGCGGAGTCTATCTACTACTGGAGGGATAATAATGTTGTTTTTGCATATCGAGATTACTACGGGAAATTCCGTGAAGGCTTTTTGGAAGCAAGAGAGTATATGATTCCAGGTGATGCTATCAACTTTCTCTGTTTTACACACTAAAAGAGTGTAGGGATAGTTCGTTAGTGACAATAGGGATGCGAAACACTCATCTAGTATTTCACTATCAATTCTGATGTTCAGTTTCTCTTTCACAATTAACGCGATTATGTATCGGCCTGCATTAGTGGACGGTAGCACGCGGACTCGTCTTAAAGTGATGTTATCGAGGTAGTTTAGTGTTTCTTTGGAGCTCGGAGGCTCCGTTATCTACGAGCTGCTGATTTCCGGTTACGAAAATTATAAGTTGTCCTTACGGTTGGTAAGCGGCAAGTCAATTTCTTTGAGAATGTAATCGATGTTAGAAGAGGAGTTTAATTCGTTTTCGTTTTCGGATTCAATGTCAGAGAGTTCGGTGTCGATATCACTCTGAAGTTCGTCGTCAATTGATGGAACAGGCGCAACGTTCTCTCCGTCTTTAGGCGTAAGACCTCTACGAGGCCTATGGAATCGCAACGATCCACGTTCGGTAAGTTTCGTCGGAGTGTCAAGATTACACGCGTGCGGATTATTCTCTATTAATTCGTTTATCTATCATTTCTTATATCCTGCACCTCGGATCCCTGAAGGGGATTCTGGTAATGGGACGGCAGTTGCGAGAGGAGGAAGCGAGAGAAGAGAGGAAGATCCTTCAGACCTTGTCTCTTCGGAGATCATTAGTGTCCTTGGAGGACTCTTGCCTTTTATTCTGTTAGATTGTCGAATGCCTAGCTTCCAAGAGGGTTCATCATCTGAATCAGTAAGGTCTTTGATACGGAAGGACATGTCAGATTTCCGGTGAGATCTTTTGCCTAGGATAAATATGGCAACATAATGGCAGTCTGAAGTATGAGTAGGATTCTGCGAAAGAGCGTCCGCGTTACTTTATTGCATGTTCCAGGTTTGTACACGATTTTGTAATTGTATTCTTCTAGCTTTAGGCGCCATTTGAGGTTGGGTCCTTTACTTGATGCAGCCATATTAATGGTTAGTGATCAGTGACTATTGAACGCGCGTCCGTACAGGTAAGGCCTAAAATGATTAATGCAATATATGATGGCCAAAAGCTCCTTCTCTATCATGGAATAATTTTTTTCAGCAGTATTTAATATTTTAGACGCGTTCCGATGAGGAGGTCCGATAATCCCTTGGCTTAATATTCTGCCGATAACGCAATCTGACGCGTCGGTAGTAAGTATGAACTCGTGATCGAAATCGGGATACTATAAAATAGGTTCGTTACAAAGCGCTTCTCATAATGTGTCAAAGGCTAATTATGTTTCTTGATTCCATTCGAATGATATTCCCTTTTTTAACAAATTCGATAGCGAGTTAGCGATTTTGAAGAATTCGGATATGAAACGCCTATAATATCCCGCGAGGCCAAGGAATTGGCACGTTTTTCGCGTTTCGCGTTTCCGGAAAACTTCTCACTGCCGTGACCTTCTGAGGGTCAGGCCGAACCCTGTCTTCTCCTATTATATGCCCTAGGTAAGCCACCTCGTGGCGCAGAAATTTGCATTTGTCTGGTTGCAGTGTTAAATTACCATCGCATAGTCTCTGCATTAGCTTTGTCATTTTAATCTCGTGTTCCCTCAAAGAACTCGCGTATATTACTATATCATGTATGTAAACAAACATCTTGTAACTTGGCTAATGTTTGGTCCATAAGCCTTTGGAAGGTAGCAAGCTCATCGAATGCTCTCAAATACTTATGGTGAAGCCGCTATTAGTGAAAGAACGTGTCGTGAGTGATTTCAACGCTTCAAGAATGGTGATTTTGACGTCGAAGACCGGTATAGCGGTGGAAGAGAGAAGGTTTTTGAAGATGCAAAATTGGAGGCATTACTTGATCAAGACTCGTGTCAAAATCAAGAAGAATTGGCACGATCATTGGGAGTGAGTTCAACAAGCCATTTCAAAACGCCTCAAAGTCATAGGAATGATTCAGAAGCAAGGAAATTGGGTGCCGTACGAGTTGAAGCCGAGAGATGTTGAACGGCGTTTCTTTGCTTGTGAATAGCTGCTTGGAAGGCAAAGACGGAAAGGATTTCTGCATCGCATTGTGACTGGGGATGAAAAATGGATTCATTACGATAACCCCAAGCGCAGAAAATCATGGGGAGTTCCCGGCCATGTTTCCACGTCGACGGCCAAACCGAATATTCACGGTTCCAAGGTCATGCTCTGTATTTGGTGGGACCAGCTCGGCGTAGTGTATTATGAGCTATTAAAACCGACTGAAACAATCACAGGCGATTAGTATCGAACGCAATTAATGCGTTTGAACCGAGCATTGAAAGACAAACGGCCGCAATATAACGAGAGACACAATAAAGTGATTTTGCAGCATGATGCTCGACCCCATGTTGCGAAAGTGGTCAAGGCATACTTGGAAACGTTGAAATGGGAAGTCCTACTCCACTCGCCGTATTCTCCAGACGTTGCTCCCTCTAACTATCACTTATTTCGATCAATGGCACACGGCCTGACTGACCAGCACTTCCGGTCTTATGAAGAAGTAAAAAATTGGATCGATTCGTGGATTGCCTCAAAAGATGACCAGTTTTTTCGCGGGATTCGTACGCTGCCTAAAAGATGGGAGAAAGTAGTGGTCAGCGATAAACAATACTTTGAATCATAAATGTATAACCAGTTTTTTACAATAAAGCCTCGAATTTCGGAAAAAAAATTTCGGAAGCAAAGTTGCACACCTAATAAAAATTCCTAAAAAAGAATTTTTTATAGCTATTAAATTAATATTAAAATCCACCTATTTTTTCTTTAATAAGAAATTTTATAGACAGGTTCTCCTATGGGCTCTCCTTTGTCACCGATCATAGCAAACATAGTTATGGAAGATTTAGAAGAAAAAGCATTCCAATTATTGCCATATTGTTTATTTTAGATATGTAGAGATATATTACTTGCTGCTCCGCCAGACAGTTCAAATACTAGAACTCGTTCCATGGACGCCTTCAATGCTTGAAGTGAGCAAGGATAATAACCTGAATTTTTTGAATGTGAATCTTATTGTTGACGAGCATAGAATTATATTTGACAACTACAAAAAAAATTTACATTTTCTGAAAGATATCTTAATTTTCACTTGCAACATCCCATCCGTCATAAAAGAGCTGTAATTTTTAGTTTATTTGACAAAATTTTTCTTTTATCTTATACCCGAAATTTCATTATAAGAATATTATTTATATGATACAAGTTTTGTTAAGAAATGGATATCCTCTTCCTTTTATATTCTCTCCAATTTAGATGAAAATTAAATTCCATTCTTATAATAGAAGTCCATCAGAATTCAAAAAGATTTTATAATAAGCACTTAACTATATCCTTTCGTAAGGACCATCTTGGAATCTTTTTCCAACATAGCCAGAAGTATCAATTTAAAGCCAGCATTTACGATTCCGAGTACTGTGAAAAAATACATCACAACTGGATATTCTTGAAACAGCAGTACATCATGATATTGTCTATAGGATTTCGTGCAATGATTGTGATACATTATACATTGGTCAGACAAAAAGGCAAACAAGAATCGCAGAGCATTTGTCGGATATTAATAAAAAATCGGGCTCACCAAGTATCATATCTAATCACCGGATCTCACTTGATCATAATTGGGACAAAGTTAGAATTTTAGATAGAGAATCATCTTATAACAAAAGACATTCTTCCGAGATGATTTTTATAAAAAGACAAAAGAATGGACTTAATTTACAAAGTGACACAGAGTCTTTACCAGAAATATCTCTAATATATTTTCTGTTATATAAATACTTTCCCCTTCCTGAATGTTTTTCGTTATCTTTTCCCTTTCCTTCTAACTTTTCACCACTCACAATTGACGATTTTTTCGTTACTATGGTTGGATCAGTTTAAAATAAGTTGTCAAGAGGCACGGAAGAACATGGCATATTTTTTACCTTTGGAGTTCTGGTCTGAACACTGCTTGTTTTACATACTATTATGCGCTGTAATTCTGATCATCTTTGTTGGTAGTAATACAGGTATTAATACAAATTTTGCGACATTTTAATTTGTGTAAATTCTCAATAGTTTGAATTATTACTTTACATAGCAATATATATCATCACGATTTTATGGATAAGTTGTGTCGTTAAGCGTTTAAGAAGAAATCCAATAACCATATACCATGATAAATTATTATTGCTAACTGATACTGTATAATAAGATTCACTCCTGAACATGGACAGGTGTAAGAGAAGATTCTGTAACTTCTTGCGATCAAGATTGTCGGACACTCACGTTATTGTTAGAATATTGAGGTTTTTATATTGTATGCGTTAGAATTTTCTGAAATTTTTATGTCATTGTTTTAATGTAGACGGTGGTTTTATCATTGAAAATGACCTGATGTAAGGTCGAAACATTTGCATTTTGATTAGTTAAATATAATGTTTTGTAATTTATAACAATAGCGAAGTACATCTTGTTTGTGCTCTGAGCCCTTTAACGGATTATTTTTAATTGTTTTCGTTCTGAAGATATTTTTCTAATTGTGTAACATGTTCAAATGTTGTTACTGGTAGACTGCAAAGCAATTTTGATAATTGATTAGTTTTCAATGTACTTTCAATAGAGTTATTAGTAGCTCTCAAATTCTGCAATATTAGATCGTTTTGCTTAAAGATATCCGTGTTTTACTGTTTAGTAAACGCAAGTGCAGCGTTTATTTCGATGATATTTTCATTTATGTCTTTATTTGGTCTAATATTTTGAATATATATATTGAAGTTTCATGTATAGGATTTCTTTCTATGTATGATTCATTATTAGCAGATTGTATCAATTGATTACATATTAGTATTATGCTTTGAATTCATTGATTGTAATGATACATTATCTGAAACATAACAAAAACTTTATAGGAGATATAATTGATATATATAAATTAATATATAATATGACAAAATATTATTACTGAATGTTGCTTCTCTCTGACTGTAACTTGCAGAAATAGCCTAGGAGGAGGTTTCAGTTTCTCGGTACTTCATCTTCTTCATCCGATGAGTTTGTTATTGTATATCTATTTAGTTATTAGCTTATTCCGCTCTTTTTTCTGGAAGTTGCTCAATTTCGGAAGCAATATCCGATGAATATTGACACTATTTTAATTACTTTTCAGCTTTCTTAAGATCGTTTGCAAACAGAAATTCATAATGTGATAAATTTGTATGCACATATATTGAGGTCGTGTTGCTTACCAGTCTCAAAAAACAGCTTTTTTTATTGAACATAACATCTATCATCATTTGTTAGCATCTCCATTCGTTTTAATATTTTTGTTTTTCATATTTTTCTTGTGTTTTGATTAGTGATCAATATATTTTTTTTCTTGTATGATCAGTGAACTTGTTACTTACAATTTCTACTTCCTTTTCATCATTTGTTGAATTACTCTTGAATTCCATAACAACAAATGCTTTAAATAAAAATACGAAAGATGAAATTTAAATAAAGTAATAAATATATATTAGATGTGTGTATATATAATGTCGTAAGTTCTGTGACAAATTATATAGTTTTCTTTTAGCAGAATCCTGCTTATGCACGCACCTAGGTAGGAAATAAGGAGCTATAAAAAAGTAATGCGAATAATATGCGAATAACCGTTATCATTTATTATTCGTTACTTGTAATTTCCCATTCCTGTCTAATAGTACATAGTAAGAGAAATTGTTCAACATAATCTTAACATCAGAATGTTCTTTATACATGCGCAGTATATATAGTAATACCTGAATATCCTCCAATAACTTCTCAAATATCTTCCCTCAAAATAAATATTCACTACACTACACTAATTATTATTTTTCAAATTATAAAGTTTCTAAAGTCGAGTACGTGTCCGGTAGTTATGCCTATTGCACATAGAACGCTTGCAGCGCGGCAATCAATTTTTCCATAAAAGAGCGAAAGATTGATTGGCTATCGTGTCGTATCTTTTGCCGCGCGATAAGCGTTTCCGCGCCTGTGTGCAAGAGCCACATATTACATTATACTGGTTATACGGAAATCGTAACCGTTATCTTATATATGGGAATTGATAAAATTCAATACATTTCAATATTGAAAATATTGATTAACAAGAATAATATATGCCCTATCATTTCCTATATCAATTTAAAACGTATCACTGGAAATTATACGTATATGTTTTGTCAAATTAACGTCACGCAAATTTCGTCACTACATGATATTAAAAGATGATACATAGTAATATTGAAGCGTAATTAGACGATATTAGAATCATGTATAAAAGACGTACATTGTAAGTCACTTGATGTCAGTGGTCATGAAATTATGTATTTTTAACATCATTAATGCGTCACCATGTTTGCTGGATAGCATTCGATAAGATTAATAATCACTCTGTGTTCACTACGAGATCGACATCGGTTACTGCTCATGTCATTAGGTAATTGCTCGCGTCGTCAGATAAATGTAGACTTATATTGTAGATGTTTGAGTTTCATATTCTAATCTATTAATGCGATACCGATATCCGAGCCGTCATATATACGCATGCAATCACGTCTCTACTCTTTTAATCTGTACGTTCTAAATATTCATTTGAGTTTATATTAAACCATCTTATGAGTCAGAAACAATGAATAACATTTCTTTGTGAACTTGATGATTTCCCGCCAATTTTCTTTCGCCATTAGTTAGCCATCGCTGGCATTCAGACACGCTCGGCACAGCCACAACATAGCAAAAAGCATTTTGCGATTACAGGTTTTGGATTGATTACGTTCAGCAAGCACAACTTGTTTCCAACATGTTGCGAACCGTTGAGTGAGCGGTTACCAATTGTTGAACGATTCTATTCTCTTAAGCCACGTGATTTATATCATCTGTTTATCGTGGTATGACTTTATTTAGGTTAATTTGTCATTTTCGTTGTTCGTATTGTTTATTCGATGAACATGGATTTATTACATTTGATATTAATTGCTGCCGACGATGCGAATGATGTGAGAGGTATAGAATTACACAGAAATGTGCAATCATAAACTTTATATAGCAAATGAATTGGACGAACCATTGCGAAATAATTTGTTAAAGTGAATGTAGAATACGATCAAAGAATAAAAATTATTATGAAGTAATTGTACAGTACAACGATTATGCATTTAAAGAACATTTTAGAATGTCTAGATTCACGTTTGAGGTATAAAAAAATCCAAATATTATACTGTATCAATTATCATATATTTATTAAAAAGTTAATAATATACTAATTTTTGCTTTACTCATTTTGAATAGAATTTAGTGCACATAATTGGACATGCAATGCACTCAATCCTGTAGATTTAAGAAAAAAAGTAATATTTACTATATGGATTCTGGCAAAGCAAAAAAGTTATCTGTCTGCTGGAGATCGGTTTAATTTAGCAAAAAGTACTGCTCACGGTATAGTGAAAGAAATTACAAATATTAGTTGACTTATTATGTGACAAATTATGTGAAATGGCCGGATGCAGAAGAATGTGCGAAGTAATTTCAACGGTAAGTTGTTTGTACACATACATTAAATTGTTTTAATATATGTATATTGAATTATCTAAAATTATCACAGGTATTTAAGAGACGTTCTCGTGGTATCCCAGGGATAGTAGGGATTATTGATGGATGTCATATACCATGCAAAACTTTTATAGATAATCCTAATGATTTCAATCGAAAAGATTTTCACTTTATTATCCTACAAGGTATTATTTTTTATTAAGATTTAATTTTTGTAATTCAATTTTGTTTTTATAATATATAATAATATTTTACAATATTACTATGATTTTGCTTTCTTTTTAAAACAGGTGTATGTGATCATAAAGGACGCTTTATAGACATATTTGTAGGATTACCGGGACGCATGCACGTGTATTTAGACAGAGTGAAATTTTTCAAAGATTAAAACATTACTTGTTACCACCTGATCGTCATATTATTGACGATGCAGCGTATCCATTACTAGTGAACTTATTAATACCTTATTGGGACACAGGCCATCTTACTAGAACTCAAATAATATTATATATAATACTAATCTGGCTACTACTAGCTACTATAAGATCAACGAGAATATTCTTTTTTAAAGAGTAAATTTCGCAGATTAAAATATTTAGATATTGCTGATTTTGATTTTGGAAATAAAATGATCGCAACAGCTTGTGTTCTACATAACTTTTTAATAGATCATAATGAAACTAATTATGAAAATGATGAAGAACTGTTAGAGGAAGAGCAAGAAGAGATAGCAGGGAAAGAGAAGTAGTAAATAATAATGAAGCTATAATAAAAAGAGAATAGCGGAATCATTAATACAAAATAATTAACTGTACGAATCTGCACTTAATGTACAAACTCTTTTATTGTAAAACTTATATTTATCTTTATATTACATGTTGTATATCATATGTTGTATTGTACTATATTGCATCCAACGAAAAACT
Organism: Acromyrmex echinatior; assembly: GCF_024713525.1. Lineage (NCBI taxonomy): Eukaryota > Metazoa > Arthropoda > Insecta > Hymenoptera > Formicidae > Acromyrmex > Acromyrmex echinatior. The sequence goes on along the minus strand of NC_141858.1, from coordinate 1,318,934 downwards.
AAATTAACATATTAATACAGAGATAAAAATATATTTTTTTAATATCTTATAACATCAAAATGTTTTATAGGTATAAAGCAACATATCAATAGCAATTAATATGATGAACTTTTGTGCGAGAGCGAACCAGAGCGAGAGCGCTGACGTGAAATTTTTAAAGTGATGCGGCGTTTGTCTTACTGTCTTTCTCGCTAGTTCAAATCCGGCTCGAAGGACCAGAAAATGTGCGAGAATGCACCGCGCGGAAAGGTTCGAGTGAGAGAACGGCACAAGGTTGATATGAGGCACGACAGTAAAGAGAGCTCCGTTTCTTTTAATTTAACAAAAGAATTTTCTTTAATATAATCAGTTACAAAGTCAAAAAAATATAATTAATTAAATATTAGATTAACAATATATCAAATGCGGTCACCTTTTCCAAAATTGTATTTGGAATCGCGGTGATGGAAAATCTCGGCGATTTTCTCGGAAAGATTCGTTTTATCGCGATTTCACTAAGCGGTTAGCACGGCGATTTTACGAAGCGGTATAGTGGCGAGACTGTGATTTTAAGAACTCGAAGAACTTTTAGAAGTAAGAACTCTAAGAAGTCTAAGAACTCTAAGCGGTGTAAATGGTATAAGCGGTGTAAACTATTTAAGCAATCTGCTCAATCTGCCCTGAGGACCGGCGAGATCGAAGCATTTATTGCTTCCGGTCCGGGCTTTCTTCTTGGGAGAAATCCAATTAAATTTTGCCACAATCGTAATTATCACGTGGCATTGGTTGTACAAAATTGATTGGCGCTTTCGATTCTTTTCTAGCGACGTTCAACGTAACAGTCATGCGCGACAGAAAATCCGTACGCAGGATTGGTGACAGCGCGTGACGTATTCGTCGGAACGCGGCGCTCGCGTGCGCGAATCGAATTGTTCTAGAACTTTCGATGTTCCGTTGCCGGTGCCTGTTTGCGTGTACCGAATTGTTTTGAAAAGACTAAAGAACAATGAATCTCTGACTTTGACGAGGCTTAATGTCAGGCTCGAGATGAGATCACGAGCTCGCCTTGTGCGTGCGTTCAATAACAATTACTGTCGGTCGACCGAAAGAATTCTTACCTTTTTTTTTCGAATTACCGATCTCGAACAACTTTTCTTATATTACTTATGTTTCATATAAAAAGGAATATATTTAATAAAGCCTTTTGTTCTTAAAGTGTATTATAATTTTCTTCTTGTAAAATATGCAGTAATCAGAAATAAATCAGGTACAAATCAGACAATATTTTTTAGTATACTCTTAACACGGAACTAAAAGAATATTTTTAGAAATTAAATTAACATTTCAATAATAAAGATATAAAAACATTTTTAGTATCTGCATAATAAATCAATTATGTTTTAATATATTGGGAGTACAAATTAATTCGGTCCGTTTTTTTGTATTCAAAAATGTTTTTTTTTCAAAACAAAATGAACAGATTGAACAGAATGAACAGATTAATTAAAGTATTGGCTACTTTTTCCCATCTCTCAGGCAATTTTCGAATTCCATCTCGAATAAAATGACTCGTCTTTGGAGGCGATCTAATTTTGGAGCCAATTTTCGATTTCTGTGAAAGAAGTCAATCGGTGACGTGCTGCATCCTTCGGAACAATAGTCAGAAGGAGCAATGTCTGGAGAATACGGCGGATGCGGTAAAACATCCCATTTGAGCGTTTCCAAATATTTTTTTACGACTTTTGCGACACGAGGCCGAGCGTTGTCATGAAGAAAAATAATTTATTATATCTTTGCTCGTATTCCGGTCGTTTTTCTCGCAATGCACGGCTCAAACGAATCAATTGTAGCCGATACCGATCGTCCGTAATGGAATCGCCAGATTTCAACAGCTCATAGTAAACAACACCCTTTTGATCCCACCAGATACAGAACATGATCTTCGAATCATGAATGTTCGGCTTTGGTGTTGATGTTGAGGTCGATGACAACGATTGACTGGGCTTAGCGTAGTATTTTTTCTTCTTGGGGTTGTCGTAGAATATCCACTTCTCATCTCCAGTCACAATCCGATGCAAAAAACCTTTTCTTTGTTGTCTTTGAATCAGTTGTTCGCAAGTGAAAAATCGCCTTTCAACGTTTCTCGGTTTCAATTTATAAGGCACCCAATTTCCTTGTTTTTGAATTATTCCCATGGCTCTCAATCGTGCAGAAACGATTGTTGAGTTACTCCCAATGATTCTGCAAGGTCCTCTTGCGTTTTACTCTGATCTTTTTCGAGTAATGCCTCTAATTGTGTTACGTCCAAACCCTTGAAAATTTGGTCAAGGAGACAATGAGGGAGAATGGAGAGCGTATGGAAGGACGGTCAGACTCAATCTCACAGGTATACGCGCGGAGGCGAACATCTGTGAGTCATACGCACCTTTTAAGTCCCGGAATGTGGGTCAACGTCCGAAGGGACGCTATGACACCTGTTCCGCTGGACAGTGCGTCAGTCCTATTTTTTCGGTCAAGGAACTTAATCCCTTTGTCCCGGGACTGGACCTCGTGCGGGACTGGATCTCAGATATTCGAGGGAAGTGAATGCGAGAGGTGATGTTAATATAAGACAGAAGAATACCTTAAGTTACATTTATTAATAAAATAATAAACAAAGGGTTTTGTACATTATAACATTTTTACATAAAAAATATATATTATCTATAGAAAAAATATGTACTATCTTGTGGATGAATGCGTGTATGTGTATGTGTGTGTGTGTGTGTGTGTGTGTGTGTGTGTATGTGTGTGTGTGTGTACAATGAATGTGTTTTTCCATGGGAAACGCGAGGTGGATTGTAAATAATTATGACTTACTTAGTAGCTGTCCCCAAGATATCGAGTAAGTTCTAAGCGAAGGCCAAGGAGATCCGTCGTCAGCGAAGAGCGTCTGAAGGGCAGTCGCCGTGGCGTACGGCTAACTTCAGTTGCGATTTGATTATAAGTTCGCCCTCGGACGGGATCACGAACTGGCGTGATTAGCGCGGGTTATAATAATTTTCGTACTATCCGAGACAATAAGTAACTGAGCGCTCCACTGACGTGGACTGAATGGTTTAAAATTCTGTACTGACGTGAACCGGGTGCTTCAAGATTTCATACTGACGCTCTGTGCTTCCGCGGGACCTCTATTTATACCCTGAAAAAAGAGTGTTGAGTCCTTTGTCTAAGATGTTAAGTTAGTTGCAATGTCACTCGGGATTTACGATTTTTATGACGTTCTATCGTTGTTGATCTAAAGTACATAGAGTAGTTTCGAGAAGAAGAGAAAGTGATTTATGATTTTCCTTAAAGAGCCAAGATTGCTCCGAGAAGGATGACGAATTCTGTTATTCTCACGGTAAATATGGCTAGATAAGCAGATGATTACCATGCTACCATTGTCAGTTGCGAGTCTGGTTTCAGATAACGCTCCTGTTGGAAGTTATTCTATGCGTTTACGTTTTTTTAAGTGGCGCCTGTTTTCTAAGATAAAATTGTTAGTTAGTCTCGGATGATAAAGCTTAGATTTTTACTATTGCATGACTTCGGTACATTTATAATGTCTTTGCAATCTTGTCTCTTTTCGGGCCTACATTAAGGTTATTATTCTTTTCAGGTTGATTGAGTTTTCGCGGCACCTGTTTTTCCGGTTCCTTTTTTAATTCTGTCAATCCGTTATCAGAAGGCGCCGCTCGGGTCTCGTAGACGCCAACCATAATCGCGGCGAAGAAAAAAAATCGTGACGTCTGTAAGACATAACACTTTGTCTTCGAATTTTTTTGGCTGTCCAGTGTGAGGCTTGTCTTCAACGCTGAAATCTCCATCCTTGAAATGTCGAAACCATTCCCTACATGATTTATTATTTTCAGTTGGAGCAGTGTCACCATAAACCATTCGACAAGCATTCAATGGACTTCAGCTGTACTTTTCTTCTAATTAAAGCAGAAAATTAGAACCTCCCGCAAATGCTGCTTGGTTAATACAAAATTCGACATTTCAAACACAGTAAAAATCAAGGTTTTTGTATGAAACTCAAAGCGATATAAATTGAATATTATTAGCAGAATATCTAACCTCTCTGAAAACGCCAAAATCAGCTGTCACTATGAACCATTCACAACAGCCAGAGCCATCTTTTGGAAAACGAACCGAACTAATTTGTACTTCCAATACTTAAAAAAAGCAATATATCAATAGTAAAACTTGATATTTAATCAGTCATGATACTAGTATCAATCATTCTTCTTTTTCTTTCTTCTTTTCATTTCCAAAAGAATATCTTTTAATAAATCATTTTGTTCTTTAAGTATACTGTTACTTTCTTTTTGTAATTTATTACTATTATCCATCGCCTCTTTTAGTCTTTTTATTTCTTCTATTTTACTGTTTTCTGCATCAAGTTGTTTCTTTTGCATTAACGATAGCGTCTTCATCTTCTTTTATTTTCTTTATCGGAACTTGGCGATCGTGACTCCAATAACTGCAGATGACATTTTATTTTGTGTTGGATTTATTATCTGAAACATGAAAACCGCTTCTATTTATTTCATTGCTAGTTTTGAAACATAGACCCGTATTCAGAAGCGCTTATAATGATGTTAGCGCTCTAATATGCCATAGTTTACGTTATATAGGTTACGCATACTATAGAATTTCAGAGGCGCGCTTTTATCAATAAAAACGTTCTGAATACGGACTATAGTGATTATAATAAAGGGTTATCTGATCATTAGTTTCAAAAAACTTGATTTGTTCATTTGATATGAATGACATTGACTTTTCATCTATTGACGTGAACGGCATTGAATTTGCATCTGTTGACGTGGATGACATTGAATTTGCATCTGTTGATATGAATGGCACTGAATTTGTAATTCTTGATGTGGATGGCACTGAATTTGTAATTTTTGACGTGGATGGCACTGAATTTGTAACTCTTGACGTGGATGGAATTGATTTTGCATTTATTGATGGCATTGAAGATAATGTTGGTCCATGATTTATAGTCATTTCTAAATATTAGGTGTAGTAAAAAGAAATCCATTATTTTTCCAATAGATGGCTTTAGTAATCTGTATCTCGCGAACGCGAATTTCATTGCTTGCTTTGTCCATGTAAATATTGAAACTAGAAATAAAAATAAATAAAATATTTTAAAATCTCTTAACAGACCTCTTAACTAATATTATATAAATAAAATTAATAAATAAAGGGATTAAATAAATATATGTAATATATTTAAAAAGCTGATTAAAAAACTGATTATAAAAATATATTTTTTATAATCAGTTGTAAATATTATACCTTTTTCTGAAACGCATATTGCTTCTTGTGAGGGCATATTTTCAATAAAATATGTCGTAAAAAAGTTTGGATCTGTAAACAATAAAACATTATAATAAAATAATTTGGATTTATGAAAAAAACATTGCATGATAAATATGCCGAATAAGAGAGCATTCTGCGATGATTTTGATCTTAACATATCTTGTCAAGGTCATGATCCTGACTTCCATCAAGTTTTAGCCATCGCTCATTATTCGTTAATGCTCCCCTATTCGGTATATTTACCCATTGTATAATTTACAAATTTATATTTTACAAGCAAAAGATAGAAAATTTTATATACCGTTCTGTAAACTGTTGTGCACATCTCTTGTTGCAAAGACTTTATATATGATATTATTATAAATATATTCCTTTTCCAATTCGTCCATGTTTTGTCGATGTGTCAAAAACACATCGGCAGATTCCTTCTGGTCTTTTAAATAGAAAAAACGTCTATTTAGGTTATGTCATATTGTTTATAAACCGACAACACGTTGAGCTCAGATAGCGGTCTTAAAATATGATGGAAAAAATGGCGTCCGCTCAGTAAACACGTTGCGTATCGGGCACTAACAATAGCGCGTTCAGCAGCTTTTCAATGCCGTGCAACGGTTCAGTTACGCTTGCTAAACTATTGTCATATCCTCTTTCAGGTTTCTCTCTGATACCGCTTATCACGCTACATGTAATCGCACCCTTATGGCTCCAGCACACCAATGATGTTAGTCGCGTACGACAAGCGATATCTAATGACAGTATATCTTTAGAATATCGGTAAAGCTGTACACTCATTGGATATTTGGATATATTGGCGTGTTTCGCGCGATGAACATCGCACTATGGTGTGCCTGAGGCATTAGGTTGCGATTAGGAAGCGCGGTACACAGTACGCGGTATAGTAACTAATAGGCAACTAGGAAACCGCGTACACCGCCTATTTCTTTCGCTGATATTACATGGAACGCGGTTTGCGGCACGGGTTAGTGACAAACTCACATTACTATACACTGCTATGCACTTTTTAATGGAATTAAGGGTCGACAGACCCGTGGAGACCTCTAGTCGAAGATGAATTTTTTTATACTGAAATTACGGCTAAAAATACTGGATGGATCGCATTTTAATTGCGATATTCATAATCAGAAAAGGCTTCTGAAGACTCGTATAGAGATTTTTTTGTAAGAAGAGAAAAATAAAAATTTATTCTGATATCTCACTCGATGTATACTACAGTGCAGTTGATATGATCTTATTAATAAAAATTTTCAAGAATCAATTTGCAAAATCTGGCTCTGTACGAACCTTCCCAGCAATATAACAAAGAAATCCCAACAGGTTTCATAAGGAAATATTATTTCTTCGAGAAGAAAAATTAGCATAACTGACCTAGATCTGCACTTATAAAATGCATACTTTTATGCCGAAATTATGATTAAAATATAACATGAATCACATTTTAATATGTGATTAATATTCGTAATCAGAAAAAGCTCCTGAAGACTCGTACAGAGCTATTTTTTTGTAAAAAAGGCATAATAAAAACATGTTCTGACATCTCACCCGATATGTACTATAGTGCAATTATAGTGTACACAATTTTATTTTAAAAAATTTTCAAAAATCAATTTGCAAAATCGGCTCTGTACGAGCCTTCCTAGTAATATAAAAAAAAATCCTAACAGGTTTCATAAAGAAATAATATTTCTTCGAGAAGAAAAATGAGCATAACCTACGTCACCAAAACTGCACGTTCTGCTGCAACTGATTGCTAATCATAGGGAAATTCTTCACATTGAGTTGAACAAAGAAAGGTAGGTTTCCTTGTCTTTCTTGATGGCTATGACAATTCTCGTCTTCGGCGAGAGTGGCTGAGAACGACCCAGCAAATGAGAATGGATTAAAATAGATTGAAATTTTTTTCTATCCGAATGCGTATTTTAAATACTTTTTTTTTTGTTTAATTGGATTTAATTAGATTCAATTGGATGCAATTGGATTGAAAAACTGCATTTCCTATTGAAAATTTTGAATTGAACAGTATTCAATTGTGTGTTTTTGCACAAAAAAAGTTAATATTATTTTTAGATTAGAAAGACATAGAGATATGCTCCATGCAATTCTTATAAATGAATAAAAATGCATTCAAGATTGAAAAGCATTTATTTTAACATTCGTGAATCAATATTTCTGAAAATCTGGATCTATTTCAATTCATTTTAATCCATTTTTGTTTGCTGGGGAACTAGACAGCATGAAACAACCTGTTGAAAAAAACCCTCTTTCGATCTGTCGCGTTTAATAGAAACGACTGAAGATCGAAAATACTTTTTCAGCGATCTCGGCCGCTCGGTATATATCAGTATAATTCGAGATAACATATAATTTATTATAACATATGAGTTTTAATAAATTGTAGTAATCATATACCTTTCCCATTAATGTATAATAGCAAAAATGATTTCAAAACGCAATAATTTATGAGATATTAATTATTTACGATTTTTTATGGGAGTTATGTACTGCGTTTATAAATGCAGTCATAGTAAATGATGCGCATGCGCAGTTTCGTTTTCTACCAGATAACGTGACTTTAGCGTTCACCGTATCTAGATGAACGGTATTGCAAAAACTCCCTAATAACTTTACGTCGACGTGATTTTGAATGTTTTTCATAGTTTTATCTAGGGTATATATATATATATAAGAGATTGGGTATTTGTAGCGCCTATGATCGGTTCTGCTTAAGCAGTCTAACATGGCTTTTCGCGCCTTTTATGTAATAAAAGGCTATATATTGTGCAAAAGTTTTATATCTTATCTTAGAATTAACGTTCAACTATTAAGAGGACGCTGGAGTCGTCTATATTATCGATAAAACTAGCATTAATTTTTTATTGTTTTAATAATACCCAAGTTGCGAGATATTCGAGAGCGAGACAAAGCGAGAGCGAGAGAGAGATAGAGAGAGAGAGAGAGAGAGAGAGTTTGAGCGAGAAGGCAGTTTTGAGCGAAAGTTCGATCTACGCGAATCTTCACGTAACCGATCACAAGTCGAACGCGGCGGTTTTCTTGTGGCGGAGCGTCTCAAAAGCGATTGCACTGAATTGCGGAGCGTTAACTGTGACTGAAAAATCGAAGAAGAAGAAAGATCACTGCTCGATTCGATTTTATTTATTTGGTAGAACAAAGGCTTCTTTCTTCAATCGCCTATGAGAGTCTTGAAAAATTATAAAATTTGTGATGACCCCATGATTCGGCCAGCGATTGGCAATTTTCGATTACGATGGCCAAGCGATACGCTATTGCCATGCGCGTCCGCCAAATCAGTAGTTCTGATTAGGATGTTAATGAGTTTACGCGTTTTGCGTCACGCGAGCGCGCGTATGCTGTGATCGATCCGAATTTTGATTGCCGTTTTAATAGTTGGTTTTTTGTGTATGTATGACATGTGGCTTTGATCATATTTTTTGACTTTACCAACGAGAGGTGATTGTCAAGTTTATTTTTGGAAAGTTCTAGAAATCTTTGAAATTGTTCTAGAAATTTCCAATCCATATGTCGCACATACACCGATTCCGTGAAAACGGTTTTTCGGATACATCTTAAACACAAGGTGATGTCTGAACAATGCCTTTTTTAGTCAAGATTTCATTTAACATCATGTTACTACTTAAGTATATATTTATTATATATAAAATGCTATTAATATATAAAATATTTATTAATGTACAAAAAAATGTAGCAGATGAGATGGAGTAAGATGAGAATTGAACACGCAAGTAGATTAATTCACACACGAACAATTTTTCATTCCACTTCACAACTATGAATACAAATACAATATAACACAGACAGTTGTAATAAAATTACTGTTTATCAGATTACTTAAGTTTTTTTGTCATCAACTTAAAAAATTTTACACTTTAATGTGTAACTCTGAATTTCACGTTTCAGATTTTGCGAATTTAAACGGTAAGAATTCGAGTCCGAGCGTGAGCGAACACGGAAGAAAAGCATCGAGTATTGAACGTTCTCACACTGATAACTTTTTCGAAAAAAAAGCACAAAGAGGCTGTCTCCTCTCTTTTTATACTCGTGTGCTTCTGAAAAATTGTTCTCGAAAATGCTAGATTTAATTTGAAAGAAATGACGCCACAAAAGGAACAATCCATCGAGATTTTATTTTAACAATTTAATTTTCATAATCGATTATAGTGTGAGTTGGGCGTGCTCAATTGGCCGTCTTCCTAAGGCGCCTCTTGCGATTGGCAACTTTCGTGGGGAATGTGACGCATAAAGCTGCCGTTGGATGCGACGCCTCGCGATAATTTACATCACGCGTGACGTTATCGCGCGCGAAGCGCCACACAACTTCGATCTTGATACAAATTATTGTCGCGATAGAAAAATAAGCTGCGCTTCGCTCCAAACGTTCCGCCCGCCTCGTAGGTGAAACCGATGATCAACGTTATGGTGGTAGATAAAGAAGGCACATGTCGTATGTCACTCATTTACGCGTCCAGAGTGGCGCGACGATCCAATTGTTTATCTCTCGTGATTATGGAGCAGTGATTCACGCGATGAAAGTAATTGTGGGATGTTATGATCTATGTGAGTGAAAATTACGGGAAATGCGACTTTGAACGACAAGTTATTTGTGAATTTTACATCGCATGAATGAATAAAGCAAGAATCGAATATTACAAAGATCTAATTAGGAAGAAGCAATTACATCGCACGCACGTTTTATAAGGAAAGTATTGATATAATTTTTTTCTGTCTCGAGCTTCCTCGAAATCGATGTGTATTGGAATGAGCAATCGCGAATAGTATCACATTAGAGCTACAGAAATCGCTATTCTATTATAATATAATAATATAATGCATGCCTCTTTGTCAAGACATGATGTTATACTACTATAATGATCATATTGAAGTATTTGTGATTATGAGTTCAGTATTAGCACATTTTAATAAAGATGTAAAGAGTAAAATGGATTTATAAATATAAGTTTGCTAAAGAGAAGATTTTGTGCTGAAAAGTGATTTAAAGTGGTACTTATATCAGAGCGCGTCGAGGAAGCTCGCGAGAGATATATGTTAAATTAAACATGACAAGAGATGTGATGTCTAATATGATGCAAAGAGTTCATGAAGGGTATGAACTCTTCTAAGACGAGGTTAACTCATCCTGTGTTGGTAGTGGCTCGTTGTCTGAAAACAGGACAATCTTCACCAATGATCTCGTAAACTTGGAGGAGGCCGTCTTCACAGTGATGATGCGCACATGTCTGTCCTGATCAGGATGAAGAGCCGTAATGCGTGCAAGTGGCCACTTGATAGCCGGTGTGACATCGTTTCGTAGGAGACACAGCTGCCCAACTCGAGGCACTGAAATACCCTGTCGCCACTAGATATGTCGATAGATCAGGAACGTACTTTTTGGCTCAACGCTCCTAGAAGTGACTTCTTATTTGTTAGATACATATGTTGTCAACGTGCTCCACACCGTACTGATTCGTTCATCCGTGATGATTCAGGAACTGTCAGAAGAGACGATCCAATGAGGAAATGCTCTGGTGTTAGTGCTGCTAGGTCATCGGGATCGTCGCTCATTGGTCGCAGTGGCCGAGAGTTGAGGCATGCTTCCTGAGTGAGGAATGTCGCCATTTCTTCATAGATAAGAGTGGTGTCTCCGATGACATGTCTCAAGTAGTGTTTGATTGACTTGGCGGTTGCCTCTCACAATCCTCCAAAGTGTGCTGCAGGTGGTTGAATCGCGAGCGAATCTGTTTCTCTGTCTCAGGACCCATCCAATGTGTCGCGACTCAGTAGTGCCCGCCTGAAACATACTCCTAAGAGTGGAGTCGGCACCAACAAAGTTGATACCACAATCTGAATAGTTTGGCACACGCCTCGTCGAGATATGAATCGAAGAGCGATCAGGAATGCATCTGTTGTGCAATCAAACACAACCTCGAGATGCACGGCTCTGGTGCTGACGCATACGAAAACAGCTATGTAAGCTTTATGTGCCTTGTGACGTCGACCGCAGCATCACAGGTCTAGCGTAATCTACTTCAGTATGTGAAAACGGCTTTGATGGTGTCGCGAGATTCTGGAAGATAGCTCAAGTTGTGGTGTCGCCGCTCGTCATCGAACACACCGATGACATCGATGTATGTGACTCTTCACCAACCGTCCGTCCACAAGGCACCCAGAATCTTTGTCTGAGCAGGGCAAGCGTCTGCTGCACACTTCCATGCAGTATCTTTGAGTAACAGGAGGCCACGATGAACCTAATAAGTGTTGACCTCTTTGGCAGAATGATAGGATGTTTCTCGTTATAGGCTAATAACGCATGCTTTATTCGTTCTCTCATTCGAAGGACACTCTCTTCATGCACTATTCGGATCCATGTCAGGAGTGCAAATTCTACCTCTTCTGTAGTCAGTGTTCTTGAATCCATTATTGTCTTGCCTCGAATGTCAGGTCGTGAACGTCGCCAACGATGACACTAAGCCGTTACTCGCAGGAATTTCTGCAATGATGAATACTGTGTCAAGAGATCCACTTCCTCGTTCAATAGGCATCTATGATATGGTGGATATTGCTCCTTTGTTCTGGAAGTCCGATCAGTTTCTCGATCAGGCAAGAGTACATTCAACCATTGAGACGAATCGCCAGACAGCCATGAGAGCCCTTGCCACAGGTCATGTTGTGCAAGATTCCTGGAGATAGTTCACGTGAAGCACAATCTGGATTTTCCCGACCCGACGTGGTGTTATCGTGCTTCCGGGAGGGCCGTTTGTATCTTTGACACTCGATTGGCCATGAATGTCTTTCATCATGAAGGATGACGAATCCATCCTAATGTCACCGTAGAGTCTGTCCACTGTACATAGGCCTTTCAGATTTGCGCAAAATATCGCACGTGTAGGCCATCAGCCGCGAAAGGAGGCGGCGCACAATTCCAGCCAAGGTAACAATATCTGTTTTTTAATGGAGCCTTTGTCTTTGCGATTATTAATCTCATATGTCACTCACTGTATTCCCTTTTTCGCAGATACACCGCTGCTCCGTATGCCTTTTTAGAGGCATCCGCGAATCCATGGATCTCCAAGACGTCGAGCTCAGTAGTCATCAGCCAGCGAGGCATTTGATGTCTGTTACGCGGGGAAGGTCGTCCAGAAAGTTCTGCCACCTGTCTGCATCGGCGTCATTTACTGGAGTGTCCCAGTCCAGTCCCTGCAGCCAGATGCTCTGGATGAAGATCTTGACCCGCACCACAGGAGCTAGTAAACCCAATGAGTCAAACAGCTGTGTAGCCTGCGACATTGATCTCTTAGTGACAATGCTTTGCTCCAATGGATGATCCGAAAATGTGAAGCAATCATCGATAGGTTTACACTGTAATCCTAGCGTGGAATGAACCTTCACTTTGTTGCTAGGCTCGGGGGTCTGGTTGAGCGCGATGTTTGTCCGGAATGTCGGCGAATAACTTGTCATGGTTAGCGGCCCATTTCTTCAATGGGAAGCCGCTCGCCGTGCAGATTCTCAGGAGTTCATTTTGAATTTCCAGGGCTCCCAATGTTGCTGCTCCGATGAGGACATCATCTACATACACATCCTCGCAATGCAACTGCGCCTCTGGGATATCGCGAATCTTCGTCGTCGGCAAGTTGATGCAAGGTAAGGAGCACAAGCCAGTCTGTATGTGACCGTGTTAAGTTGATATTCCTGGAGTAATTCATTTTTTCCAGGTCTCCATACGATCTGCTGCAAATCATCTGGATGCACTAAAATCTGCGGACTGTTCAATGTCCGCCACGAAGACATACAAGGTGCGTCCCAAAATTTTCCGAACTTTTGAAATAAAACAACAACGATTTACTTTTTTTTTCAAATTCAAATTGTTTATTCAAAGTAGTCCCCGTCGGACTCAATACAACGTTTGGCACGATCTAAAAGCATTTCAAATGAGTGTTTTATGTCGTTCAAAGGCACGTCCTTCAGAATAGTGGTACAAGCCCTTTGGATGTCTTCTACGTCCACATACCGCTTTCCTTTCATGGACAAATGCATTTTGCCGAATAGGTAGAAGTCACAAGGTGCCATATCAGGCGAATACGGGGAATGGTTGATTGTTAAAATGTGATTTTTAGTCAAAAAATCAGTGACAAGTGTCGAACGGTGAGATGGCGCATTATCGTGTAACAAGCGCCAACTTCCTCCTTCGCGATATTCTGGCCGAATACGACGAATGCGGTGCACCAAACGCTTCAAAACGCTTACATAGAATACAGCATTAATTGTTTGGCCTGCTGGAACGAATTCTTTGTGCACAATACCCTTGGAATCATAAAAACAAATGAGCATTGTCTTCTCTTTTGACTTCTCTAAACGCGATTTTTTGGGTTTTGGGTCGTTTCGCGCCTTCCATTCCGCGCTTTGACGCTTGGTTTCTGGATCGTATTGAAAACACCACGTCTCGTCACCAGTAACAATGCTATAAAGGAAGTTTTGGTCCTTTTTTGCTTCCTTAATAATGTCCTTTGAATGTTGAATTCGATGCATTTTTTGGTCGTCAGTCAACTTGTGTGGAACAAATCGTGCACAGACTTTTTGTAGGCCCAAATGTTCGGTCAAAATGCGATAAATCGTTGATTTGGGGATGTTCAATTCCATTTCCATGTATCTCACTGAAGATTTTGGCTCATGCTTGATGAAATTACGCACAACTTCGATGGAATTTTCGTTAATTGTCGATTTTGGGCGACCTGTATGTGCGTCGTCATTTATGTCCTCACGACCGTTCTTGAATCGCGTATACCACTCATAAACACTGGCACGGGCTACACAATTATCACCATAAACTTGTTTCATCAAATTATGGGTTTCGGTAAATGTTTTACCAAGTTTAAAACAAAACTTAATATTGGCTCTTTGTTCGAAGTTCATTCTCGTACCGATGTATACAACATACTGACACTTGAGACGCCATAACTTCGTTTCCACTGAACCAAATGTCATGAAATTTTTACTGGAAGTCAGCTAGGGATGTACCTTTCAAACGCGCAATCGAACACACGGATGGCGCCACCCGACCTATCCCTATTGAAAAAGTTCGGAAAATTTTGGGACGCACCTTGTATCTATGGCAACACTATCGCAACAGTCAGTGAGTTGCAGTAATAAATTTGGACCAATCAGCAAGTGCGCGTTCAGGGAAGTCCTTTCTCCGATGTTGAGTCGTTGAATACCACACGCAGCTTCGTCGTGCTGCTAGATTTCTTGAAGATTTCGTGATGTAGTAAACAACACACTCCCGTGGTTTTGATAGACGTGCTTCATGGGAGTCATATGTCCGAGTTCTTCATATTGTTGCATGAAGGTCGCGTATGACTCATGAAATGAAGGATCCTTCACGAACTGACCTTCCATGCGCTTGAGCATACGACAATCCTCCCTCCGCGTCGTGAAGAGATTCGGAAACGGGTGCCTTGATGGCAAGCTAATCTGTGCACCGACCATCCTGACCACGGAGGAGGACTGTTTGTATATGCACAAACAAGTCCTCACAGCTCTGTTCCTCTGACATTCATAGAATTAACAGTTGTTGAACTTCTTCCTGTTCCCAGAAGCGGCGCATGGTAGCCAACGGATCGCTCAACGTGCACTAATGTAAGGCTAATGCGGACAGTCAGATGCTTTCGAATGCTTTCGTTCGACCGCAAACAGAAATTTTTCGACTGAAAGTCGGCACGCGTCGTGCAACGTAGTGTGATGCCATTCCTCACATACCGTACACGAACGTTTGTTCACGTATTCACTCACCTTGTGTTTTCCTAGGCAATTCAAATACAAATGAGCACCGTCAGATGAGCTGCCACTTTATCCACAGTTTCTGATACGATACAACCCAAAGACATCCACTGGGCTATCGGCTCATGAGTTCCTTTCCTGATGCCGGGACTGATGGCAGCGTGGACATCAGCGCCGAGCAGGAGATCGATAGTGTCAGACGTGCAGAAATCCTGATCAGACAGTTTAAGGTCTCGCAGGTGTGGCCATTCTTGCAGCACAGTGCTGACAATGCCCGCGTATATGGTGAGATGAGGTAACACGATAGCTGTCACCTTCAAGGTTTGCGACCCAGTACGCGACGAAATTGACAGCGAGATTTGTCCGCGCGCAACCTCTGTCTACTGCCTCCGACGCCATATACGGCGATGGATACACGTCGTCGAGGCAGTCTCAGCTTCTGTGCCAATGTCTCAGAAATGATGGATATCTTGGATCCCTAATCAATGATCGCGCGAGCGGGATACGCGGACCGATCTGCGACGTTCACACGCACGGTTGCGAGCAGAACAGCGAACTGTCTCTCAGCTGGCTGCTGAGAGACGTGAGTTATCTTTGCCGGCTTGGACGCCTAATGCTTTCGTTCGACCGCAAACAGAAATTTTTCGACTGAAAGTCGGCACGCGTCGTGCAACGTAGTGTGATGCCATTCCTCACATACCGTACACGAACGTTTGTTCACGTATTCACTCACCTTGTGTTTTCCTAGGCAATTCAAATACAAATGAGCACCGTCGACGAACTGCTTTCGGTGCGCACTGCTTTTCCTTTTGAACGCCTCGCATATCATCAGAAAGTGATCTTTGCGACACAACGAGCAGCGCTCCTTCCCCTTCTCAGTGTGATGTGCACGAGTGGATTTTATAGCGTTTGACTTACTTGGATTTACCTCAATTCTGCTCTTGTGAATCCAGTTGTTTCCAATGTCGTCGTTCCAGAAATTCCTGCAGTTTCTCAAATGTACTACCACCCATGTGTTCTTCCCAGTGAGCTTGAATGTATCTTACAGTTCCACGATCCAGCACACATACATATTTTCGCTGTTCTGTATGGGCCGTCCGATGTTCGCGAGTGTTCCGGCCGTGTTCCTGGCACAACTTGCGCAGATCGGAGGCTGACTCGGACTTCAATTTTGGCAGAAACGTGGAATAAAATGAGCGAACTAACAGTCTCGTGTTCTCGTAGTGATCGGCAAGAGACTTCCATGCAAGAGCGAAGTTATCGCCCGTTGAAGGTAGATTCTTAATAATTAATTCTGCTTCTCCTTTCAGACTTGTCTTCAGATAATGTATCCGTGTGACATTGGAGATAGTAGTGTTCTTCACAATTAGTGATGTGAAGAGATCTCGAAAGGCTGGCCATTCTTCATATTCTTCTAAAAAATGAGGAATCTGGAGTCGCGGCAACATGGTACTTGCTGCAGTAGGATATCCTCCCGTTCGGTTTCGCTTTTTCCTTGAGTATCCCTTGAACCAGCGACTCCTCCATTTTAACGAGAATGGCTCGTTGTTGAGCATAAATGTCTTCCGTTTGGCCTAGGAAATCTTTGAGGTGATAATCGTGATTTTTGACGTCATCGCGGTACGTAACAAGACGATTATGTTTCTCCTCGAACTTCTGTCACTTGGAGTCTAAGCGTGATTAAAATGAACGTCTTCGTTAACTTGGTTGTACCCGCTTTTCTCAAGTTGTGTGCGCGCGATGCGTCCGTAAAGCTCTACTTGGGCTTCTATTAATGCCTCCATATTTTCTAAATTGCGCAAAGGAACGCTCGAAGCTGCACGATGCTGAGATGGAGTAAAACGAGAATTGAACACGCAAGTAGATTATAGTGTGTGTATATTAATTCACACACGAACAATTTTTTATTCCACTTCACAACTAGGAATACAAATATAACACAGACAGTTGTAATAAAATTACTGTTTATCAAATTACTTGAGTTTTTTCGTCTAGAGTCTTCCTAAGAAGACTTAGCAACTTTGTAAGAATTTTACACTTTAGCGCGTAACTCTGAATTTCACATTTCAGATTTTGCGAATTTAAGCGGTAAGAATTCGAGTCCGAGCGTGAGCGAACACAGAGGAAAAGCACCGATTATTGAACGTTCTCACACTGATAACTTTTTCGAAAAAAAAGCACAAAGAGGCTGTCTCCTCTCTTTTTATACTTGTGTGCTTCTGGATTATTCTCGAAAATACTGAATTTAATTTGAAAGAAATAACGCCACGAAAGGAATCCAGAAGCATCGAGATTTTATTTTAACAATTTAGTTTTAATAATCGGTTATAGTGTGAGTTGTGCGTGCTCAATTGGCCGTCTTTCACTAAGGCACTTCTCGCGATTGATGACTTTCGTGGGGAGTGCGGCTCGTAAAGCGTGGCTCCCGTTGGATGTGACGCCTCGCAATAATTTGCGTCACGCATGACGTTATCGCGCGAAGCGATAACACAACTTCGATCTCGATACAAATTATTGTCGTGATTGGAAAATAAACTGCGCCTCGAAACAAATATATATGTATTATATAATATGTGTATGCATGCATTAATATGTAATTCATTGCATATTAAAGTAAAAGTGTCATTTTGAAGAGCAGTGGGAGAGGGACAGGTCAGATGGAATATGAAAGCTTAAAGGGATGCTGGAGCGAAGGCCGAAGTTGATCAAGGTCGATATTACAGGTTTTCATTTCCAATGTATAAGCTGCTTACGCCCTCTGAAGTTAATATGATCATGCAGGAAAGTCAATCGATTAATTATCGATATTTTTATTCCGTTTCCTACATTACCATCTTAACAGAGACGTGTATTAGGGTCGGTTCCACAATGTAAGATTTATTTTGGAAAATTTTCCAATTTTAGAATTGAAAAAAAATAAACATAATTGAAGTTAATCTTATATTTGTAGAATCGGACCTTAGAAATTTAGTTGCATTATATATATATTTAGTTGTATTATATAAACATGCAATGTAGGTCGTGTTCTAATATATATCACCAGTACTAAAAGTCTGTAATATACATAAAATACAGATTTTTAATTAATAGATATATCGATACGAAACCGTAATAGCACTTTTTTCTTACATCCAATGCCATTTTAGGTTACGATAATATATTATCATGCATGAATATCATAATATATATATATATATATATATATATATATATATATATATATATGGATATTCATGCAGATATTCTCTATGTCCATTTTTATGCAATATTAAAATTTTATATTATAATGTGTATAATGATACATAAAATGTAATTCTAACGTTGTATATAAAAAGACATTGAATACGAATTACAATTACATTTTATGTGTATTATAATATATGTGTATATACACAATAACACAAAAAATATTATACTATTATTGACATATTAGTGAAGACATGTTAGTGAATTAATGATATATGCAATATTAAAATTATATTTTGGGTACATTATTGTGTATATGTACATTATAATACACATGAAATATAATTACAATTTATATTCACTAATAATGTTTTGCTATATGTTACAACAATGTTAGAATTATCATAATGTACATACAATTTTCTATATTAGATATATAATCGACATATTAGTAATGTATAAGTACTATAAGTATCTATCTCTTTTTATTAGACAGAGTAAAAAGAGTTACATTATGTATGTGCAATGTCGTATTCATTTATATATATATATATATATATATATATATATATATATATATATATGAAACACGTTCCATATGTATATTGACAATAATATATGTTACATCTTGAGTAAACCCTAAATGATATTGATCATAGGAAAAAGTGATACTACAACTGTATTTTGATATTCACTGCGAGTACTGAAAATACGTAACTATAGATTTTCAGTATTGATAGTACATTGACACATGGGCCTATATAATAGCATTTTTCCTGTCGTACGATGTCATTTTAGGTCAGGATGTGATATGTATTAGCTATATAGATATATTACACATATAATATACATAGCTATACCATTTTTTGCTATGTTTAATAAAAATATGTAGTAGTTAATAGAAGATATACTTGGCGGGTTCTAACCCAGAGGCTAGAGGGGAATGCGGGGTGCGGGGAAGTACTTGTAGGCGCGGGGGATATCTAACGCGGGGGAAAGAGGGGGAAAAGTCTAGGCTCCTACACAATAGGGCTCCTACACAATAGGGCTCCTTTTTTTGTTATCAAAATTTGACTATGTTTTTCTTTAAAAATGCATTGATAATAAAGGTTTGAATTTGACCATGATATATTTTTCTTTTCTTTAAAAATGTATCGATAATAAAGGCTTGCATGTTAGAGAAAGATAGAGCGCGCGTGCTATGAGCGAAGAAAGGATGGAAGAATTAATAGAGTACGAGTTTCTTTTGTATGATACAGTTTTTTCAATTTTTATGGTTTTTCCTGGCGCGTCGAGGCAAAGGATGGGAAGTAAAAGACAATACACATGAAATAAGGCTAACAAAAAATGTTTTATTTACATCTTATTACATCGGTTTTCGTACTTATTAAAAACTAAAGCTAATAGTTCGCAATCGATGAGCTGATGTCCATTGAAGATGTCGCTATCACATATAATGTTCTCAGATGCGATGTTGAAGAATCGTTTATAATAAAGGCTTGCATGTTAGAGAAAGATAGAGCGCGCGTGCTATGAGTGAAGAAAGGATGGAAGAATTAATAGAGTATGAGTTTCTTTTGTATGATACAGTTTTTTCAATTTTTATAGTTTTTCCTGGCGCGTCGAGGCAAAGGAAGGGAAATAAAAGACAATACACATGAAATAAGGCTAACAAAAAATGTTTTATTTACATCTTATTACATCGGTTTTCGTACTTATTAAAAACTAAAGCTAATAGTTCGCAATCAATGAGCTGATGTCCATTGAAGATGTCGCTATCACATATAATATTCTCAGATGCGATGTTGGAGAATCGCGTTTACTTGGTATCTACCGTATCGACGAGTCGAGCTAATCGTTCGAACGTTACATCGATACACCCGTTAAAGTCAAACATACGGCGTAGCATCGTTTCGGTCATCATAATGCGTACGGATGAAGAATCGAGACGTACGACCGTAGCATAGTTCAGCATGAAAACACTGACGGTTAGCGGTCCAACGCTTATAAAATTATCCTTGTATTCGTTTCGAAACAGCTTGTAAATATTTCCTCGCTGCTCGTAGAGGCTCTTCCACGTTTCGAGAGACAGCGATAGTTCGTGTCCGCGATGATCTCCAAAGACGATCTCCACGTAATTCGGTGGGCCAACGTTGATTCCAATTTCCAAAAATTTGTAGCCCGTATTCGTCAGATCGTAACGTCTGCTCAGTAAACGCACCGCACGATGCTCCGTACTGTGTACATACATAATGTTAAAAAACGTTTCTTTTGTGTATAGAACGTTGAAACTTACATGTTATATTCCTTCTTCACATCGTACGATGCACTGCTCTCTTTAGCATACATTTTTTCAGTCGTTCGTACAAGCGGGTATCGTAAAACTGATTGCATCCGTGTAAATGGTAATACTTCTGGGATCGATGAGAGAAGACAGGTCCTCCCCCTTCTTTCCAAGAATTTCAAACATGTTGCGACACGTTTTATCAAGTCTTTCTATGTATTTTCTTTGTCACGAATTTATACATACGTTTATACATACGTTTATACACACGTACATACGTTTATACATACGTTTATACATACGTACATACGTTTATACATACGTTTATACACGCATACATACGTTTATAGATACGTTTATACATACATTTATACATACGTTTATACATACGTTTATACATACGTTTATACATATGTACATACGTTTATACATATGTTTATACATACGTTTATACATACGTTTATACATACGTTTATACATACGTTTATACATACGTACATACGTTTATACATACGTTTATACATACGTTTATACATACGTTTATACATACATTTATACACGCATATATACGTTTATACATACGTTTATACATATATACATATATATACGTTTATACATATATTTATACATAAGTTTATACATACGTTTATACATACGTTTATACACACATACGTACGTTTATACATACATTTATACACACGTACATATGTACATACGTACATACATACGTACATACGTTTATACATACGTTTATACATACGTACATACGTTTATACATACGTACATACGTTTATACATACATACGTTTATACATACGTACATACGTTTATACATACATTTATACATACATACATACATACGTTTATACATACGTTTATACGCACATACGTACATTTATACATACGTTTATACATACATTTATACATTACAAAGGAAGGGAAAAGAAATATATAATAAATACGTTAACGTATTTTTATTTAAAAAATTCTTTTGCAACCACCAGTTATATATTTTCAATACATTTTGTAACGCGCAATTCTTAACATGTTGTCCACATCGTATAATATTAGTAACATCTAGATTAGATAAAGATTCCATGTATTCTGTCGTAAACTGCATCCAGGGTCTCAATGTACATGCGTTCTCGCTCATCATCCAGAAGCAAGTTCCGCAGCCACGTTCGTTTCTCGCGTCCCTTGACATATACGACAGCATCAATAAATTTTAATTTCATCATTTAAGTAAAAAAAATCCTATATTCGATCAAAGCTGATCTTATTCCCTAAATATTTCGGTTTGAATTTATATACATACGTACATAGACAATTCTATAAGCCACGCAATAAAGTCCTTTTCAATCTTGAAACGCAATCATGGATGTAACTACAGTGGTATTATAAAATTATGTATTACAATTTTGTGTTCATACATGTTCCCTTAAAAACGATATTCATTAGTTGTTGATCACGATTCATTAGTTGTTGATCAAACGGATGTTCATTTATTTATAATCATTGGCGACAAGTATTGCTGAAGTCGGCACGCTTGATTTATGCGAAACTGCAAAATTGTGTTTCTACGTATCCAACAGAGTAATCTTACCGCAAAACATGTTGAGATTCATCGATTTTCCATAGATAAAAATTTTTATATTACACTTATGCAAAATCGTATCTAACGTGGTCACAACTGCCGCACATCGACGTTTCACCGAGAAGAATTTATGCACTTTCTGTTAAACTTAAATTATCAACCGAAAAATGCTTTACTATTATATCGTGTACCCACTAACACATGTTGATAGTATTAGTGAACTACAATCAAAACATTTATGACAATTATCAAACAGATATTAAACCATCGTCGAACGTCTATCAAATCACTGTCAAAAACATCTTTCGAATTAATGTCAAACATCTATCGAACCGTTATCGAATGTCTATCGCACTTTTAATCCTAACTATACACACTGAGTTCCCAGAAACCTCAACTTCAATTTCTAAATCGAGATCTTTTCGTATTTCTTTTCTTTTTCTTTGAACCAACAGTCGTCGAACGGTACCGCCATGTAGTCGTGTCCAACGAATAGAACCATATCAACGTCGACAAGATGTCCGAAATTGACCCGAGTATGATTAAACATCGCGTCACGCGTATGTAAAACGTATGCACGTACATACATACTACACATAGCGTACATTCTTCATTTTAAGGACTTACAAAATTAGCAGAAATATGACAGTGGTCGGTCAGACTGACATAACCTTTGGTGTATTTTTTAACATTACAGTTCAAAGTTAAATAACTGACACACTAATATCAATGGAGCAATTTATTACAAACGTCTGGATTTTAATCGAGTCACTTTCAATGCAAATTTCCTTTCACAAAGATTTGTGAATTAATTTTCACGCTGCGGGCCTTGTACAGATTTTCTTTATTATTAGGTATTTATATTTTCTCAGCTATATATTAGTATTTTTATTATTATTATTAAATCCTCACTTCTAACAAGCTATGCTTTAATAACGTTTATTATTTCCAAATCTGTGCAGTTCTGAATATTTTTATTAAATCATACAGTCATCTTAAAATATATTAGATATCATATTAGATTTATTATTGTACATAAATGCTGCTTTATGTATATTTTATATTATTAATATTTTAATTGTTTTATACGATTTTAGACATTTGCTCATTGGATAACTAAAAAAGATATTGAAAAAATTGCAAAATGGTAGAGGACTCAGTTTTTTATAGAAATAACACTATATGATTAATAGGGCGTTATTTCAGTTTTATAACCTGTATATGTACATATACATACATATACACATATATAGGGTGTTCTGAAATTCGAATCAAAGTATTATATAGCAAGAAAGATCTCGAAAAATTAAGTTAAAAAGTTATTTGTAAATTTTTATTTTAAGCAGAAATTTTTGAAATATGAGGATACAAATATAACGAGTTACAGCCTATATTTAGATGATCACTTGAATTAGTGAGTGCGCTGAAATATATGCTTACTTACTGTATAATATATATTACCGCATATGCAACTCATCGGCAGGTAGCCCTCTAAGCATAGTCTGTAATTAACCATATTTAAACCTTTATTATTACAAAAATTACTGTTAAAAATAAATAATTACAAGTAACTTTTTCACTTAATCTTTCGAGAACTTTCTTGCTGTAGTACGTAGGCTGCTGGCAAAGTTTCTGCAAACAATATGAAAAAAAACATGTAAAATTCGGTAAATGGTTTTTAGTAGTATTGTTTTTAGAAGTATTCGCCTTTAAGATCGACATTTTTGCATACGCTCGAATCAATTTTCAAAGCATTTTTTCCACTCTGAGACTGTAACCTCAGAAATCAGTGTACAAAATGTTTCAACAGCTGCTTCAGGCACTGGTGACTCAAATCGCTCACCACGCATCTTCTTTTTAATGTTTGGGAACAAAAAGAAATCATAGGTGATAAATAAGGTGAATACGGACAATAAGTCATCAATGCGACATTTTTACTGGATAAAAAATCAACAGTTTGATGTGCTGTGTGACAGCTGGCATTGTCATGATGAAGGATGATGTGATGATTTCGGTTTGTTCTACGCAATTCATTTATGATTTCTGGCAAACAAATTGTTGTATACTAATCTGTATTTACAGTCCTTCGATCCTCTAAAGTCACGATTGCCACATGTCCGGTATAACTGAAGAAACAAGCAACCATTTGCTTGGCAGCACTGCGTGAACAAACAACTTTGGTTGGTTTCGATTCATTTTGAAATACCCCAACAGTGGATTGTTGTTTACTTTCGGGCTCATACGAATCCATAGATCCATGTTTCGTCTCCAGTAATGATATTGTAGACCAAATTTGATCGACCTCGGTTGAATTTCTTGAGCATTTCTTTGCTCATTTAACACGAGCCTGTTTTTGAGCTTCGGTCAAATTGTGTGGGATCCAACGATTGCAAAGTTTCCGTACGCTCATGCAAGTGATCATGCAAAATATGTATTGCTCATGTCAATGCCTAAGGATGCCTGAATCTCGCGGTATGTTATATGCCGGTCTTGCTCAATCATTTCACCCACAGCATCAACATTAGGCAATAACAGACGTGGATGGACGACCTTCACGGAATTCGTTACAAAGAAAGGTTCACGCTGGAATTCGGCAAACCAATTTTAAACAGTCCTTGGATGCTTCATCCCCAAAAGCCAAATGAAGTCGATCGATGCATTGTTTCGGAGTTAGATTACATTTGTAAAAAAATCATTGCCCAAAAATTTTTACGCGAAATTTCCATTTTCTCACAAAAGTAACTTCTTTTAAAATACTATGCAAACAAAACTAGTTGGCTTGGGTACAAACTGTCAACTGAATTATAAGTTTAAAACGTCTAATTTTACGGATGTGATAGTAGCAGAACATTGGCGCCACTGGAAGTATTAGATTGCAGAAACTTTTCCAGCAGCCTATATATTCTGATTCGCGACACCCTGTATAACTGTATGTACATTAAATTAATTTTTATACGGTTACATGCACATACAATATTATTTATCTATTATATTAAAATAATAAATAAATAATATCATAATATTAGGTGTAGTAAAAAGAAATCCATTATTTTCCAATAGATGGCTTTAGTAATCTGTATCTCGTCCACACGTGGATTTATATTTAATTGCAATTATTCATTAAACTCCACGATATTGATATTATGCTTGTGTCAGAAACACACTTTACTAATAAGAACTACATACGAATTCCTAATTACAGTATATACACAACAAATCATCCAAATAATAAAGCACACGGTGGTACAGCAATTATTATCAAAACATCAATTAAACATCACGAAATTGATAAATACCACAAAGAATTTCTGCAAGCTACTAGCATTATGATTGTGAGGACTGGTCTGGGCCCTTAGTTATCTCTGCAATTTATTCCCCTCCAAAATATGCAATTTCATAGCAATTATACACCGAATTCTTCGAATCGCTGGGACACCGTTTCATCGCAGGAGGCAACTACAATGCCAAACATCCCTGGTGGGGTTCAAGGTCTCCTACTCCCAACGCTAAGGGGCGTCAGCTGTATGAAATTATATTATCTAATAATTTAAGTACAATATCAACTGGTGAACCTACTTATTGGCCCTCGGATTCTAATAAACTTCCCGATTTAATTGATTTCGCAGTATCAAAAGGGTTAAATCCGTTTCATGTAAAAGCGCAATCTAGCCTGGAATTAACATCTGATCACTCTCCAATCTTTGTCACTGTAGAAACCAAAATTTCTCTTATGGACATAAACAACAAATTGCACAATAAAAATACTGACTGGACTGAGTACAAGACTTATATAAATAGCAATCTAACCTGCAACGTATCCTTAAAGAAGCCTGACGAACTTGAAGACGAAATCGAAAAATTCAACATTCTTATACATCGTGCCTCTACTTCAATTCAAGATACGTATAATAATAATAATAAAAGTAAGGAAGGTGTTCCAACCAGTATTAAAACTAGGATTTTGGAAAAAAGAAAACTCAGGAAAATTTGGCAAATGACAAGAAACAGTGCTGATAAAGCCAAGTTGAATAAGGCCATCGAAGATCTCAAAACAGTTTTGCCTGAATATCACAACTCAAAATTTCAAAATTACATCGAGTCCTTAAATGTCACCAGGGATAGCGATTACTCGCTTTGGAAGTGTACAAAAAAAATTAAACGGCCTCAACAATTTATTCCTCCTATTAGGAAGAGCGACGAAAACTAGGCAAGAACGAACTCTGAAAAAGCTGATACATTCGCTACCCACCTATGTACAACCTTTCAATCCACGTCAAGAGAGGTTCCCGAAGAAGAAGAAAGTATCTTAATGCTAGGAATTAAGTCTTTCCCGGATGATGATTCATCCATTCCGCAAGTTAAAATCAACGAAATTAAAGGTATTATTAAAAAAACTCCTGGCTATGACAATATTGATGCTAAGATCATCAAGGAACTACCAACTAAAGCTGTAAGGTTCATCGCAATATTAATTAATGCTTGCCTTCGCTTAGCATACTTCCCAGATCAGTGGAAGGTGGCACAAATTATTATGATACTGAAACCTGGAAAAGATCCAGGTATTGTTTCTTCTTATAGGCCTATTAGCCTACTTTCTATAATCTCAAAAATATTAGAGAGGCTCTTTCTAAATAGATTAAATAAATATATTACTAATAGAAATCTTATTTCCGATCATCAGTTTGGTTTCCGTAACTATCATGGCACCATTGAACAAGTGAATCGAATACTAAAATCATTGAAGCTGTGGAACGAAAAAAATATTGCCCGTGTTTCTGGACGTAGCACAAGCTTTCGACAAAAATGGCATGATGGATTATTATTCAAATTGAAAAACTGGATCCCAAAAAATTATTATTTACTCCTAAGATCATACTTGAGCAATCGTACATTCCAGACTAAAATCAAAGACACAACATCTAATCTGTATTCTGTTAAAGCTGGTGTCCCGCAAGGCAGCGTCCTGGGTCCCACGCTTTATTTGTTATTCACTGCTGATCTACCCTCATCACAAGATAACATCACAACTGCAACATATGCAGACGATACTGCATTACTATCCATTAACTCGAGCCCAATCCTAGCCTCACAGAACTTACAAGAATATATGCACAAAATACAGAAATGGTTTCAGTTGTGGAGAATTAAGATCAATGAAAACAAGTCTACATATGTCACTTCACTCTTTGTAAAATGACTTGCCCTAAAATATTTCTCAACGACAAAACAATACCTCAACATGACCGTGTTAAATATCTCGGGATGCATTTGGATCGTCGTATTACATGGCAAGAACATATCTGGACTAAGCGTAAGCAGTTAAATCTGAAACTAAGGAAGATATACTGGCTCTTTGGCAGGAAATCTCAATTATCAATGTCTAACAAAATTCTCATTTACAAATGTACCCTTAAACCGGTCTGGACTTACGGAGCTCAACTCTGGGGAAGTGCTTCTAAGTCCAATATTAATATAATGGAAAGGTTCCAGTCTAAGTGTTTAAGAATAATCACAAATGCACCTTGGTTTGTGCCGAATGAGATCATTCGGAATGACCTGAACATTAAAACCGTTGAAGAGGAAATAACAAGGATCCGCTCAAGATATAAAGATAGACTCAAAACCCACCCAAATAAATTGGCTGCAGTATTACACAGAAATAGGGAAAATTCAAGACTGAAGAAATTCCAACGATTATGACATTTTTCATAAATTCATAATTTATATTTTATTTATTTATTCTTAATCGGAGTCTCATACTATAACTACTTATATTATTCATTTTAATAATAATTTTGTAAATGAGTGCTTTCCAGTGGGAGAGTTACTTACA
Organism: Acromyrmex echinatior; assembly: GCF_024713525.1. Taxonomy (NCBI): domain Eukaryota; kingdom Metazoa; phylum Arthropoda; class Insecta; order Hymenoptera; family Formicidae; genus Acromyrmex; species Acromyrmex echinatior. The sequence continues at coordinate 1,290,882 of NC_141858.1, read as the reverse complement.
TGTTACTCGACTTTTGTAAAATATAACATTTACTTAGTGTCTTATTGACAGATTGTAAATAAATGGGAGTTAAAAAAAAAAAAATCTTTCTCTAACATGCAAGCCTTTATTATCGATACATTTTTAAAGAAAAGAAAAATATGTTATATATATATATATATATATACATATACATATAATACATATATTATACACATATGTTCAACCTATAAAAGATTCACATATTTAAAAAATGAAAAGAAGTAGTAAAAAAGAAAAATTCCAAATTAGAAAATAATTAATATTATTATTAATAATCAATAATTAATATTATTAATAAGTGTTCTTTAATATTCTTAAATAATTCTAAATAATTAATAAATTTTAATGTTACTAATGGAAAATTTTAATTAAAAAATTCTCATAATAAATGCTTTTTAATATTTTTCAATTTTGTACTGATTAAAAATATTAAACGCATCCTAACACATTTCATCAATTAAATAAAAATGACGGTATTTGTGTGAGTGTTTGCATGCGTTGGAGCGCCACAAGCAGTCGTCTGAATCGATTTAGTGTCGAATTCGTTACTATCACAGGCAACCGCGTCGTTGATCGAACAACATTTCTAATTAATTCCGGAATAAACAAAATGCTTCGCCATTTTGCAAATATGTGTTAGCTCGAATTAACGATCAAAGTTAGGCGCAACGATTTACACACGATGGAAATTAAAATTGACGGCTTGCCGTAATCGCAAGGGAATAAGCTTGTAACTTGTAAAAATTTTCAATAATATCGAACAAAAAACGACGTATCCAATATTTCATAACTGATTCCGATAATCTCGAAAAATTTTCCTCACTGAAGTTTGCATAGTCTTATGTCATTTTGATATATATCAGATTAGATCCATCTATCTCTTTAGCCACGCGATCACTAGCGATTGTGGCTGTTTGCATTAATAACGGGTACGTTAATGCGAATAACATCAATAACAACACGCTCGGTTGCAATAGGGGGAATCAGTTTTGCACAAGCCTCTCGCAGATCGGACAAACCACGACTCGCTTTGTTCGCGATTTATCGATGGGTTCGGTATAAATGGGGTCGTAGCTATCGCGCTATTCCGCACGCGATGTGGTGCGACAGCACGTTCAAAAGCGTCATTTCGATTTCACACCGTCAATTTCGACAGGCGAAACGATCGCTAGACCGTGCTCGCGTTACAATGTGCCCGGTTCACTGTTTACCGACGTTCGTGTAAGAGCAGGTAGATGGCGTTTGAAGGGCCGGGAAACTCGTCAACTCGGTTTTGTTCGACTAACGAATTCGAAAAACGATGAGTGAGTAGCGAATGGAAAAAAAATTTGTCGTCGCGTCGGAAAACCGGAACCTTTCTCTGCGTCGCGCGTCATAAACTCTTCCCCAGTTTCACGTTTCTTGAGCTTTTGTGTTCTAACGTTCGCGAATTAAGCGAAATACAACTGTTTCTCTTGGAATGATCGAATAACGTTTTGCGAAAGCGAATTAGATTCTCGACGATACACTCGAGCGCTCGTCGCTGATGTTACTGTAATCCGTGCACGACAGAAACAGTGCGATAATCCGCGAGCGGTAATCAGCAACGGGGGTTGTAAATAGTGAAAAGGGGATCCTTCTCTCTCTCCTAGCACGTGTTTCCCTTTAATGGCACCGACGTACGTATATACATCCAGTGGAAGGAAAGAGGTGGGGAGGGCGCGTAGTGCATTATGCGCCCTCATTGTACCCACAGCTCTTCTCCCTTCCACCGTACCCTACGAATAATCCTGGCAACAGCGTAACCCCATTAATAAAGCGCTATAAATATTCATCCATTTGGTGATTTACGGGTTGACCGCGGATATATGGTAAAAAAGTATTCTTTGCGAAAAATTTTAATGCCGCCTCCTGCGGCGGTTATTACGGCTGACCCACGCTCCTTTCCGCTTCCGATATATTTTACTTTCGCGGAGGCAAAAATTAAAAGGGGGTAGAGTATACTTATTGCTTTCCCCTATGAGTGCGGTCGATGTATATATATATATGTATATGTATATATATATATATACACATATATACACTTGTATATGACGGCGTGTTCCTTTTAATAACGGCGTCTCAGGCGTCTGGGACGTAATAAGGCATTTTAGACACCTGAAACCGTATTTTCAGCTGTAATATTCTTCGCGAGCCAATTTCGTCTTGGGCTTACGTAGCTCTAAAAGATACTCTTAAATCTTAATTATAAACTACGATAATATTACTGGGTTTTTTAATACGACCAGCATTATAAAGTAAATCCACGATATATTAGGAAGAATTTGCGCAGAATTTTCAAAGTAACTATTAGGTCGAAATAAATTTATTTATGTAATTTACAAATGAGGAAACGTCAATTATAATCTTCATCTTTTTGTTAAATTGATATTTCCTACAGCGAAATTAATATTTTATACAGAAAATATGTACTTAAGTTTAATTTGTTAATTTACTTTAAAAATATTGAATTATTTTTTTTTATATTAGGTGTTGGAATTAATTCGTAGCGTTTTACAAGTGATGGGAAGTACTTTCATTAATGTATTTTTTAATGCTCATGTGAAATAAATAACATTCTTTCATTAAAAAACGCTACGAATTAATTCCAACACCTAATATTTTTTGAAAGTCTAAATACTGAAAGTATCTAAATGAAATATCTTCTGATAATTAATATTCTCTGAAAGATAACAGTTAAAGATAGAAAAGAAAAGTATTTTACTTATATTTTAACTATACATATATAAAATTCTTTTTTATGTAGTGTTTAACAGAGCTCATCGTTTTTGGTCGGCACAGAGTTAGCTTCATTATCTCACTTAATGATGCCTTTAATATCAAACATTCGCGACATCGTCGCTACGCGAACGAGCACTATTTGTATGACTAAATTGGTTGGACGTTGCTAAAAGGGATGTCGAGAGGAGCGAGGTGCTCGTTCGTACAAGCCACTCTCCATGGGAAGAGAAACTCAGTAGGGGTCTGGTGCTTGCAGAAGTTGAGTTTTCTGTTATTACCGTTGTGCATCTATGAAATTGAACGTTACCTTCAAGGAAACTTCGCACGAGAATTGAGGCATTCATAAAGATATTAATAATTGACTTGCACGGTGCTCCGACATGGCTGAAAGCAGACCTTGGCGTTCACTCGACAAATATTCGCCAAGCCGATTATCTTCTGTCTTATAAAGGTCCCTTTCTCGTGATAATATCTCTTCTTTGTTTTCAAAGATTGATATCGTAGATCTTAGAATATTTTTAACACCAACATCTACAAATTTTTAATATATTCAAAAATAAAAAAAGAGATATATTGAGATAATAAACTTCAAATAGTCTAATATCTAATATAATCTCCTCACTATTTATGGGTAATTTAATTACATAGTAAATTTAACAGATAGTATTAATAAGTCGTGCAGGCAGTCCATCTGATTTGGTTAAATTAGTTTATCTCAAAAAATAAAAATTTCAAAGTTGAAACATAAGACATTATAAAGACGTCTTTTAGGCGTCTTTAATAAAACGTCTTTTATGCATCTTTAAAACGTTTTTAATATATTCTGTTTTTAGACATGTTATAATTGCTCAATTTGTTCCAGTATTGTCAGTAAGGTAAAATGCAGAATGTCGTGATGTATATTTCATAGGTAAGTAATTGCTTTCTACAACTACTAAGAAATAATTACTAATTTCGTAGCACATATTATTGTAGCTCTGTATTTATATTTTACAACACTGTATTTAGTTAATATTTTCGTCACAATATTTACGACTGAAAAAAATTCGAAAAAATCGCAAAGCTTAAACTAGACTATATAAGATGCGGTTATCTTATATTACATTGCCTAACTAATATTAGTTTTTCTGCATAGCGAGCTAGATCCTGAAACTTAAATCGGACAGCAAACATTTATTACGGTCGGGTAAAAAGCTCTTAATCCAGAGTTGCACGACCAAACTCATTCGCGTGAACGGCCGAGGCGATAGGACAGGAAACGAGAACATTCAGACTAACTCTTCGTTCCGTAAGGCGAAAGCGCGGTGGTCTCGAATCTCATTTAATATAGCGTTGCTACGTTGCCGTTTGTATATATGCTGTATATGTAGGATATTATACGAGATCCGCGGGCTGCACTGCACATACGAGAGGTGCACGCTTGGATACACGCGCGTGTACGAACGAGCGCGCACGACCAATCGCTTTAGAGACAAAGTCGGCTCGACGATAACGAGCCCGCAGCAGCAAAGGAAACGGAACATCGTGGAATATGCGTGTGGAATTTTTCATGCAATCCTATAAATTGAGCGCAGCATCAGCTTTCGCTACACCGCGGATTTCGCAGTCCGAACTCATGCCGAGGGTTCAGGTCGACCTGCAAGATCACCGATGTGATATAGTATATCGGCGAGTTTTCTGTGCACTCTCTGGTTCCACGTCCCATTGAGCAAATGCGCCGTTTGGATTCCCACCGACGAACGCGCGCGCGAAAGATGTATTTTATGGACGGTTATACGATATATAGGGTGCACCGGTATCGCCAAATGTAATTTCCGGGGTGGGAATCTCATGATGGATTTAGAGCCTCAGTTTTTCCGCGATCAAGGTTGCGGTTAATTCTCAAAAATATCTCGATAGAATAAACTTCGAATTTAATTCTTGACTGGATCAGATTAAGTTGAAATTACTGAGAAACAAGATATTTCGTGTAATTAACATATCTCTCTATCTGCTATCAAAGAATAATTATTTTTTTTAGTTTGTACTTCAGTACACTGTTAAATTCATGATGTCAACTTCTACTCAATTTGTGTTATCTTTAATCATTTTTACTGCTCCTACTGAATATGAGGTCCACAGACTCCAAAAAGGCGAAGCTTTATATTTCTAAGATCTTTTTTTAAAACGGGACTTAAAGTGTCGTTTATCCGAAGTTCAAAATATCGTTTTTGCGTCTTTAGCCGCATATTGTTCCTGTGACATCAGTCATTGCGAATTTTTTTAAATTAAAAACTTTAAAAAGCCACTGTATTTTCATATTCTACAATGTTTAAAGTATGTTCAATAATTTTTGAGATTTTAAAGAACAAAAGTTGTAAATACGGCAATCAATAAAAATGTTGGGCCATTTTGCCGCTTGTGTGACTAATATAAAATTCTTAAGAGGTGTGACCACGAAGGATTAAACTCAAGAAAACTATTATAATTAGTATTAAATTTAACTCAAATTTAATTTATCGTTTATTAAGTGCATACATTAATATACATGTGTTTATTTTAAACCTATTATACAAAAATGTATTGTTGTACATTTTGATATAAATAACAAAATATTATTGAATTAAGAGATTGTGTTGCTACTGTTCCTTTGATATCTAACAGCGTACCTATAATCCTATAATGAAATAACTGTTGATAGTTTCAAGACACTCTATACATACGCGAGCTTTTGCGGAAGTCCATTTCCAGTTTCGTGGATGGAGATATCTGGAGCTGCTGGATCTGTTTTGGTTCCTTCGGCGTCCCGAAAATATATTTAATTGATTGTCGCCCTTCTGCCACTGGGGATCGCGCATGAGATTTCGATTGTGTCTACTCAAAGTGCTTTTCCTCTTTCGAGAGATAAGTTGCAGGAAGTAATGTTATAGCATGCGTATAGCTCGCGGTGATATTTCGAGATATCAGAGCGTCATTATTCTGACATTTCGCTCTTCGAGTCTGAGAAACAGAACTTCTCGCCTCTACATAGCGAGCAATAAAAACACTGTCGAATTACAGTTAATCAACCGTCGGTTTTGTCAACCGTCTGATTTTTTCCTGCTGTCCTTGCCTTCTTTGTGCTATCCGCGGACCATGTAGTTAGCTGCTCATTGTTCCGCGTCGCGGGTCTCGCTAAAAAGTTATGGCCACTCGTCGTGACGACGGCGTATACGTCGAGTGAAAAAGTTATCGTCGCCATAAAATCCGAGGTAACTAGATTTCGTGGTCCGTTCACGATGCAGCTTGGCGCATTCGGGATGTGAACAACTGCAGCCCTGCCATAATTACTTGAATTAATTTCGGGGAGAGTGTCGCTCGAATTCCGCTTTATTGGCTTGTACGCCCTTTAATCAATGCCGTCCAACCCTCGCAATAGATTCTACAGGTACAGCGATGCGGAACGTCGAAGACAACGATAGTAACTTCCGATTGAACGTCGGGTTGCCGACGTTCGTGGCATCTGACTGTCAATTGAAATTGCGGGGCTGCAGTGAGGTTCGTAATCACCATAAGCGCAACCGTTTGCGTCTGTGGGAATTAGCAAGTCTATTAGAACACACGTTGAACGTACTACCATTAAATGATAATGACTTTAATGTTTATGAAAATGCCAAATGTGATTACAACATTGAGAGAACTCAATATATGAAACAAGTGTTTACTTAAATTCTATTATTAATTAATCTTATATTACTTGCGTATTTTTTTATCGTAATTATTTACACCTCAATATTATTTTTTTTTACACCTCAATTATATTTCAATTTTTGTTGCTCTTTTTGATGATTCACAATTAAATAAAGATTGATAATATTCTATACATTTTTTAGATAAAGTGATAAATGCAAATTTTTTTAAGTTATGAAGTAATTTGCACAAATATATCCAATAATGTAATTAGCGAATCTATAAAGCTGGTGATACTTATACTGCATATTCCATGTGGAGAATAAAATGAGTTAATTTTTTGAATGATTAGTTGCTGATAAAAATTACGGTATGCGATTATCAATAGTGATCATCGAATTTGATAGAATTTCCCATCGACTATAGGAATCGATAATCGATCAAAGAAATAATTTTGAGCAAAGCTAAAAGAACCGAAGGCGAATTATCAAACTCGCGAATAGAACGTCTTCTTTGATAATCTAAGAAGATCGATGAAGGTGGCGTAAAAAGGGATTTATCGAAGCACGTCGTGACCGATAAAAACGATTGTAAGTAATATCTCGAGGATGCGGTTAGCACGCCGCTGCCCGAGGTCTTTAATTAAGGGAACACTCGTGGCACAGTGTCGCCTTGAATTTTGCAATGCTTTTCTAATTAGGAAAGTGTGTGTGTGTGTGTGTGTGTGTGTGTGCGCGCGCGCGCGCGTGCGTGCGTGTGTGCGTGTGCGTGTGTGCGTGTGTGCGTGCGTGCGTGCGTGCGTGCGTGTGTGTGTGTGTGTGTGTGTGTGCGTGCGTGCGTGCGTATGTGTATGTGTATGTGTGTGTGTGTGTGTGTGTGTGTGTGATACTTTTCTAATTAAAAAAGTTTTGCATGGTAAAACAGGTCGTCGCTCTTCCGTAGACTTCTTCACGCATGTGTTTGCATCAGTGTGTAAATGTAAGCTGAGATAAGCACTTGAGAATTAACGACATCGACGAAAAGCAGAGGCGAAATTCTCGATATCCTCCCTAAGTAGATTATCTCACGCAATCAGATTTCTAAATTACATTGTTTGTTTGAGTTTATCTTAATTTTTCGATTAGAAAGAATTGAAAATATCAGCATCTTTCTTCATCTGTACCGATCTCTCTTCAACTCAATATTTTAAAGAAAAAGATAGACATTAGATATCACCATTTATTGAATGTTCTAAGAATGCATCCTCTTAAGTGCTGAAAGAGCGAGAGAGAGAGAGAGAGAGAGAGAGAGAGAGAGAGAGAGAGAGAGAGAGAGGGGGGGGGGGGAGAGGAGAAATATGCTTCAAGATACTTTACTTTCTCTAAGTCGATAGTGACAACACTGACAACTTATAGAAATGCGCAGTCTATTTTTATTATGTCTATAAGTTCTTATTGCCACTCAGTTGTTTCTTTCGGTAAATCACGACCGATGGCAATAATATCGAGGTTGGATGTAAGTCCAGTAGGATTCCTTTTCAACGATACACTAGAACAGACTAAAAGTTTCGACGATATTTATGGCAACATCGTCGAAAGGGGTTCGGGAAAAAGAGAGAAACGACGGAGTGGCATTTCGAAAGTTTCTCATTCTTGAAGCCAAAGTTTGCCTTTGAGAGTGCGATGAAGCGGGAGCGGGTGAGCGCGTCGAGGGAGTCTCCTCACCTGTCAAGTGCAACCTGTTATTGAGTTACTTAAAGCGGGCCTTTGCCCGGTAAACGTACCGTGATAAGCTCTGTGCAGTTACGTCAAAGTGAGGTATGGCGCTTGGGAAACGCGAAGTTTCGCGTATACTTCGTCGGCGTTCTCAGGTGCGCGCCGATACACGAGCACGCAAGGGCCGGAGAAGAAATAACCTTCGGTTTACTTCAGACGCTGATTTCCCCATTCATCCGCCTTTCTATTACAACTCGATAGAAACTCCTCCAGGATTCTAATTAAATCTACGTTGAAAGGATACCTTTGACGTACCAGTCGCACGTATAGCTAAATTTACTAAATAATACTTAAAAGATATAACCCACCATTGCTAATCGCGGTGTTACATATTGTAACGCAGTGAATTCATATTGGATACATTTAAATATTCAATGCGTTAGATAAGTTTATATTATAATATTAAATGATTTTGCAAAAATTAAATATGTCTCTTCCTGACATTTTAAACGTATCTCTCATATTAATGGTGTGATACCACAGTGCGTCATGTAATCGTGATAATTACGCAATGTCGTTTTTCCGGGGTGTACATTTCGATGGGAATGACAGTGTCTATCGGGCTGGGGTGGAGAGATAGACAGGTAGGGTTACCCGAACTGTCAGGTAAATGAAGCAGGGATACGCGAGAATAGCAGCGAGCCGCCGGCGGAGAATAGTTTGCAAAGTTAGGACGCAGTTGGATAGCTATGGCGTGACGACATTAATAGCACCTTATTAGCCCTAGGCACAGCCGCATTCCGTCTGAAGATAAATGAGATCGCGGTCGACTCGCCGCCAGGTACAGCTCGTACTGCTATCGAGAGCAAAACCATGAATTCCACTGTGACGCCCGTGAGAATCAGATTTCCATGCCTTTCAAGCGTGCAGATTCTCGACGACTTTGTGACGCGTTGAATAACACGCGGAGAAGTGTATTATCGCTCGGGAAGTATAAAAATTAGTTTAAATCAATATTCACGGATAAATATCCATGATCAATTACGCTGTAATAATTTGATTTAATGAAAAATTAATTATTATTTTATAGCAAGTTTTGCATTTTAAATTTATATATATTGCAGAGGACATTTTATTTCAATGTTTTTATTATTCGATCGATTGTTTATGTATTTTATATGGATATTGTCACGTATTGGACTAGTACTTAGTATTCGATTCGATTAATTCGGCGGATGTGAGATCATTAGGTATATTTTATAAATAGGATATGGCTTATCAAGGATTCCATCTAATTAATGACAACAAATTAGGTAAATAAATGGTGTAATTAACGTTACGAAACGACTGTACTAGTAGTACATTACGCGTTATATCCGTACCTTAATTAGTTAGGTTGGTTTGCGCTGATCACACATCTACATATCTCCATCAGTGTAACTGTTTACATTTCATGTCTATAGACATTGATTGTTTGTAGAATGTAGAAACTGTGTTATGCGATAGTTTCTATAGCTCGCCAATTCAGAGACTGCGCAGCGCATCAAAGAAACAATGAACTTTTATAATTAAACAGCATAGCTTCGTAATTAAAAACAGAACTTTCGTAATTAAATATGCGAATCGCACTGAATTGCTCTACAGCTGAACCACTACAAAAGCTCGATTCGCACAGCTAAATCAGATTTCGTGAACTGTTTTATCTCGATTTAACATTCCCGATTCTCCTAAGCTTCCCTACCGCATTCTAAAAGACCAAGCGTAATTGTATAGTACATCTAAAAATTCCACGACTACATCGAGCAGAAAATGGCTGGATTCGTTACCGATTTAATTCTGTATCGAAGTTTAAGTTCGATAGAGTATTTCGCTGTCGCCAACGTGTTGTGTTGGTCGCGGCGAAATACTCTATCCAACTGGGAAAGGTACGCGCGAAATCGACGCGCCGAATAGCGTGACGCGCCGCACCGGACGAACGGACAGAATCAAATAACAGAACGCGATTTGTTTGCAAGCCATCCCTGAACGGCTGGGAGAAACATACAAACCATTCCCCCGATACAGATACGAGCGATTCTCCCTTCGCGCTCGCTCACCATTCCCTACCATCAGCACCTGCCTCTGTCTCCTCTCACCCTCTCATTCTCCGCCCTCGCAATCTGAAGGCTAGCAGGACACGACAATCAGCACGAGCCGCGACAGATACGCACCCCGCATACAGATATCCACGGTTTTATTTGGGGCTTCTGGTTAGAAAGCGCACGCAAACGACCGCGCGAACACTGGGTGGTCCTACCATCGGTTACTGGCACGCCTACAACTTCCGTAGAAACTCATTTTAAGGTTGCCGGGTGTGTCGCGGAACTAATCCGACTCTTGAGTGATTTTGTAAACTATGGAAAGGGCTAATTAAGGGTTTAGCTAGGGGTTAGGGTTTGTGCGGGGTATGTTTGGACGGACTATTGCGTGGTCGAGGAGATTTCCGCTCTGGTTGCGGACTCTCGAAAACAAGTCGATTACGTGAAAGACGAAACTTGTATCTTCCGTCCTGTACGATTCATTTTATACAAATTCGAGATTTTGAACACATTGGCGCGATATTTACTAAATGCTTATTACAATTCATTCTTAGTACACACGATTAAGCATTCAAGTTCAGTGCGTTTCTTTTCTTTAAAATATTAAGAGTACCGAATCATCAATTATAATATTTACGTATACAACTTTTTTTTTAGTACATAATGGTATAAATATTTTTTTAATATTAAATTAATATTAAATTATACGTAAGAATCATTAATAATATAATTTTTGTACAAGTGATGAAAATTATTCCAGGATACGAATAGCGACTCATCATGTATATTGAGGATTAAACAAACATTATTTTAAATTAAACAATAGCATTAATTGGAAAAGAACCTTATTTAAACATACTGTTAGATACTGACGCGATCTACGCAAGTATGATCAGAAACAAACGTGTAGTCGATCATTACGTGCATCAAACGCAAAGAGCAACGTTTCTCTTTACCTCTGAGAGCTACGAGAAGGACACTCGTTGAGGAGCGAGTAATGATAATTATAAAGCGACAATTTTAATGAGTCGACTCTTTGCTTAATTATATCTCGCATGATGAAAGCGAAGCAGATATGATAGGTAGATAATGAGATCGCTGTGTTTGATACTTCCGGTGGTTCCGAGTCGTGTGCTTGTCGCAGCACCAAAGTCGGTATACTTTGCTTTAAAAAACAATTCATGCGTTGTCATCGAGCCACGCAGCTTGAGGCAATTACAGCATATCTGGTTGCCGTGTCAAAATATACGTGCATTTTTCGAGATCCGGTACCAACTGCGTCGGTCATATTTGTCATGACAGTGACCACGTTTACACGGCTTAAATCCTTAATCGGGTTTAATAACATCTATAGTTATAAAACTGACTAATCATAGCTACTCCTCTGAAGAATGAAGTAGCTGTGATTGATTAGTCTCTAACTATGGATGTTATTAAATCCGATTAAGGGTGACCGTGTAAACGTAGTCAGTGGCTGTTGCGAGCTCGTATCGCCTGATTGCAAGCGACTTAATTAAGACTGGCGGAGCGTGTTTCAATTTGCACATATGACGCTCGTTTCGCCACCGCGACGACGACAAACGCAGTTGTGCGAAAGGAGTTTTGTGGCGATGACGAGTGCTGTCGCTTCACGGCTGTTGCCTGAATGCGAAAAATATTAAATTCTTGCGAGTATCTCATTTTGATCTCCGCATCCTTCCTAGCTAGAGCTGAAGACAGATTGCAAACGAAATATAGTATATCTTTTCAGACACCGTGAATACGTGAAGAATGTCGTTACATCTTTAAAGCCTGTATCTATAATTATAATATTAAGTAAATCTTACGAAAAGTGTAAAGGGGGGGGGGTGAGATAAATCAATAAAGATTTATAGGCAGGAATTCATAGTCGATTCTTATATTTAAGACTACCTTAAGTATTTAAAATCTACAGTTTTATGATGGTATATATAATCCAATTACAGAACTGTATTAGCATTTTAAGATATTGTTTAAAATGGTCTTAGAATAAGAACCAACAATAAATATCACATAGTGATAATTCAATATCAGATAATTCAATAGTCACATATTTTGATGATTAGAAATCAATCGAGTTATATGCAATTGATTATAAAAAATCGCAACAATTATTTCTTCATGTAAAACTAAAATATTATGTAATTTTTGTAAAATATTCCGTAATATTACACAAGCAAAATGATATTGGACTGTTACGCAAATTAAATAAAAAATAATAATTTACTTCCACACACCATACGATTGGCTCTGCCAATGCCTGATGCTTTACAATCATTTCTGTCTCTCAAAAAGGTTCGTTACATTACACTCGTGTAATATAACACTCTCGAAAACACGGTTAATTATAATCGCGCGTATTAATCACTAGAATAAGATAATTACAGGGCATTTTGCATGTCATTTAAAATGTCACACGTAATGCGCATTTTATTATTGTACGTTGTGACGGAATCTGATTTAAATAACTGCAAAAATAACGCAAAGAAAAAATACGAAGCTCTATGATTTGCCGACATCTGCGATTTTCACAAAATTGAACGAAATGTGGAACAGCCAGGAGGTTTTAATAATCGTGCTGAATCAATATCATGCGGTTGAAAAATATTAAAATAAAGATCTAATTACGATCGTACTTATTAATTAAACACCATTTCGATATCATTAATACTGTGCGATATGGTATGATTATATAATAAATAAAGTCGAAATATTTTCATCGTACAAATTCAACGAGATATACGTATTATTAATTAACAGTCAATGTAGCATTTTCTATTGTTTAAATCACTCGATCCGCGGCAAACTTCCTGCTTCAATCTAAAAATGATAAGTAACGATTATATACAGAAAAATTTAAAGAAATTTCATTGCAAGATAATCTAATCGTTATAGAAATTATTGTCTGTATAAATATCGCGATAAAATAGTAATTTACGATTCCCATCCGTTCGATTCTGTAAAAGAAATTCAATTGATTCGATTACGTAAAATAAATAAATTGTACAAACTAGTTATTTCTTCAAATAATCAACAAATTTGTAATTATTAACCGTAGAAGGTAATTAATTGCGCACGCTAATACTAATTAATTGTTAATTAATAATCGCATATTTTCTAGTACTTGATAGGCATTTCGATGAGTAATGCGAAGAGATACGGAACAGTATGCGTTAACTGTCAACTCGAAATTCGATACGTGAATGAGAAGCAGTGGTTTGGCATACCAAAACAAATACCACAGAGCCGTGTACAAATCAGTATCATCGACATGAAATATTTTACAAATTGTGAAACAAATATGTTAAATATTCTTTTCTTGTATTTTAAATCAGTTATCAATATACGATGTAATACCGTTTTTTCTCTTTATTAGCGTTTTTTCTAGTATACTTCATTGTCAATTGTAAATTATATTTAAATCAAAATTTAAAGTTCAATGCAATAGATGTATTCAAATCAAAATGTTATTAAAAAAATTATTTTATGAAAAAAATTACTTTATGAAAAAAAAATGATTACTAAATATTATTAAAAACATATTGTTATTATGCATAAATAAAATAAAAAAATAATTAATAATTGCTATTTTTTGTCTTTATAATTTCTACTAAGTAAAATATCTTTTTGCAAAAAGCAATCGTCATCTTAATTCGTTTATGGAACTTTAATTACGCGAGTTAGCAATCACTTACTCTAATAAGCGCGAAGTATTATTACGACGTATATCTTCTAGCACTTGTCGCGACCACGTTTCAAGAGGTAATGCACGGAACAGTTTGCGCTACGCCTGCCAACTCGAATTTCATTGAACGAATGAAAGAAGTAGTAGCACGATCTTGCTTATGCACAGCGTTAAGCACAACGAAGACCGTAATAATAAACAGCGTGTAAAGCGTCTATAAAATGTCGATAAATTATCATCTCAAAATAAATATTCAATATTTAATAAAAATTAAATAGTGCTGAATATACTCTTTAAATTTTTTGGAGTAAAATTTTACAAAAAGATTAAAAAGTGAGCCAGTCTTGAAAAAAAATGAGAATATTTTCAGTCTTTAAGAGGAGTGACATTTCATTCTTTTTAAGTAAGATTTTACATTTTTGGAATAAAATCTAGAGAACAAAGTCTCCAATTTCAAAAAAAGAAGTAAGATTTTGTTTGGAATAAATCTCACTCCAAAAGAAATCATACTTCAAAAGAATGAAAATCTGCTACTTTTTGTATAATCAAGAATGAAAAGTTTTAATTCATTTTTTTTCAAGATTGAGTTTTCATCTCAAAAGATTTAGAGAGTATATTATGCTTTTTGTGCTTCAATAAATAAATAGTTATTTTATATTTTACGTTTCGTTGTGCTTTGTGGATTAATTAGTGTTGTCTAGAATAATAACGAAATATAAAAATTCGATTGACAGAGCATTTCAGAATGGAAATGTTGTCACTTAATATAATATTTAAAATGTAATATAAGAGCTAGATATTGTAATATATAAGAGCTATATAAATAGATCTATTAAATCTCGTTATCAAACAGATTCAAAAATACAAACATCAATATTTATATGTATTCCGTCAAAGAATCATGTACATATCTCTGTCTGTAAACAGTTTAGCAACAGTTTTTGCAAACGATTCTTTCTACATCGTTGCTGCCTTTTGTGATTAGTTACCAATAATCCTTACAAAACGTTATAATGGCAGAACAAGAAGTAGACGATATTCTAATCCCAGTTCGTCGTTGGATACGTGGCCATTATACAAAATTAACAAGTAGTAAAGAGGCAAAATGTAATCATTGTAATGTAAAAAACATTATATGTAAGCATAGATTAGCTATTTTACATGAACATTTGGTGGAGAGACATTCAGACAAATTATCAGAAGAAGAGAAGAAAGAAGATAAATTCCATTGGACTTGGGATTATTTTATCGCAAAAAGCGATACAGAGGCAACATGCAAAAAATGTGACAAAACAATTAAGTACCATTCAGTAACTAATCTCAAAAATCATTTAAAACGTATTCACAAGTAGGTGTACAAAAATTAGATTAAAAAATTTATTTACGTACTGAAGAATGTAAAATTAATAATAGTAAAATGATCAATGTCAGCTAAAGAAAATGTAACGCAAACAAATATACTCAAATAAAACTAGAAAAATTTATTAAACAGATTTCCGATACATGACAAATATGATTTGCACTTTTAAGCATTATAAACGTACAATAAAAAAAAGTTCAAAATTTATTGAAGTAACATACACACAAATTAGAAATTTTAATCAAATATTTAATATATGTGTAGTGATATAGCGCGCAATCAAAAGAATATGGAACACAGAAGAAGAATTTTAATCTATTAGGAACTGTGTATTTCACAACACATGATTTCTGAAGGTAGAAATTTTTATTTTTTTAAATCCTATTACTTTGATAGCGCAATTCCTTATAAAACTAATCAGTATTCATTTATGTTACACAGCCTTATTAAATAACAAAATGAATTCCATGTTTCAAATTTACTATTACTGTTTAAAAAATTAGTGAAAAAAAATGTGAAACATTCCAATTTTTACCGGATAATTATCAGATTTACAGAATATTTAAATCTGCTTGATCACTACACTTTTGAACACTACTAAATGTTCAAATAATAGATTTTAAAAAAATTATAATTTAGTCCGCATAACGGAGGATGAGCATAATTGAAAATAATAGCTTCAACGTATTTTTTATTGCTTTTTTAATAACTTCTTATGTAAATATAGGATATTCAATCCAAATTCAGATCGTGTAGAAGGCAATAACGAGAGCAATACTGACAATGACATCATTGCAAATGAGGATATAACTAAAAAGACAGATTTTATTCCAGTTCGTCTTTACGTAAACATTACACAAAATTACCAAAGAGTAATGCTGCAAGATGCAACTATTGTAATGTAAAATTCACTATACATAAGAATAGATTAGCTATTTTACATGAACATTTGGTGAAGAGACATCCAGACATATTATTAGAAGAAGAGAAGAGAGAAGATAAATTCGATTGGTGTTGGGATTATTATATCGCAAAAAGCGATAGAGAGGCAATATGCAAAAAATGTGACTCAACAGTAAGTACCGTTCAATAACTAATCTCAAGAAGCATTTAAAACGTATTCACAAGTAGGTGTACTCGAAGTATTATAAATTAAAAAATTTATTTACGTACTGAAGAATGTAAAATTAATAATAGCAAAATGATCAATAGCAATGTCAGCTAAAGAAAATGTAACGCAAACAAATATACTCAAATAAAGTTAAGAAAATTTATTAAACAGATTTTTGATACATGTCAAATATGATTTGCACTTTTAAGCATTATAAAAGTACAATAAAAAAAATTCAAAATCTATTGCAGTAATATACACACAAATTAGAAATTTTTATCAAATATTTAATATATGTGATACTGCGCGCAATCAAAAGAATATGGAACAAAGAACGAGAATTTTAATCTATTAGGAACTGTGTATTTCACAACACATGATTTCTGAAGGTTGAAATTTCTATTTTCTTAATTCCTATTTCTTTGATACCGCAATTCCTTATAAAACTAATCAGTATTCATTTATGTTACACAGCCTTATTAAATAACAAACTGAATTCCATGTTTCAAATTTACTATTACTCAAATTCAAACCTTTATTATCAATGCATTTTTAAAGAAAAACATGGTCAAATTTTGATAACAAAAAAAGGAGCCCTATTGTGTAGGAGTCCTATTGTGTAGGAGCCTGGACCTTTCCCCCTCTTTCCCCCGCGTTAGGTATCCCCCGCGCCTACAAGTACTTCCCCGCACCCCGCATTCCCCTCTAGCCCCAGGGTTAGAACCCGCCTAGTATATCTACTGTTAATCATGTTAAAATATTAGTGATGTACTTAAATATAATACACACATAGGCAATATTGTACAATATTGCATATATGTACTATAATGTGTGAATATACATACGTTGCAGATAGAAGTTATCAATGCTAAGCTGTTTATGCATTCTCTGTGTTTAAATGTGCAATATTAAAATTATATACATATATAAAATATATATATATATATAATGCGTGTATACATGTATATGTATATATATATATATATATATATATATAATATATACATATATATATATATATACACATAAAATGAGGATTTATCAGAGAATTCGTAATTTTATTTTTTTTTTAAGATGTTACGTCTGATCGTCTGCGTTTGACTATCGTTAGCTTTGATTTATATTCGTTGTATATTTTGATATTGAAAATATAAAAGTATATATCACTAATATTTGATCATAAAAAAACATATCTCTTTTTATTAAATGTAGAAAAAAGAGGACATCAGTACACCTTTTTGTTATACGTAACAAAAAGAGATGAAGTAGTTACACACATATGTGAATATGAATTAGAAATATATTTTATAATGTGTGTACACATCATAATGCACATAAAATATAATTCTAATATTCACTAATAGACTGTGTCTATATTATATCTGCATGAAAAGCTAAGTATGAGTTACTTCTATCTCTTTTTATTGTAAATTATAATTTTTTTATTGTAAATTATTATTATATTGTAAATTATCTCTTTTTATTTTAAACTAAAAATTGATCAATCACAGCCAATTTTTAGCGTTTGACTTCTTATTTATGGCTGATTTATGGCTTATAATTGTAAAAGGCCCATTAAACATAATAAAAAGAGATGGAATAGTTACATATGTATGTGCAATATATTTACGTACTGACAATACATGTTACAACCTAAGTTAAAATGATTGGGAATAAAGGAAAAAGTGCTATTACATTACACGTGTATACATGTATTTCAAATACATGGTTGCATCCGAAAATATATCTAAGTCACAGTCAGAGTTCATTTAGTAAAAATATACTTATTGTAACTTGCTATTAGTCAACGTACATTGACCTGTAAGTGTATATATTTGCTAAAACACTTTGAATATGATATACTTACATACATTTCATAAACATACAGCATCGTACAAAAATTATGCATGTGACTATTGACTGTGTAATGTATATTGTATATATATATATATATATATATACATATATATATATATATATACATATATGTATAACATATATATTATATAGGGTGTAAAAAGACTCCGGATTTAGGAGCTGAATATAAAAGTGATTATAACTAATCGTAAAGGAATGTGAACTTGTATCGGCATGCATAGTACGCCAAAATATAATGCGTTGCCCTATGATTCACGTTCTACGATTCAATTACGACCATCCTTGTGCTAAGGCTATTACATAACGTTTTTAGAAAAAACGCTTCAGACAAAAGTTGGAAGGTTTCAAAGAAGCTATTTACTGATATTCAGTTTTTTTTCTTCTTTTTAGTTTTTTTGTTTCTTTGTTTCGGTTATGTCAAGCAATTAGCTTTTGATTCCATCATGACAATGCATCTATTTGCATTTCTTTAATTGTAGACGCAAAATTCTATAAATTGGTTCCGTAATTATATTTCACCAAATTTAATAATCGAAATGCTTCTGTCAATAAATTAAAAATAGTCAGTCCACGATAAACGCCTCTGACATTTATCTGTAACTAGTCAAAGCACGATTTACGACTGTGGCATTTTGTTATAGCTAGCCAGGTCACAATTAATGTCTCTGACAGTGAATTAAATATAGTCAGCCCACGATGAACGCCTCTAACATTTGTCTATAACTAGCCAAAATATGATTTATGGCTGTGACATTTTGGTATAGCTAGCCAGCTCACGATTAACGCCTCTGGCAGTAAATTAAAAATAGTCAGCCCACGATGAACGCCTCTGACATTTGTCTATAACTAGCCAAAATATGATTTATGGCTGTGACATTTTGTTATAGCTAGCCAGCTCATGATTAACGCCTCTGGTAGTAAATTAAAAATAGTCAGCCCACGATGAACGCCTCTGACATTGGAATTAGGCAAAGCGCAATTTATTGTTATAACAATAAATTTAATCATATCACTTGTATGATAAATAAAAGTGATATTTTCACGAATAACATAAAGATGCTAACCTTTCTCATTCTGGCTTTATAGGATGCCAACAAGAAACACACATCACAATAATCAATTTTGGCCTTCTAGAGTGCCTTCCAACAAGAGACACAGTGCGACACGGTGCATCATTACAATCTTGTTCGATAATACAAGGATGAGATATTGTACTGTATTGTACTGAGTCGCTTGTTATAAAGCATCCATAACCTTCTCTTATCAAAGGCAGACAATATTTTGCTACTACATTTTTTCTATTTTGTGGACAAAAAACACTATATAAATATACACACACACACACACACACACACACACACACATATATATGGTTGTGTGTAGAACACTACACTACACTACATTGATAGTACTGTTGCGGCAATGATACTGTGAACGCGGGTCATACTGGTTACAGCTGATTGACTCGTATAACGCCGTTGTTTTCTACACATACAGCGTCACGCAAAATGATATATGTATGCATATATATATATATATATATATATATATATATATATATATATACACATATATATATATATACCAGCTTGATCAAAAAGTTTCCGGAAGAGACCACCAGGTGATGCTCTGAGTCAGCTGATTTGAGTTCTTTTTTTTGGCTAGGTTGCCACATCTATCATTGACATTTCCATCAAATTTTATCGCCATAGCTTGACATTTGTAAAAATTACGCCGTCTTGAGTACATCTACCTCTGCATGTGTTTCCGATTTTTTACAGTTTTAAAAATGGAATTGAATTTGCAACAACGAATTTGTATTAAATTTTGCGTTAAAAATGGATTCAATGGTGCGAAAACCTTGGAAATGTTGGGAAACTGTTTCGGCAGTGATGTTCTAAAGAAAACAACCGTTTACGAGTGGCATGAACGCTTCAGAAGTGGTCGTGAATCCGTCGAGGATAACGAACGCAGTGGCAGGCTGTCGACATCGAAAACCGATGAAAACATCAATAAAGTGAGAGAAATGTTGGCCAATAACCGCAAATTAACTATCAGAGAGCTGGCAGAGGACTTAAACATTGCTTATGGATCCGTTCAGGACATTGTAGTTAATGATTTGGGTTTGCACCGTGTTGCTACAAAGTTGGTCCCGAAGGAACTGAATTTCATGCAAAAAAGGGACCGCGTTGACATCGCCAAAGACATGATTTCCAAGACTGAATCCGACCCAACATTCATCAAACGCATCATTACTGGAGACGAGATGTGGGTTTATGAGTACGACACGCAATCCAGACATCAGGCGAGTGAATGGAGAGCTCCAAATGAGCCAAGACCAAAAAAACCACGTCGTTTTCAGTCGAAAAAGAAAGCGATGCTCACGGTTTTCATGGATTACAACGATATTGTACATCACGAATTTTTGTCAGAAGGTCAGACAGTTAATAAGGAATATTATTTGGGCGTTGTGAGACGTTTGCGTGAAGCAATTCGCCAAAAAAGAAAGGATTTGTGGGTAAACAACTCGTGGATAACGCACCGTCGCACAGTGCCATCATTATCCGTGAATTTTTGATCAAGAACAAAACGAATATCATCCAACAGCCATCGAATTCACCCGATATGGCTCCCTGAGATTTTTTTCTGTTCGATCGAGTCAAAAAATCACTGCGGGGAACGCGTTTTAACAGCCGAAAGGAGGTAATGGAAAAATCGAAGACGGCTCTGATGGCTATACCAATAATAGAGTTCCAGAAATGTTTCGAGAGCTGGATCAAGCGTTGGCATAAGTGCGTTGCAGTTGCTGGAGAGTACTTTGAAGGGGACAATATCACTTTTGATGAATAAACTTGTATTTTGAATTTTCTGAATGAATTCCGGAAACTTTTTGATCAAGCTAGTATATACACATACATACAAAAAATTTTTATTTATCACTCTAAGAAAAAAAATACATAATCGATATCATGATCACATTATCTTTTCCTTAGCGACTAATTAAGAAAAGGCGTTCACCATATCTAAATCCACGTTATTGTAAAAAAACTCTCTATTATCTTTGAAGTTCTATTATTGATACGTCATTTAAGTGTATTCTCCAGGTTTATTCCACTAAAAAAAAATACAAATAGATGACTAGATGTATGATGCGGTAAAGTAAAATTTTATATTACATTCTGTGTGTTACAAAAACGTGATCAGTAACTCTTTGAAACTGAATGTATCATAAAAATAATAAAGTAATATTTTAAAAGTACATTACATTTAGTAAAATGCATTAAGTTAATATGATGTTCAATCACCATTAAGAAAATACAATATTATGTAGGAAGGAAAATATTTTCATGACAATTTGCTGGAAGGTATGGTCGCAGCATGTTTCTTATACTATGACACTCTTGAGATACACGTCCACGCGTGAGCGGTTCGGCCGTCAAGCGTCGAGCGGTTGTGAAGGAAAAGTAGGCAGCATTTCAGAAATCGACTCGAAATGCGCAACTAATTTCGAGCACATTGAAGTACACGTATATAATTTCTGAAATTTTATAAAAAGTATATTTGGAGTAATATGTTTATTAATAACGTTATTTATTAAATAAAAATTAAAAAAGGAAAAAGCAGAATCGTACATAAGATCTCCAATATTCTGATCTTGCACCCAACGCCCGAGACCACGCTGAGTTCTTGCAGATCACCTCGACGAACGCGATACATATAGTGCACGGAAAGTCATAAACTATTGTATATCTCATCAATGTTTACGTTTTGAAATCATTTTTGCATTTGCATTTTTGCTACATTAATGAGAAAGATATATGATTAATATAATTTAATAAAAAGAAAATGAAAGAATTTTAATTCACAAACATGATTGCCAGCTCTCCGTTTTTTTTTGCCAAACTTCGGTTGCTTGGACTAATATTTAATACTCCAGCAGACGACAAAAATTGGAGATTTTCACAGCTGCTGGAGTATTGAATATTAGTCCAAGAAACCGAAATCTGTCAAAAAAAAAACGGAGAACTGGCAACCGTGTTCGTGATTTAAAATTCTTTCAATTTCTGTTATTTCGATAGAGCGAGACAGAGAAAAAACAAACGGATAGAAGCTCCGATTATAATCGGTGAGTCTCCGCGCGGACACGCCGAACTGGGCCCGCTAACAAAACAATGAGTCTGTCTCTGTCCTTCTCTCTGTGGTCGCTTGTTTCTAGCGACCGAAAATATTTTCTCGACGATCTCGGCCGCTTGGCGTGTATCATAAGGAGGAAAGAGACATTCTAGACAATACATAATTTTTATTAAATTATATTAATCTTTTGCCTTACGATTTAAGTTACGATAGCGCGTGCCATAATTAACAGTCTGGAACATATTGTTTATGTTTGGCCCAATAGACATACCACGATAGACATATCATCTTATCAATGATACTTATGTTTGGCCCGATTTTTTTACCATGAGTCTCACACGATATTAGTGAAAGAGTTAATCATATACCTTTCTCATTAATATATAATAGCAAAAATGATTTCAAAACGTGATAGTTAACGAGATATAGTTTACGAGACATAGATTTTCCGTGTATTTTATGTACCACGTTCATAAAGGCAGTCTGCAAAAACTCAGCGTGGTCTTGGGCGTTAGGTGCGAGATCAGAATGTTCAGGATCCTATGTTCAATCCTGCTTTTTCCTTTTTTTTTAAACAAATAACGTTATTAATGAATATATTACTCCAAATATATTTTTATAAAATTATAGAAATTATATGTGTACTTTAGTGTGCTCAGAACTAGTTACACATTTCGAGCCAATTTCTGAAGTGCTGCCTATTTTTCCTTTACAATCGCTCAACAGTCGACAGATGAACCGATGGATCGCGCGCGGACGTGCATCTCAGGAGCGTCACAGTATAAGAAATATGCTATCATACCTTCCAACATGAAAATTATCATGACAACATTTTAGCATGAAAATTATCATAAAAATATTTTCCTTCTTACATAATTATTATTTTCTTAATAATAGTGATTGAACATCATATTAATAAGTATATACATTTTACTAAATATTATGTACTTATAAAATATTTACTTTATTATTTTTATATTAGGTGTTGGAATTAATTCGTAGCGTTTTTTAATGAAAGAATGTTATTTATTTCACATGAGCATTAAAAAATACATTAATGAAAGTACTTCCCATCACTTGTAAAACGCTACGAATTAATTCCAACACCTAATACATTACATTGATACATTCGGTTTTCTTTCAAAGAGCTACTGACCACGCTTATATGCCACAAAATGTAATATCTTTTAATATAGAATACTGATAATATCAATTTAAGACTAATAAGAGTCGATACAGAACGAGATGCGTAATTTTAAACTAGAATGATTCAACTTCAATAACTCCGTAATGTCTTCTTTATTCAACATGTGAATAAAGAAGGCATGTTGAATAAAGAAGACATCACAGAAGACTAAGGAAAGTAAAGGATTGATATTTAATTTGCTAGAAGATACGGAGCATATTTCTTAGTGCAACGCTCCTGAGATACACATCCGCGCGCGATCCGGTGCAGCTCAGCCGTCGAGCATTGAGCGGCGGCGGCGGGGGGAAAGAAGGCGATGCTTCAAAAGTCGACCCAAAATTTAACATGTATTCCAATAACTATAGGAAGAATACCGAATCACTTTAATAGATAAATAAAAAATTATTTGTATATTGCATATAAAGGCACATATAAAGGCTTTTTGATTTGTTAATTATAAAATTATATTGATATCATCCGTATAATTATATTAATCATTCTTATAATTATATTAATCGCACTTTTGCGATTTGATTGATTATCAGAATTTTCTTTCGGATGATAATTATAAAAAAAACATTTCACAGAAAGTACTGATCGACGTAACATTATTACAGGAACATGATTTTTTTTTGGATTTTTTCTGAAGATAAATTAAAACGTTTAGTAATACACATATAATTTCAATAATTAAATAAAAATATATTTAGCCTGTAATATATGTTTGTTAACAATGTCACTTATTTAAAAAAAAAAAAATTATGAAAAAAGAAAAAAGTAATTGATCATAAGATCTCTAACATTCAGATCTCGCATCTTACGCGTGAAACCACGCCGAGGTCTTGCAAATCATTTCTATGAACGTGGTATATAACTCTCATGGAAAATCATAGAAATATCAATATCCCGTAAATTATCGTGTTTTGAAATTATTTTTGCTATTATACATAAATTGGAGGGATATAGGATTAGCATAATTTATTAAAACTTATATGTTATCTATAATGTTCCTTCTCCTCTTAATTATACACATTGAGCGGCCGAAATTTTCCAGAAAGCATTTTCGGTCGCTAGAAACAAGCGACCTTAGAGAGATGAGGGGGGGGAGAAGAGGAGAGGAGAGGAGAGGAGAGGAGAGGAGAGGAGAGGAGAGGAGAGGAGAGGAGAGAGAGAGTAGAGGAGGGGGAGAGAGGGAGAGGGAGAGAGGGAGAGAGAGAGAGAGAGAGAGAGAGACTCTGAAGAATAGACTCGCTTTCGTTCGAGCCCAACTCGGCATGCGGAGTCTCATCGATTACAATCGGAGTTTCTCTTTTTTTTTTCTCTGTCTCACTCTGTCGTACTTCTGTTTCAATAATTCGTTCTGCAATTCAAGAATGTGATTTCTATCGATTCTGGCATCATCGTCGATGCAGCAAGGACGCACGATTCCTTCTCTAAACAACGATCCTGATATATATTTTTATATATACAAAAATATATTATTATGGCGTTTCCGGCTGATAAAATATTGCTGGTTTATTTACAATGATTCAATCCATTTCTATAGTTGAATAGCAATACTACTTCGTTTGCGCGCGACCGATAGGAGGAATGGCGCTTCTTACTAAGACTCGACATCCGAGTCGAGTCAAAAATGTGCTGTATACAATAATTTCAGACCTTGCATAAGTAGCTGGTGATTTACAGAAAACCTCAAAGAACAATACTATGCTTGCAGAAACGAGTTACGAGCTTTAGTATAAGAGCAAAGTGTATTCAAAAATTTCATTTATATGCAACGTCTGCTACGAGATTGCCGCTTGTCGTTCCGACATCCGAGCAGAAAGAAAGCTCAACCGAAACACATCACGTTCCGAACCTTGATATATGCATGTGTAAATAATTCAGTAAATAAAGTTTAAACATGTGTTGTATATATGTACACGCACACACACACGCGCGTGCGCACGCATCATACGCACACGCGTGTGTATTTATGCTATTATATACATATATATATATATATACACACACATACATACATACGTACATACATATACACACACACACACACACACACACACACATATATATATATATATATATATATGTGTCATTATATATATATGCATCAATAATTTACTAAATAAAGTGTATGTAAAAGACAGAACAGTGTAATTAAAATAATTATCTTCATTTGTATTCATATGTAAATAATATGGTATGTTTCTTGTTTAGGAAGAAATTATTTCAACAAAATTGAAATAATTAATATCATATTTATTTTATTATTTTTCCTCTCAAAAGAAAAAACTTTGAGGGCATCAGGGCACGTTTATTGATATGGGCCTGAATAGGTCGATAATTCAGATCATTTCTATGGTTCAGCGACGCACTTTTCATGACAGCGCCGCTGTCGGAATATCGCGGAACTAAAATACTGCTCAGTTTCATGGCTACACGTCAATTTCACTCGTAATATACAAACGAAATTTTTGTACACGCTTTTCTCTTATACTAAAACTCCTAACGCGTTTCTAAAAGCATAGGATTGTTCGTTTAGGTTTTCCGCAATTCGCCAGCTACTTTTCATGAACGTGCAAGATCTGAAACTCTTATATGCAACATATATTGTGATGTGTTGACTACAGAAGCCGATAACAAAACTGTAAGTCTTTAATTTTCTTTCGTTTTTCGTATTCAAATGTAGCTGGCGACTTGCATTGTTGTCGATATTTTAATTGTGGAGAAGGATTTTTCAATCCATAAACAGTTATGAGAAAGGCGTTTTTAAAATTTAATGATAAAACAGGACACTCCAGCATCCCCTTAAGCCTAATACTGTATCAACAATATTCTGAACTCATTCTCTTGCTAATGCAAGAAAAAAATACATCAAGTTTAAAAATATAGTATGAGATTTTTTAAATTTTAATTTCTTTCCCCTTTCTCTAATTAAGAATCTATCAATAATGATAGCTATTCAGTATTATTACGATATATACTTAGTTCAATAAAGTGTTTGATGTATATTTAATAATAACAGTGAGAGTGGCTCATTTTCATAGATGACTTATTTCTTTCATGTCAGGTAACTTGGAATTTCTCAAAAGAAAAAGAAATATATTTTTCGTTAACCTTTTTTGGTAATGAAAAAACGATAGACGAACAGATATGAAAACAATATACTTTTCGTATAAATACAAAAACAATATTTATTATATATATACTTATCGATAGTCTAGACTTTTTTGTTACAAGCGTATATCTCTATTCTACATCCCCTAAATTCTAGACAATAATAATTTTTTTCGTTCTCTCAGTAGACTCGAAGATTTCAATCAAATCGTTTACAGTTTTTCTTAAAATCAAATCAGTCAATTATTGATTGGTCTTATGTACGGAGAACATACATAATCTCTCGGATGCTATGGGTATATTACATGCGAAAGTTTCTTATCAATAGAACTGGAGCATTATCAGCTACTGTGTAACGAATAACATCACCCGACTAACATCACCCGAAATGCACCGGATTCATTGCAAATTAATGTTCGCGTTGTTCAGGAATATCAGTTGTTAGGAACAATGTAAGTACATATATTAATGATGATAGACATTGACGTGGAGCATTGATGACTTCGCGTTAGGCTCGATATGATAATCGGGGTGTAGATATCAACATGTATGAAGTCTCATGCACTCATTCGCAGCGGTGTTCTGAGCATGATTAAGTTCTTATTATTTTGCATGCGATAAATGCTTCATGTGAAATTTATTTTAATTTATGCTATTTAAGTCTTGCTATTGTATGTTTCAGGGATTGTGCAGATGCAATTATACAAACAATCGATAGAGTAGAAGAATGTCAGAGGTATTTAAAGGGTTTGATGAACGATGCTATGGCAATGAGCCGTACATTGAAAATAGGAAAGAAGATGGCGATAATGGTGTAGAGAGATCTGGGATTTCTCGTGAAAGAAATATAAATTTATAATTATATCATATATGTATAGAAATAAATAAGTTAATAAATATTTTTTATTCTATTTTGTAAAAACTGTGCTATGTATATCCGGGGTATGGAATTATTCGGCTACCTTTCTATTATTCTTTTCCTTCGTTCATCCTTCGCTCATTCCTTGACCATGGTTACACCATGCGTGCCGACGTTATCATAAGATCTAACGGTGTCATCGCGCTCTCATTGAATGTTCGATTTGCACTCATTAATTCGGTAGAATAAAAATCTTAAATCTTTACGTGCAAGAAAAGAGACAAAACGTGAGAGTTGAATAGAGAATGCAACGAGAGAAAGAGAGAAAAAAGATAATAAATATAGATAGTAAGAGATAGTGCGCTCGGTTGCTCGTCTATATTATTATATAAAATATTATTAAAATTAGTTGCTAAGTCATATCATTAAAAGAAATATAAAGTAGATACCATATCTTAATAAAATCGCGTCGAAAGAAGAAAAGAGAAAGTAAGAGAGAGCGCAACGGGCGAAAGAGAGAGTGCAAATAATAAGTATAGACTGCAACGGGTGGGACAGAGAGAATTGCATCCTACAACGAGTGGGAGAAAGAAGGAAAACCCTTCTCCCTCTAACACGGACCCCGATGACGCGCTTCTCCCTCTCTCGAACCCAGCATCTGTGACCTCCCTACCCGCGCGACACTAGAGCCATCTGCTGGTTGCTATATCCGTGAGTTAGAATCCCTATACTTATCCTATTGAAAACATAACTTCTTTAGCAGATTTTCTAAATATTATCTTAATAATGTCTTCTTTCTCTAAATATCCTATATCTCTTAAGATAACGTTAAGAAATATTGTTAAGAAATATTTAGTAAAGAGAGGATAACAATTGTATTTTTCTATAAAGACAAAAGTCTAAAAAAATTGTCACATTTTGCTTTTCTCTAAAGAAAATAGCTTTTCAAATAGTAAAATATTAATTGCAATTAAAACAGTACAAGGTGTATTTTTCATAGACTACAGTTGCAAATATGTACAAAAATTTTGCATTTCATTAATTTAATATCATTTATATTTTAATCGTAAAATTAAAAATGTAGACAATTTACGAGAGAGAAAGAGAGAGGGGGAGAGGGAGAGAGAGAGAAGGGAGAGGGGGGGGAGAGAGAGAGAGAGAGAGAGCTTTATTTATAGCCTAGGGCAAGCCCTCTAAGGATACAACTAGTAATTATAATACAAGCAGTTTAAAGAAATGCATAACAATATTTAAATTGAGAAAAACAGGAGTGGTTGTAAAAGAAAATAGTAAAAAAATTATAATGATACGTAAAGATAAACTTAAAGAGTAACACTGAAAATATTATTAGGTGTTGGAATTAATTCGTAGCGTTTTACAAGAGATGGCACAAGCAGTACACTATTTCGTTGTTACCTATAGTTCTGTATACATTGTAAACATCTATCATAGGACGTCATTTGCCGTACATAACCTTTCTTGAAATCATAAATAACAATACTGTATAATTCATTGAATATGTCAAAATTTGTGCCAGATAAAGTGTTTTTGCGGGGAGTTTTGCTTCATTACTTTAATATGAACAAAAGTGCAGCTGAAGCTCATCGTATTTTAGTGGATGTGTATAGTGAACATGCTCTGGCTGAGCAAACGTGTAGGAAGTGGTTTGCACGTTTTAAAGCTGGTGATTTCGACTTGGATGACAAGGAGCGACCTGGTCAGCCGAAAAAATTTGAAGATAACGATTTGCAGGCACTGCTCAATGAAAACTCATGTCAAACACTTAAAGAATTATCTACGTCATTGGAAGTTGACTTCTCAACAATAGGAAAACGTCTTAAAAGTTTGGGCATGATCCAGAAGGAAGGACATTGGGTCCCATATGAATTGAAACCAAGGGATATTGAGAGACGTTTTCTCACGTGCGAACTGCTGCTTCAACGGCAGAAAAGAAAAGGTTTTTTGCATCGGATTGTTACCGGTGACGAAAAGTGGATCCATTATGACAATCCAAAGCGCAGAAAGTCATGGGTTAAGCCCGGCGAACCATCAACATCAGTGGCAAAGCCCAATATCCATGGCTCAAAGCTCCTGCTCTGTATTTGGTGGGATCAGAAGGGTGTCATATACTACGAACTGCTAAAACCGCATGAAACCGTTACTGGAGATCTCTACCGACGGCAACTGATGCGCTTGAGCCGTGCATTGAAGCAAAAACGGTCGGAATACTTCGAAAGACACGATAAAGTCATCTTGCTGCACGACAATGCTCGCCCACACGTTGCAAAACCGGTAAAAACATACCTGGAAACACTTAAATGGGAAGTGCTACCGCACCCGCCGTATTCTCCTGATATTGCACCTAGCGACTACCACTTGTTTCGATCATTAGCTCATAGCTTGTGCGAGCAGAAGTTCACATCTTACGAAGATTGTACAAAATGGTTCGATTCCTGGATTTCATCTAAAGATGAACAGTTCTTCCGACGCGGTATTCATTCACTGCCCGAAAGATGGTCAAAAGTAGTAGAAAGTGATGGGAAGTACTTTCATTAATGTATTTTTTAATGCTCATGTGAAATAAATAACATTCTTTCATTAAAAAAACGCTACGAATTAATTCCAACACCTAATATATATACGAAAGTGAGATAAGTAAAGTGTTATAACGAAATGATAAGCTAAAGAATAATGTTGAAAATACATACAAAAGTAAGATAAAAATTGTAAAAAGTAAATGTAAGGATACAAAGATAACTTTGTATAAAAAACTTAGACAATAGCGCTGAAAATATATACAAAAAGTAAAATAAAAATGATAAAAGATGAATACAAAGATACAAAAAATTACTAGATATAATATAGATACATAGGTATATACAAATATAAAGCAGATCTTGCCGACGCTCCGCATAATAGACCAAAGTCTGTACAAGAAAATAATAAAAGTATTGTAATAATGAAAGAAAGTAATAAAAATATTATATAAGATGTAAGATAGAACAAAGTATATACAAAAGTAATATAAATGCAAAGATAAAGAGCAGATTTAACAGGCGCTCCGCATATAAATCACGATCCGCACAAGAAAATAATTTCGATTAGGAGACGAAACTCTAATGGCCTTGACCTTGACATATGTTGTCAAGATTATGACTCTGAGTGGCCTCCAACAAATTTTAGCCGTCGCTCATCCTTCAATAAAAAGTTATTAACAAAAAAAATTTGAAAAAATGTCTGATTTCGCTACATATAGGGTGTCCCAAAAGTCCCATACCGCCAGTTACCAATCTATTCTCTGTAAAATTCGAAGACAAAAAGCTCGGTATCAAAAAGTAATACAATGAATAGAATTTCAATGGCGAGATATTGAAGTTAACGAATGGAAGCGCGTGGAATTCGCGCGGTCAGAGTCGACACAACCTAAACTGGCGCGTGTTTTTCTCATTACTCTTAGCATTTAATTTGACTAATTACTTAAGAATTTAAAATACATCAATTTGTTTCAAAAATTTAAAAATTGTTTAAGACATTCCCAAATTATTTAAAAACAAAAAAAAATGTCTATAAAACGTTAATATTGTTTAACGAATATTAAAAAGGTATTATCAAACATCAAAATTATGTAAGCAATATTACAATTATTTTAAAAAGTTTATTATTGCTTCAAAAATAAAAAAATTTTAAATAACTCATAATTGTTTTAAAAATGTAAAAAGTGTTTCAAAATTCTGCAATTTGTTTTAAAAATCTCAAAAATATTCAGTACAATCTTAAAATTGTTTATAAAATATTATCATAGCTACAAAAATCTAAAAATTAATTAAAATACCATACAAATACTTTTAAAAATTAACAATTGCTTAAAATATCTTAAAATGGTTTACAAAGTTAAAAATTGTTATAAAACCTTTTAATTCTTTTTATTACTCTAAAAATCGAAAAATTATATAAAATACCTTAAAATTGCTTTAAAAATTTTAAATTATTACTGTAATCTGCAAATTAAAAATACTAAAAATGTTAAAAAATACTATTTCAATATTTATTAATATTGAAATCATTTTGGTATAATAAATCACATACATACGTAAATAATAACTATTTAATGTTTAAGAAATTATTTATTAAACTGATTTAAATTGATTAAATTCAACATTCTTGATTTCTATATTAAATTAAATAATTTGAACTATAATAGTAATAAGACTCAATAAATTTAAAAACATAAAGACAAAGGGCTACGAGCCTAAGATTAATCGTTATAAAAATTTTTTAAACCGTTAATAAATAAACATGTCATTTAGTTAAAATATAAATTTTAATTTGCCGGTAACAAACAAAACAAACGTTTCGATCTCTGTTGGATCATTATCAATGTAAACAAAAACGGAAATATTACATAGCTAAGCATATAAAAGTTAAAATTTGATCTCGATCGCAGTATTATTAATCAATCTCATTCAATGTAAGATAAATGTTACAGGAATGTTGTAATCGATACCAATTCCTTTGGATTGTGTATGTAGATTATAGACAAACGTAACATGTTTCTATTAAAAAGTACAAATATAATATAAAATTGTAATCGGAATAAGTAATAGAATCTAATAAGAGAAATACAATCTAAGAAGCAAGGAATACAAAAAAGTAAAAAAGTAATCTAATATTATGAGAAATGTACATTAAAGTCATTAAAACAAATTGTAATTGTGTGATGAACAGTCATATAGATAAATTATATATCTTTAATTTAATAACAGTTAAATCAATGAGAATAAATACCCTCTAGTTGTGTGTCAATATACAGTAATATAAACATCGTCTATTCTTAGACAATGCGATGAGATTGAAAATATAGTCATTACTCTAGGATGTTCAGAGATAATATAAAATCTGCATATCAAGACAAGAAGGTTGAAGTGGTAAACTAGAAAGGAAGAGGAACATAAGAGGAAGAAAATAAAATAGAGGGAAGAGAAATGTATGTGAGGAATGGAGATGTAGAAAGAGAAAGAATACTTAAGACATAGAAAGAGATTGAATAAGTTTCAGGAAACGATTCAGTATCATTCTTTTTATTAAGATCTTTCTGTTTTTTAATGTGAATCATTTCAGATACTAATCTCTTGTAAACGAAAATGCAAAATTTTCACTTCGTTTCCATCTAAAATTTATCAATTCGAAATATGATGAATGATATGATGTTATAACAATAGGAGAACCAATATTCTTTTTAATATCAGAGAGATATGTTCGTGTAATCTCGTACTTAATTTTCTTTTAATCTGACTAGCTTGCCTCACAATCGTTACAAGAAATCTTATACACTACGTTCTGATTAGATAGAAAATCTAACTTATCTTTATCTCTTTTAATAAGACCTTTTAGTGTGTTAGGGATAAAAAGGCTAGTTTACAATGAACATACTGAAAATAGGAAGGAAACTTTCGGAAATGGATTTGACATAAGGAATCGTGAAATATTTGTTTTTAACTTGTAAATTACGTGTAATATGTTTATTATGCATATGGAACTTTAATCTTTGTTCAACTGTGGAGAAGATAAATGAGAGAGGATAACATTTAAGAAAATATGAATAGCATCTATCAAATTTTTTTATTGGAAACGTGGATGTGATAAGAGGATAATTTTATCTATGAAACTGATGACAGTACCTTTTTTGTGACAAAGAGGATGATTTGAAATTAAGGAACCTTCCCGAAAATGTCTTTTATTGATAAATGTCAAATATAATTCTCTGATCATCTATAACAAGCATTATATCAAGAAAATTCAATTTGCCATCAGTGCCAACCTCCAAAGTAAACTGCAATCTCATATGTAAAGAATTAAAAATATTTAAATCGTCATTGATAGCATCAGATGAAAATGCAAAAATGATATCATCAACATATCTAAAATAAAATAATGGTTGTACTGATAATTTATTGATTGCTATTTCTTTTAGATCCTGCATTACGATGTCAGCGATTATCGGTGATAACGGTGAACCCATTGAAGTACCAAATACTTGTTTATAAGTTTTATTATTAAAAGCAAAAAAAGTTGAATCTAGAATAAATTTAACTGCAATGATGAATTCGTTTTTAGTGATGTTTCGTTGAAATGTAAATTCATCTCCTATCGCTGCTATTCAATGCTAGATCAACAGGAATATTAGTAAAAAGAGATACTACATCTAACGAAGTCAAAACATATTGAGAATCAAAAACTGCCATTTAATTTCTCAACTAAATAGAAACTGTTTTTAATATGATTAAGAGCTTTTGGTCTGCTATCATTAATTATATTGTGTAAAAAAAGAGAAAGATAATATAGTGGACTGTTAATAGAGGATACAATCACTCTCAATGGGTTACCAGAATACTAGTTCTGCTACTATTATAACTGATCACTGTATCAATTTCTATCACAGTTTTAGATGGAACGAAGTGAATATTTTGGATTACGAGTCTTCGTTTAATAAGAGATTAGTATCTGAAATTCACATCAAAAGAAACAAGGTCTTAATAAAAAGAATATTACTAAATCGTTACCTAAAACTTACTCACAGATTATTCAATCTCTTTCTCCGTCTTAACAGTGTTACGTCCAAACCCTAGGAAAGTTGTTCAAGGAGACAATGAGGGAGAATGAAGGTATGGGAGGATGGCTAAACTCAATCTCACAGGTATATGCGCAGAGGCGAACACCTGTAAGTCGTACACACTTTTTCGGTCCTGGAATATGGGTATATAACGTCCCGAAGGGACGCTATGACACCTGCTTCAATGAACAGTGCGAACGTCGGTCCTTTTTGGGTCAAGGAATTTAATCCTTTTGATCCGGGACTTTTTGGACCTCGTGCGATCTCAGGTGTTCAGGTGGAAAGGAATACGAGTGATGATTCAAATAAATGAAACCTGACAATCTTCATTTATAATAATGACTTACATTTATTAAAATAAAAAAAAATTAAGGTTATAGAGAATATATATACATATTTATATAAATATATATATACAGGGTGTTCAAAAAGTCCCGGACCGGGTGAATAAGTTGAAAAACAAAAAATTTTTGAAAAAACGCCGAAACACGTAAAACGATTTTTCAAAAAATTTATCTTTTGAGAGGAGTTGCGACCCCCCGCCCCCAATGGGGCACGTGGGGCACGAGGGGGGTCGAAAATATTAAATAGCAACATAGATCAAGTGGGGGCTCATTTGAAAGGTCTTTTCGAGGCGAATCCAAAACATTACACATAGAGGGCGCTGCGTTCACTTTTGGGGGGAAATTTCAATTTTGAAGATTTTTGACTCAGAAACATTAAAAAAATTTAGTGTTTCGATAATCATCGGAACACGTGAAACGATTTTTCAAAAAACTTATCTTTTGAGAGGGGTTACGACTCCCCGCCCCCAATGGGGCACGTGGGGTACGAGGGGGGTCGAAAATCTTAAATAGCAACATAGGTCAAGTGGGGGCTCATTTTAAAGGTCTTTTCGAGACGAATCCAAAACACTACGCAGAACTTTTTGCACATGAAACACACCGTATTTGTTGTCACACATGTACATCAATGGTCGCGTTTTTGAATGCCGATAAAGACACTTGAAGTCAAAAGTTCAAATCATTGAGTCATTATTATTTTACACTTTATGTAACTTTCTTCCCTGATAAAGCTGTTTTGTCGTAGTTCATCTCTGTAATTTTGAAATCAAGCGTCTTTATCGCTGTTTTTGTGGTTATTTTCTTTTTCCTTCAACGTCGTGGATTTTTCCTACATTTAAGATAACATAGCTCCTCTCACCGAACGTGAGCGAATATTTATTCTGATGATGAAAGGCTATGGAAATCTCACGAGATCTAATGAAGACGTGAAGATTTTATTCAACGATACATTTAGGGTAGGAGCTGAACAGATATCCAAGTCGACTGTACAAAGGACAATTACACGTTTTAACTTGAGTGGAAGTGTAAAGGATCTCTCTAGATCGGGTCGGCCTGTTACAGCAACTACACCAGAAAAACAGCTGGATGTTGCTCTCGCAATTACTGAAGATCGTCACAGTACAGTTAGGAGATTAAATCAGCAATATGACCTTAGTGTTGGATCTACACATAATATTTTGAAAAAAAAATTAAAGTTCCATCCCTATAAAATTAAACTTGTACATGAACTGCTTGAAGACGATTATGATAGACGCCTTGAGTTTTGTGAAACGATGATGGTCAAAATAGATGCTAATGGATATTTCTTGAATAGAATTGTATTTTCAGATGAAGCGTACGTTTGAACTTAATGGTAATGTCAATAGGCATAATTTTAGATACTGGAGCGATAACAACCCAAAATGGATGTCTGATATTCGCAGTACTCAATATCCTGAAAAGTTGAATGTCTGGGCTGGGATTATTAATAACAGAATAGTTGGGCCCTTCTTGATGGAACTCTTAATGCAGTGAAATATGAAGATATGTTACGAAATAAAATCATATCGGCGATTGAGGCAATTGTAGGCGATGATTTTCATGAGACATGGTTTCAGCAAGATGGCGCAGCTCCTCATTATGGCCGAGATGTTCGTGCCTACTTAAACGCAATATTTCCAGAAAAGTGGATAGGAAGAAGAGGGGCCATAGAATGGCCACCCAGATCCCCTGATCTTACACCACTTGATTATTTTTTGGGCTACCTCAAAGATAAGGTGTATCAAACGAAACCAGCAAACCTCGCAGAACTCCAACAACGAATAAGAAATGAAATCACTGCCATTGATGCAGACACGATTCGCTAAGTTGGCATTTTATAACTGTATAGCGTATTGCCAGACAGCTGGGGGCGAAAACTTTGAACACTTAGTGAAGTAGAATTCAAATCATTGGAATTGCTGCAATCGTTTGCTTTAACGGGATTTTATCGGCTCGATGTCGGCTTCGCCTTCAATGGCCGAGCACGGTCTTACCTTAACTGGCTGGACTCGATATCGGCTTTGCCTTCAATGGCCGAGCACAGTCTTGCCTTAACTGGCTGGGATTGATACCAGCACAAACACATGAGAGGCAAGGGGACTACTCACGTTAAATCAACACCCCGAAGGGATCAGTTTCCTGCTACATCCACGTCGTTGATCCTGGGTGATGCCGAGAGCAGAGAACACGCACATCTTAAAAATCAAATAACTCCGCCGAAAATGATCGCAGCGCCCTCTATGCGCAGTGTTTTGGATTCGTCTCGAAAAGACCTTTCAAATGAACCCCCACTTGACCTATGTTGCTATTTAAGATTTTCTACCCCCCTCGTGCCTCATGTGCCCCATTGGGAGCGGGGGGTCGCAACCCCTCTCAAAAGATAGATTTTTTGAAAAATCGTTTCAGGTGTTTCGGCGTTTTTTCAAAAATTTTTTATTTTTCAACTTATTCACCCGATCCGGGACTTTTTGAACACCCTGTAT
This sequence comes from Acromyrmex echinatior, assembly GCF_024713525.1. Taxonomy (NCBI): domain Eukaryota; kingdom Metazoa; phylum Arthropoda; class Insecta; order Hymenoptera; family Formicidae; genus Acromyrmex; species Acromyrmex echinatior. The sequence continues at coordinate 1,253,875 of NC_141858.1, read as the reverse complement.
ATATATATATATATATATATATATATATAAGTAAAAGTAAAAAGGGCTACGAGCCTTAAACATAAATTGACAAACTATATGAGTAGTTAAAAAAGTTTTTTTGAAATAAAACTATGTCATAAATTAAAAACGTAAAATATAATTTGACAATCAGAAGTTGAACAAACGTTTCGATCCTGGTTGGATCATTTTCAATGTGACAAATAAATTAGTGTGACAAAATAAATTAACAACGGTAATTAACAATAGAGTTATAACGTAAATAAAAAACATATAAAAGATCAAGTAAAATTCGCATTCGGACTCAAATTAACTATAAAACTCGCTCCAAATTGAGAGGAAATCAAATAAACGATTATAGTTGACAAAAATGTGCTCCTCCGAACCGTATGTGTGTATAAGGACGGGATTACATCTCAGCGAAGACAAGCATATTAAAAAATGAGTTCATTATGGCTGTCAGATTCATTTTAAATTCAACCTTTTTTACTTTTAACAATAAAACTTACAGACAGGTGTTCGGCACTCCAATGGGTTCACCTTTATCTCCAATAATCGCGGACATTGTAATGCAGGATTTAGAAAAAGTAGCACTGGAAAAACTATCAACACAACCCTTGTTCTATTTTAGATATGTTGATGATATTTTGCTCGCGCTTCCATCTGACATTGTCAATGACACTTTGAACATTTTCAATTCCTTACATACGAGATTACAATTCACCTTGGAGGTTGGTGCAAATGGCAGATTGAGTTTTCTCGATACAATACTGATTATAGATAACCAAAAAATTATATTCGACATTTACCATAAAAAGACATTTTCTGGAAGGTACCTTAATTTCCATTCAAATCATCCTTTGTGCCATAAAAAAGGCACCATCATCAGTTTTATTGACAAAATCATCTTATTATCACATCTACGATTCCAACAAAAAAATGTGATAGATGCTATTCATATTTTCTTAAATAATTGTTATCCTCTTCCCTTTATTTTTTTTACAATAGAACGCAGATTAAAGTTTCATAAATACAACAAAGATACTACACACTGTTCACGCAATAAAGACAAATATTTTACGATTCCTTATGTTAAATCCATTTCCGAAAGTTTCCTTCCAATCTCTGGTATGTTTCATTGTAAATTGGCCTTTTCTATTCCCAACACGTTAAAAAGCTTCATAAAGAGAGGAAAGGACGAACTTAGCCTTCTATCCAGTCAGAATGTTGTCTACAAGATCTCATGTGATGATTGTGAGGCGAGTTATGTTGGTCAGACAAAGAGAAAATTGAGCACGAGACTACACGAACATATCTCTGACATCAAAAAGAATACAGGTTCTCCTACTGTCATAACTGATCATCGAATCAATTTTGATCATAATTTCAAATGGAACGATGTGAGAATTTTGGACTGCGAATCTTCTTACAATAAGAGATTGGTATTTGAAATGATTCATATTAAAAGACAGAAACAAGGCCTTAATAGACAGAACGATACCGAATCTTTACCCGATACTTATTCACAGATCATCCAGTCTCTTTCTCCCTCTTGATTGCTTTCCCTTCCTCATCCTTCTCTTCTCTCCCTACTTTCTCTCCCTTCCACTTTATTCTTTCCTTCTTATTATTTTTTTCCCCCTTCCCTTTCTAGTTTTCCATTTCAACCTTCTTGTCTTTATATGTCGTACTTTATATCTTAGCTTCTCAGAGAGAGGATCAATTTCGATTCCATTCGCATTGCCTAATTTATAATACATCATTTCGACACACACACTTAAGGTATTTATTGTGAATTTATTTGTTCTAAACTTATCATACATATGCAATGCATGTTGGCGATTTCACTCTTTTTTCTTATGTGCTTGCCTTATAATATCAAAGATAATTTTTGCCTCTTTCTTTAAATTTGACTTATTATTTACGACTTATTTGTACTTTCCTTTTTACTGTTTGCGACTCGATTCGTACTTTTCTTATTGTTCTTATTATTTTTATTTTTATTTTTATTTACTTCTACCGTTAATTTATTATTACAATTTATACTTGCTAACAGAAACATGTTCGTCCTTATACACACATACGGTTCGGAGCAGCACATTTTTGTCAACTATAATCGTTTATTTGATTTCCTCTCAAATTGAAGCGAGTTTTATAGTTAATTTGCGTCCGAATGCGAATTTTACTTGATCTTTTATATGTTTTTTATTGACGTTATAACTCTATTGTTAATTACCGTTGTTAATTTATTTTGTCACACTAATTTATTTGTCACATTGAAAATGATCCAACCAGGATCGAAACGTTTGTTCAACTTCTGATTGTCAAATTATATTTTACGTTTTTAATTTATGACATAGTTTTATTTCAAAAAAACTTTTTTAACTACTCATACAATTTGTCAATTTATGTTTTAGGCTCGTAGCCCTTTTTACTTTTACTTATATTAGGTGTTGGAATTAATTCGTAGCGTTTTACAAGTGATGGGAAGTACTTTCATTAATGTATTTTTTAATGCTCATGTGAAATAAATAACATTCTTTCATTAAAAAACGCTACGAATTAATTCCAACACCTAATATATATATATATATGTGTATATATATATATATATATATATATATGTATATACAGGGTGTTCAAAAAGTCCCGGATCGGGTGAATAAGTTGAAAAACAAAAAATTTTTGAAAAAACGCCGAAACACCTGAAACGATTTTTCAAAAAATCTACCTTTTGAGAGGGGTTGCGACCCCCCGCCCCCAATGGGGCACATGGGGCACGAGGGGGGTAGAAAATCTTAAATATATATATATATATAAGAAAAACTTATCATTATTCGTAATTACAATTGATTTAGTTATGGTAAAATAGTTGACATTTAGTTATGGATGTGTGAGTGCGCGCACGTGTGTGTGTGTGTGTGTGTGTGTGTGTGTGTGTGTGTGTGTGTGTGAAGAGGAAATAGGATTATTGAGTATTGGAGGCGAGCAAGGTGGTGCAGGAGCACATTTGAATAAGGTGTTTGCATAGAACGATGTAAGGGATGGGGTTTCCAGGAATGTAGACTGTAACTATTCTATCCTCTTCATTGGAGGGGGAAAAATACAGTCTAAAAAGCCGATCCCAATCGATCGGCACGAGATCTGATTGATATGGAAGGGTTGGGAGCTAGTGTAAGAGAGGAGAGAGAGGGAATCATTCTTCGAGAGGAGGTGGGGAAGGAAATCGTTCTTCAAGAGGAGGAGGAGAATAATCCATTTCCTGAATAGCGGGATTGATGACGGGGGGAGAGGTGAGGTCTAACGATTGTGTTTGGTTTAAAACTGGCGAGTACGAGATTTCGAGGTAGTTGTCGTCGGTCGGCTGTCGCGGCACAAGTTAATTATGTGGATTCCGCCCACTTCTCCTGACGTAAGGAGTTCGTCTCCGTTTTTTAATATACGAGCGCGCACCATAACCGAACGGAAGGGTAAATATATATGTATGCCTGTTGCTCGCGTATGAGTGTATATGTGTGTATGTGTGTGTTTTTATACGGGGTTCTTTATACGATGTGTATAACTGGATGGAATGGCCGACTTACTATTTAGCTGCTTGATCCATGAAATCTCGGGTAGATAGATCGGTGGAAGTGTACGTGGAGACCCGCTGTCCACGGAAGAGCGCCAGGAGGGCTGTCGCAGTGGCCAATGACTGGGTGATCCCAATGATAATTGTTGCCCACAATTTCTGTATGCACTTGTGCGAACTGGCGTAAACTATCGTGAGTTTTCATAAATCGAGGTAGCCCGATTTCCGTACTGACCGACGTGAACTGAGGCAATCTGATTCCGTACTGACGCTCTGCGCTTCCGTGGGACCTCTATTTATACCCCGAAAAAAGGGCGTAGTGCTCTTTGTCTAGGATGTGATAGTTACTTGCAATATCACGCGAGATTTATGATTTTTATAGCGTCCTATCGTTGTTAATCTAAAGTTGTTAGAGGGGTTTCAAGAAGAAAAGAAATGATTTACGTTTTTCTTTAAAAAGGCAGGATGCTCCAGACGGATGACCAATTCTGTTATCCTCGCGGAAAATATGACTAGGTAAACAGACGGTTACCGTATACAACTAGTTTTGCATGCAGGGCAACCATTGTCAGTCGCGAGTCCGATCTTAGGTAACGCTACCGTGAGAAGTTATCTCATGCGTTTTATGATTTTTTAAGCGCAACGTGGCGCCTGTTTTCTTAAGATATTCTTAAGAAATTGTTGATCAGTCTGGAATGACAAAGCTTGGATTTTTAGTATTGCGTGACTTTGGTGCATTTATGTCTTTTGCAATCTTTTCAGGTCTGCATTAAGGTTGTTATTCCTTTCGAGTTGATTGGCGTTTACGAGTTTTCGCGGAGCTTGTCCGGTCCCTCTTTTCTGTCAGATCGTCATCAAAAGACTCCGCTCGAGTCTCATAGACGCCAACCATAGTCGCGAGCCGATTTTTTCGAAAAAAAAGAATCGTGGCGTTTATAGAACGTAACAACAGCTTTGTTCCTCTTTTTACATCCCCGCTCTCCGCTACTTCTTTTGAAGTGAATTTTTCTCGACTGAAGAACATTGATATCAGAATCCGTTACCAAACCTATTCGTATTCTAGAAAGTATATCACGATATGTGTTGTCGCATATTAATCAAGAGTTCGTCGTAATCAAACAATCTGCACAAATCAGATCCACTCATGGTAAATACTTGTGAATTTCTGATCAAGACATTTTCACGAATGAAGATTGTTCTTTTACAGGGGGAAGCTGCAACAAGTCTCCAAACAGAAGAATGTGTTTTCTGCCAAAGAAACTATCATCTGTATCTGTCGTATCAAAAATTTCACATAATCATAGATTGATAAACATAAATGTCACATTCGAGATCATGGATACTTCATCGATTATAAATAATTCGACAGTCTTTAATTTGTCTTAAAGTTTTTCAAAACCATGTCTGACAAGTGCGTATATTTTGCCGTAGATTCATGGGTAACTGAAACATTTTATGGATCATCAAGCCATCGATATTGAATGCCTCGATACCCGTGGAAGTAGATATGACAGTCGCTTTTTTCAAATGTATTCTGATCCAATGTTTAATCATTTCAATAAGAAAACTTTTTCTTATATCACCCTCGCCACTTACGTACAGTCGCAGAATCTGATTTTTATTTTGTAAAACTTGACATACTCTATCGAAGACTCTTTTCTGGTCTTCGTTCAATCGCGATATCATTTGTGATAAATCAATCAGGGCATCAATCTTACCAAAATCTATTAGATCTTTCATCGCATCGTCAGCTTCTATCGGATTGCAATCCAGTTCATTGTCATTGAATTTGTCTCTATCTGCTGTTTTCAGATCATCTTTGCGCTTCTCGATTAATTTAACAACGTGCTCAAAAGCCTACTGTATTTCTTCGAGCCTTTCGTGATATTTTATCGCCTTCATCAAAACAAACGTTAAATTCTTAAAGACATCAATGTAGTCTCGTATGCACCTTTGATTTCACTCAAATTTCTCCACGGTTTAAACAAAAGAAGCAGCGAATAAAAATATTTTTCGGGTTCAGTTTTTACATTAAATTGATAATGGTTAATTAACATTTTTTTTGTTTTTTTTTTTAAATAAATCCGATACAAATTTGCAACATTCGTTATTTTTTTGACATTTGTTTCGTAATTTCCTAAAATCTGGCAAAATCATACAAATTCAATGATTCTAATTCCTCAGATTTGCTTGGATAATAATTATCGATGAGCAACAAACAATAAATATTCGTAGAATTTTCATCGAAAGTTTTAATTTCATTAAATATTTCAACTTTTCTGTTTCTCATCTCATTAACGTCAATCCATTTGACAATGGTATCACTGGTTTATACTATACAAGGGATTTCCTAGTAGTGTTTCCATAGCTTCTAAAGTACTGCAATCTCTGTTATTCAATGAACGCATCGTAAAATTTCCACATTCGATGTTATTTCGATGTTACATTTCGATGTTAAGGGCTTATTGGAATCTATCATTGCAAAGTCTATATTGCATTTTTCTGACTTTATCGTGTTTTGTTAAGTGCGAGTTTAAAAACTCTGATTTTTCTCCAATAAATGTATGTCCATATTCCCTTCCCAGGCTAACTTGATAGCCAGATTATAATCTGCAACCCTTAAGGCACTTCCCTTTTCGAGCGAAAGTTGAACACTTTACGGCAGCGAACTTCCAAAATAATCAATGATTGGAATACCATGATTTAAGAAATCAATCAAAAAAATTTTTATCTCTATGTTAAATCTCTATGTCAAAGATCGTATTAAAATCGGAGAGACGAAGAAAATGTGGTTGCGTTCTTACGAGAATGGGCGATGGAGGGGCTCATTCTTTATATTCGTACAATCCGCATTTTACTTACCCAGATTTTAATGGGTCATGGATGCTTCGAGGCCTATCTTTTTGAGATACAGCGTAACGCGTTGCCGATTTGTGCGCATCGTCGTGCGACTGCGGATACGGCGATGCATATGCTGTTGTTTTGTCGCGGAGAGGACGTCACTTTTTGAGTGGTTATGGCTCGATGTCCTTGACAGGACATATGGCTCCATTGTCAGGGCAGCTATATGCTCCGCTGCATGTTGGACGATCCTCGCGGATTTCTGCGAGGCCGTCATGCGCAAGAAGGAACGGGCCGAGTGGAAGCGTCAGGCAGAAGAGGCAAAGGGCTCTTTTAGCTCGGGCCTGTCTGGGGTCTGACGATAATCATGTGTAAAAATGTATATATAATGTACATATTTAGGATAGTATTTAATATATATAGAAATTAATTTAATATATATAGAATTTAATATATATAGAATTCTAGCTTTAAGTACAATAATTTACCGGACCATGGATGTAGGAGCGTATACTCCACGACTTGGGTGCACCCTGATGAAATGCCGAGTAAGCAGTTCCGAGATGTGCCTCATGTGGTCTTGTGCGGAGATGCTGAATAGGAGGAGTTTTTTTAGCAGGAGATGTCCGCTGTCCTTCCGTATAGGAGGGACACAGACTCATCAAATCATGCACAATCAGGAGACTGGCTGCTGAGTGTCTTCCTCTCATCCAGTTGGGTTCTCCTTCGGGAGCATCCCGGATAAGGAGCTATGTGAAAATTTTTCTTTTCCTCGCAAACAAAAAAAAAGTATATTCATGCAATATTAAAAATTCATTCTGTTGCAATCGAAATAAATATTGAAAGTTGTGTTAAAATTAGAGAAACGAAGAAAATATGATTACGTTCTCACAAGAATGGGCGATAGGTTCTTTATTTTAAGTATATATTCATAATGATGCGCTACATCAACTGAGACATAATGTCAGCTATAACGACAGGTTGCGATAATAAGTCAGTAGAAGTCTATACATATATTTTTTTATCTCTTTGTCGACCAGTTTTAAAATTATTTTATATATATATATATATATATATATATATATATGTACTTGTCACTTTGTAATTATAACATCGAGAATGATCTAATCGAGCTCGAAAAGCTGTTTGTTATTTTTAATTTGTCTTAGTTCTTTATAATTATTTACAAACTTTGGATAGCCTTTTCATCATATTTCGGTAACTTTTACTTAATTTTATTACTTTTTTCTGGAATTATTACTTATTAACATAGACCTGCGGTATACGATATTTGTCTTCCCATTACATTTCTTGCAACCTTCGGAAGGTTAAGCAGTCACCTATCTCACGTTAAGAAGTTATTAAAAATGAAATAGGGAATTCAATTAATGCTATGACATATATAGTCAAAGTAATGACCCTTAGTGACCATCGAAGGACAATTCATCTCCGATGACTTTGACCCTCTCACACATTATGAAGATCATCACATCGAACAATCTTTGGAAAATTGTATTAGTCACCCATCACGCACTACAAAGCTATCCAAATAAATTAAAATGACTTAACTTATATTGTTAACTTATATTGTTAAAGTCACGATCCTGAATGACCATCGGATCACTTTTAACAAATCGTTGTCCATTGAGAAACTATTAAAATAAAAATGGACCATTCATTTCTTCGATGTCCCTCCTACATATTCTGAAGGTTAGTACATCGAACAACCTTTGGAAGGTTGTAACAGTCACTTATCACGCGTTACGAAATCATGCAAAAAAAATTAATACGACCTTGATTCACATTGTCAAGGTCACGACCCTGAATGACCATCGGACATTTTCAGCAGATGAAGGTGAGAGAGGACGAAAGAGAGTAAGATAGGGCGAAAAAGAGAGGGATGGTGGGTGAGAGGAGGAGTGAAGGGGAGGTGGAGTTGGTCAGAGTTGGGGGAGGTGTGAGTGAAAAGTGAGAGAGAAGAGAGGTACATGTGACTGCAGACAGAGAAGAAGAAGAAGACGTTCATTTTTTAAAAATCATCACTTTTCGATCGCTTGTATGTCCAGAACGACTTAATTTTTATTTCTTTTGGTTCAACTTATTCGTAGCGATGCCGCCTTTCAGGATATACGATTCAAAATTTTTTATATTTTAGTAATTCTGTACCTCTAAAAAATGGACTTTGGTGGCTCGGGATAAAAGACTTGTAGTGTCTTTATGTTTTTTATTTTTTTTTAACATGGCCGGAGACACTACTGCGTCTCTTGATACTTTTAATTTATAATGATTAAAAGATATTATTTTATATTATTATAAAAAACCAACACATACCTCGATCAGTTTTAATTATTTAAAAAATAAAAATAGAAAATTTTATTTAGACGTACAATGAAAATGAATTCAAATATATGTAGGATTGATCCCCATGCGAACACTTACAAAAAAAAACGTACAAGTGCTTATGGATTAGGTCCACTATGATATGCTACAATATTTAAATACTAATTAAAGCTATAAATTCTTTGATCGGTCTATTATAGTAACATTCTTTCTTTTAATTGGTCAGTCAAATGAAATAATTCCATTTAAAATCCAAGCTAACATTATTTGTCGAAATAATATCAGCTTGCTACTTAATATTATAGCGCCAAGTATAGATGCACCCTGAAACCCGTAAATGCCATGCATAAAAACATTGTATTAGAATACGCGTATTTTAAGTGCATAATTAATGCGGTTTTGAAACCAACGCAATCGTACTTGAATTAAAAGCGCATTATATGCGCATTGGCGCTGCTTGGTAGGATATATTATTTGCAGCCTTTTGTCACATCAAAAACTTCGAAAGTTTAAAATTCTAGTAGAAAGTAAATGTATAATAATAGAGGTAGATTCAGAAGCGTGTCGATTGGTCATTCACGTTAGTGAATTATAATTATAAAGAATTATTTACGAACATGGAGTTAGACATTGTTAAATTTGAGCTAAAAGTAATCATGGGAGAAAATGTAACAATCATAGGTCAGTGTATGGTAAAAGAAACACATAAAAAAATACATTACTTTAAATACGAAGCATCACTACGGAATATTAAGATATTGGACTATTATATATATTCATTTAAATGAATTAATTTCAAAAATGATAATTGCGTGCCGATATGGACTTTCAACGCAATCAATCTGAAATATTAATAATCCCCCCAAATTTCCCAAATTTAATCTTAAAAAATTATAATAAACTTATTATGAAAAATATTGCCTCGGCTGGGAGTCGAACCCGGATCTCTTGCATTTTGTGTGAGCGTCGTAAGCCTTAGACTATCGAGATATAGAAAAAAGCAATTTAGGCTACCTTTAATAATAGTGAGTTGGAAGAATAAGTTTATACTTTTATTAGATAGAAATTGACTGAATGTTTTTAATCCAAATTGGAAAAATATCATAGACGAGAACATTATTGCTAGGACTCAAGATATTAATATTAGGTGTAGTAAAAAGAAATCCATTATTTTTCCAATAGATGGCTTTAGTAATCTGTATCTCGTCTACGCGTGATACAGATTACTAAAACCATCTATTGGAAAAATAATGGATTTCTTTTTACTATACCTAATAGCAATTAACAAACCAATTAAGAGTGATTTCTTTCAGCTAAAGGAGGGCTCTAACAACATGAAGTTAATAGCAGAACTAAGACGGAAGATTTTTAAAGTATTTAAAGAGGAACCAAACTTGCATATTCAAGGCAGAAATTGTAAAAAAAAGAGTTAGGCCAATCTTTCTTCGGGCGTATGAGATGCTTTATGCATTAAAATCTAAAGTAAAAGAAGAAATAACAAAATTAGTCAAAGCTGGTATTTTGGAGAGAGTAATACATAGCGATTGGGCCAGTCCTGTGGTAATAGTACCAAAGAAAAACAATTTAGATATCAGACTTTGTGTAGATTTCAAAAAAACTGTAAATCGGGCCACCGATAGAAATCATTATGTTTTACATCGGCCGAATAATATATTCGCGTGCTTGAATGAGAGTAGAGTCTTTAGTGTTATCAATCTAAAAGGAGCATATAAGCAATTATTATTTGGGGAAAGTTCAAAAAAACTATTTACAACACACATCCAGGATTTTTCATTTTAATCGCTTGACTTTTGGGGTCAATGCAACTCCTGAAATTTTTCGATCGTGTATGGAAACGATTTTCGCAGGCATTCCGAATGCTAAATGTTATTTGGATGATATTTTAATATTCGGATCTTCAATAACAGAGTGTTATCAGAGTGTTGTATATGCAACAAGTTTTGACAAGGCTAAGTGAGTGTTTCATAATGTGAAAGTTAAGCAAAATGTAAATTTTTCAAAAAAGTATTGAATTCTTAGGTTACAATATTGATGCAAACAATATTCATCCCCTAGATGATAAAATAGAATGTATAAAAAAACTCCTATCCCGCAAAATATTATGCAGTTAAAATCTTATCTAGAATTGTTAAACTATTACGGCAAGTTCATATCCATATTATCGTCGAGAGTCAAGCCATTGTATATAGCAAGAATTCAAATGTTAAATTCTCTTAGTCAAAAAAGTGTGAAGGAATATTCCAAGAAAATAAAAAGTTGCTTACTTCTAATAACGTTCTTACACATTTTAATTCAGATCTACCAATTTATATAACTTGTGATGCAATTATTAGTTTTACAAGTGATGGGAAGTACTTTCATTAATGTATTTTTTAATGCTCATGTGAAATAAATAACATTCTTTCATTAAAAAACGCTACGAATTAATTCCAACACCTAATATTGAATAGGGCTGGCGTTAAGCCATAAACTTGAGGGCGATCTTAAACCTGTGCTGTTTGCATCAAGTATTATACTTTATCGGAAACAAAGCAACTTTATACAAACATGGAAAGAGACAGTCTTGAAATTATTTTTGCATTAAAAAAATTCCATAAATACGTTTATATTGCAGAAAGTTTACATTGATTGGATCACTAATTGCTACAGTTTATTTTTGGTAAAAATAAAGGAATTCCAGTTACAGCAGCAGCACGAATTACAAGATGAGCATATTATTAACGGCTTATGATTATGAGATAGAATACAAGCAAGGAAATTAATAACAAACCCCGAGGGGGGGGGGGGGGTATCTAGAGTGCCTATGAAAGGAAAAACGGAAGTTTCTGATCATCTATATGCTTTTAATCTAGTCAACGAAGCACTGTTTAATGTAAACAACATTGTATAGGCCATAACAAAGGCAAAGAATTAACACTAATAAAGGAGTTGACAATTGGCCTAATTCCATTAAAAATAGAATCGAGTTGCAACTGTATTTCAAGAGAAGAAATGAGTTAACCGTAGAAAATAACTATCTCTTAATGAGTAGTAAGATTGTAATACCCCAAGTGTTAAAACATTGAAAATTTTTGATGAACAACACCTCGGTATTGTGAGAACTAAATCATGAAAGTGTATTCCTAGTGGCCCAGTATCAATGAAGATATAAAGAAGTTTATTAGTTTGTGTGAAACTTGTTAATAGACACAAAACTTTACAAATAGTAGTTTACTTATGGCTTAGCCAAAGGCATCATGTAATTTTTATTGATTTCACATAGATTTTTTTCATAAGTTTGGATACACATTTTTAATCTTAGTAGACTATAAGTCAAAATGAATAGAAGTCAAGTTAATAGAAAATGATATGAGTGCAAAAGAAACCATTATGCACTTAAAAGAAATTTTTTCAATTTTTGGATTATCTGTGGAGTTAATTTCGGATAATGATCCACTTTTGGATCTACTGAATTTGTAAAGTTTCGCCAAGCAAATGGTATAACATTAATAAAATCTCTACCGCATCATCCACAAAGTAATGCAATAATGAAAAGGGCGGTACAAACGGTCAAAAAGAGCCTTACTAGAGCCCTTTTTCACAATACTCCGATAAACGTTAGTAAAAACTAATTAATCTCGCGACTAATTAACTTCTTACTCACCTAAAGAATGACGCCGTCAAGCGTTACGAGTATATCATCGGCACAAGACATATTCAAAATACAATAGATTTGATCTCCTCAAACCTTCAGTATTTAAAAAGGAAATAATAAAGAGTAGTCAAGGATCCAAAAATCAATTATATTCAATAAATCAAATTATTTATGTTAAAAACATTCAGGCAGTTAGATAAAATAGTCGAAGTTTTAAGTTTTTTGTGCAAATTTATTTATTTAGTGCAAATAGGGGAAGATATAAAATCCATTCAAATGATACACGTTTCAGTTTAAAGTAATAATGTAGTCAATCAATCAGTATTATATCCTGAAGCGGGTTTCGTCAGTCGAATAAGCACTAGTAACACCCCTATACTCCCTAGTATTGTAATCTCAGATTCAACATTAGAAAAGAAGAGCCAACAAATCGAAAGGAAAACCTAACTCACAGTTAAAGAAGGAGCCCTGAAGAATATTCGAGTAGAAAAGGAAAAAACAAAAAAAGAATTAAACATATCAACAATCAAGATTTGTAAAACACAGGAAGGATCATTAAATCGCCAAGTAAATTGAACTTATGAGTCCCTTCGTTTGCGTACTACAAGCCTTGAATTTGGTTGTTGTGAGATTGGCAAACGTGAAAGGCATCGAAAAGTTTAGGTCGGTTTTTTGAATAAGCTGTAATGTATGTTGCAATTGTCTAAGAGAATAATAAAGTTTTCTTACCGAATTAAGCATTTGTGCTAAGTTATAATAATACACAACGACGTGTACTCTAGTTGAATAACAGAAAACAGATCTTATAATACACAAAATCACACCACTTTGCGCGCACTGACGCTGAGAAACATCCTTTGCTGTAGCGAGGATTTATCACATCGGCAGCCGTTGTATATAAAATAAATCAAATAAAAAATGCGAGAAGATCGATATCGTCAGTTCACAGGCAGTTGCCTTTATGACATTATTATTAATGTAACCTGATACAATAAAAATGCAATGTTTCGCAAGCGCTGTTTTTTCAAGACTATTCGACATGTCATGACATATCATGACATGTCCGGGCGATGGGACATCATCAATGTGATTTTAATACAATTGCGACGTTGCTAAATAATATGCATAATGATATAAAATAAAAAGATCTAGGCGCATCGCGTCATTAATCAATCAAATAACGTAAGCAACAACATGGAGCACGATTTGATAGAGCAAGCTCAGTTGAATACCAGAGAAGAGTATATCGCGTGGGAACAATGTTGTTGAACTATGAATATATCGAACATCTAAAGGAATAGAGCCGTATCAAACGCGATTATCGATCGGTAATAGACAATCACTGATCGCGCGGCTGAAAAGTTTGAAGGAATCAGTGCGTCGATTCGTGCATATGGGTACCGATTACATCGCGGAACTCCTATGATGTGAGATCAAAACGACGTTCGAAAGCCGTATTCTGACGGGCGCGATAATAAACTCCAATCGAACCCCGCAAATTGCTCGAAAACGCGAGTGAAATTGTGGTTGAGCGTGTACAGAGCGTTATGCAAAGTTATGACTCTATCAAGATAAACACACATATTGTATTTAACAATGAATTCATAGCAATTAATAAACGCGCGAATAAAAGTATTATTGCCCGAAACTTTGAACTCTTTCAATGCACCGATTTGCGTGAGTAGTATGAGACTATCCTGGCATCCTCCAAGAATTCCAGGAACGCGACAGCAGATGGACGCTGTCACAAATTCTCAACTTAACGTCAACGTGAATAAATTAAATCCTCTGCGCGCGGGATGTCACATCGAACTCTCGCGAAAAATTATGCTGAAAAGGATGATAATCAACGTACAATCCATGGACAATGGGTGTTTTGCCTGGTCGGTGCTCGCCGCTCTGTACCCAGTTGAAAGACATGCGGATTGGAAATCTTCATCCGCATTATTCTACAGTGCTAAATCTCACATTGAGTTTTCCATGATATTAAAGGACATTCAAAAATTTGAACGTTTGAATGCAATGTCGATCAATGTATACGGTATCGAAAATGCACAGGTTCTTCCTTTACAGCTCACCGACGATAAGAAGAAGAAGCACGTCAACATGTTACGAGGGCAAGTCAATAAGTTTTTAGAAAAAAATAGTAAAACACATTTTTTTTGATCGATTCATTTTTATTATCATAATCTCCTTTCAGCTCGATACACTTGATTCAATGATTCTCCAACTTTTTCAAGCCGTCTGAATAATATGATTTGTCCAACCCTTCAAAATAAGCCTCTGTTTCGGCGATGAGCTGCTCTCTGGTGATGAATCTCTTTCCTCCGAACCATTTCTTCAGATTTGGAAACAGGAAATAATCACAGGGGGCTAAATCTGGCGAATATGCTGGATAGGGAAGCAATTCGTAGTGGAATTCGTTGAATTTGGCCATCGGTGCCGGGCACGTGTGCCGGAATCCATGCATTGTTTTGATGGAAGAGCACTTTCTTCTTCGCTAAACGGGACATTTTTTTTTTAAATTGTTGAAACGGTCCAATAAAACTGCATAGTAATCGCCATTGATCGTTTGCTTTGACGAAAGGTAATTGATATGAATTATATTGCGTGCATCTCAAAAAACTGTGGCCATCACCTTTCCGGCCGACTTCACGGTCTTCGCCTTCTTCGGAGCTGGTTCACTCTGAACTGGTGAAGTTCATTGTTTTAACTGTTCCTTCGTTCTCGGGTGTGAAGTAAATCCATGTTTCGTCCACAGTAATGAATCGACGCAGAAATTCATCTGGATTACGTTGAAACATCTCCAAACATTGTTTTGAAATCGTCACATGGTCGCGCTCCACAATGAGCAAACACGGCACCCGTCGATAGCTTTTTCATACCCAATTGTTCGTGCAAAATTGAAATCACTGTGCCATGTGATATGCCTGTGGCCTCAACAAGCTCGCGCACTTTCATTCGTCGATCAGTCAAAACAATATCGTGGACTTTATCAATGATTTCTGGCGTAGCAGTCTCAATTGGATGTCCTAAATGAGGTTCATCACATGTGGATGTACGAGTACATTTAAATTCATTCACCCAATTGTATACAGTCACAAACGCTGGTGCAGATGAGTGCTATGAACATTATCCAACTCGGCTTTGATTTTTTTCGGCGTTAAACCTTTCATATGTAAATGTTTGATCACTGCATAAAACTTGTTTTTTTCCATTTTGCAAAAAATACAAAGGTTGTTCGCTTTAATCGTCCTCAGAAATGAATTCCGCTCAAAATTTAACAGTAATCAGCTGAAAGATGCTACTTGTCAAAAAGTAATGTGACATGATACTGCGAGTGCTCTCTGACAGATTTTCTAAGAACTTATTGACTTGCCCTCGTATACGTGCAAGATCGACAGTCGACACGCAACGACAGTCTCGATCACTTTGCGTGGATCAATAATCTGTCATAAGATCGCATTACTGGAAACAAGAACAGGATATATTTCTGCGACTGATAAATACACATGAAAAATTATAATTTTTATAAAATAACAATAATAACAATAATAATAGTAATAATAATAGTTTTTGTTTTTTTTCAGATGCCTACATTATTTCAGTTTGAGCAAAAAATTGCAGTCGCACGCAGTGGACTGCAGAAAAATGAACGACTGTGCTATCCGATTGCCGAGCGACGACAAGTGGCTCGAATTTGGAAACTATAATAATCAGAAACAAGTGCTGTTCATTGTATACATGGATCTGGAGTGCGTTCTGCGGAAGACGGAACCCAAGAGGGAAGATGCGCTGTCATAACCAACAGCACGAAGTATTTAACATAAGATACTACGATGACGCGTTATCGTCGTATCGGTTCCGTCACGATAAAGACAGTGTAGCGTGGTTCGCTCGCCAATTTTAAGACTTAGCGCATCGCGTGAAAAATATTGTATCCGCTAATGCCCTAATGGAAACGTTATCGAAACAACAATGGGAGATGTACCGTAACGCATTGTCACATTTGCGAAAAACCGTTCATACTAAACGATACGCGAGTACGTGATCATTGCCATCTTACCGATAGATACCGTGGTCCAACGCATTCAAATTGTAATCTAAATTATAAAAATTCGTTTTATATTCCGGTAGTATTTCACAATTTATCTGATTACGACGCGCATTTTATTCAAGGAAATCGCAACCGTGTACGAAAGACAAGTAGATGTACTATCGAAAAATATCACAGAAAAATACATATTGTTTACCAAACACATTACCGCCGAAACAACAGACTCGCGAAATTGCGTAAAATTATGGTTCGATTCGTATAAATTTCTAAATATAAGTTTTGATAAACTAGCATCGTTTTTAAATACAGACAAATTAAAAATTGTATGTTCCGAATTTTTAACTTTCGGATGAAGAATTCGAATTACTGATTCGTAAAGGTTTTTTTTTACGACTACGTTGACTGCGTCAAAAAGTCAAAGGAAATCGAATTACCATCGTGTGAATCATTTTACAATTCGTTGACAGGCGATACCGAGAGCGATTACGTTTATGCCGCGAACGTAGGCAGCGATTCTTTATTCGAATGCTTGGCGAGTACAGTGACCTGTACTTGAAAACCGATGTCTTATTATTGGCTGACATTTTTGAAATTTTCGCGAAAGTCACAAGTTACGGTCTCGATCTCGCGCATTGCCTCGACATTGCATCTTGCCTGGTTTCACCATGCTGAAACATACGCGCGTAAAGTTTTAGTTGTTCATTGTTATTCATCGAGCGCGGTATACGCAACGGCCTCAGTCAATGTTGCGGTACCCAGTCAGAAATGATAATGGAATCGACATCGAATCGATTCGATGTCAATTTGATGCTTTTGATATGCGTCGATATGCGCAGGTCAATAACAAGTACGTACGTTCGTACGACTCGTCGAAACTGTCGTCGTACTTAATGTATTATGACATAAATAATCTGTCGAGAATCGAACGAGCAATGTGTCAACCGCTGTCCTATTCGAATTTCGAAGACGCTGCTAATTTTGACGCGAGTGCGATTGCTCTAGATTCGCCTATATATTCCCAAAGTCGATTTTGAATATTCACAATATCTGCATGACCGACTGACTTACCAACCGTTTCTGCCCAACGCGCGATAAGCCGCCCGATACGTGACAGGATAAATTTCTTGCTGTACTATAAATAGCGTTACGTTGTCTACCGCAACTTGCAACAATGTAGTCGTCATGGTCTTCGCGTAACAAAGATTCATAGGGTGCTACAATTTGCTCAATCCGTCTGGCTCCGCGATACACATTGAACTCAAAACACAGTTTAGAACGCGCGCGAAAAATGATTTTGAGAAAAATTTATACAGATTAATGAACAACGTATTCAATAAAACTAGAGAGAATCAAGAGAGAGTGGAGCGGATAGCGTTTCTCTGATTGGTTCCGTCATTTATAATGCATATATACATATATATATATATTAGGTGTTGGAATTAATTCGTAGCGTTTTTTAATGAAAGAATGTTATTTATTTCACATGAGCATTAAAAAATACATTAATGAAAGTACTTCCCATCACTTGTAAAACGCTACGAATTAATTCCAACACCTAATATATACATATATATATACATACACACAATATTAATGAAGTACAATATTTCTATGAAGCACCGTATGTTCCATCACGCTCCTATCATATCTCTTACTCATTGAACGGTGTCATTCAACGGTGCACTACAAATGGCGGTTTCCGAGTGAGTCCGTTCTACTCTCTATCGATTCTCTGTAGATAAAATCAGAGTATATATAAGAGATCGGATATTCGCAGCCGCCATGTTGGACTGTTTTATTTTGGCGTTCAAACAATACAAATGTCTCAAAGTATATCAATTTGATAACGTTTCATGTTACATATTTTAATGTTAGTTTAGTATTATTTTAATTTTATAAACCCTATAAACTGTTCTAATTTTTATCTGAATTAAGACGAATTTTACTGTATAAAATAGGAAAAACATTGTTTAAAAGACGTACGCTTCATACTCGTAATTTTATCAAGTTTTACACATTATTTTAATAAAAGATATTTGTTTTTCTATAAAAATCAATATCTAAAGTTTATTTTTTGTACCATCAAAGCACATAATTTTCTAAAACAAAGAAATCAGTTATAAGTGAAACTTGGTAGGTCAGAGACGTCTTGTCCTCAGCGGATCGGACGTTTCTGATTCATTCGCGGGCCATAATATTGATGTCAACGGGAGACTGTTAGGTTTCACGCGTTGGATGCTCTCTGAAGCCCTCAGAGACAACTCTTACATACCTGTCTCTTACATACCTGGATTAGCGACGGTTTTATTTCGTCAGGCACCGTTCTTCAGCTTCACCGATTCGCCCGTGTCATCGCGACCATCTTGCGTCTTTCGTTTCGGGCATTCCTGGGATCCACTGGCTGGAAAGCTTGACTGTGTTGACTGTGACTGAGGGGGATCGCCGTTTTAATCTTGGTCATAATATCTCTTCCGTCGATCTCTTTCGTCTAGCGCTCCTGGATCTGGCTCCCAGGCGTCTCGACCGATTACTGGCTCTGCGTGTACGAGAGTGGGGCCGGCCGGAATATTATTCCGGGAAGAATCCCCTTTATCAAGGGAAGGAATGACGTCCGCTCAATCATGTTGCTTATATCGTGGCGCCAGTATCCAGTGGACACTTGCGCTTGTGTCACATGAATTGCCAGTCCTCCCGCACTTCACATTCAAATTCCATGATATTTTTTTCACGAATCTTTTGATATCACAGCCATGTCCGAAATCTGACTGAAACTTCATATTCCAGATGACATTGTAGACTTACCGGGCTATCAACTCATAAGGCAAGATAGGACAGAAAGAAAAGGCATAGGCTTGAACGCGCGCGATGATCTTTGTGTGGAGATTTTGGTCTCGTCGGAGGATTCGTATTGTGCTCGGCCTAAGTATTTGTTGCTCAGTGTCTCGGCCATGTGGAGGCGTCCGCTCCTCTATTCGCCGTGATCTGTCGCCCCCCTAATCTATCGTTTTTTGTGCCGATTTCGAAGCTCTCCTTCTCTCTTTCTCTGCTGCTATTGTGATTGATAATTTCAATATTGATCTTGACCGCTCTTTTTTTGACGCCAGCTTTTTGCTCAATTTTCACTCCTGCCATTATTTCTTCCTCGTCCCTTTTGGGAATACTTACTTTACTTTAACTTCTTACTCTCGGATCGACCACTAATCAGTGATTAATTCTTGGTTTATCGTCAGCAAACCCTCTCTTTTCTGTTGATGCATGATATGCTCGAGGTCATCCTGGATCTCGTGCATCGTTTGCTCCCCAGAGTGGTTATCTTTAGAGATCCTCTATTTTTAATCTTGAGTTCTTTCTCCGCTTCTTTGACTTCCGACTTTCTTGACTGATCCATCCTATATTCTTCTATTTCTCTTGATGAAAAGCTGTCAATTCTTAACCAGCCTAATCGACGCACGTGATCGTCATCTATCGGTTTGCTCATTTATAACCAAAAGACCTCCCGCACCCTGGCTCAATGATTCGATTAAAGCTCTTATGCATTCTCGTGACGCCGCGAAGAGAGCCTATCGTTCCTTTCCCTCCTAAAGCCATCGGGAAATCTTTCTCTCTTCGATATTTAGTTAATTCTCGCAATGGCGAGGCCAAAAGTCACTGTTTGAGAGGTCGTTTGGAGTTCATTACTAGTTCTGCTCGCCTGTAGTCTGAACTTAGATCCCTGGGCCTAGCAAAATCTAAGTCTTTTAATACATCTTTTAGATTTCCTCTCGACGATCTTAATTCCTTCTTTACCTCATCCTTTCCCTCATAACCTTCTTCTGACTCTGCTCTCTCTGTTTCCCCATCGTACCTAATCCCTTACCGTTTAGCTCTTCTTATACTTCCTCATCTTTCACCTCTGTTTTTCCTCCTCCCTATCATATTTTTTATCCAAACTCTTTTTTCTTTCAATGTATCTCTGCAAAGATACTACATAAAGTCCTTCGAAGGTCTTCTCCTTTTTTTTTTGTTTTACGAGGGAGGAGAAAATCTTTACAAGCCCTCACCCGAGGGGACCCCAAAGGGACACCCATCGGGGAGGGAAGACGCCCAGCGGCCCGCACCACTGGATGTGCCGGATTCAAGCGCCCCGTGATCACGAGGGATACACCGGAGCGGCCGCTTATCGACTAAAAACTCCCTCCTTTTGCGTACTACAACACAGACAAAGGAAGGCACCACGGAACCGCATTCTTGCATATTGTCAGGGTACCTTCCCCCCAGTCTTTAGAGCTACTAGGATCTCTACCGCCAAACGGATTATCTAAGTACAATAATGCATTATAATACTGCCTATCCGCAGAGTAAAGAGAATAACAGCATACTCCAAGCGAATACATAGCATATAGGCGACTCACTCATCGCGCATAAACTATATACAAATTTATATACAAAAATATACAAACGTATACAAATGCGTTAGCGGCGCCGAGTCGCTATAGCTCCTCATCGGATCTACGCAGAATCGGAGGAGAGCACCCCGAGGTGAAGCAAATTCATATTCGCGAACACGCTTATCCTCCTCCTTCCGCCGCATAACCGCCTCGCTAAAATCCGCAAAAACGGACCACGCTTTGGGAGAATGCATGATAGCCTTCACTATCGCCCAATGAAATTCCTCTCCTAATTCCACTGGCCCTGACGGCCTTAATCGCCGTCTTATCATCGATAGCTTACCCGTTATTTTTCTTATCACCTTTGACCTTTTTAACTTTTCATTTAATTCCTCTACCTTCCCTTTCTCTTGAAAATTTTTCAACGTCATCCCTCTCCCTAAATAAAAAAAATCCTCAGTCTCCTGTTGATTATTGTCCTATTTCCATACTATGTTTCCTCTCTAAAGTCCTTGAGCTTATTGTCGTTGATCAATTTTCCTCTTATCTTGACCGTTCTCTACTTCTTGATTCTTTCCAAACAGGTTTCTGGAGAGGCAACAGCATTCAATCTGCACTGATAAAGGCGACTGACGATATTTGACATGCAATTGATAACAAGATGCTCACATTGCTAGTGCTCTATAGCTCTTTTTTGATTTTACCAAAGCTTTTGATACAATTAGTCATGCCTTATTTCTCCGCAAACTATCTTTCTTCTTTATTTCCCATTCTGTTTTATGATAGATTAAATCTTATCTCCAAGATAGATTTCAACATGTACAAGATCAGGACATGATACACTTTTTCGTCCTGGACTGTCCTCTGTAACTGCTGTTACAGAGGATGTGCCGCAGGGCTCTAATCCTCCTTGGGTCTCTATTGTTTATCCTATTTATCAATGACCTTCAGTTTTCCATAAAACACTGTTGTCATATTCTCTACGCTGATTAATTGTTTCAATATTCTGAAAATAAAATTTATAAACCTCAATAGTTTATTAAGGTTCACATAAACGTACCAGAAGAATCCGTTCTATTACAAGATAGTGTCATTATATGTAAACGTTATTTCCAAATTTACCTAATCTGCTCGAAGAACAACATGAATGTCCCTTGTGTTCCTTTGGGCCATTTCTTCTTGATAACTTGTAAATCATTAGAGTAACACAACTTTTTCTCAACATACACGATTCATTTCTTCGCCCTCATGAAATATAACGCTTATTACTTTGTACTTTTTTTATTAATCATGACAGTACTCGTCGGTACGGCGTTAATCCAATTGTCGATAATTTTTTTAGAAGCACCGTTTAGAAAAGTGTATAAATTGAGCTATACTACTAAGACGAATAAAGTCGATTCGATTACTGTTTTCTTTTCAGAACGGTACCCTTACATTCGTTACAATGCCATTTCCCATTTCGAAAATTCTATTAGGTGTTGGAATTAATTCGTAGCGTTTTACAAGTGATGGGAAGTACTTTCATTAATGTATTTTTTAATCATCATGTGAAATAAATAACATTCTTTCATTAAAAAACGCTACGAATTAATTCCAACACCTAATAAATCAATCAAAGTTTACAGAGTGACACCTTCTTTCCTTTTTAATGTTGACTGTAGAGGTAATATTAGCAAAAAACTCTTCTCCAGAGTAATTACATTGTAATTATATATTGGTATTTGAACAAGAAGTTACGTGCTTCAATTCGAGTTCTAATAAATCATTGATTTCGGAATACGTCGACATTAGAGCCGTGAAAAATAGCTTTAAGTAGTATATCGGACCATGAAGGTGGGAGTATATACTCCACGACTTGGGTGCTCCCTGGTGAAATGCCACGATTTCCAGATCTATATCCATTTCCCACTCAAGACCTTGAGGAAATCTTGAATAAGATAACAGAAGACATAGCATCTATAGAACTCTGGGCTTCTAACAATTTAATCCTAGCAAAACTCAAGCCATTCTGCTGGGCACTGTTAGGTACCTTAATAATGTGGACTTAACTCGCGACATCAAGCTTAAATTAAATGGCATGTCAATTAAGGTTACCAACCTTGAAGTCCAGCTAACTAATAAAACTGGGCGGAAAAGGTTAGGTTGGTTTTCAAATCGAGTCAACAGGGTCCTTTGGCGATTGAAATACTATAAGAAAAGTCTCAATATTTCAACTTGTTACATCACTAATTTTTCCCATCTTCGATTATGGCAGCGCAGTTTTTACTGATCTAACTGGGGAGCAGAGGCTCAGGCTGAGGCGGTTAATGATAAATGGCTTGCATACGATTTATCTACAATTGCAAGAACTTAATGAGCGTGAACGAATATCTCTTTTAATGATGCGTGGATGGGGTGACCAAAGATTTTATAAGGAAGTGGCTCTCTTATTTAATGAAACTTTTCGATGGGCAAATCAGCATTTCTAGATCTACAGTGGAGCGTACTATATATTGCTTTGAGCAAACAGGTAGTTAAGAATCATACAAAATCAGATAGGCTTGCTACAGCAACAAATTCTGATAAAGCGTTAGAGGTTGTGTTGTCGAAAATCCGCACAGTTCTATTCGCGATGTAGCACAACAAAACAATCGATTTAACGTCAATATGTAAAACGACGAAAAAAAAATAAATTTCACCCGTATAAAATTCTCCTTGATCAGGAATTATCTGACGACGATTTCGATCGTCGCATAGAATTTTGCGATTTGATGATAGACAGAATTATCAGAGATCTTCAATTTTCAAGCAATTGTTTTTTCGGATAAGGCGACTTTTACGCTGACTGATAAGGTAAATCAACATAATTGCAGATACTGGAATAATGAAAATCTTCATTGGATGGTTGAAGCGCATTCGCAACATCCGCAAAAACTCAATGTATGGACTGGATTGTTAGATGAAGTGTATTAGATGAAGTACTTGGGCCTTTCTTTATTGATGGCAACCTCTCAGCTCAAAAACATAAAAATATGCTTCAAGATGAGATTGTGTCGGCAATATAGATCATTAGTTCAAACTTTAATGATGTTTGGTTCCAACATGATGGGGCAGCGGCTCACTACGCTTTACAAGCACGACGATGTTTGAATTTTTCCTCAATAGATGGATAGGAAGAAGAGGTCCGATTGAGTGGCCATCCTAGTCACCTGATTTGGCGCCTCTTGGCTATTTCTTTTGGGGGATATTTAAAAAATAAGGTCTACATCACTAAACCTAATGATGATTTGTGTCGCCGAATAGTTGATGAACCGAGATACATATCACAGGATACACAATAAGAAGGCGGTTTCAAATTTTTACAACCGATTAGCTCATTGTCTGGCCGTTTAGGAGGAGCATTTTGAACATTTGTTGTAAACAAGCACCCCAAACGTGAGAGGCGAGAGGATTTACAATAATCAAGCACCCCAAAAGAGGTCAGTTATCTGCATCGTCCACGTCGTTGATTTTGGGTTACGTTAAGAGTAGAACGGAAACATGCGCATAATTTTAATAAAAGGTGCTGATAACTACAGTACCGTGTTACGCTATGTCTCATTCAACAGTTCTTTCCGAGGTTATTCAAAAGTCACTTGATCCCTTATGTTATTTAGGATTTTTGAATGTGTTTTATCCTGCATCTCTGAGGGGAAGGAGGGCGGGGGGTCTCGCAAGAGATCTTATTGGAAAGGTCTTCTCGAGAGCTTTTATACGAGCCATTATTTGACCCCTTATCCCATTTAAGATTTTTGAACGTGTTTCTCATCTCTAGAGGGAGAGGGGTTATTCCTTATGTTAAAAGATAGCCTTTCTGATGTAATAAGTTTCCTGCAAGTTTTATTCAATTATCTTTATCCGTTCAAAAGTTATTTAGGTGTCTCGGCACTTTCCGGAACACCCTGTATACCTATGGGTGTATAATAACCTAACATGTATCGTAAACCATGTATGTAGAGTAAAGCAGGAAAAAATTTTCTGTTCTAAGAACAAAAATAACTTTCCCCTAAATTACATATTTATCCAAATTTTTTGCTAAAGTAGTAAACTTGTGTTTGCATGGAAAGTCGCGCGCCACTAGGCAATGGAGAGATAGAGTGCAGTAAGTGGATATAATTTAGTTTCTGATATTATGCAGGGTGTACCAAAACTCCCGTACGATCAGTTATCAATTTATTCTCCGTGAAATTTTAAGACGAAAAGTTCTGTACTAAAAAAGCAATACGATAAGTAGAATTTGAATGATGAGATATTAAAGATGACGAATGGGCGCGCGTGGAATTCGCGCGGTCAGGGTCGGCACAACCGAGACTAGCGCGGGGTCCTTCAGACACTTGCATTGTGTCAACGTGTATTTCTCTTAGCATTTAATTTAACTAATTAGTTATTGTAAAATTGTTTAAAATGCATCAATTTGTTTCAAAAATTTGAAAATTATTTAAGATATTCACAAATTATTTAAAAACAAAAACAATGTTAATATTGTTTAACGAATATTAAAAAAGTATTATTAAAATTATGTAAGCAATATTATAATTATTTTAAAAAGTTTATTATTGCTTCAAAAATACAAAAATTTTAAATAACTCATAATTGCTTTAAAAATGTAAAAGTGTTTCAAAATTCTGCATGCTTTGTTTTAAAAATCCTAAAAATATTCAGTACAATCTTAAAATTGTTTACGAAATCTTATCATTGCCACAAAAATCTGAAAATTGATTAAAATACCATACTTTTAAAAATTAACAATTGCTTAAAATATTTTAAAATGGTTTACAAAGTTAAAAATTGTTACAAAAGCTTATAATTCTTTTTATTACTTTAAAAATCGAAAAATTATATAAAATACCTTAAAATTGCTTTAAAAGTTTTAAGTTATTACTGTAATCTGCAATTTAAAAATACTAAATATGTTAAAAAATGCTGTAAATTGTTTATTAATATTGAAATCGTTTTGTTATAATAAATACATAAATACATAATAATCATTTAATGTTTAAGAAGTCATTTATTAAACATTATTTAAATTGATTAAATTAAATTCAACATTCTTGATTTCTATTAAACTAAATAACTTGAAATAAAATAAGGAACATAAAATTATAGTATGTGTTCAAAGTGCCCATCTTGAACTTTGATACATAGATGTGTACGTTTTATTAAGTTTCGATAGGTTCTTTATATCATTCGTGGTGTAATTAATTCTAATGATTCAATTAATTTTGCTAGTAATTTAATATAATTATTGATAGGCTCGTGGTATACAAATTCTTTCATGTCATTTTTTCCCCACACAAAATATAATCCATGGAATTTAAATCAGGCGATCTAGTTAGACAGTTTACAGGTCTACAATGGCCTATCCACGAATTAGGAAATTTTTCATTTAAAATGTGCTAACATGGAAAAATGTATTGGAGCACCATCATTTTGGTCAAACATATCCCTGCGTATACCTAAGTATGTCTTTCATAAATTCTGATAGATCATTTTCCAAAAACTTACATAATGTCTGCCATTTAAACGAGAAGGTAATTCAACTGATCCAATCTAAAAATAAAAATAATTGATACTCTTACAACTTTATGTATTGTAATTAATACGTATAAGTGTAATTTACTTAAAATATTTTCCAAAAAGCAAACATGAACAAATAATTACCAAGGAATCACCAAGAATATCAGCCCATACATTATAGCTTAATTTCATTTGGAAATCTCTTTTACCAATAACATAAGGGTTTTCTTCTCCCCAAAAATGATAATTATGTGCATTAAATGTTCCTTCCCTCGAAAAATTTGCTTTATCCATAAATAATATTTTATTTATAAAATCAGGATTATTTTGGTGTTGTTGAATTAACCATACAAAATTTATTTCTTATACTCATTTTTGGATTATTGTCGAATGCTCGAAGAATAATTTCTTGATTTCTCTGATTTTCAGTAATCCAACACCACCGACATCTTTTCTATTTACTGTGACGTTTTCCGTCCGTCACAAGGGCCGCATGGCCTGACCGAACAGTGCAGTATAGCGTCCTGGGTCCTTTCATATTTTGGGGGCGGACCCACCTGCGCTTTTCCCACGTCGTCGTTTGCGTACCTTACGCGTTCCGCGCTGTCGTTTTCGTTTTCCCGTTTCTGTGTGTTCCCGTACCGAGGGTTACAGAGGCCGGCGACTCCCGCGACCTTGGCGGAGTGACGCCACCTCACCGGAGAGAAGAGGAGGAAGAAAGACCAGGATTGGGAATCAAGAGACGATCGCTGATGACAGACCCGCTGGGGGCGCACGACACGTGACCCCCGAGTCGCACGCAGGTGATATCCTTCCTTCATTGTCACGCCCTTTTGATTATCGCAAAGCATTCTTTATTGCACCCTCTTCCAGGAGCAAAGCGGATCGAGAGCCGGTACGGCATGACGGGGAAGGCCACTCTACGCCCCAAAGATGGCGAGAGCCCCGGATAGGCGCTACGAGGCCACGAGGCGGCCTGAAAAAGACTCCCGCGAACTCTCGAATTTCGCGCGCCAGGACTTGCGACAGGCATGACGCGGTTCCCGCGATTAGCGGAGCTCGTGTTGCGGGAATTTAACGAAGTTGATACGCCTAGCGTAAAACCGCGGAGACTATGTAAATCAGTTATTGCGCTCAAGTAGAGTTTATTGTCTCGATTGTATCGCCAGATGTGAATGAGAGTCGAAGACTTACTTAATATATTTGTTACTTTTGTTATTGTTAATTCGTGTGTACTTTATTCTCGCCCCTATTTGCTCCTCCAAACGATCTGCTATTCTCGACCGCGAACCGCCCCCTCTGCCATTTCCGAGGCTGAGCTACCGGTTGAGAGCCCGTCGACATTCGCAGCTCATTAAAGATGGCATAAAGAAATCGCGTAATTTCTGGAAAGAGTGGCACGCTCGCTCGTGCCTGGTGCCCAACTATTGTTTTGTGATTATGTGCCGCCCTTAAGAGCGGTCGCGGGAAGACGCATTTCGGTCAAGTTTCGTTTAACGCCACTCGTCATCCGATCGCCTACGAGAACCTTAGCTATGAATGTGCGACGAAGTTGCGCCACGCTCGTGAGTGCGGTTGTATTACCGACATGTGACCTGTATGTCTTGTGCGATTTATAAGTCTTAAAATTACATTTCTATTTGGACGTTGACGGCGAGGAAACCGAACTACATGTTTATTACTGTTCGAGATACGGCCAACATGTACATAATTTCCATATTTGGCGTTCGTGCGACATACAGATCGAAAGCTTCTAGAAGGATCTCAAGCGTCCTTAGAAGTTTCCAAAACATAAACTCGGCTATCACCTCGTCGATAAAGTCAAAAAACAACAAGCTAAGCCGCACGTCGCACGTAAATTTCAACTGCTACAACGGCGAATCAATTCGGATCGGTCGCAGCGCACGCGCGATCGCGTGACGCAAAACGCGTAATATGCGTTCATCCCAATCAAGAATCCAGATTTAACGGGCGCGCATGGCAATAGCGTGCCGCTTGGCCGTTGCGCTCGAAATCGCCAATCGCTATCCGAAACAGAGGATCACCTCAAATTTTTCAATGTGTAAAAATCTCATAGGCGAATACAAAGGGAAGCCTTTGTTCTCAAAAGAGCAGCAAAAGGCAAAACCGAGAAGCAATAACTCTCTTAGTTTTCCGCCGCTCTTAGTTTTCCGACTCTCTTAGTTTTCCGCCGCTCTTAGTTTTCCGCCTCTCTTAGTTTTCCGCCTCTCTTAGTTTTCCGCCGCTCTTAGTTTTTCCGCCGTTCTGAGTCAACGTATCGCTATCAGTGCACCGCCAAGGAGACGCTCCGCCGCTAGAAAACCGCCGCGTTTGATTCGCAAAGAATATTTTTGGATTGAAGAGAAATACAACTAAACGCCGTATCACTTTAAAATTTCACGTCAGCGCTCTCGCTCTGACTCGCTCTCGAACATTGTTGATCCTTCGAGCCGGATTCGCCTTCGCCGAATTTATTGTTCGTTCGGGAACATTATCCAGAGAATCAGAGAGAGAAGAATTCGCAAGTGAAATCATGAGTGACGAAATAACCGCCTTGCTGACCGCCCAGAGTGACATCCACGGTCGCATGGCCAGGTCAGTGACCAATTTGAAGAAAATGGGGATGGCCAACATCACCCTCCACGCTGTCGAAACCCGCTCAGCGCTTCTCGACCAGCTGTGGACGAAATTTGAAAAACAACACGAGCTTATTCGAGCACATTACAAGGAAGCCTTCGATCAGAGTGAGTACAATACGTCTCAATTTGCCGATTCCGCCGAAATCACGTACGTGCAGCAGCGCAGCATGCTGAACGATTACCGGACAAAGCTCAAGGCTGAGAAATCAAATACAGCTCCTCCGAGTGAATCGGGAACCGATTGTTCTACCAAGACGGCGCTGCCGCGTTTAAAAATCCGATCGTTTTCGGGCGCGTTTGAAGACTGGCCATCGTTTCGGAATATATTCTTGTCCATCGTTGGCAACAATCCGTCTATCTCAAACGTAGAGAGATTTCACCACTTAAAACATTGCTTGGAAGGATCCACGGAGGCGTTGATACGCCCGCTGGCCGTAACCGGAAACAACTATTCGCGCGCGTGGGCGCTGCTCTGCAAGCATTAGAGAATAAACGGGAGTTGTCGCGCTTCAATTTTTGCACGTTCACCTCAGTGCAAAAAATGAAAAGCGATATCGCCGAGGAACTTAGTCGCATCTACAACGCCGCGATCAGTGAACGGCCAAGAAAGCATAGGGAGACCAATTGATTCACATGGATTCGACCTTTTGAATCACCTAGTCATCGAGCTTTTCGACTCGAAAACGCGTCTCGAGTGTGAATCGCACACGAGCGATTCCACGAACTTGCCAAACCACGACACGTTGTTGGACTTCATCACAAGGAGAACGCTGATTCTCAAGGCCGCCAAACCAAGGGTTACTAAAGTCCTTGGAGATTCGCTGCGAACCGCGAAGTCGCACGTCATCAAACGAGTGGCTGACGCTCCCGGTTGCGTCCTGTGCAAAGGTCGGCATAACGTAATGGTGTGCGAACAATTTAAGAAATCCGTGCTCGAGCGAAAGTCCGTCGCCGAGACACATCGACTGTGCTACAATTGCCTCGGTTCACATCCTGTCGCGAAATGCCAGTCAACGAAGACGTGCTTCTCGTGCAAGGCGAGACATCACACACTCTTGCACGAAGCGTAAATCGCTGTGAAATCCGCCGACGCCAGTGTGTTGACCGCTGTGCGCCAAGACAACGAGTGCAAGGCCATCCTGCTTGCTACCGCGAGAATCACCATCGACGATCGTCACCCCGTCCACACCCGGTTAGAGTCCTGATCGATCAAGGATCGGAAGTGTCCTTGATCTCCGAGGCGCTAGTCCAGCGCTTGCGCCTGCCGCGATCTCGCGCGGCAATCTCAATCTTTGGCATCGGCGGCTCATCCTCGGGTTCCTGTCGCGGGAAGGTGTCTCTCAATTTCACCTCCAGAATCAATGGAGCTCGAGTCACCGCTGTTGCTTTCATCCTGCCACGTCTCTCGTTATATCAAGGAGCGGCCACGACATATAAGACTACATGGCCTCACATCGAAGGTCTCCAGTTAGCCGATCCGCAATTCTCGGCCGCCGATCCCATCGAGATGCTGCTCGGCGCGGAAGTGTGCTCCATCATTCTGCAAGAGGGCCTGCGAAAAGGCGGTCCGCACACTCCCGTCGCTCAGCATACTCTGCTCGGATGGATTCTCTCGGGAGGCTGCGGCGAGAATCTCCCAGCGACTCCACACCGCTCTTTCCAGTGCACCGCCGACCACGAGCTGACTGCGCTCGTGCAACGTTTTTGGGAACAAGAGAAGGAACCTTCCGCTTCAGTGTCCATCACGCCAGACGAGCAATGATGCGACGAATTCTTTGCTCAGACGCACAGCCGCACCGCTGCAGGAAGGTACATTGTGCGACTGTCATTTGCCGCGCCGCCGGCAGCACTCGGCGACACCCGAGCGACTGCTCACCGCCATGGAGCGACGATGCGACCGCAATGCTCGATTAGGAAGTCTGTACCGCGCCTTTTTGAAGGAATACAAGGAGTTGCATCACATGGAGGCAGTACCAAGGTCATCGGAATCTCAGGCAAGATGTTACCTGCCTTACCATGGAGTGCTCCGAGAATCGAGCTCATCGACCAAACTCAGAGTGGTGTTCAACGGATCTCAGAGTACAAGATCCGGTAAGTCACTGAACTCTCAACTATTGATCGGTGCTAACTTGTTGCCATCGCTCGCCGATGTGCTAACCCGATGGCAATGGCACCGATACGCGATCGTGACGGACGTCGAGAAAATGTACCGCCAAATCCTCGTAGCACCTGAAGACAGAGATTATCAACGCATTCTCTGGCGTCACTCACTCAACGATCCGGTTTGCGAGTACCGATTGAACACGGTGACATATGATCTGTCGTGCGCGCCGTTTCTTGCAATCCGTACTCTTCGCCAGCTCGCCGATAACGAAAACGCGAAATTTCCGCGAGGTTCCGCCGTATTGAGACACGACTGCTACGTCGACGACATTGTGACCGGAGCACACACGAGAGAAGAGGCGATCGCGAAGCAATCCGAGCTCCGTCAGCTGTGCATGGCGGGCGGGTTCCCGCTGAGAAAATGGGCAGCCAATCATCCGGAAATTCTCGTCGGCATTCCGTCGGATCATTGTCTCGCGGATTCGCGGTCGTGGGAACACGAGGATCATGCAACACTGGGCTTGCAGTGGTACCCGGTGGACGATACCTTCGCATTCTCAATTCAAGGCTGCACCATTGAGAGTTTCACCAAGAGGAAAGTTCTCTCGGAGACCGCGCGCTTGTTTGACCCGCTCGGATGATTGACACCAGTAATGATTCGAGCAAAAATCTTGCTGCAATCAGTGTGGTTGCAGAAGCTGGACTGGGACACCCCGCTCCCGCAAGCAGACGCCTGCCAGTGGAGCCGTTTTCTGAAGGAAATTCCCAAGGCTTGAACAGCTCAGAATCAACCGCTGGTTGAACACGGGCGCCAAGGACGCTAAGATCGAACTGCACGGATTCGCCGACGCATCCGAACGAGGGTACGCGGTCGTGGTGTACCTTCGTGTCATCAGCACTGACGAGGTCAGAGTTCTCTTGCTGGCAGCAAAGAGTAAGATCGCTCCAATCAAGCCGGTGTCCTTGCCGCGACTGGAACTGTGCGCTGCCGCCTTGCTCACAAAATTAGTCGCGCACACACGTACCGTTTTAAGCCTGTCCACAGCTCCAGTCACTCTTTGGTCCGATTCGAAGGTCACACTCTACTGGATCCAGGGTCACGCCTCTCGTTGGAAGACGTACGTGGCCAACCGTGTGTCCATGATCCAAGAAGCGCTTCCAGAAGGACGATGGCGTCATGTCCCTGGGAAGGACAACCCTGCCGACTGCGCTTCTCGGGGAATAACACAGGAGAGCTCATAGGTCACCCGCTCTGGTGGTCAGGCCCCCCTTGGCTGCTCACGGACGACTCGACTTGGCCTAACGCTCAGCCTGAAACTCCATCGGAGGAAGTATTCGAGCAACGCACCCACGCTTACACCATCACGTCAAGGGTGGTCACGGAGCCGGAGCTCCTTCTCCGATTCTCCTCACTTCACCGGCTCCTGAGGGTCACAGCGTGGTGCTTGCGTTGGCGGTACCAAAGGAGACCGCCAGCAACAAAAGAGAGTCTGAGGTCGACCTTGACACCCGACGAAATCAACACGGCACTCGGACGATGGATCCGAGCGGTTCAGGCACTGCATTATCCACGCGAGGTCACTGCTGCAAGGGATCAACGCCCGGTACCACCTCGCAGTCAGTTGCGGACCTTGAGTCCGTTCATCGACGAGCAAGGAGTGCTGAGAGTCGGAGGTCGCCTAAAGCACGCGATTCTCTCTCCGGATCCAACAGTCATTCCGCCGCACTCACACCTCGCACGCCTCTTAATAATTTCGTGTCACCGCCGAGCACTCCATGGAAGGGTGCAATTGACTCTAGAACTGCTGCGACTGCGGTACTGGATTCCTCGA
Organism: Acromyrmex echinatior; assembly: GCF_024713525.1. Classification (NCBI taxonomy): domain Eukaryota; kingdom Metazoa; phylum Arthropoda; class Insecta; order Hymenoptera; family Formicidae; genus Acromyrmex; species Acromyrmex echinatior. The sequence continues at coordinate 1,220,932 of NC_141858.1, read as the reverse complement.
GGACGAGCCACAACGAAACACTGGTTGCATCGGTGCGTCACTTGCATTAGATGGAGAGAGCCACAGCCGCCGATGGGCAACCTCCCTCAAGGACGCGTAACTCCTGCACGTCCATTCCTCAGAACCGGTGTCGACTACGTCGGGCCAATTTTCATTCGCACGAGCCGAGGGCGCGGGCACCGGTCCCACAAGGCCTTTGTTGCAATTTTCGTGTGTCTCTGTTCCAAGGCAACGCATCTGGAGGTCGTGTCCGACTACACGACGGACACTTTCCTGGCCGCGCTTCGTCAGTTCACATCAAGGAGAGGAATCTGCTCGGACATTTACTCCGACTGTGGCACGAACTTCGTGGGCGCCAACCGACGCCGTATCCCAGATACGGGAGCTTGTTCGCAAATCTTCCACCAACGACAGCCACATCGCGGATGCTGCGGCCACAGAGGGAATCCGGTGGCACTTCAATCCACCTTCCGCACCTCACTTCGGTGACCTCTGGGAAGCAGCGATGAAGTCAACAAAGTACCATCTTCAACGAGTGATCGGCGACACCACGCTCACCTTTGAGGAGATGAGTACTCTTCTGGCTCAAGTTGAAGCTTGCCTGAACTCTCGGCCATTGCTGGCGTTATCCGACGATCCCGACGACCTCTCAGCGCTCACGCCAGGACTCCTGCTCATCGGAGCTCCGCTACTAGCCATCCCAGAGCGGTCGCTCGCAGAGACGGCAACGAGCTCACTCTCTCGTTGGCAGCACCTTCAGGCAATGCGTGACCACTTTTGGGAAAGGTGGTCGCGAGAGTACTTGCATTCCTTGACCTCACGCCTGAAGTGGTGCAAGGTCAGCGCCGCGCCTAAGATTGGCTCATTATGCCTTATTGCTTCGGAGACATCACCGCCAAGTAAATGGCCTCTTGCTCGCATCACCAAGCTGCACCTAGGAGAGGACGGGGTGACCCGAGTGGCAACAGTCCGCACAGCGTCATCCGACCCATCGTCAAATTAGTGATGCTGCCTGGACCTGCTGCCTCGCCAACTCTACACGCGGACTCGCAAGAATAGTATACCGCTCATTGTGAAGAACCGCGCGATCTTCGTCAATGTAATTGCGTCGGTTAAAGCGCCTGCAATCGTTGTAACGTTCGCGTTTGCTTTGTTTACCTTTCGCACTCTTCGAGGATGCGAATTTTCCTATTCTCCTTTTTGAAAATAGCACGTTTACCGTTCGATGCAATGTACTATCCAATGTGTCATTCTGTTACATTTTCGCCGTTTCGTTTCGAAAATATGCTGACTACGTTCTATTTTCGCAACCATTGCGCAACCTTCGCCTTGCAATCGCGATCGACGACTAATTCACTTTGATCGATGTCGTAGCTAAATTACATGACCGCGTCTGCGCCATTCCATCTCCTAAATACCTTTTTCTTAATTTAAACTCAGAGCGCATCCGATCAGGTGCACGCATAGGCTGCCGATATCGTGCACGGAACGCGCACACATCATCAGCCTGCGCCATCTGAAACGCCGCGATCTCCCAAGTAACCACAGAACTCGCGACATCTGCATACTTGCCAAGCGTGATCATCACTGCGTGACAAGGCGGGCGGAATGTTCGAGATACGGCCAACATGTACATAATTTCCATATTTGGCGTTCGTGCGACATACGGATCGAAAGCTTCTAGAAGGATCTCAAGCGTCCTTAGAAGTTTCCAAAATATAAACTCGGCTATCACCTCGTCGATAAAGTCAAAAAACAACAAGCTAAGCCGCACGTCGCACGTACGCAAATTTCAACCGCTATAACGGCGAACCAATTCGGATCGGTCACAGCGCACGCGCGATCGCGTGACGCAAAACGCGTAATATGCGTTCATCCCAATCAAGAATCCAGATTTAACGGGCGTGCATGGCAATAGCGTGCCGCTTGGCCGTTGCGCTCGAAATCGCCAATCGCCACCCGAAACAGAGGATCACCTCAAATTTTTCAATGTGTAAAAATCTCATAGGCGAATGCAAAGGGAAGCCTTTGTTCTCAAAAGAGCATAAAAGGCAAAACCGAGAAGCAATAACTCTCTTAGTTTTCCGCCGTTCTTAATTTTCCGACTCTCTCAGTTTTCCGCCGCTCTTAGTTTTCCGACTCTCTTAGTTTTTCCGCCGTTCTGAGTCAACGCATCGCTATCAGTGCACCGCCAAGGAGACGCTCCGCCGCTAGAAAACCGCCGCGTTTGATTCGCAAAGAAAACCGCCGAGTTTGATTCGCAAAGAATATTTTTGGATTGAAGCGAAATACAACTAAACGCCGTATCACTTTAAAATTTCACGTCAGCGCTCTCGCTCTGACTCGCTCTCGAACAATTACAGTTGTTTTGTTTCTGCATTCTCCGTACAATGTCAGCATGTCATAATATATTTTATTTGTAAAATTCATATTTTACAAAGATTTCACAATGGGCACAAACTGGGCATAAACTTTTCGCGATATGTATTTCTTTACAAACAGCGGGAATGTCTTTACCTCTGAAGATAATTACGTGACGTAACGAAACAATCGTATTCGAGCCGTACTCAAGCTGTACTCGAACCGTACTCGACATAACGAAATAGACGTACAAGCATATCGAAATTTAATAAAATGTGTACACCTATGTATCGAAATTCAACATTAATTGATGTGGTAAACAGATCTATATCAAAACGACCGACAGAAGCTTCAATTAAAAAAAAAACAGTAATTCTGACCCAAAGACCATTCCATTTCTTTTGAAATAACGCGAGATTCCGCATTCGCCTCGATATTAAAAGGAATGTACGAGGCGTAGATGAATAAATCTCGCTCTACACACCAATTCCATATTTCTCGAGATCCGATAAAAACTGGAAACTTCCCCGAACCCATGCAGTTAACTAAGATAAAGCTGTTACGTTGTCGACTTTTAATAAGATGTTGCAGCTTCTTAAATGGGAAGCGAAGCATCTCAAGGCGTGAAAAACTGGCAAAAGCTCGAGGTAGGTAATATGCTTTACCATCAGTGACCAAAACCCATGGATTCGCGACTCATCACAAACCGCTCCCTATCCTGTCAATGATGCATCTGAGAAAATTTCTAGATCAAAAATAGATGGTTTAATTTTATTGCGTTGAGAAGTCCATAACGATGTTTTTCCATCATCTTCTCTGATTGACTTAGATAGAACCATTCGGGCCTCGAAATTCTTATTTGCTGCTAAGAGGGCTAGAATTTTTTTATCTTAGTGTGTAATGCTGGGCAGACCGAGATTAACGAACTAATAAGACTTTCAAAGATTCGAATCTTATATCTCGACTCTTTGTTTAACATAAACAAGGTGGCATTTATCTCTCTTATCTTGTGGAATTGCAATTAAAAAATCTTCTGTGTTAGAAATGAAGCCTAAAACCGGGCAGATTTTGTTGGAATAAGTTTATTTTTATGCCAATTAATGACGAAACCTAAAGAAGTTAAAAGCTTTACCGTTCCCTAACGTTCTCTCGACATTGGCCGTAAGAAAAACCGATCATTAAAAAATCGTCTAAATAAGCTACTGAGAAGAAGCTTTTTTCTCTAAGAGTATGAAAAACTATATTTTTGAAAAAATATAGGGAGCTGACGCTAAATGGTAGAGCTCTGAACTGAAAAATTTGAGATCGGAAACAAAATCGCAGAAATTTTCTGTCTTCTGATGAATAGCAGAGAATACGCGTCCTTCAGTGGTGACAAGCAGATCATCTGGCGACAGAAGATTGATAACCGTCCTCCAATCCTTTATTTTAAAATGCGGTGCCATAATATATTCATTGAGACGCTTAAGGTTTAAGATAAACCTCCAACTTTCTGAGGGTTTATTAATTACAAAATATGATGACAAAAATTGATTTCCGGAATTTGACACAAGCTCAATCGCTCCTTTTTCAGTAAGATTAATAATTTTTCGATAACAAATATTTTCTTTTAACTCAGAACTGTTGACAATTCATTCTCCTGGGGAAGCGGAAACTCTCTAAATGGAAGCTTGTATCCTGAAATAGTTTCTAGGATACTGAGCTCGAAGTAATTTCTTTCCATTTGTGAAAGAAAAAAAAGGCCAGTCTGTCGGCGGACTTTACCTGGTCAACATTCAATGTCTCCTCGAACGAAATCTGGAACGGTGAGATGACCTGCGATTGCTGCTCGGTGCCTCTGCCCTCCTCGCTGGTCCTGTTCTCGGTGCAGGAGCGCGGGAGTTTTTCCCATCTTAGAGGAAGTTATCTGACCTGGTCAGATTAAAGCTTAATTGGCTGCAACACCTTTTACTACTAGAGGCGTCTTAACGATATCCTTTGAAGATTTCTCTATTGCTGACGCCTTCTTGATTTCCTCACCAAACGAGGTGCCGAATAGCAAGCTATCCGCCAGGATCTACTGTCTTCGTCAAAAGGTTAAAGGCAGGTTTAATCTGCGCTCTTCTTGACAATGACAGACCATAAAAAAGATCTTTGTCCTTTCATTGACCTTTGCTACTGTCGATCATGCTTCAGAGCCCAACGAATACTGAACTTCTGGCTTGAAGAAGTCGGAGATAGCTTCTCTGAGAGCGCATAGGCCAATGCCTACCTGGTCTTGGTCTACGTTGGTATACGTTGTACTCGTCTCTTTTAACGATGATGTTACTTTTTAGAGCTGATTTGTTTTTCAGGATTTAATCTAGGAGCTTTTAAAAAAGGCGAGAGTCTCGGAAGAAGCGTATTTCTTTTTCAGGAAAATTCGTTCCTCTGCCTGCGTACCCTTGCTCGAGAGTTCACGCCACTTGGCGATAACTCGATCGTTCCAAGAGTGTTCATCTAAATCTTCCGATTCAATACTAAATAATTAGTTAGATAAGGTATCTAAACCTTCGTTCTGTGAGATAGACACGGGAGGAACCGCCACCATGACCTCTTTGACTGGCGGAGGCGTAGAGGAAATTTCGCTTTCGCTACTTATCTAAATCTGTACCAGAAGAAGGGTTATTTCGATTTATCGGAAAAGGTTGTGTCGTCTTATCACTTGTTCTGCAAATACAGAATACTCGGGATTGATTTACACACCTGTAGTAAGCGGATCTCTTGGCCTTTTCTGTCTCGCAGGCGAATATCGGCCGAGATCAAGATGTATATAGATTAATATAAAAATCGATAATCCTTCTATGAAAAAAGTGATTACTTGTTTGCTAGTTGCATACTATGGCATATTGTATTTTTTAAGCCTTACCGCAAAATATTGGAATATTTAGATTACGAAATGATTGAAACTCCAATTAAAAACAATCAAGTTTTGCTAAAGTTTATGCGACACAGAGATGGAGAAAAATGCGAATAGAAGATCACTTCTGACAAAAATTGAAGTATTTTTAAATATTGACAACACAAAAAACTAAAGAAACATAGTCAATTTTTTTTGTTTTAAAAAAGTTTGATAGTTCAAAAAAGCTTTTATTTTTTTACTTCTGCAATTGAATTATTAAGAATTAAGACTAACATTTATAATATAAAGTTTCAAAATATATTTTTATAAGTAAGATACATTTATATTTTAGATATTGGATATACATATACATAAGTTTTTATAATATTCAAATAAAAATTCACATTCGAAAATAAATTTATTATTTTACATATATCAAACATGTGAAGTGTATAACATCCTACACTGTTAAAAGTAAAATTTTAATTGTAACTTAAAAAATTTAGAATGGACTTTCCGAGACGCAAAAATGTTAAAATTAAAATTTTTGTACAAAAAAATGTTAATTTCCTGCATGTCCCAGGAAGTCCACTATAAGTTTTTAAAATTAACACTTTATTTTTAATAATATATTAATGCGTTTGAAATGCTTGAATATTTAAAACTTTTTAAATGCTTCAAATTCCCGTTAAAATAATACATATAAAGTGTTTTAAAAAAAGCGCTTTATATGTTTTTAGAACTTAAAATGCTTCTAAACAATTAAAAAGTGTTCTAAAGAGATAAAAAAATTCTAAACAATTAAAAACTACAAGGGTTTAAATATTTTAAATGTTTTAAAATAAAACATTTAGATTTGCAGTGTGGTCGTTGCGTTGTTGCCGCGAATGATGTTGTGCATGTCAATCCTGTCGCGAGTGTTGGCAATTTTCCTGATTCCGTCGAGAGTATTGTCAATCGCACGCATCCGGTCGCGAGCGCTGCCAACTTTATTAACTCCGATGTAAATGTCGCCGTTCTAATATTGTGAATCATCGTGAATTGTTCGCGCATTCGGTCAAGAGTGTCGATCATTTCGATCCGCCTGCGCTGCTTCGCGGAGGGGCATGCATAAAACTGAAACCAGACGTTTACGACGGAAGTGCGCCCTTGCGCGAATTTTTCGTGCAATTCAATCTAATAGAAATTCGGAGAAAATATCGCTTCTTTGGGTTCTGACATAGAAAAATTATCACAATTAGCATGTCCCGATTCGGTTCGCGATAAAATCGCATGCACAATTTGTTTCCGCTCTTTCCGACGGATTTGTGAAAAGGGCTCTCCAAATGGAGGGAATAACATCGTTAAGGATAACAATCGAAAGAGGGAATGCAATTAAATTGATTCAAGAAAATAATTTTCAACATAAAAAAGAGAATAATTTAAATTTCGAAAGAAAACAAGAAAATGATTTTATCAAAAAGGAAAAGAGTCAAACTGAAGAAAAAAATGGAGAGAGAGAAGGGAACAAATCAAATGGAAATAAAAAATTTCCAAAGAATAAAAATTTTGAGAGGAATAGAAATAATAAAGAACGTTGGGAATATATGGAAAGAACGGACATTTCCGTTCTGAGTGTCCTGACAAAGTGGGGAACAAGGAATAGTCGACATTTACGGGGAAGACTCGATTAAAATAAAAGAATTCCCAAAAAATATTCATCACCTGAATGGCTTATGCTTTGATGATATTAAAGATAAGCCATATATTTGTTGTGATAATTGTTGTGCTAACATTCTTTGCTGCATCAACATTTTTTCAGAAAATATTCTTATTCTACTAAAAATAAACAATGTTTTAATAACCGATGTATTAATTTTTGTCCTTATAACTGTTATATTAACCAATATTCTTTCAGGAAAAATAGAATTGAGAATAACGTGAAAGATTTTTGTTGTGAAGGCAAAATTAATGACAAACTTTGTCTTCTTAGAATTGATACAGGCTTCGATATTTCAATTATAAATAGTATTACGTCCAAACCCTTGATAATTTGGTCAAGGAGATAATGAGAGAGAATGGAGAGGATATGGAAGGACGGTCAGACTCAATCTCACAGATACTATACGCACGGAGGCGAATACCTGTGAGTCGTACGCACCTTTTAAGTCCCGGAATGTAGGCCAACGTCCGAAGGGACGCTATGACACCTGTTCCACTGGACAGTGCGAACGTCGGTCCTATCTTTTCGGTCAAGGAATTTAATCCCTTTGACCCGGGACTGAACCTCGTGCGATCTCAAGTATTCGAGGGAAGTGAATACGAGGGGTGATTTTTAATAAAAACAGAAGAATACCTTACGTTACATTTATTAACAAAATAAAAAGGTTTTGTACATTAGCTTGTCTTTTACATACATTGTGAATGCGTATATGTGTGTGTGTGTGTGTGTGTGTGTGTGTGTGTGTGTGTGTGTGTGTGTGTGTGTGTGGATGAGAAAGGCTTAGAGAGTACGGGCGGCGAGGAGCATATTACGGGAGCACATCAGGGTGAGGTGTTTAAACAATACGGTGTAAGGTGCGGGATTTCCGGGGGTATACACTGTTACTAGTCTGTCCCCTTCGTGGGAGGGGGGCGGGTAGAACATCCGATTCCTGTTGATCGGCTCTGAACTTAGCCGAAATGGGAGGGGCGGGAGTTGATCTGAAAGAGGGAGAGGGAATGGGAATCGTTGTTCGTAAAGGAGAGAGGGGGGAAGCGTTCCTCGAGAGGAAAAAGAGGAAATCGTTGTTCGAGAGGAGGAGGGGGAGGAAATCGTTCCTCGAAAGGAGGAGGAGGAGGGAATCGTTGTTCGTAAGGAGGAGGAGGAGGGAATCGTTCCTCGAGAGGAGGAGAGGAATAATCAAGGATTTCTTGGATATCGAAGTCTATTACGAGAGAAGAGGTGAGGTCCAACGTTTCTGTTGGTGAGTATGAGATTTCTGTCGATTGTTCGACAGTTGATTGTCGACGCGATTGTGGGTGAGCCTGGGGAGCGGTTCCGCCTGCTCCTTCCGTTATAAGGGAGTCGTCCGCGTTTCTTGCTGATTCGTACTATGAACCGACGAATTAAAATTGGAATACGCGTATGTATATTAATGCTCAATAATTGAGGCTTTCCATGCGGGGAAACGCGAGGTGAACTATAAATAATTATAACTTACTATTTAGCTGTCCCAAGATATCGAGTAGAGAGTCTATGTGCGAGCCCAACGAGATCCGGCGTCCGCGAAGAGCGTCCGATGAGCAGTTGCCGTGGCGTAAGGCTGGTATCTTCAGTTGCGATTTGATTACAAGTTCGCACTCGGACGGGATCGCGAACTGGCGTGATTAGCGCGTTATAGTAATTTTTCGGACTGCCCGAGACAATGAGTAAAATTCTGTACTGACGTGAACCGAGTGCTTCAAAATTTGGTACTGACTCTGTGCTTCCGTGGGACCTGTATTTATATCCCGAAAAAAGGGTGTTGAGCCTTTGTCTAGGATGCTAAAGTTAGTTGTAAATATCACGCGAGATTTACGATTTTTTATAATGTTTTATCGTAGTTGATCTAAAGTACATAGAGTAGTTTTGAGAAGAAGAGAAAGTGATTTATAGTTTTTTCTTTTTTTAAAAAGCCAAGATTGCTCCGAGACGGATGATGAATTCTGTTACTCTCGCGGAAAATGTGACTAGATAAGCAGATGGTTACCATGCCATCATTGTCAGTTGTCCGAGTCTGGTTTCAGATAACGTTCTTGTTGGAAGTTATTCTATGCATTTATGTTTTTTTTTCTTTTTTAAGTGCGATATGGCGCCTGTTTTTTTTTTAAGAAGATAAAATTATCAGTCTCGGATGATAAAGCCTAGATTTTTACTATTGCGTGACTTCGGTACATTTATAATGTCTTAGCAATCTTGTCTCTTTTTGAGCCTACATTAAGGTTATTATTCTTTTTAGGTTGATTGACGTTTACGAGTTTTTGCGGCGCCTGTCCGGTCCTTTTTCAATTTTATCAATCCGTTATCAGAAGGCCCCGCTCGGGTCTTGTAGACGCCAACCATAGTCGCGGCGAAGAGAAAAATAAATCGTGGCGTCTGTAGGATGTAACAATAATAATTTAGTTGAATCGTGTAAACCGAAAATTATAATCGACAAATGTTAAATATCCCACGGGGAACAAGTTCCAATCAGATACAAAACCAAAGTTCGACTTGTAGTAAAATACTGTGTTGAGATATCAATGTTAATAGCCAAAATAAATAATAATTGTACTTTGGGTGTCGATTTTCTTAAATTACTTAATTTAAAAAATATTTTTGATTGCATTTTTCTGGGATCAGTTTCTGATATTGAATGCGCTCGAGTAGAAAGTATTGCGGTTGCTAGAATTCCGTCTAATTTGGTGATGCTTCTGCTGGAAATAGGTATTTGCTCGTCGCTGTTTTACTAAGTGGGTAGAAGCTTTCCCGTTAAAAAATGTCAGATCTAAAACTATAGCAGAAACCTTTTCAAATAAAATTATTTCCAGGTATGGAGTACCTCTAGAAGTTCATATTGACCAGGGGAAGAACTTCGAGTCGAGAATTTTTCGCGAACTATCACGCTTACTAGGGATAAAGAAAACGAGGACAACTGTTTTGCACCTACATTCGGACAGGTAGAACGTCAACATCTTGAACTATTTGACAAAATTCATCTCCGAAAATCAAAAAGACTGGGATCGGTAGATTCCATTATATCTGTTGGCGTAAAAATCATCCAAACACAGAACTGGAATGACTTCAGCGGAGGTTTATTTTGCTCAAGATCTCTGTCTATCGACTGATTTGTTACGTGGTAATCTATCAAAAACTGAGGAGGTTAGTTCTCCGGAAGATTACTTGGAAAAAGGAAGAAATTCATGAAGGAAACCAATAGATATCAAATCTTCATAAACAAAAACCTGGTATGATCTTAAAGCCAGACAAATCTATTTTGAGGAGGGACAGAAAGTGTGATTATATTAGGTGTTGGAATTAATTCGTAGCGTTTTTTAATGAAAGAATGTTATTTATTTCACATGAGCATTAAAAAATACATTAATGAAAGTACTTCCCATCACTTGTAAAACGCTACGAATTAATTCCAACACCTAATATAATCCTCGAAGAAAGAAGGAGAGAACTCCTAAGTTGCAGAGCAATTGGGAAAGACTATATTTTGTAATTAAGAAACTTAGCGATACTGTATCTACAAGTTGAACAAACATAAAAATATAATTGTACATTCGGATAGGCTGGCATCATATTTAGAAAGATGTTTAAGAGAAACGAGTTAACAAATCGAAACCTTATCACTTGAAAAGAATTGTAATCTTATTATGTAAGCTACGCGAGTTATTTTTCTTTCTTAGTTGCAGAGTTCACGTTCGCGCGGCACATAATGCGGATTCGGACGGAAAGGATCTTCCCGGGAGCTTTAATGAAAACATTTTGGACGCCTTACAGTCAGTCCAGCAGGCTCATCTTCCACGAAATCAGAAGTCAACAACGAACACGCTTCAACCGGCCCTATTTTTTTTTAGAAGACCGCCTCGCCGGCGGTTTTTGAACCGTGGTTTTTCCGTGGAACGGAAGACGAATGCCGAGGTAGGAATTGGAGGCGGAAATACTACAGTACATCATTTTTTTGTCCCCCCCTCCTTTCCGAAAACAGAAGAACCAAGAGCGCAAGACCTCAAGAGAAGAGGCAAGAGAATCCTGGCATTCCCTTCATGAAGACGGGGGCATGCTCGAGCGGGTTTCGTCCTATGGGGGAGTAGCTAGTGATCAATAAGATTAATTATTACATCATTCTTGACACGGGGGATATGAATGAAAATTCAGAAATCTACTGGAACATGTAGGTCGTAGCTATCAAAAAAATGATAATGTCATTGTGAACGATGATAGTCACGTCTAGAAAGTTCTATTATTACTACTAACTTCGATGAACTTTAATCGTTCATGTATCGAGTTAAAACAATTGGTGATGGAATTCAGAAATTCAGGAGGCGCAGCTAATAAAATATCGTCCATCTTCGAATTCAGGGACTTCGAAATTATGCCGAAGGTCTTTGTCTGACACGATGCATCGACCGGCGCACTGCAAACACAGTACAACGGACCATACAAAGTACTCTAGTGAGGCGAAAAATGTACAAAATACGAGTACACGACAAGTCACTTAACATCTCGATAGACAGATTAAAGCCAGCGTACACCCTAGAGGACACAACTAGCAAGGCGCCAACAGCAATCAAGAGCGGACGTCAGAGCAAGCCTCCAGTCAGATTCAACAGTACGTGATGGTTCCGCTACTATCAAGGGGGGGGGCGGTTCCTTATGCCTCACAAGCCCGCCATCCGCACAGTTATACACAGCACGCACGCGCAACGAAGCGCGAGTACCGCAGCTCAGTCCCCAGAGGACTGGCGCACCTAACAAAAACCCGCGCTCGAGATTCGCCCGGAGGGAGATATAAAATTCACCGGAACGAAGGAAGACACGCTCACTTGCACTTCCGAGCACGTGTATAACCAGTGTGGCACATATTTAACCAAGCTGGAACGCATCCCGAGACGATTGAAGGTGCCTACCGGCCGAAGAGTTATAGCTACCCAACAGCAGAGGCGCCGCCCAGTCGCAGTAGCAGCAACCCGGCAGCGGAAGAGCAGCACGGTCTCGCAGAAGAGTGACAGCAGCCTGCAGTCCCGACCAGAGACGGAAGCAACGAGAACAACTGCAAAATTGTTGCAATTGTTTTAATTATTATAATTCCCTATAATATAAGCTTTATAGAGTTAGTTACTATTGTATAATAGACACAATTCTCTAAAAATAATATTTCTTTGTAGGAGAGCCAGCATTTCTGTGGACAATTCGTTTCTTGTAGCTTTAAGAAGATTGCCAATGTATGATTGTTACATTATAAATTCCTAGCACTCGACATGAAATAACATTAGATTCGTTGTTATAAATTGTATAGAGTGCAAAACGAAATTATTCATCATGAAACGGAGCATAGACGGCAGGAATCTTTCACAGGTAAGATTATTATGTATTACTAGTTCTTTACTTTTATTTTACTAATATTATTTCTTGAAATTGATGTTGATAAATGATATTTTGTATATAAATATGATACATACAATATTTATACACAGTAATTAACTTAAAATATATGTTATTATACTATAAAAAATCCACAAGATAAGAAAATAAATGATATAATTATTTGTAGAAAGAAATTGAAGAACAGGATCCTTTGCAATCTCAACAGCAACAGCAAGATGATGCAGATCAACAACAGTTAGAGCAACAGCAGCAAACTGTCCAGCCGCAGATTCGTTTTCTAAGCGCTAATGTGTTGCAGCAATTGCAGCAATAGCAAGATGTTCAGCAAGCTCAGCAACAGCAACAGCAACAGCCACAAGTTATTACCCTGCAAAACTTTGTGCCTTTACAAACTCAACAGCCGCAACATGAACAGCAGAGAACGCAAGCAATCTCTGTCCAATCGCTCATCAATTCTTGCAAGTATGAGAAGACATAATTATTTATATTAAAAAAACAGTTAATCGTACTGAAAAAAAAATTATACATTTGATATATTATATTTAATTTATAGCGAATTTGATTGGATGCACTCAGTATGAACTGATGTACATTAAAGTCGTACACAAAATAACGTAAAGATATGTTTATAAATAAACATAGAAATCAATTAAATCGTAAAGTACTCAATACATTTTTTTAAATATACTATTAGGTAAAATATATATTTTATAATTCGAAATATTTGCATTTCATTTTTATATTCAAATTAAATCAGTGTACAACGACTTTAATATGCACCAGTGCTTTCAATCGAATTTTTCATTAAATACGTATACAATCTCCAATGAAAGAAATAAATGACGAACTAAATTAATATAATTAAATGATTAATTTTTCTTCTCAGTGCATGTTTTGAAATTCGTTATTCTTTAAAGCCTACTTTAGATAATCTATAATTTGTGATCAAATTCAAAACAGAATTCTATTTATAATTTTGCGTATAATATAGGAAACATTTGAAGAAATAAAGTACACATATAGAAAATATATATCAGTGATATATATTTTCTATATGTATGTATTTTATTTTTAGTAATTCAGTAAGTAATTCAGTAGGTATGACAAAGTCTCACGCAAGAGATCGTCTCATCATAATCAATATTATATAACAATTGAAATACCAATTAATAATTTTTATATGTGACAAATATTGTAAATTATAATAATATGAAATTACATTCTAATTATTTTAATTTTAGCAAATACCTCAAGTGGCGCAGATTATCATGCCGAGCGGTCAAATTCAGCAAGTGCAAATTGTTAGTTTACCGCAATTACAAAACCTTCAGATAAATATTAGGTGTAGTAAAAAGAAATCTATCTATTGGAAAAATAATGGATTTCTTTTTATTACACCTAATATAAATCAAATTCAACAATAAATGAAAATCTGGAATGTATTATTATTCAAAACAATATTTTAAAGGGCATATACCACTACACAAGATATTGGAAGCGAATAATATTTAAATTTATTAATTTTAAATCGTAATTATGTATAATATAAATATAAACGTTTCAACACTTAATTAGGCCATCTTCAGTATATACATATATAAAAAATTTTCCTATCACCAAAATGTTATTATCGCAATTTACAAATTAATAACGTCTTTACATCAATTATATAGGCATCGAATCTTGTCCATTTGATTGATTACGTAAAATACTTGTTATGTTATAAAATTGTTTATGTTACGAATCGGTTATCAATACTTTCCTATAAAATATATGGACCTAGAGAGATCGAAATCGAACTCAGGATTTGCCGACTACAAATCGGTCGCTTTCGCAAGGAACTATTAGTTATTCTTTCAACATTATTTTTTCATGATCTTATTAGATAAACATTTAACGTTTTATTACAGAGTCAGCAAGTAACGCAAGTTGCACATCAACAAGCACAACAACAAATCATCCAACAACAAACTCAAATAGTACAGTCGTTGCAACAGCAACAAGTCGCCCAAGCCCAAGTACAACAACAGCAGCAAGTGCAACAAGTGGTACAGCAGGTGATACAACAACAACCAGCATCGTCCCAGCAGCAGCAGCAGCAGTTGCAACAGCAGCAGATGCAACAGTCCTCCACTCCATCATCGACAGTAGCGACTTGGAGCACAACAGTTGCATCTCCCAGCAATGTTCAAGTAATATACTAAATTTCAATATTAACATATTAATAATATTTACATAAAGTTATTCTAAGTGATATGCTATACGTTTCTTAGATACTTGGGATAGGTACGTTAGGAAGAAACATAACGGGAAATACTAACGTTATTACTATAAAAGATAGCCAGAAAATCGATGTGCAGACGTTATCTAGTTTGACGAGACCGCCCGAAACGGTAGAAGGTGATATCAAAGTAACTAATATCGATGCGAGCCAATTAACTAGTGGACAAGTAATACGTATCCCTGCTACACGATCGGCTCAACCTACAGTACAACCTATTACGATTACAGGTAAGGGAATTGTTATGTGTGCACAATAATAAGCACAAGACGAGCACAAGAATAAATTTAAAGTACAAACAGACGAAGGTAAGCGATTCCTTATACAAAAATAAATCAAAAGTGCAGAATAATTTTTTTTTGTTCGAAGCCTTTTTCCAAGGAAATCAAATTTGAAAATCACGAAGTACGTGTACACTTAACGAACATTTGATTTGTAGAAAGACATTAAAGAAAACGTTATCATATTTACATAACAACTTTACGAGTGGCAAGATTAAAGAAAATGTGACAAATAGTTAAATTTTATTTATTTCATTAAGAGAGAAATTGCTTACAGTAAAGAATAAAAAAAGTTTATTCTGCACTTTCAATTCATTTTTGTACAAGAAATCATCTCCTGTTTAATTGTATTATAGATTTTGTCTCCCGAATATTGAAAGATTATTACTTTTAATTTATACATTTTCTGATACATTTCTTCATAATTTTTAATTTTGCAAACAATTAATGTTGTAAATAATCCTTATACAGGAACGCAAGGACAACAGTTAGCTTATTCCTGCGTCCGCATTAGCAAATTTGATCACGCAACAAGGTAACATGATGAGGAATGTGAGCAATGGAAGTATAATACAAATTCAGCCAACCCCCGGACTGAATACGACCAATAGTTTCTTACAATCGATACCCGTGCAAAATATCCCAGGCTTAGGCAATGTGCAAGTAATACCGGCGAGCGCATTGCAGCCGGTTACAGTTCAAACATTGCCGGCCACTGTTCAAACCACCGCGACCACACCTATCATTGCGACAACACTAACCATGTAATTCGACTCAAATGATTCTACCAAATGGCAGATTCTTCAAACTCTTCAGCACGGGACCTTGACAACATCCGCTACACCTGTATCTCATCAACAACAAATATCGAACCTGGCCATTACCCCTACCAGTGACGATCCTAATAAGCAGCACCGTAGAAGAGTCGCATGTACATGTCCCAATTGCGGCGATGGCAACAGGTGAGCAATAACTTCTTTCAACTATATCAAATATTTGTGTCACTAATGAATAATAGTCGTATGTTGCATTGATATATATGTCCCCATATTTCTCTTTAGAAATAGGGATATAATCAGGAAACGGCAACATGTATGTCATATTGCTGGATGTAATAAAGTATATGGAAAAACGAGCCATCTACGTGCTCATTTACGCTGGCACACTGGTGAACGTCCTTTCATCTATACTTGGATATTTTGTGGTAAAAAGTTCACTAGATCCGATGAACTCCAAAGGCATCGTAGAACTCATACGGGTGAAAAACCTTTTCAATATCCAGAATGTACAAAGAAATTTATGCGATCGGATCACCTAACGAAACATATCAAAACGCATACGAAGATACGGAGCACGTAAGTAACGCAAATTCGAAACGCATCGCACGCGATGCATTATCACTTACTGAATTTCAGGAAGCTGCCACTTCGACGCAGGAAGGCTCATCTGACAGTCAATCTTCCACTGAGCAAAAAATAATGATAGCTCTGCACAAGGAGGAGCAATCTGATTATCATAGCAGAGCCGATCGAATCCGTAAAAAATGACTCATCGAACACAAATGAATAAAAATTTTATGACGTATAGTATAAAATCAGACAGCAATCGACTTGTCGGTATCAATAGGTAGGCGAGTTCAAGTCGACAAAGTGACTAAAAGCACGCTTGTCGAGCAAGTAAATGTGATTGGTTTTTAAATCCTATCATAGGATTCAATTAATCAAATTTAATTGCTCTACTTTGTTGACTTGAAAGCGCCAAATATTATAATATACATTTTATGATGAAATCAATATTTAGTATTAAATTTCTGAAAAAAATGTCATTTGGTAGAAACAAATCTTAAATCATAAAAATGTAGTAGTTTTCTTTATGCTATATCCTATTTTAT
This sequence comes from Acromyrmex echinatior, assembly GCF_024713525.1. Taxonomy (NCBI): domain Eukaryota; kingdom Metazoa; phylum Arthropoda; class Insecta; order Hymenoptera; family Formicidae; genus Acromyrmex; species Acromyrmex echinatior. The sequence continues at coordinate 1,204,162 of NC_141858.1, read as the reverse complement.
GTTTATACAATGTGTGTAACTTCGAGTGGATAATTAGAGTGGATTATTAGTCTTAAAAAGGCGAATGTTATTCGGCTCACTATTGTCCTCTCTATGGGAAGTAGAAACTGATGTTCTACCGGTGTTACTTGTTAATAACTTTTATGGTGATGATGAAAATTCTAATCGAAGAAAAGAACTGTAGAATCTGGACGTAACACTAAGAATGCTCAAGAACTCATCTCAGATCACTCATCAGTAATTATGACGATCAGTAATGACATAATTGAGAAGGAGAATCCAAAATTAACAAATAGCAAAACTGAATGGAATAAGTTTTGACAGATAATTGAAGATAACGTTGAACTCTAAAAGTCTATTAAGAACCACAACAACTGGAAGACGAAACACATCTGCTAATGCAAAAGATACAATAGGCGACGTGGGGGAGCATTCCTGCTGGACAAAAGAAAATAAGCAAAGATATTATCATTTCATTAGAAGTAAGGGAACTGCTTAGTAGAAAACAAAAGCAGAGGAAAAGATCGTACTGCAGAAAACAAAATTCAGCTAAATGAGCTTAAAATATTAAAAAATATTTAAAAAATTAAGAATGAGACAATTAATTGTTTAGAAACTTACAGAACCTGACAGTCGGAAAAGAGATTATTCATTCTAACAGGCGACCAAAGATCTAAAAAGCAAATATCGTTGATTAAAAAAGACAATAATGCATGGACAAGAAGTGCAAAATAAAACGCTGACATATTTGTAAAATCTTAGGAAACATTCTAATCTCTTCCTAAGTAAACAGGATAAAAACATATGTAATACAAGTAATAAAAAAGGGTGAGCAAGAAATACAATCGATAACTCTGAGGGAATTAAAGAGAGAAATTAAGAATAACCTAAGTATTAAAAAAGGGTATAATTCTATTACAGAAAAAATAATTAAGAAGTTGCCTGAAAAAAGGATAAGGAAGCTGTAACAGCTTAATAAATGCGGCATTTAAGTTAAAATATGTCCCAAGGTAGTCAAAGGTGGCAGAAATAACAATGATCCCTAAACCAGGCAAATCACTCAATAAAAAAAAATGATAAAAAATCGTACAGATCACTGCTTCCATAATCTCAAAATTTTTCGGAAAACTATTTATGAAAAGGCTTAAGCTGATAATAAAGGAAAAGAACTTTATTCCCTCGCATTGGATTCAGAGAAGCATTTCACTATAGATCAGGTGCACAAAATAACCAATGTGACTAAAAATGCACTAGAAAATAAAAAGATATGCTTGCATCTTTCTGGATGTTGCCAAGGCGTTCGATAGAGTGTGGCATCGAGGATTGGAGTATAAACTATGACGAGATCTATCATAACAATACTATCAGATATTAAGACCCTATATCGCAGATAGATATTTTAAGTGCGAAGAAAAATATTCTGAGTTAATGAAAATACCAGCAGGAGTATCACAGGGCAATATTTTGGGACCCGTCCTTTTTCTTCTACACAAATGATATACCAAATCTGAGAGAAGTAAGAACAGCTATATTTGCTGACGATACAGCAATTCTAGAAACTGGTGATTACGTGGAGGAATCTACAAATTACAAAGAACTATCAATGCCGTAAATAATTGGATAAATGGCGAATCAAATTAAATGAAGCGAAATCGACATATAAATTTTACAAATCGTGAAGTTACTAGGATATTGATTGAAATTAACTCGCAGAAAATACCTTATGCGAATATTGTCAAATACTTAGGCATGATGTTTGAATAGGTTGAACTTAAATGGAAAGAGCATGTTAAAAAAAAAACAAAAGAATTAAACATCAGATACAGAACCATGTACTTACTATGGGGAAAGAACTCGAAGAAGTTGAGCAATAAACTGTTATTATATCGATAGATCCTGAAATCGGTGTGGACGTATAGTGTTCAACTCTGGAGTTGCGCCAAAAAGACGAATACAGATAGTATCTAGAGATTTCAGAATAAAGTTTTTCTTAGGAATGAGGTAGATGCCCTATAATATATAAGAAACGACAACTTATTATACATAGAGATCTAAGAATAAAATACATTAACGATGTAATAAAAAAGTATGTAAAACATGGGGAACGATTACAGTGACAGAGCTGGGATTCGTTGCTTTTTAGACGGAACGAGCATAATAAGAAGACTCAAGAGAACTCTTGTCAAAAACAAGAGCACTCTGTTCAAAACCACTTAGGGAGTAACCGATGGGTTATACTCCAACAAACGTGTAGTTATATAGATAAGTTACTAGATGGGTTTTGACTCAGTTGAAATATTCCTTTATATATAAAAAATATACATTTATCAGAACTTTGATTATATGCCGATTATATTTGAATTTGCAACAATCTGAGATACTAGTAATCTTCCTCAAATTAAATCAAAATATGTAAAGAATTTATTGCAAAAAATATTTTTATCTGTGAGAACGCTAGTCTCTGAGGACAACTGAGCTTGCATGGTATACGTAAAATCCGAATTCAATTCCCTGCCTAGGTAATATTGCATTTTTTGCAATAAATTCTTTACAGATTTTAATTTAATTTTGAGGAATTTTATTAGCATCTCAGATTTTATTAGCATAAATGACATACTAATCCAAAAGTAAGTGGCACGCAATCATAGTTCTGAGATAATTGCATTTAAAATACATATTGATGTATTACTCTAAACATCTAATTTTTATCGTAGTTTCGTATTTAGTTGATTCAATTAATATTATATCAATCCAACATAATTTACACATTTAGTAATGCGATGTAATTATAAATTAACAAATCCATATAGCAACCCCATTACTTAATAATTGCTTGATTACTGACATAATATTCATCCATCTCAACATTCTCATCATGTATGTAAAGAAGCCATTTCTTTGTTACCTCGTTTGAATTATATATATAATTTTATATGATTTAAATAAGAAAGAATGCTTTTAGAAATATACAAACCTATAAAAAACATTAGTAGAGAAAAGTAATTTGAAATATTTTTGGCAGACAATGTATGTTGGATTTGACGTCTTCTTATTAAAAGACAAGTTATTTTCTATATAATTTTTGTTTTTACAATAGAAACTTTGTTTTCAAAGCAGAGAATTTGTGTTTTTTAAAGCAAATAGATACCAAAACAAATTCTCTGCTGTAAAAACAAAAATTATAACAGAAAATATTTTGTATTCATGAAGCAAAGAATGTGTTTTAAAGTACAAAATTTGTGTGTAATTGAAGCAGAAAATATTTATTGTAGCCTTACATGTTCTTATGTCCCTTTATGCCATCGATGACAAATTTCCTAACCTGAATAGACGTCGATTTTAACGATTAATACCTCGATCCACGGAGCAGAGCAATTTTTTGTCAGATTCATTCGTTTCATGTAAAAACGAGCCCAATTTTATCATCAGAGGAGGCTAAACTCAACAATTACCTATTTATTATTACTGAAACACTTAGACCAACTTTACCGATCCTGATGTTTTGAATCGATCGAGACATTATCGTAGTACAGATCGCAGCGCTCGCTGATTATATATACCACTAGTGTTCCTTGCGTAAAAAATGTCAAATGGACACCAAAGAAATGCGTGACATGTGGTCGACGATGACGACGTATCTGAATCTGAAAAGTGACAGATCCAAACTTTGCATCGCAATATTTCCGCTAATAGGGCTATGAAGAGAAAAAATAAAAGCACGTATAATATTGTATAATCTGAGTGTAAGCTATCGATCAAGTGTACTTAAAACTCGGGATAGTTGACAAGGGAACACAATCAAATAAATCTCTCCAATTTAAATATGCTTTTAATATGGAAAAAAATAGAAGATACATATTTTCTTATACATGCTGAGTCGCACGTTAAGAGGGTGAAAAATCCCTCCCTTGAAAAAAATCGACTTTTTTCAAGAGAGGATTTCAGCCTTTTCACCTATAAGAAAATACGTATTCTATTTTTTTCATATTAAAAGTTCATTAAAATCGAAAAGATTGGTTTCACTTGGTTGTTCCCTTGTGAGATTCGATAATCTGGTGCAACTCGCCAGCTCGCGTAAAGGAGGCACGTCAGTGTTTCGTGTCATGTCTTAGCGCCGAGACACTACCGTGTCTCCAGATATAGTAATTCAAATTGAATTATTTAAGCATTAAAGATCTAGTTTTGACCATTAAGGCAGTTACTCTTTACGTTATTCTTTATTGTTGAATTTTCAAATGCAGTCCAATCTTATTGTTTATATTACGTCGTCTGAAAGAAAGACGTTGTTTCCATACATACGATTATCACGAAGAATATTACTAAGGCCTCGGTAATTTAAAGGCTTAGGACGTTTGTACGAAATTCAAGAAATCCGGGTTCGACTCCCGGCCGAGATAATATTTTTTGCAATAAATTTATTTATAGTTTTTCAACATATTAACATCTTTTTAACAGAATGATTGAGTATCAAATTATTAAAATAGCTTGTCAATTTAATTAGTGATGTTACTACAGTAGTTTAATTGTGTTTATAAGTCCGAAAAACTAATTTGGCACGCAGTGTAAATGACTATATAATAAATATGGTACGTATGTATGTACAGGGCTGGCAACTTACCTCGCCTATGGGTGTGGAATTTTTGACTGACAAAAGGAGAGGAAAGGAAGGAAGGAGTATAAAATAACAACTTTTTTTTTATTTTTAATTTATTTTGTGCTTTTTGTTACCGACTCTTTTTTTACAATTGCGAATTTGTCTAATAGTCGGTAAGGGATCATTTATATTGGACATAACCATATGTCGTAATTTGTAAGAATTGATTAATCACATTCGAGTATTCACCTTTCATTCAATTGTAAAAGAGGAATGCTCGACTGTGATTAGTTGATTCTTACAGATAATAGCATACGATTACGGTCAGTATAAATGATCTCTAAAAGTTGAATCTCTGCTACGCGCAGTTGTACTGCCATTACAAATATCGGTCGACATCTGCTCCTTTTAAACCGTTCACAGTTGATTTTTAATCCAATTCTTGGATTCCTTTGGTGTGGATTTCCATACTAAACTAAATTTTGAAAGTATGAAGTGCTCCACGATTCCACACTATATATAGTTGCCGAGCTTGTGTACATAGAGGAAAGTCACCGATACCGACATATCACTTTATTTTTAGACAATATTTCTTTAAAAAAAGTCAAAATAAAACTTTAAAAACATAAATACAAACTAAAAAGTGTCTTCCAATAGTATAGTTTTTATAATATTATTTGCAATAATTAATTTTTTCATGAAGTAAGCAAAAATGAGCGTCTGATAAAATGGGTCCAAATTGATACAGTGGACAGTATTCCTATTCTTTTTCTTTTACAAGAATTATTTGTATAAAGTACCTACAAGTGAATGTATATAAGATATTCCAGAATATTTTCACTTCGTTTTAAAATATTTTTATTAAAATTATATGCATATTTACTTTACGCTATTTTGCAAGATACAAATATGTAACATGATAATTTTTCAAGAGTTTTTCCATATATGCATGATTGTCTTCAACTCCAATAGACATTTCACACTATAAAGCAATATTATAAAGACTAATAAGATTGGAAATAAGACCGTTTATGTTAGATACATTATTTTAAATACGAAGCTCCACTACGGTCTGAATGTTAAGATGTCGAATTATTATATATATTTATTTAAATGAATTAATTTCAGAAATTATAATTGCGATATGATTGTCGGACTTTCAATGCAATCAATCTGAAATATTATTAATCCCTCCAAATTTCCCAAATTTAATCTTCGAACTCGGATCTCTTGCATTCAGTGCGAGCGCCTAAGTCTTTAGACTATCGAGACCTTAGTAATATTTCTCGCAATAACCGATACGTAGAGAGTTACTCATTGTAGGCGAGCGTGTATAAACAATAATAAGATTGAAAATAAGACCATTTATGTTAGATATATTACTTTAACTCCCGGCTGAGGCAATATTTTTTATAATAAGTTTTTTAAGATTAAATTTGGGAAAGTTGGGGGATTATTAATATTTCAGATTGATTGCGTTAAAAGTCTGACAACCATATCGGCACGCAATTATAATTTCTGAAATTAATTCATTTAAATGAATATATATAATAGTTCAACATCTTAACATTCAGACTGTAGTGGCGCTTCGTATTTAAAGTAATATATCTAATATTATAAAGATTAAGTTAGCACATGATCTGTTTCACAAACAGGTGTGGCGCTTTATACCTCAATTTTAAATTTAAAATCGTATTATGAAAAAACTAAGAAAAAAATAATATAAATAAAATTAATTAATGAAATTATTTAAAATGTCGTAATATTATCAATAATATAATCACTATTATTTAAACTACACAATTTACAAAAGAAAATCGTAAGAATTTTATTTTCGCATTCGTAGAATTCGTTTTTAACTGATTTGGTATAAAACGAGCCACAAACACACGAATTATGAGTTTGTATTTCTTTAATTAGCTAAACAGATCGTTATTTTATTAGTATTAATAAAGTGCAATAGTTAGTTTCAGAGAAATAAGGAGGTGTCACTTTAAGAGACTTATGTCAGTATCGGCGACTTTCCTCTATATAGTATGTAGCAATTCAGATTTAATTATTTAATCATTAAAGTTCTAGTTTTAACCGTTACAGTCATTACTTCTATTCTCTATTGTTGAATTTCCAAATGCACAGTCCAGTAAGATTTTTAGGATTGTTTAACATTCTTTGATTTCAACTAAAACTTGAAATACCTCGCAAACGATTACTATTCGTAAAACGGTAGGAGTCGGCGCACATGGTAGAACGTTACAGAGTCCATACTCGAAATATATGCTTATACGTTCATGCCCATCGGATATATACTTTTCTCATTTTTCTAATTTCTCTTTTTTTTTTTACTGCAAACTTACACTGATGATTTTCAAGCTAAGTTATTAAGTTTAACTGAATAATTTCATATTTGTAATTTTCCAACGAAGTAACAAAAAATAGGGAACACTTTAGAACACACTCAAAATAGCATAATATTCAGAACATCGTAACTCAGTGAAAAATTATCGTAGACAAAAAAATCATTAAACAATATTTAAATTTATTATGTCAACATAATAAATTTAAATATTGTTTAATTATTAATTAAACATGTATTTAAATATCATTTCTAAAATACTTAAAATTTATTAAGATTGATTTGTTTACAAATTACAAAACTTATTGAAATAAACTTAAAGCATTTCTCAAAAATAATTATTATATCATCAATTATTTTGATTAATTAATCATATTATATGTATAAAAGCACATATACATAATCACTATTAAAAAAATCACACCTGCAGTTTCAGCACAATCATTATTCATATACAAAAACTTTTCGCAATTAAAGCAGAACAAATCATTCATATATAAAAGTTTTTCGCAATTAAGAATGTTTTATATATATTTTCAAAATGATAACAAAATTATGAAAAAATTAATTTTCACTGGACCAACCTATTGTAAATTTGAGAGGAAGCTTACAATATTAGACTTAATACGATTATGTGACTTCTGGAATGGACTAACAACAAGTTCTGATGGGAAACCGATTGAATCTAGGCTGTATCATGCCATAATTATTATTTCCAACATGCGAGTACACATACGTTTTTTATATATATTGATGAACATCTTGTGTAGTTATCGCTACATTCAAATTTTTAACATTGAGAAGGATAGGGGTTGAAACGTCTGTACGTTTTTATATTGTTTACAATAATATTGTTACTCATATATTATCCTGAGTTGGTTCTTAGCTCTATATTGTATTGTTTAATTTATTTAATTATTGGAACCGTTATTATTTATTGAATTTTAACATCATAATGTTTTTCAATTTATTGCATACGATAGATTTTAGAAACACTTTTGTTAACATTTTATATGATAGAATCCTTTCAAAACTGTTGCCTATGAGATGTGAAAGATTGAAACATTTCTGAAAATTTTATGCAATAATCGATGCTGTATGATATTATAAAATCGATTTTATTGTAATTGAAAATTTAAAAAAAAAGATATTTACTTTTTCTCTCAATTATACTCCTCATTTATAAATAGATAGCTTAGTTGAAAAGAACGTTAGCTTGAAAATCAGAATAAATTTACAAGAAAAAAAAAGTTAGGAAAATTAGAAAAATACATTTCTAGTGAGCGCGAATATGTAAGCGAGAAACAAGGATTTTTGCAAAACGCTTAACATATAAGGCATAAGAAAATCAACCAATTATAATTCTTTATTTCATGAAAAGGAAGGAAATGAAGAACTTGATTGATTTATTTTTTATGTATTGTGTTTGTGACGCGAGTCTATGTTTCTTGCTTATAAACTAAGCAAAAGAACGAAAAAAAAAAAAGATAATATATACTCAAATTCTAGTTTTGTATAGTAGAATTGTATAGAATTGGCAGATCCGTTAAAAGGACAAGCGCTCATTCATGTACAATTTTCTTTTTATTTCTGGTAAATGAGTGATCTTCGATTACAGTCGTAATACCGTAAAGTACTTTTTAGATTTTGTAAAGTACCTTTTATATTTCGTAAATCTACTTTAAAAGAATTCTATTATAATGAATTTCATTTTACACAGAGAATAATGTAAAGTAATACCCACTTCGTAGCGGCGACGACGACGATGACGTTTCTTAATTTTTTCTTAACAAAAGTTTCAGATTCGTATTTTGCGTCGTAATATCTCCGCTCGTAGAGAAAAAATTAAAACACTTTCATTATATCCCGGTTGCAATTGATTGAGCACACTTAGAACTTGATCGGTTCAAGTTCTATGTTCTATGTTCCCTTATTGAGATCTAATAATCTCGATCTGGCGTAATTCACCGGCTCGCGTAAAGTAGCCACGATAGCGTCGCTGCGCGTAGCTTAGCGCCGAGACATTACCCGTACCTCCAGATATCCTATCTAATAAATCTATACTTTATGAAATGTAAAAAGTATTTTACAGTATAACTGTACGATGATTGCTCAGTTAATAAAAAAGTAAAGTAAACTTTATATAAGTGAACGCCTGTTCCTACATATATACTAATTTATTACAATATTCATATAGTTTACTAGAATTCTAGCATATATTACTTTATATTTTCCTCCATATATCGACGAAATTCGAACTTAAGATTTTTAACTTAAGATCTTTAGATAATAACACGTTAACGTTAAATTACAATCGCACCCTTGTAGACAATTTGGCATTTGATTGTTATTCAACTCGTTACGCGAATTTGTTTTGTACGAAGGAATATCGAAAAGTAATATACGTTAGAATTCTAGTAAATTTCTTTTTATACGAAAAACAATGTAAAATAATATGCTAAAAATTGTTTCTAGTAAATTTTGAATGAAATTGGCAGGACCATTGTATACACCTGTACGACATAGCTATATTATAAGATACTCTTTACGTTTAATAAAATAAATTTATAAATTATCATACATCTCAATAGAATTTATTTTACGAATGAGTATTTTTTTCCTTAGCATTGATAAAATTTACTTTACTGCGTAGTAAAAAATATATATATGTAAAAAGAGTCTTCAGACTCTTTTGTTTGTGTTCATCAGTCTTGAAAATAATACGATTTACTTTACTGTAAGTATGATTTACTTTACTGAAAGTATATGATTTATTTTATTATAAGAGTAAACTTTCGAAAATGTCCAACGTCCGAGTGTTATGAATTTTGGCAAAAATACTTCAAATGATATCAAATGAATACCCTTAAATGGATATTCATCGATAAAAAATGTTAATACCAAAAATGTTTAAATAAAGTTATAAATCGCAGCGAAGCGAGGTCTATCTATTTATGATCCGACTTTCTACAAAATGAAGTCTACTCCACTTGTCTAGGAGCATCCAATTTTCCATGTAAAGCGAGGTCTACCTTGGTCCATCCTATCTCCCCCCTCTTAGAAACGCACAACTTTCATGCGAAGCGAGGTCTAATTTCACCTCCTTTACGTCTAGAAATGTTTTACAAAGCATTTTGCAACGTTTCATTGAAATTGGACGTATAATATATTGTTTTTAGAACTCTATTTCAGCAGTATACAGTGGTCCACTTAAATTGATCATCCGAGATATCTCGCTTATTTTTAATGATATAAAAGAATGTTTTAAATGAAAATAGAAGGATTTCGAAGGGATATATTTTAGTCATATTCTTTTTCTAAGTGAAGGCGTCAAAAAGATATGAAGATTACGTACATTTTTTTTAAATCGAATTTACGATTTTTTTTACACAATATGATATATTTCTCTAATTATTCTACACATAAAAGTATTAAGATAGTAACATCAATTAAAAAACCAATAGCTGACGAGATATTTGGTCGGGGAAAAAGTTTCTTCGTATTTTTTAATTAAAAATTTTATATACAACATCTTTATGAAAAATAAACGAAATTTAAATTTAAGAAAAGGCTTTTAAAGTTTGAAATCTCTACTTTCGAAAAGTTACTATATTTTTTGAGTTTCTGTGAGTTTGGTAATTTTTACATTTAAAAAACTACGAGCTAAAAAAGATAAAAAAATTTTCTTTTCACTTTAGAGGTCTCTTACGTGTCCAAAAAAAATTTACAAAAATTTTCGACTATCATTACTTAGTTTTCTCTACAAAATCATTAAAAAAAAATGTTCCTATGATTTTTTGTTCTTGAGTTATTCGCGAGTTAAGTAAAGAAGCATTCTGACTTTGATAACTTCGATAAAAATCATCATACCGCAATTTAAAAAACAGATTCTTATATAATCTTATATAATATAACGAAAATTTCGAAACAAATAAAAAACTTTTGTAAAAAATGTGAAAAATTTTTTTTAAATACGAAGAAATACAACTTTTTCCCCTACCCAATATTTTACACTTTATTCTGGCACATATTTATATAAAATGTTAAATAACTCGTAAGCAATTATGTTTTCTTCCCATTAACTGATTCATCTCATCTTATTCTGTTCATGAAAGGTATTATTGAAAGTTAAGAGTTAACGAGTTATTTAACATTTTATGTCAATAAGAATAAAGTGTAAATCTCATCAGCTATTAGTTTTTTATATCGCTACCTTAATACTTTTATATACAGAATAATTAGAGGAATATCATATTGTGTAAAAAAATCATACAATTCCATTTAAAAAAGTGAAAGTAACCTTCATATCTTTTTGACATCTTTTTACCTAAAAAAAAACATGACTAAAATATATTTCCCTCTTCCACTTTAATTTGAAACATTTGTTTATATCATTAAAAATAAGCGAGATATTTCAGATGATCGATTTAAGTGGACCACCCTGTATAACTTTATTCAAACATATTTGACATTAAACTTTTTGATCGGTGAAAAATTCATTTAAGGGCATTTATTTGACGTCATTTAAAGTATTTCTGCCAAAACTTATGACAATCAGACATTGAACGTTTTCCAATAGTGGCAACCGTATTTCATTTCGCGAAGTATTTCAAGCTTTGATTAAAATCAAAGAATGTTAATTTTTTTAAAAACTAACAGTTTTCGGACTTGAAATGTATTCATAAAAATATATAAATAAAAATTGATTGTTTTTTTAATATCTATTGATTCCGCTATATTTGAAAGCGATCCGTTACCGTGATCTATAATCACAATTTTTTCGAAAAATATATGAAGGTACAATTTACGGTTTTATAGGGATTATTGTTTGGTGCCCAAGAATAATCACGCTAAAGCAAAATCCATGAAATACATTTCCGAGTCTTCCTTTGTTAAGTAGATATGCGTGTGTGTGTATGCGTGATGGGTAATAGTATAATATTAACAATAATATTAATACAGTACATTATAAACACCTTTATAAAAATGCTTACGACTAATTCTGTGCGTTAAATCTCTTAAAATTATGTCCGACTTCTCTCTCTTTCTCCGCTCCCCTCATCTCCTTTTTTCTTCCTCTCTCTCTCTCTCTCTCTCTCTCTCTCTCTTCTTTTTTTTTACAACAAGAAACCATCTATATAATTGTTCGAAGTGTAGGATCACTCAGTAAAATGATTTCTGAGTTCTTTTCTTGATGTTTAAGGGTCCATTCTATCTTGTTGGGTTCAAAAAATTGAAATTTTTTTTGCATAGTTTGATAGCCTCAAGTGTATTGAATATTGTGTTGAAGTCTTAATGGGGAATTCCGAGAGACAAAAAAATTACGAAGCATTAAAGAGATCATACACAAGCAGATATAAGGTAAATCGGAGGAAGATGTCACTTAAGCTTTATTCTCGTATAACTTCTTAATGTTATTGAATTAAACTACAAAAAATATTATTTACATTCTAGAAACTTTTTTTATTTATACGAATTAAACTTTTGATATTCCATATTATTAAGATTATTGATATTCCAAAAAACTGGTTATACCCTGCAAAAATTGCATCTTCCCCTTATATATATGCATGGATAAGATGCTACTCCCTACGGGAGAAGCAATTAAATAATGTAATGCAATATAAACTTGCATATTTTACTTACTTACAATCCCTAATTAAAAGTTTAAGCTATAAAAATGCATAAAAGTATAATAAAACATAAATTAAGGAAATATAAAAGAGAGTAATTTAGGAAATAAGTTGGACATATTTTTAACTGTTTACTTTATTTTAACTGTTTACTTTATTTAACTTGTTTTTTTTTAACTGTTTACTTTATTTAAACAACATGAACTTAAAATATTTCGAATTATATAAATATCCAACATTTTAATTCACAAAATCGTTTTAATGTCGGTTTTAAGCAGGAAAAATTGTATTTTGTATTTACTGTCATCTTATCCCCAAGTGTAATAGGAATATTCAATTGCAACTTTTACGCGTATAAAAATATTACAAATTATAATTTATATAAGCCACATGTCAGAAAACACTGATCAAAACCTATTATTTATCGTATATCATTTGTTGTATATCATTTGTTCGATTTTACAATAAGCATCGAAGCACAAACTTTAGCTATTAGCATATCAAATATTATAAAGAGCATTTCATGACCTATCTTTTCGTACTTTATTAAATATTTTTCAATGTCAATTGACATGAAATTTTTTAAATTACACCATTGTCTATGTACTTTTACTACATATTTCTGCAGTCAGAATAGAGCCAATATATGTTCTATATATAAAAATATTAATAAAGTGGCATTTTCTCCCTTGTGCCACCTTCTTCCGATTTACTTTATACATAACAAACGCGCGCCATAGATGTAATGGACGGTTTACAATAGACTTCCCCATAGCAAAAAAACGTCATAGTTACATTACAACATCATGATTATGTCATAGTGACGTGCGAATGTCCGCTTTATCATAAATGTGATGTTACAGCAATGTCATGATGATATGCGAATGCTTTGTAACATGTGTTATTTCGTTATGACAATTTCACAATGATATTTTCTTCTTGATTATTGTGATTCTATTGTGACGTGAGTGCTATGGAAGTTATTTGTCATTGTAATGCAAAATTTAACTCAAAATGAGTTTAGGTATTTATTTTAAGTTTTTTTTATCAGAGGTTATTATGTAGCCTGGACTAGCTGATTAACTGTAAATAATAAAATATAGGCGTAAACAATATGGCAAATAATCTTGAAACTTTAAACGCATTTTTCTCGAAACAACATTTTTCGATCTAACGGAATGAACTGATGGAGCAAAAGCTATTGTACTGTTATACCTGTTTTGCCGACGCCCGTAGTGTAGCGAAGAGCACGCGTTGCCGAGACGATTAGGTATTCGTCTGTCTAACAACAAAATCGTCAGATTTGAATGTGAGTAGTCGGCGCGTACGGGCATATCTCTTGATTACTCTATCTAACATCTTTCGTTGTGTTCTGTTCTGTATTCTACATTAATAAATGCTTTTTGTTCTTCTTCTTAACATTCGTGTTGTTTTGGCGGTTCGGAAATGTGTGCGTCTGCGAGTGCGACTTCGTAAATCGAGCGTAACAGTATTGTTTTCAAAATTTTTACAATTATAAAGCAATGTTTTTTCTACTGGATAGGCTACAATTATATCAATATTAATAATACTTTTTCTATCGCAAAAACAAGAGCACAATTTAAGATTAAAAAATCGAACTTTTCTTTCAAATAGTTTCCGTTTTATTAATTTTTTTTTCAAAATCAATTATCATAATCTATTCAGTAGACACATTCCTTCTAAATAGAAAAATCGTTTTTTGAATTCTTTTGAAATGACTGGTGCGACTGCCCTTGTATTCTGTAACTCCTTGTGACAGTAACAATATTGTTATATTGTCGTTGCGCAACGAAATATAGCAATATCCTTACTGTCATAAAGTTACAAAATACAGGGGTTGCAGTATTTTCATTTTGGCGCTATGTTCAAATCGGAGAGGCTTCTTCCCCGAAATTTTATGTAGATTCATAAAATAATTCAACAAATTGACTTTATAAAATTTAAAATTAAAAAGAAAAGTATTCAGTGAGAAATGACAATAAATCGATGTCGATTCCATTATCATTTCTCACTGAATATAACAAATAACATGTAAAAACAATAGGTCCGTTCAGAATGAAGCGCATGATGTGTCATTGTTCTTGTTGTTCTCCAAATAATAAAGAAGGAAAAAACGATACATCATGCGCTTTATGCGTAACTCGGAAAGCACCCAATGAAGTATGTATCTTCATTACTTTTTCCGAAAAAAATTCCAAAAAAATCGCCTTTTTTCGGGCCACAAGGTAGAATGGATCTTTAATATTTTATTGTTCTTGATTGATCCTGGTGCGGCGATATCTGCGCATTCATATATATATTTCCCTGTTGTACTTTATCCTACAAAATCGCGGTATATTTCGGATCCTACCGCAGCAAAATGATATATTCCGGCGAGAACAGAGTGGTGATTTCGCTTGCAGATTTCCTTGCAGAAAGTTAGGTTTCTCTTAGTTTTTCTTAAACGGTGATCGAAAATATACGCGACGAATTTAAGAGTAACTTTAAAATATAATCAAACGCGTCTTTCTGCGTCCGTGACTAGAATTTCTCTGCAAATAGAATTTATTATTAATACGTTAAACGCGATGTCTGTTTCTGAGGACTGATGTTGAACTTTCCGTTTAAATAGCGTCGATTCATAAGGATGCGGTAGCAATCAATTTATCTTCTTATGGACTTACGGTTACGATTAAAACTTTTACGTGCAATGGTCTCTAGATGACTTGGTAAATCATCTTTTTACCACTCTTGTTTATATTTCTTAAACTTACGCATTGGTTGAGCATTTCCCCTCACTTAAACGGAAATTAAAACAAAATTAGCTGCGTGTTTAACGTATTAATAATAAATTAATAAAAAATTTACGATTTATTAACTTCTAATCTCTGAAATTAAGGTAAACATTCAATAGGAATCTTAGAGCGCGTTCATACCTTGACGGAAAAGTAGAAAGTGGAAAAGCAGCAACCAATGAACTCGAGCTGGTAGTTTACAATTTCGGCTTCTTGTATTACTTACTATCAGCACGAATTCTGATCAGTCATTACTTTTTCGCTTTCTGCTTTTCCCTCAAGGTGTCAACACATCCTTATGGCATCCTTATGCGAATCTTGTTTAGCTCAACAACATGGATAATAATTTTCATTCATAATCGTTATGTGCAGTCGCTATATAGAATGACAATAAAAATATATCTTTACTCGCGTATAACTCATATGAGTCGGTAGATATGTTTTCTCCTCGAAATTGCATTCATCCTCACTTGAAATAAATATTCTTACGTAAAAAGAGACTATCGCAATAACAAAAATTCAATCAATATTTTATTGTAAATTCTGTCGACGTATCATTAGTGTGTATTTTGTTGTGTGTCAATTTATCAATTCTATATTAAACAATGAATTTGATAAGATTGTGTTTAATCTATAAACGCAATAAACATATATGTTAAAATTTTGTGTTTTTTATAATAACCTTACGAAATATTTGCGGACAGTTTATAAATCTAAACAACTTCTCTTTATAATATACAAAATAAATAAATGCGATCGGAATCTTATTTTTAGTCTCCTACAATGTTTTGATATTTATGATTTTATATTTCTATGATATCATTTCTGTCTGCGTGCTTTCTCTTTCGCAGCCCCCACGGAATAGGAGTTCCTTGCTCCCAAACTGGAGATTTTGTCAAAGGTGAATCCATGGTGGAAATATTATTTCCATCATAAATGAATCGATAAAGAATCGATAAATTGCGAGGATAAATGTCAAAAGAACCAATTTCCACCCAATTTTGTAAGGATCATCCGTGTCCAGTCATCGATTATATATAATTTTGTAGATAATAATAGTAGTATTTAAGAAAAAATAAATTTAGATCTTTAATCCCTGCTGAAAGTAGTTCTGACTTCTTAATGATGTCATTTTATTTGATCGATGGCTTATCATTCGAATTGTCCAATACTACAAATTTGTCATTGGTATGCTCAGAAGATATTCGTATGTCATTGGGAAAGCATTTAGCGTATCCTAAGTACCAAATAATTGACATAACATGAGCAAAGCAGTCTGCTTTACAGATGTGTACGAATGCGTTACGAGCACCATTCTTACATCTTCAGTAACATTCTTTAATAGCATCTTTTCCTTCACTATTATGTTCTGCTACAGTTATAGACATAGTATCATGTTTTATTAACATGCCTGAACTGTATTCGAGCTTTAAGAAATGTTGGATTAACAATATCAATATTATAATTAGCGAGATTATCAGCTCCTATATCACGACGCAAAGAAAAAACCTTTAGAAGATAATAATAAAAATAAAAATTCTAGAAGTGACATTTAACTGTAGAATAAAAAATCTTAGATGATTGAAGGCATGAAAGCATCGTGAAAGTATAGATAACAAAATGAAAACCAGAATGAACGATACAGAATGAACAATACAGAACTACTTTCGGCGAAGAGTTGAGAAGTTAAACTTACTTTTTCTTGAATACTACCATTATTATCTACAAAATCATATATGACCGGACTATTAATGATCGGATGCGGATGGCTTAAAATGGGTGAAATTCTTTCTTAGTTTCCTAATAAGATTTGCCATTTGATATCTGTCCTTTAACCATCCACATCTGATAATTCACATAAAAAATAAAAATCGGTATTTTCGAGTATTTTCGCAACCTCGTATTGACATCATTTTGAGAATTTATAAATCAAAATCCCAAATCCCAGACGAGCAATTAGAAACTCAGAAATTTAGAAGGTGAGAGTTATAATTGCACCTGACACAAATTTTTGCTGGAAACTTTGAAACTCAATGGGTTAGACGCGCACACATACACATAATGCATACGTCCGTTCTACTGATACTTTCTATTTTTTGCACATCATTCTATATAAGGATATCAGCACAAAGAAAGCAGATTTTCTGTTTTCTGAATCGACGCGAGCTATCGGTTTAAGATGGACACAGTAAATGCCTATTAAACTTTCTGAATCGATGTCTTGTAATTAATTAATTATGTTTCTGACAAATTACTATTCCTTTTTACTATTTATAAACTTAATTTAACATAATTAATAATTTAATATTGAATTTAAATATTAAGTCACACAATACGTCATAAGAGTTTTAAATTCTTTGCTACTATTTTCCAATATTTTTAAAGAATTTATCTGTTGAAATGATTTTTATGTTATTTATCCCAATGAGAGATCTTATAAAGTTGCCAAAATTAAATTATCATTGTCCATTTTAGTGTTTGAAGATTTAACCATTTATATACAATCGAGAAAACTAAAAATTCGTTCCGATTAATTCATTCGCGCCGATATATGTGCGGACAAGTCTAAATCTGCTTTTACTGTGTGCGATGTCATAAGATAACATATATATTTCTTGATATCGATCGGCACCGATCAACGTTGATTGTACAAAAAGCAAAAGACCTGCTTCTTCTATACTTGCACTCTAAGTATATATCGATCTCGGTATATTTCATTACTCCTGAGTCATCGTTACTCATTCATTCCTAGCTCATTATGTCGTTTTATCTTTCGTCTGAACAAACAATCTTGATATTATGCACAGTCTATCGACATAAGGCTACACACATCGCGCAAATCTCTGTAAAACGTTTGCGACAAGCACATTCTTAAATTAACGAACAATTAATTAACCGCAAGATATTGTGAGAACATCTATACGCGTGTGATATCGTTTTTCTTTAGCGCCTTATTGAACAAATCGTGAAAATTTCCAAATTCTATCCTAAGGAGGTATGGAAATTCACGACAAAGTTAATCGCTATCATACTTCATTTACTCGTAAATTGAACACAATTTAGTCTTTGTAGAAATAACACCCTTTACAACTTTAGTAAGAAATCGTATTTTGAAGACATTAAGATGCAGGTTTTCCTGTAGTGTAAAAATATCAATAAAATTTCAGCAATAATTAAATCGAAGCAAAGCGTCTACAATGATATATAATATATAATGATATAATATAATAATATATATCACACAAATATCCACAATAATAATCGTGTTTTAGATAATCAAAAGCGTGTGATTCGAAAGAAACTAATTTTCTTCGAAAACTTTCGCAATCGAATAAAAAATACAAGTATAAACGATTGTGGCCATACATAAAATAAAAAACATATGTTTTACAAAAACGCTTATGAGATTTCGAATTCGTACATATGTGTAGAAACCATTTCGCACGACTGATTCATCTCGATGGCAGAATGAATCGACAAAACTTCTCTGATCGTCACCAGAATATTTTGGGAAACGATAAAATTTATGTGCCATGCATCGGCTATCTTCTCGCTCGTGTTGGCAAGTAAGTAAAATATACCGAAATATATCGAAAGTTCCGCGTTTCGCTTGCGGGTCTCACAGCTGCGCGATGCACGTGTTAGAAAAAATACGTATGGAGGCTCCTTGTGGTCCGACGCTAACGATGACGGCGGTATGAATGCACATCAATTAAACCAAACTATACTCGCGCGTATCGTAATGATGTGTGTATAAAATGGAGGAGCTTGGTCCTGGCAACACGACGGACGATGGTGATGTAGTGGTGTTCGAGCACGAAAATGATGACAACGCGGAAGGTAATGCCCTCCTCGAAGCAATTAGTACCTAGGTGTTGTAATCCTGCTTATGCATCTTGTTCTCCATATTATTGGACACCGGCCGGCTCACAAGGTCTTCGAGCTCATCGGGCGTCAGGACCGTGAAGTCCCTGCCGATACAATAAGATCACGGTGATGAATCACATCGCAGGGAATCACATTTATAGCACATGAGTGAGAAAGCATGATCATCATTGCGAAATAAAACTTCGAAATGGACTTTTTAAAAAATGTTTTGCAATAAGAAACACTAATGATACAGTAAATCATTTCATTTTTGTTTAATATTATCAAACAATAAGAATAAAATGATTCACTGTATTACATTGTGTCAACTATGATCTAATTTACATCGTCATCGACAAGATATTAAAAATGTCGATCTTGGGCAAATTTTCATGACTATCTATGGAGCCCCGAGGGCTCGAAAATAAAAAATGATGATATTATCGACAATTAATAAAAATTTGCGATTAACATAAATATTTCGATTGTATATTATTATTAAGTTCGTGATGTTTTATTATGTAAATGCTATAAGTATAAATAAGTACGCATAATTTTAATACTATAATATCTTATATATTGTCGAAAAATTACAATTTTTCTCTTCAGTTGTCATCTCTATTAATAATTCAACTTGAATGATAACATTAAAATCAGTTTTAAATAAAAATCAAGTATTATTAAGTTTTAAATGCCATGATATACATGCCATGAAACTAATAAATCATGAGAAATTAATACCGTATTATCAGTTTCTTACTCTTAAGTCCATTCTATAATGCAGTAATAAAACTGTCGTAAGAGGGAGTAAAATATGGGCGTAAAGCATTAAGACCGGGAGTTAGCGAAATGGGTTATTCCCATTTCGTACGCCTTATTACTTTACTGCCAACCAATCAAAATTTATTATGATAAGGCGCGAAAAAGGCATAATAAGGCGCGCAAGAACTTCTTACTTTCTACTGCTTACTACCATTGTAGAATGGGCTTTATGTACCAATGTTACTTTGACTTTAAACGAAATTTAAAACCACGGTGGAAGGGATAACATGGTGTGTGCAGTTGGACAATGTCTCTTTCTAAATCTCTGCTCTCTCCGTTTATGGATTTCATAGTGCAGAAGGCTACCAACTGTGAAACGCGAAAAAAACAACGGATTATTCATAATCCGTTTTTATTCTAAAACCGTCTTAAATAATGCTTTAAGATGCTAATATTCTTCGGATTGACTTATGACATCTTAAGACTCTTAAGTGTAAGATTTGACTATGAATAGGTCTGTTTGCGTCATGAAATTAGTACTGAACCTTTCCTTGCATAAGGAATTTCATGATACAAAACAGGCCGGTATCCATAATCGATTCTTACATTTAAGACTATCCTAAGTCTTAAGATGTCATAAGTCAATCCGAGGACCATATTAGCATTTTAAGACGGTTTTAAAATAAGAACGAACTATGAATATTACCCCATATTTTGCGTTTTATAGTTGATAGTCCTTCCGCACTATTGACGATGAGGAGCAAAAGTAGACGTGGTTTGGCCGAACTGCACCATGTAATCCTTTCAATGTAATCCTAAAACTCGTATTTAAAACGTTTCGTTTTAAGCCGAAAAAGAGACAGACAGAGAGTTTTAAGTCTCTCTTAAAGTAATGTTAGTACAATCGAGCCTTAATCATTTAAATTTTAACAGTCACGCGAACTTCCCTAAGAACCGATCATCTTTAATATGCGTGCACTTAGTAAAAGTACTAATTAATAACATTCTATTAAATTATGTTAATTTCGCAATATATATAAACATATACATGATATGCGTATTTAATTATTAGGTGTACAAATAAGTTTCCGCCGTTTGACAAAAGATGGCGCCACTAGCAAGCTAGGTTAAAATTGTCTGATGTAAAACATTATATCGTAAGGTTGGACATCTGTCAACAACATAATCTTGAAATACTAGCGATTTTGTATCAGCATCATATATTTTTTTTTATGCGAAAATGCCAAGTTTTGAGCCGAATAAGTGTCATTTGCGGGAACTTTTGATTTACTTCTTTAATTTGAAGAAATCTGCAGCTGAGGCTCATCGATTGCTTGTAGAAGCATATGGTGAGGCTGCCTTAAGTGAGAGAAGTTGTTGTGAATGGTTTCAAAAATTTAAGAACGGTGAATTTGACGTCGAAGACAAAGAATGTAGCGGAAGGCCGAAAGTGTACGAAGACGCGGAATTGGAAGCATTATTGAATGAAGATTCGTGCCAAACGCAAAAAGTAGTGGCTAGCGACAATACTTTCAATAAAACATTATGTATCGTTCTTTCACAATAAATGCTTAATTTTTGATTAAAAACGGCGGAAACTCATTTGTACACCTAATAATATTTTGATGCATAATGTATCAATACATTCTTAATATATTCTTCAAATACATTGCTGAAATTAAAATAATTTAATAGAAATGAAATTACTGTAGTTAATACTATATGCGTATCAAGTGCTCGGTATAAAAGGGATCTGTGCCTTTTGCTGAAAAATGTCCAAAAATAGCCATATTTTTTCAGGTAGAGACTGACTTTTGCGTTTTGACGATCTGCGATCAATCTCAAAATTTCAAAATGATAATTACATAACACTTCACATTAATATTGTACTTAATATTTTTAATATTTTAATAGATAATTCTCAATTTTTTTTTCTTTTTTTATTCCTCAAGCAGCGAAATGGAATTCTCTCACGGTAAAATGCATAGTTGAATAGCACAGACCTACAAGGGTCTACAAAGAAACACAGCAGTGACTTCCTATTACTACGTAATTTTTGTCGTTGACAAATAACCTGCTGATTTGGCTAAGTTAGGTTTGGTTAGGCAGGAATTGTTTTTAATTCACTATTTTGAATTTTATAATTCTGACGTTAATAACCCATGAACATCAATTTTCAAAATATTTACTTAATAATTTACCGAGTTGTCGATTTTTCATCATTTTGGCAGTACATAGTCTTATCATCGAAAAGTTTCCATCTCCAAATCCTCATAACTCCTCATAACTAAAAAAAAAAATTGTACAGGAATAAAAAAAATCGCAATTTCAAGACAAAAAATAGCGTTTTAGGATATCGCTGAGAGAATGTTAAAAACATAATTTGATCAGTCATAATAACGCCTTAAAAATGGGAAAATTCGCTGTTTTTAGCCCATATTACCTTATTTATCTCAAAAATCTGACATGGTAAACATTTTTCGCCGACGGATTCAGCGATCAAAATTAGGAAGTCATTACTCTAATTTTTGTATCTTTTAGGACCCTTATAATTTTGTAGACTTGTGTATTTTTAAACTTTGATCGAGAAATTTTATAGATAATTAATTACCTACTCATATTCATAGATTATTGCTGGATTACTACTCAACTTTTGATGTAATATTTTACAGAGTTCTATTTTACAAATGTGTTTTTAAAAAATCTCTTATGATTATCTCTCTATGATTATCTATGATTCATAATAGTCTTTAAACAATCTATAACTTTTTTTTAATTCAGGTCGGTTGATCTTCATATATTTATAAAATAAAATTTGAATTGCATGCGTGCATGCGGATGGATGGGTGAGTGAGTATGTTCGTTTTTTTAACCTATGAGTTCAAATAAAGCTGTAAAACATTTTTTTTCTACATTTTCGACGTACCTAATGTAGGTAGCGATGTTCGAAGACTGTGAATTAATGAGAGGTTTTCTGTTTGACAGGCTAAAGATCGATATCTTTTTGAGAAAAGAAAAAGGAATGGAAAGAGATTTGTATACTTTCGTGAAATAAAAAGTCAAAGAACAATTCACCGATTGACCACTTTACCTATGCTGGGCCAGCAACATGTCTATACTGGTAACGCTGCGCTGATGAGTATTTTCCTTTTGAGCCATGTTTTGCCTTTTGATACAAATCGCTCGCAACGGTGCGAGGAATGCTCCTATTACTAAAAGACTGCTTCCTGTGGCGATCAAAGCTGCTGAGTTCTGAGCAGCCTCTGCACCCGGTGCGAGTTGTACCAAACCAACGACTAGCACCACCGCTCCCATCAGTAACGAACCGACGACGACGTACAGCGAATTGACCTAGAGTAATATCAGGTGCTTTCTAATTATAAAATCTCTAGATATTTTTGTGCACACGCCGACACAAATTGCATTCCAATTGCGATAATCGACGCTACACAGCTCGAGAGCTTTTAATTGACTATACATATAAGCTTGTGTTTTTTAGTGATAATATTACTAATCGCGACTATAAATGAGATTGGAGGATGTTGAGTGGTCGATACTTTTGTTTCTTTTTCATTCAATAAGATGAAACAAGTTACATTTAGACAATTTAATTCTATCCAAATTGGATAGAATTCTATCGAAATTGCATAACGTAGGTATACATATTCTGTTCCAATGCTGCACTTTGCGCATTCCTGTATACGTTTATGTTAAGAAGTCTTAAACAATTGAAAAACATGTTATTGTTCGATTTGCGTCTCCCCTAACAACAAGCGAACAATAGTGAGGAATTGCAAAGTGAGACAAAGTTTCTTACCTGTCCGCAGAAATAATACTCTGGGGGTTCCTTATCTATTGTTAGTACTGCCTCGCTTTCCGCCAATGGACTACCCGGCTGACTATTTCCTATCCGCGAACTTTTTTCCTGATAATAAGTTTTGTGAAAGACCTTCACCGAAGGTACTGGTAGCGCCGTGATCATTCTGAAACGAGATTATGTGAAAACATGAAAAGTTGCAGAAACGATCGATGCAACGATCGAATTAGACTAGGATAATATGAGTACCCTTTATATTTTTACAACGGTTGATAATAGTAGTGCCAACTGTTGTAAAAAGATGCATCTGTCTTCGCGACATTCCAATATGCTGCGAGTTTGAACTAAATTTATGTACTTCGAATATTTATCATATTAAATAAGTGGATACATTATATTTTCATTTGTTATATTTTGTCCCCTTTATAAGGTCCAACAATCTACATTGAGATAAGATATTTGGTTCTCCGTGTTAATGTTTATTTGTTAAAATAAACAATACCGAGCCATTCTAATCTCACAAAATCCCGAAACTATTATTGCTTTATTAGATACGATAGTTTTTCCAATAGGTTCCTTATCGTACACTAAAAAAAGAATCTGGCGAAGGATCAACACTATAGCACCAATAAGTGTACATTTTTTTAGAAATATATAGCGGCATTATATACAATAATAAAACAGGCAATACTAGCAATAAACTTCTAAACACAATGCGAGACAACAGCGACAGCGATAGAAATAACGATAGCAATAGCAATAGCGATAGAAATAGAGGTTCTCCCGATTATTGAAGACCAATCAAATTCCACCACCTCTTCTCCCCCCTCTTCTCTTCCCATCTATTCCCACTCCAACAAGCAGCGTAATATAAAAAAGGAAGGACCTCGAGGAACAGCTCAGTATCAGGCTGCTCCTTGCCCTGATGAAGTGGACTGCAAGGTTCACGAAACGTTGGCATTCCAAGAATGGAGCTAGACACGGAGAAAACCCGCGAAACACACAACAGTTATTGTATATAGAAATAGAAGTATTCAACATTTGGGAATGTACAGCGTGTGTCACCAAAATCTGGACAAATCGAACAATTTCTTTAAACAAAATGTTTTTAATGAAAAATTAAATATTACAAAATCCTTTTACATGACCTTGGGAGATCCTTGTAGAGCACAATTATTCGATATATCCCTCATTAGCTTGAATGACGGCCTTTATTTTCGGAGTTTGAAGCGTTCGCACGCACGCGTAATGTAGCGGTATCCATGCCGACGAATGCAATAGCGATCCTTAATGACGTCACATTGGGATGCCGAGACTTGTTTGTGACCCTTTCAACTACGCTCCGTACGTAGTAATCCAAGGGATTTAAATCTGGGCTGTTGGGAGGTCAGAATTTCTTGGACCAAAACATATCGACGTTGTCCGAGAGCCAATTTTGAATCAAATGACTCGTATGAGCCAGTGTACCGTCCTGCTGAAAAACATATGGCTTTCCGGACATAGTTTGCATCCACGGCTTCATTACATCCGTCAAAGCGCGCAAATATATTTCTTTTGTGACAGTTTTCTCTTTTTTATAGAAATATAATGGCATAATCACCCTCACTGGACACAACACCTAGCACGTGAACATTGATCGGAAATTTCGTTCTGGCAACAACAAGGACATTCTCAAGATTGTAGGCAAGCCATCGGTCATTCCTCCGGTTGATTTTGGCATCAACAATAAATTTTCATCAACATTTTTTCGTCACAAAAGAATCTGGTTCGTCCCGTTTCGTTTTTCAAAGAACACAATAGCAAATTGCAGCGAGCAACTCGGCTTGTCTTGGTAGCCTCAAAGAGCACCTAGTCTTTAACGTGTACGATTTGTATCGAAGGTCCTCCTCGGCAATTCGACACATTGTTGGCTCACTTACATTAATAATCGATGCTAATTTTCACAACGATTGCCCTGAGTCATCTGAAATTAGCGCTTGAGTCCTTTTAATGACTGCGGGGGTCCTCGCGGTGCGTTCTTCCGAGTGACTCTTCCTCGCATACTGGAACTTTCGTTGAACTGTTCTAAAGCTGTATATTTTGCCACAACGTTATAAACGATTGATACATATACTCGGGTATCCAAAGAACCGAATTATTTCCGTTGTTGAGCGCCCAGCGCGAAGGCCTTCGATGATCATGGCTTTTCGATTATACTCCGCACTTGGTTTCAACATCGCGGCCATTTTGAGAATATGACTGTTTACTCGAAGCATCAGGCTTTCTCGGACGCCAACAACAACTTCTGGCGAAGGCACAATATAGCGGAAAATTTAAATTGAAATTTGTCCGGATTTCGATGACGCACCCTGTATACAGGCTGATTTTAACGTAAGGGAGACCGGGGTCAGTTGAATATAGGGGTAAGTAGAATAATAGAATAAATAATAATAGAATAGAATAATAATAATAGAATAGAATAATCGAGGCTACATTAAAAACAAAACACGCGAGACATGCGTAAACATATCTGAGCACGCAGCAATGACTGCTGCTAAGTCTATTGTAACATCTTGTTGCGAACACATCTATGATAGAAATTATGCCACAATTTAAAAAATGATTGCAGCGAGCAACTCGGCTTGTCCTGGCAGCCTCAAAGAGTGTCGTATCTTTAATCGTATACCTAAGTAAATATTTTTATTCTTAAAGTTTTTATTTTACTATCCTATGTGTTCGAGATACGGCCAACATGTACATAATTTCCATATTTGGCGTTCGTGCGACATACGGATCGAAAGCTTCTAGAAGGGTCTCAAGAAGTCCTTAGAAGTTTCCAAAACATAAACTCGGCTATCATCTCGTCGATAAAGTCAAAAAACAACAAGCCAAACCGCACGTCGCACGTACGCAAACTTCAACCGCTATAACGGCTAACCAATTCGGATCGGTCGTCGCGCACGCGCGATCGCGTGACGCAAAACGCGTAATACGCGTTCATTCCAATCAAGAATCCAGATTCAACGGGCGCGCATGACAATAGCGTGCCGCTTGGCCGTTGCGCGCGAAATCGCCAATCGTCCCGACACAGAGGATCATCTCAAAATTTTCAATGTGTAAAAATCTCATAGGTGAATGCAAAAAGAAAGCCTTTGTTCTCAAAGAGTATAAAAGGCAAAACCGATTAGCAATACCGCTCTTAGTTTTTCGAAACTCTTAAAGCTCTTAACGCTCTTAGTTCTCCGCAACTCTTAGTTCTCCGCAACTCTTAGTTCTCCGCAACTCTTAGTTCTCCGCAATTATTAGTTTTCCGCCGCTCTCAGTTTTCCGCCGTTCTAAGTCAACGCATCGCTATTAGTGCACCGCCAAGGAGACGCTCCGCCGCTAGAAAACCGCCGAATGTGATTTGCAAGAAATATTTTTAGATAAACGCCGTGTCACTTTAAAATTTCACGTCAGCGCTCTCACTCTGACTCGCTCTCGAACATTATGATTGTCTGATATTTGATTTCTATTTATAATAAGTGTAGTTCTTACTTAATAAAGTCCAACAGATTTTTTTTGTTTATGTGTCTCTGTTATCATATATTGTTAATGTTTTTAAAAAATGAACAGATGGAGATAGTAGACTAACCACAGCATGGAACTGTATGACTCATTTAGTGACGACTCTTATAATACTTACTCAAAATTTTATTCCTTTAAAGAGATTTTTCTCAGTGGTAAATGTTATAAGTTTAGTTCTCTCATGTCCAATCTCAAAAACTAGGCTTATTCGACGTGTTTTTGCACGAAATGAACAAATTTTGCAAAAAGAAGTATTATTTGCCCTGCGAAACAAATGTTTGTGTTTAAAATATATTTTTATAAAAGTTTTATTAATATTGGGTCATTTAAAAAGTATCCGCGATTTTTTGTCACTAGATGGTATTGATGGTCATATATCGGGCAACACTAATCCAATTGTGTCAAACGAACGCGCGTCTGAAAGATGACATTTTAGGTTACATTTTTTTTGTAAACAAAGTTTGGTGATTCATCAATCGTGTCAAAAGTTATATTGGTTTGGAAATGAGTGAAATATCTGAAGAAATATGCTATGTGATGCTTTTTTACTATAAAAAGGCAAAAACGCAGCACAAACATGCAGACAAATTTGTGAAGTTTACGGCGCGGATGCTGTAAGTGAACGCAAGACGCAGGAGTGGTTTGTTCGATTTCGTTCTGGAAATTTTGATGTCAAAGATCGACCTCGCTCTGGTCGGCCAGTCACTGAAAAAGTCGATGAAATTTTGCAACTGGTCAAGCAAGACCGGCATGTGAGCTATCAGGAGATAGCCAATGCACTAAGAATCAACCATATGACAGTTTGGAATCATTTGAAAAAGGCTGGCTACGCAAAGAAACTCGATGTTTGGGTGCCACATGAATTAACACAAAGAAATTTGATTGATCGAATTTCCATCAGCGAAACACTACTAAAACGCAACGAAATCGACCCATTTCTGAAGCAAATCATCACAGGCGATGAAAAATGAGTGAAATACAAGAATATTATTCGTAAAAGATCATGAAATAAGCGCGGCGAACCACCACAAACGACTTCAAAGCCTGGATTGATGGCAAATAAGGTGATGCTGTGTGTATGGTGGGATTGGAAGGGAGTCGTCCATCATGAGGTGTTACCACATGGTCTAACGATTAATTCAGAGTTCTACTGTTCACAACTGGATAGATTACAGGAAGCGATTAAGGAAAAACGACCAGAGTTGATTAACAGAAAAGGTGTTGTCTTCCATCATGACAACGCCAGACCACACACATCTTTGATGACGCGCCAAAAATTGAGGGAGCTTGGTTGGGAAGTTTTGATGCATCCATCGTATAGCCCGGACCTTGCACCGTCTGACTACCATTTGTTTCAATCTCTGCAGAATTCTCTTGATGGAAAAACATTGGCCGACAAAAGAGCTGCCGAAAATCACAAAAAGTTTTTCGCCGATAAACCACAAAAGTTCTACACGGATGGAATTATGAAATTACCCGAAAAATGGCAAAAGGTTATAGATAATAATGGCCAATATATTTGATTAAAATTGATTTTCAATAAAGAAAAATTTCATTCAAAAATTGAACAAAAAACCGCGGATACTTTATAAATGACCCAATATGTAGCCAAAGATGTAGCTTAAAATACATTAATTTTTATTTTAATAATTTTTCTCGAATTATTGCTATCTCGGGGTTAGTTGAATCAGATGGAATGGATTAGAAAAATGCATTTTTGTTCATATTATCAGTTTCCTTTTATTATTAAAATATTAGGTAGTCAAATGTATGTAGTAACTGGTATAGAATTTATTTTTTCGATAAGTCTCTTAATTTTGTTTGTAAAAATTCGAAACTGAAAAATAAGTCTATTAGCCCCGGTCTTCTCTATTTCGTCACCCATCATGAACAGGTAGAGTGAATCGAATTGAGTCGAAAAGTCATCTACCATTTTGCAGTTTACGCAATAGTTAACGAAATATTAATTATTAAAAATTGCCAAATATTAGTCTTAAATAATTTTTTACTCAAATACTAATTTTTTACTCAAATCAACATTATAGAAAAACTGCAAGAGACAAAAATCATTAATTTTTTTCTCATAGAACTCTAAAAATTTTTTCAGAATTTTTTATCAATTTTTTTAGTACTGCATTTTCTTATTTTTACAAACATGAGAAAATACGGTATTAAAAAATTTTGAAAAAATTCTCAGAACTTTATGAGAAGAAAATTAATGATTTTTATCTCTTGCAGTTTTTCTATAAAGTTGATAGTATTTGAATAAAAAATTATTCAAGATCAATATTTGGCAATTTTTAGTAATTAATTTTTAACTGTTGCGAAAATTGCAAAATGGGAAAGGATTTTTCGACTCAATTCGATTCACTTTGCTCATGATAAGTGACGAAATATATTAAAATCATCCTGTATATCAATATACATAGGAACACAGAATAAAGCAATAGTGATAAATTTCCGACGAATTGGAATTCTGTGTCTATATTGCCTTATAGCTCACCTATCAGCGTTCAGATTTTACATTTTGTTTATATGCTATATATCTTAAAGCGCGCGCGCAGATGGAAGAATATACTGCAGTCAATATATAAGATTAAATTGGTTGACATTTTTATTTCTTTCACGGCATTGTGCAACGAGAGGCGATAATTATATATCGCTTATTTCTATGCTATTTCTATCGCTGTTTTTGTCACTGTTGTCTCATATTGTATCTAGAGCTAATAGCTTGATAGCTACTAGCAATACGTTAACAATATGCTAGCAATACATAGCAATACATTAACAATATTTTGCGCAATAGATGGCAATACATAGAAAAATAATACTAACAATACAATAGCAATGTTAGCAATAAAGTGTGTTGTTAATTAAGATAACTCCGGCAAATATGCCGTGGAATTTACGCCGCAGAAGTCAGAAAAATAGGAATGGGGATAATTTTTCCACAATTACTCTGTTACATGCCTTTATATTATGTTAGTATTGTGTTATGATTTCAGTTTCTTACTGTCAATATTAATGAAATTATTGTCAGTTAAATCGATTTATCAGTGTAATAAGTAGTGTCATCATAAATTATAATCTACATAAAATGATTACTGCAGGGTGCGTAAAAGATTTAATGGTTATTTCGTGATATATAAGTGTAATACAGGAATAGTAAAGCATGTTGCATAGCGAAATACAACTGCTTTGCTTTTGTATTTTTTGTTCAGTTTGTTATTTTATATATTCCACTTGTTTATGATATATTTTTAGCGGGCAGGATTTATGCCCAAAGCATACAAAGCTCATATTGAATTCAGTGCACTAAATATAATAAACATTATGTACATAAAATATGTACCTCATGTAATAACATTTGTAATACATTTAGGAAGATTGTAAGTTTGTTTTTACTGATATAGTTCATTTATCTTAAAAATAGTAAATTATATTAGGTGTTGGAATTAATTCGTAGCGTTTTTTAATGAAAGAATGTTATTTATTTCACATGAGCATTAAAAAATACATTAATGAAAGTACTTCCCATCACTTTCTACTACTTTTGACCATCTTTC
Organism: Acromyrmex echinatior; assembly: GCF_024713525.1. Taxonomy (NCBI): domain Eukaryota; kingdom Metazoa; phylum Arthropoda; class Insecta; order Hymenoptera; family Formicidae; genus Acromyrmex; species Acromyrmex echinatior. The sequence goes on along the minus strand of NC_141858.1, from coordinate 1,173,229 downwards.
GGGCAGTGAATGAATACCGCGTCGGAAGAACTGTTCATCTTTAGATGAAATCCAGGAATCGAACCATTTTGTACAATCTTCGTAAGATGTGAACTTCTGCTCGCACAAGCTATGAGCTAATGATCGAAACAAGTGGTAGTCGCTAGGTGCAATATCAGGAGAATACGGCGGGTGCGGTAGCACTTCCCATTTAAGTGTTTCCAGGTATGTTTTTACCGGTTTTGCAACGTGTGGGCGAGCATTGTCGTGCAGCAAGATGACTTTATCGTGTCTTTCGAAGTATTCCGACCGTTTTTGCTTCAATGCACGGCTCAAGCGCATCAGTTGCCGTCGGTAGAGATCTCCAGTAACGGTTTCATGCGGTTTTAGCAGTTCGTAGTATATGACACCCTTCTGATCCCACCAGATACAGAGCAGGAGCTTTGAGCCATGGATATTGGGCTTTGCCAATGATGTTGATGGTTCGCCGGGCTTAACCCATGACTTTCTGCGCTTTGGATTGTCATAATGGATCCACTTTTCGTCACCGGTAACAATCCGATGCAAAAAACCTTTTCTTTTCTGCCGTTGAAGCAGCAGTTCGCACGTGAGAAAACGTCTCTCAATATCCCTTGGTTTCAATTCATATGGGACCCAATGTCCTTCCTTCTGGATCATGCCCAAACTTTTAAGACGTTTTCCTATTGTTGAGAAGTCAACTTCCAATGACGTAGATAATTCTTTAAGTGTTTGACATGAGTTTTCATTGAGCAGTGCCTGCAAATCGTTATCTTCAAATTTTTTCGGCTGACCAGGTCGCTCCTTGTCATCCAAGTCGAAATCACCAGCTTTAAAACGTGCAAACCACTTCCTACACGTTTGCTCAGCCAGAGCATGTTCACTATACACATCCACTAAAATACGATGAGCTTCAGCTGCACTTTTGTTCATATTAAAGTAATGAAGCAAAACTCCCCGCAAAAACACTTTATCTGGCACAAATTTTGACATATTCAATGAATTATACAGTATTGTTATTTATGATTTCAAGAAAGGTTATGTACGGCAAATGACGTCCTATGATAGATGTTTACAATGTATACAGAACTATAGGTAACAACGAAATAGTGTACTGCTTGTGCCATCTCTTGTAAAACGCTACGAATTAATTCCAACACCTAATACTTAATAAATTCAGTTTTTGTTAGGCATATAAATCGGAGTTATCCTACCCTGATAGCAAAATGTTAACAATTTGAGGCCAAATTGGCAGCAAATTCGATCAGATTTGACTACAAAACCATAGCTATCTGATTATGGATTATAGATTATGGTTTACGTCCGCATTTGATTATGGATTTGTTGACAAAGTTTGTTGACAGGCTATGCCAGCAGATTGGTGGCAGAAATCAAAAGTTTGCTTGAATCAGGTACTGCACTCAATCTGCTCTCAATCTGCCGTCAAGTTATGCAGGACTTTGTTCGGTTTCTGCTAAAATATTATTATTTTTCGTAATAAATTTATTAACAGTTTCAACATATTAACATCTTTACAATATGTTTGATGTTTGATGTTAACTTCAAATTATTACAATTGCTTGTCAATTTAATTCGCGACTACTAGTTTTAATTGCGTTTATAGTCCGAAAAAAACAATTCGGCGCGAAGTTCAAAAAAACTGCAATATATGCAAATACATATATAGTGTATATTAGTAATTCAAGATTGAATTATTTAAAGTAATGAAGATCCAACTTCGATCGTAATAAGCATTTTAAATTTTTAGTATTGATTGTGTTACTGTAAAAAAAATTTACAAAATTTGAATAAATATTTGTTGAGATAGTACCAATGTGATTATTTGACATTATTATTATTTTTTTACAGAAAATAAATATTTATTCAATTTAAATATTTTTTTAAAATCAAATAAATATTTGTTTTCTATATTTAATATTTATTATAAAAAATGTAGAAAATATTAAATATTAATTATATATATATTTATTTAATATTTAAATTAAGTATAATTTTTTTAAAAATATAAGATATTAACCCCTTTTTTGTAAAGTGATGTCTTGTAAAAGTCAAACAGTTCATTACCAGAATCTTTAATAGAGTTTCTAATAATATATTGTCTAATAATAAAATTCTTAGATTTTATGTTAGCGGTGAAGGTGGCACTAGAAAGAGTGTTTTAATAAAAGTTAATTGATATTGGATTAAAGAGAAATATTGGAAAAAATACAGCAGTAGTTGCACTGGCATAGCAGCTTTTAATATCGATGAGTTTACTATCCATAGATTATTTCAGTTACCAATAGAATATACTGCTAAATATAAACAACTTTCTGATGTAGTCCTTAAAACTATACGAGAGAAACTTAAGAATGTTGTATATTAATAATTATTGATGAAATTTCAATGATATCAAATGTTACTTTAATGAATATACACCTTCGATTAACAGAGGTATTTAATACTGAAGATTATGATAACGGATGATTTGATTTGAAAACATATAAAATTTTTTTCGGAGATTTGCAGCTTTCACGTGTATATAAGGATCTTTTATTGAATTGACAAAAGCAAAAATTGATAAATACGTGGTTTTTATTTAGTTATGATAAATTGCAAATTAATGTACGGCAGCAAGATGATAATTTTTATCGAGACATTATCTAGAATTCGAATAGGAGTGACAATTTTAGATACTACTGTTTTTTCCAGAAAGAAGGAAAATAAAATTTATGGAAACTATTTGTGATGGCCGGTTACAAGAATTATGTAATTATTTGCAAAATTTGCCAGAGGATACAGTTTGACTACTTTTAACTTGCATTATATGACACTTTAAATACTGCTATGTTAAACCGTATTTCTTCAGACAAAATGGAACTTATTGCTCAATTCTGGTGAAAATTTTTCTCAGAATTTTTCAAATAATTTTATAATTTTCTCACATTTTTTTATACATTGGATTGGAACATTTCTCAGAAAATCTACATCTTTTCTCAGAATTTTTCATACCTGTATATGTTAATTATGAAATATCTTAAGATTTTTAAGATTTTTTGTAAGTATAATTTTTGATGAAATGTTACAAAATCTAAAAAATTAAAAAATACTTTTTAAAAAATTATAATAATATAAGATGAGAAATTTCAGAATATTTCAGAATTGTATGAGAAGTTCTAAGACAAAATATAAACTTTTCAAATATTTTTGAGTATTTCTGAAAAATGTTTCAATATACGTACAAAAATTATGAGAAAAATTTTTACCGGGAAGATACAACTAATTATGTATTATTTAAAAAGAAAATCATATTTAGAAAGAAAAGTTTCAAAGATATTAGAGTATGATGATGCGGATAGTTCTCGAACAGCTGGATTAGCACAACTTATAATTGTAAAATCAGGAGTGCGTATAATGATTAGAAGAAATATTGATATTTCTCTATAAAAATAAATGAATTATCTATAATGGAATACAATAGATTACGAACGCAGTACAGACCAAATTTTATAAATATTAATATTTCGGAATAATATAAAAGTGCACGATTTACTTTGGACACGATTTACAAAAAAATATTTCTAAATGTTAAATAATTAATGATAAAGAAATTGTGAATCAAATTCATGGTAAGAAGATTTCCAAATAATGATAATCGTGTGTTATGCTAATGCTTCAATGTATGTACAGGTATATTCAATGTATGTATATTCAATTCTTATATTCTCAGAAGAATATTACTTTGTCTTAAACGTATAAATGCATTTAGAAAGTTAATCGACTCTTATGTCTCTAATGAAGTTTTGAATATAAAATGCAGTGCATAGATTGATATTTGATGATCGATATTTTGAAAATATTCAACAAGATTGCTGGTGAGTTTATTAAAGATCTTATTAATAATTCGGTTGATAAAGTGTAATTAAATATTAGTAAAAAAAATATTAGTAAACGTAACATTGCGATGTAATAAGTGCAATTATATAAATATAGAAATTTATACAAATTATATATTACTACTTTAATTATTAGAAAATTTAAAAAAATCATATACTTTTGAAAAATAATACAATATAATTTTTCACATTGGATTAATGTAGAAAAATTATGTATTAATTGTAGCTAATTCTATATTTGAAAATATTGGGAAATCGCTTTAACGATACGCTATCGCTGACCACAGATGGCGCTTCTACCACCGGCACGTTCATCTTCCGCGTGCTTGATTCGACAAGGAACAGTTCAAGCATTCCCTGCGTCGCGATCCCTCCTCAACATGGGCCCAGGCAAAGATTCGCGATAAGTGTTCGTGTTAAAGTGACAAAGCGAGAGAGGTTCTCGGTGATCAAGTGCGTAAAAGAAAACGACACTCACGATGAACGTGTCCGCTATGAGCCGCATTGAAACGCTCAATAAAGACAACTACGACACCTGGAAAATGCAGATGCAAGCAATATTGGTGAAGAACAACGCATGGAAATATGTGAATGGAACGAACGTGAAAACGAAACTAGTTGCCGACGACGACGGGATATCTGCCCAAGCTCGTGCGGAATGGGACGACAACGATAGCAAGGCGATGTCGGATCTCATCCTTTCAATTCACTCGAGCGAATTGAAGCAGATCAAAGGATGCACATCATTTCGAGAAATTTGGTTGAGATTGGAAGGGATATATCAATCCAAAGGTCCCGCCCGAAAGGCAACGCTGCTGAAGCGCCTCGCATTACAAAAAATGGCGGACGGGGAAGACGTGCGCGAACACATTCGCACATTCTTCGACGCAGTGGATAAACTGACCGAAACGAAAGTGATCATAAATCCCGATCTGCTCGCGATTTTATTATTATAGCCTACCATCGCAATATGAAAACTTCCGATGTGCCATCGAGTCGCGCGATGAATTACCTGCACCGGAAGCACTACGAATTAAAATAATTGAAGAGAGCGACGCTCGAAAAAAGGACAACAATGTTCTTGTGCAAAACGCCATGGCGGTCAAGCCTTACGCAAACAAAAATTGGAAGAACAAAAAGAAGGCACCGAAAAACGAGGTGGACAAGGAAAAGTCTAAGCTTAAATGCCACAGTTGCGGAAAAACTGAGCACAAGGCGGCCGACTGCTGGCATCGAGACAAACAATTAGCCAAAACGGCCGAAGATATAGGATTTTTTGCGACGCTCGCGACGAAGCCATTGCTGCATCCGAAACGGACGAAGCGCACGAGACGCGCCGAAGACTCGCGGAGATAACCGAAGGCGAAGTTTCCCGAGCGATCGCCGAGGACGGAGAGTGCAGACCGCCGCGAGCGGGGCCACTCGGCGACAGCGTCCGAAGTTTCCCGAGGGACGCCGAAGGCGCGACTGTAGCGAACCGCAGCGGAAATGCGAAATTCATCGCAAAACGTATCGACGGACTTTATTATCTCGAGAGAAATGCGCGACCGGAGTGTAGACTGACTTTGCACCGCAAGATCCAAACCGGAATATCAACGGATTCTGAGATCGTGAAATGGCATCGGCGCCTAGGACACCTGAATCTGAAAGACTTAGTGAAGTGCGATCGCGAGAATAGAGTGCGAGGACTGCGCTTGGATAAATTCCATGGACCGCTTGAATGTGAAATCTGCACCCGAGCAAAAATGACTAGGCTTCCTTTCCCGAAGAACTCAAATAGAAAAACGGAATTGTTGGAGCTCATTCATTCAGACATTTGCGGGCCCATGCGAGTGGAAACGAACGGCGGGGTCCGGTATTTCGTGACCTTCATAGACGACAATTCGAAGTGGTGTCACGTGAGGATGATCAAAAGGAAGAGCGACGTATTCAATTGCTTCGTAGAATTCAAGGCCTTCGCAGAAAATTCTACCGGAAAGAAGATAAAATATCTTCAAACGGATAACGATCTGGAATACGTGAATACGGAGTTCTATGAATTTCTGAAAGCGAACGGAAGCGGCGACTCACTGCACCCTACAACCCGAAACAGAATGGAATGGCGGAAAGGAAAAATCGCACGTTAGTGGAGATGGCGAGGTGCCTTCTGACGCAATCTGGATTAGCCACATCATTTTGGGGCGAGGCCATCGCCACGGCAAACTATTTGCGAAATCGGTGCCCCACACGTAGTCTGAAGGGGAGGACACCGTTCGAAAAATGGAGAGGACGCACACCGAACGTCAGCCATCTCAGAGACTTCGGATGCGAAGTCTATGTCCTGGATAGGACACCCGGCAAGGGGAAGCTCGAATCTCGATCTACGAAACGAGTATTCATCGGCTATTCTGATTCGTCAAGAGCCTACAGAGTCTGGCTACCGGAGGAAAAGAAAGTCGTGATATCCAGAGATGTCAGATTCATGGAGAATAACGCAAAAGATTCTACCCGTATTGAATCTGTGCCGGGAACGTTCAGTGAGAAGCAGGCCGACGATCCAATAGACGGGCCACATGAAGTGGACATCGAGCTAACGCCCCCACCAATAATTAACGAAACCGTACCAGAAGACGAGACAGAGGAAAACTTCGACGACAGGCAATCGGCGGCGAATCAGCGGGACATCGTTGCACAGAGAGACTCGCAGGCAAAAAGGGGCCGAGGCAGGCCTACCATAGTGCGCACTGGACTGAGGGGAAGACCCCCCAAAAGGTATCATGAAGCTCGTATCGCCAGCGAAGAAATGGAACACGCCTTCTCGGTGGAGATCCTCATACGTCAGGCCATGGATTGCTCTGATGCGGATGAATGGTTCCGCGCCATGGCGGAAGAAGTGATCTCTATCGTCAAAAATGACACGTGGGAACTCGAACAAAGACCGACAAACCGCGACGTGATTGGAAGCAGGTTCGTCTTAAGGAATAAGTACGACGCCAACGGAGTCGTTGAACGCCGCAAAGCTCGATTGGTCGCAAAAGGTTTCTCCCAAAAGCCAGGAGTGGACTTTCACGAAACGTTTGCGCCAGTAGCGCGTTTGAGTTCGATTCGTGCTCTAACCGCGGTGGCGGCGAAACATCAGATGTCGATGCATCAGATCGATGTGACGACGGCCTATTTGAATGGAGACATTGACGAAGAAATCTTCATGGAGCTACCGGAATTTCTGGAAGAAACCATGCAGCGAGTGGTTCTGGCATGGCATAAGAAGAATCGAGGATAAGGTCAAGAAGATGCTAGACCAGATCAGGACTGGCGACATGGTGTACCGCCTAAGGAAATCCCTTTACGGCCTGCGCCAAGCTGCACGAAGCTGGAACAATAAAATTAGTGAAGCCATCAAGGAGTACGGAGGCATTCCTACCGACGCCGATCCTTGCATATTCCGAGTAAATCGAGGGGGAATCACACTTTTAATTGCCCTATATGTCGACGACATCGTGATCGCCTCCGACAGCATCAAGGAGATCCGTAACCTCAAACAATTTTTGGCTCAGAAGTTCGACATCAAGGATCAAGATGAGATTGGGTACTGCATAGGACTGGAGTTCAATCGAGATAACGGAGGTATCTCGATTCGACAGAAGGGTTACATCTTAGACGTCCTGAAAAATTCGGGATGGCCGACTCGAAATCTGTGTCAACGCCTATGGACATTGGGGTTAAACTGACCCGCCCTGAGGGCGCCATGGAGAAGAAGTATGCCGAGTTGCCCTACCGTGAATTGGTGGGTGCTTTGATGTATTTGGCCACTGCAACGAGACCCGATATTGCACATGCCGTGAGTTTTTCTGAGCCAGTTTCTAACCAACTACAGACAAGAACACTGGACCGCTGCAAAACGCGTTTTGCGTTACTTGAGAGGGACACCGGACATCGGGATTACCTACGGATATGGCGGAAGCTCAATCATCGGTTTCTCGGATTCTGACTGGGGAAACTGCCTCACAGACAGACGGTCGTACACCGGATACATATTCATGTACAACGGAGGTGCTGTATCCTGGGAATCGAGGAAGCAAAGGACAGTGGCTTTATCCTCGACAGAAGCCGAATATATGGCTCTCACCGAAGCCTCTAAAGAGGCCATTCATTTAAAAGGACTACTGAAATTTCTCAATTCAGAGGACCCGCCAGAGGTCATCGTTTTCAGTGACAATCAAGGAGCACTGAAACTAGCCGAGAATCCGGTCTTCCACGCTAGAACAAAGCATATCGACATACGACACCATTTTGTTCGTGAAGCTATAAATAACGGATCCTTTCAGCTGCGTCACGTCTCAACGGAAGAAATGGCTGCAGACGTCCTAACGAAAGGTTTACCGAGACCTAAGCACGACAAGTGCCGGAGTCTGATCGGCCTCGGAGAAACATGAGTAATAGTTTTTCTTTTGGTTCGATCGCGTATCGAGGGGAAGTATTGGGAAATCGCTTTAACGATACGCTATCGCTGACCACAGATGGCGCTTCTACCACCGGCACGTTCATCTTCCGCGTGCTTGATTCGACAAGGAACAGTTCAAGCATTCCCTGCGTCGCGATCCCTCCTCAACAGAAAAAACTAATAAAACTGTAAAAAAAAAAAGATAATAAAACTCGATAATAATAAATAAAATCAAAAATTTTTTAAGGGCTGCAAAGCCAGAGATACAAAACAAAGAAAATATATTATAAAATTATAAATATGAAAATACAACAAAACAAACATTTCGACACCGATTGGGTCATTCTCTATGTTGACAAAAAAAATTTTTATAAATGTTAAATTATTACAAACGGAAACAATATATAAATTATCTATCACTTAATACGTGTATAATATAATAAATACGTGTTAATTACTGAAATACTTGCAACGATGTAATCAATCCTTTAGTCCTTCTTAATAATCCAAAAACGAATAGTAAGAACATTTTGTGTGTGTTCTTGTAAAAGTTCTCCTGTTTTATAATGTTAAGTCCAAAGGTAAAATTCTCATAGTAATCATAAAACTTTGAAAGCATTCCAGCAATGTAGACGTTAACATAAAAAAATCTATAAAGAAACTCCAAAAAGTAACCGTAACAATCCGAGTTCACACAATTATGCAACTGTAAAATGAAATTAGCAAAATATTATATAAGTACCTTCTTAAGTGAAGAGTTTAAATCTCATTAAAAGAATAAAAAGTAACAGTCACTTATAGAATCCCATCTTATATTGGAGCAATTGCAACGAGAAAAAAAGATATGCCAAAGACTACGTAGCGTCTCAACCAAAAACGATGTAACTCAAACGTGTATCGCAACACAATAATAAAAGGAGATTAATAGACAAAGGAAGGTGTCGACTGGAAGAATAATAATAATAAAGGACTAAGAGGGGAAAAGAGACTGTATGATGTTAGAATATAATTCAGGCAACGAATCCGTCGTTTTATTAATTCCATGCTTTTGCCTTTTAATATGTACCATTTCTGAAATTAATCTTTTATTATAGGAAGGTTCTATGTCCAAGATTTTTACATTGTCTCATTTAAAATTATGGTTTTCCTTTATGTAGTGATTAGAGATAACCGATGGAGACTTAGTTATTTTATTAATGTTGAAAACATGCTCATGTAATTGCATTTTTAACTGCCTCTTAGTTTGATCTACGTAACTAACATCATAATCATCACATGAAATCTTGTAGACAACATTTTGATTATATAATGGGTCCAATCGATCTTTATCCTTTTTTATTAAACTTTTCAATGTATTCGGAATAGTATAAGCTAATTTGCAATTGAACATATTTACAAGCGGTGAAAATTTTTCCGAAATGGAATTGACATATAAAACAAAAAAAAACTTTTCTTTAACTTTATTAATATTAGTAGTAATCTTATTGTGAATGTAAAATTTAATTCTATTATGGATCGTTGAAAAAATAAGTTGTAATGGATATCCATTATTCAAAAAAATATTAATAACGTTAATTAAATTATTTGTATGGAACCGAGGACAATTTTGTCTACAAATTCATAGATAACACCTCTTTTATGACAAGGAACAGGATGTGAATTAAATTGAGGAAGAAGCAACCTTCTCTGCAAGAGAAGGTTGTTTTACGATATCCGCCAAAAACAAATTTTCTTTCTTCAACAATTAATAACGTGTCTAAAAAACTTATTCTATTATCTATACCAACTTCCACTAAACTATAGTCTAATGTGTAAAGAGTTAAAAATTCCTAAAATATCATCTACACTCTCAGATAGAATAGGCAAAATAATGTCATCCACATATCGAAAATAAAATAACAACCGACAAGGCAATCTTCCAATTGCAATTTCTTCCAGTTTAATAAAGGACTATTTATAGATGATACAATGATTCTAAAAATCGTGATCAGACTATGTATTAGAGATTGAGATTGAGATTAAGATTGACGTTCGACCAATGAGAACAGAGCAAGTCGAAATTGAGATTGCAGATTGAAATATAGGGCTCCGTCTATTTTTTCAATCTTCAATTTCAATCTCAACCAATAAGCTTCCAGTATTTAAGTCACTGACTAACCTCACGTGACTAACCTCATCAAATGTATCGTGTATGTACAAAATAATAAGTTATAAAGGGTTATAAGAAGTACAAACACATCACAATTAAAACGTGTAAGTGCAATTAAATACGTATTCAATATTTTTTGTTATGCGTGGATTCTATCCGATATTCTTATTAATCTCAATCTTAATTGCTGTTGGATACAATTAATAGTGCAATCTTCTATTTTAATCTCAATCTTAATCTCAATCTCAATTTCCAATGCAGTCTGATCACGGTTTGAGTGGATACCTCAGTTTCTGGATTTTTGTCAATGATATAATAAAAGTGATATAATAAAAACAAATGATATTCATATCTTTAAACTATTATTATTTAAAATTTCTAATAAGAAAATTACAAATCTAAATATTAAAGTGTATACCTACGGCATAGATATCTGTTAATGTCAATATTACTAATTTGTATGTAGTTAATATTAATTATTTTTGTTCACTTTTCCAGAATTTTTTTATGACTACTTTGATTCTTGATAAAAATAACTCGCAACGTACTACACGGAATGAAAAATACGATATTAAAAATTATAATAGTATTGTAATACCATGTACATTTTTGGTTTAGAACGATATTGATATATTAAGACTACATTGAAAATGACTCGATTGGAATCGAAACGTTGTTAATTGTAATTGTTTAGGGTGGGCCATCTATTGGTACGTTTTTGAATTTCGTCGTATGGCAACACCGAACGAGCTACAGACCCGAAATTTTGACAGTTTATTAGTCATACCGTCCGCGGCACGAAACAACATGTTTTCTCTTGAAGAGCGTTTTGAAATTTTAAAAACTTATTTTCAAAGTCAGTGCTGTGTCGCCGAAACTGTACGAATTTTGAAAAGAAATATGGGTCGTGATAGAGCACCCACCGAAGGAGCTATACGCAAATTGGTGAGGAAAGTTCGTGAGAAAGGGATGTTAGTGGATGACATTATATTACGACTGTTTTGAGTGAAATTGGCGCCGAGGTAGTCCAAAATGTCATTAATAATTGGGGTGACCGAATGGCATACTGTAAGGCCAGTAGAGGGAGCCACATGAACGAAATCGTTTTTCATTCTTGACGCGGATACTTTTAGCTTCACAACAAAAAAAAAATTAATAAAAAATATCAATGTATGCTCATTTGATCGCATTTTTAAAAACGTACCAATAGATGGCCCACCCTGTATGAATTTTTAATGCTAATTATATTTTTCTAAAATAATTTTGATTACCGATTAAGCATTATAAATGACTAAAATTTTTTTTGGTGACCAATAACTGTTATAGACAGCAAAAATTGTTTTTGATTATGAATAATCACTATCAATGATAGAAATTGTTTTTGATTACGAATAACGATTATCAATGATAGAAATTGTTTTCGATTGCGAATAACATTATCGATGATAGAAATTGTTTTCGGTTATGAATAATGATCATCGATGATCAGAATTTTATTTTAATTATTTTTTGGTTATAATCAATATCAGTTAGCATTTTTGTCTGCTTACTTTTGCCTATCATCACTTTTCATTATCATTACTAGAGGAGACACGCAACCGCACGTATTTATACGTGAGCAGCCTGCCTCTCCTACCTCACCATCAGTGTTGTACATCATTGTAGTATATATGTGCAATCGCGATAGACTATTGGTTCCAAGTTCTAGACATTATATGTGTAGTGCAATAAATAGTGAACCTTATACTTATTATTTTTGGTAAATTACTAGTTATTGTCAGTTTATCTCTTGTATATGTTTAATTTAGTATTAGTATTACTGTTTATAGTTTAGCTGAAAACTTGCATTATGGGTCGAAAATGAAATATATTTATAAAAGAATTTTTTTCAATTTGGTGATCCAAAATGTATCAATATGCAAAGCTTGTGAATCGAAATTTAAAGGATCACACGCTATCAATTTGAAACGGTATATGATTACAATTCATTTGGAAATTTATAAGGAAGAAAATGGAACAAATAGAGAAACAGGAAGAAAATACTAAAGTTTGCGAATTAAGAAGTAAACTTTCGATGCAATTGAATGCAGAAGAAGTGATAAATGCATGTGTCACATTTGTTACGAAAAAATCGATATATTATTCGATTGCAATACTTTTAAAGTCCTTACGGGACGAATTTTTACAAGACTTAACATACCTACAATAAATTCGATGAATGTAGACCGAATGCTTTCATTGAAAATGGACAAGGTCGCAGTATTAAGCATTAACGTTCAATTTATTGAAAAAAATGAAATTCGCATATACACATTAGCAATGAAAGAGCTCAAAGGAAAATATACAGCAGCTAATTTAAAAAACGAATTCGAGAATGTTTTGGAAAAATTTTAAATTAAAAAAATCAAATTTACTCAATTACAGCAGACAACGGAAAAAACTTGCTAAAAGCAGTAGTAATATTTTGTAATGAAAATATAGATGAGTTGGAAAAAAATGATGAAACTATCGACTGTGAACAATTGGCTGAAATTGTAGTAGAAAATCTGTATTTCGAAGAACAAAATATTATATTTGTGAAATGTGCGGCACATATGCTGCAACTCGCAGTAAAAGATTTTTTCGAACAACCAATATTGACATCATAGGTCGTGCACGATAAGTAGTAAAAACTTTAAGAAGTCCAACATTGAAGTAAATTATTATAGCACTAACATTCTATTTCATTATAATAAATTTTATAATTATTTTTATTGTTACCTTTTGTATTTTGAACCTATTTATGATATAATTTTTGTTTATTCAATCTTTAATTTCTAGATAATATTCATAATCTGTGACTGATTTCAAGACCGTTTTAATGTTTTAAAATATTAATATGCTTTTGTGATTAGTTTATTTATTATTAAATTTAAAATAATACTTATTGTTTTTAAAAAGAGAAATTTTGATCCCAGCTCTTCGTGCGTAATAATATGTTAAAATGAATTTATATATATACATTAAATTTTACAGGTTATATTTTATAGGATTCAGGATTACGAAATTATTATGTTTTTAACTTTTTTGGTAGGTAACAAGTAATTATAACTTATTACTTTTAAAAACTTTCCATTCTCTGGTAATATGTATATTTTTCCAGATATTCTCTTCAATTTTTAAAGCTGAAAAAAACCACAGTTAGATGTTCCAACTCGCTGGAACTCTACTTATGATATGTTGCAGACTACTTGAATATAAACGATTTTGTAATGATAATTTAAAGACAATGATGACTCTATCGGAACACAAGTGGTTTACCATCCAGGACTTGGTAAAAATTCTGTGCCCATTATACGAAGCTACAAAAAATCAATTGCTTTTGATAAACTTTTACAAATTGTGGCTAAATCTTAAGCTGCAAGTAAAAGTAAGTAATTCAGATGCAGCTAAGTACTTTTACGTTTGGATAATAGAGAGCAGATTTTAAACAATTTTAAGCAATTAATTTTTTTAGAACCGCATCTTAAACGCATTTTAACTTCAGAGCAAAAGGACAAAGCCAAAAAACATTTAAAAAATATCGCAACTGATATTATTGATATTATTGAATGATATTATTGAAACAAATACGTGTTGCACAACGGTATCGCTTAGTTAATTCTCTCAACAGGGTAATTTTTTCATTAATTTTTTCAATTTTTAGAGCGATGCCAAAATTAATAATACTATTAATATAATTGAAGAGGAAGTCACTCATGAAGAAAATCCAACGACTGACGCGATTCCAAGTACAAGTACTCTGTAATTTATCTCTGTTAAAAAATTCAAAAGGCATGGAAATAGAATCTTCTACAGGGATAATGAGGCAGAAGATATGTTTTTCGCAGAGAAACTGTAAAAAATATTTAATGAAATTGACAATTATAAAGAAAAACGAGTTGATATTGATGCAGATATAATGTCATATTGGAAAGAAAAAAAGTACATTTTACCACAGCTAATTAAATTAACTACAATTATACAAGCTGTGCCAGCTACACTGGTTAGTGTGGAAAGAGCTTTTTCAGCTCTGGAACTAATGCTGGATGATAAAAGATATAATGTAAATCAGCAAAATTAAGAAAAGCTTATGTTTGTAAAAGTAAATGTAAATTAATTGTACATTAACACATATGTTTGTTAAACATTAAACATATTAAAATACGGCATTTTTTATTTTACTCTCTTTTATTAAATACTTGTATCTTACATTGCTTTTTAAGATATATAAGTTATATAATTAATTTTATTTTCCGTCGAAATGGACACTATACTGGGTATAATAAAAATACATAGGCTGATCAAAAATTCCATTAATGTGCGCTCGCGCGCGCGTGTGTGTCTGTGTGTGCGTAATATGTACGCAATGTCCAAAAATCTAAAAAATCACTAAAGTAAAGTAAAAATTATAAGGAAGTTTATAGGCTGGAAAAAATTTTATGTACGTTGAACTTTTTAAAATAAGTTTTTATGAAAACATTTTTATACAAATCTGCATTTTAGTAAATTAGTAATGATAATAAAAAGTGACGATAGAAAAAAGTAAATAGACCAAATACTAACAGTCAATATTGATTATAATAAAAAAATAACCAAAATAAAATTCTTATCACCGATAATCGTTATTCATAACCGAAAACAATTTCTATCGTCGATAATGGTTATTCGCAATCGAAAACAATTTCTATCATCGGTAATCGTTATTCGTAATCGAAAACAATTTCTATTATTGATAGTGATTATTCATAATCAAAAACAATTTTTGCTGTCTATAACAGTTATTGGTCACCAAAAAAAATTTTAGTCATTTATAATGATTAATCGGTAATCAAAATTATTTTAGAAAAATATAATGGTCATACTATGACTTTTTTTCATTTTGATTATAACAGTTATGGTCTTTGCTTACCTTTTTAAAAAAAGGTAAAAAAAGCGCTAAGTGTGCGTGCTTTTTTATCTTTACATAAAGAATTATTTGATCAGTTTCGTGTTGCTGTTTAGTAGAATTGACTTTATGGTCAATACAGTTATTACTCACCGATTCATCAAAAACAAACAAAACCAAACAAACATTTAAAGAAA
This sequence comes from Acromyrmex echinatior, assembly GCF_024713525.1. Lineage (NCBI taxonomy): Eukaryota > Metazoa > Arthropoda > Insecta > Hymenoptera > Formicidae > Acromyrmex > Acromyrmex echinatior. The sequence continues at coordinate 1,157,664 of NC_141858.1, read as the reverse complement.
AACATGGTCAAATTTTGATAACAAAAAAAGGAGTCCTATTGTGTAGGAGCCCTATTGTGTAGGAGCCTAGACCTTTCCCCCTCTTTCGCCCGCGTTAGGTATCCCCCGCGCCTACAAGTACTTCCCCGCACCCCGCATTCCCCTCTAGCCCATGGGTTAGAACCCGCCTAGTATACCTACTGATATACTATATAAGCGCATGAAAAATCGTAAACAATTAAATATCATAAACTGTTGCGTTTTAACATGATTTATATTATTCTGGATTAATAGGAGGGATATACTATTACTACAATTTATTAAAACTTATAAATGTTATTTAGAATGCTCCTCGTCTGTTATTGATGCTTAGAGCCCTCGAGCGGCCGAGATTGCCGAGAAAGCATTTTCGGTCGCTTGAAACAAGCTACTAGTGGGAGAAGGAGCTCACTGTCTCACTGTTCTCAGCGCGCCGCAGGTGAGCACACGGACATGGGCTCGTGCTTGTTTGTGTGTTACAACGCCGCATCATGTTAAATGAAACTTATAGGCGTGGAAAAGTAACGTTTTGACGACGAAATTTATGTTGCGTGCTATGTTTAAATAAAGACAATTTGGATGAAACGAGATCACTTTAAAACACTTGTAAAAATTGATGAAAACTGTCTTTTCCTCTTTTGACAGTTAGTAAATGGTCGTAAAAGCCACGTAAAGTGAGCCTATATTCGGACAAAAATACACGGTTTGACAGCTGTTGAAATGAGTAAAATATACGCTTTTACATATAAAATTCCAAGATAATTTTAGTTTTCATCGATAATTACGACTTTGATAAGTACGAGAAAAGTCACATTTTCACAATTAGGTAAATAATAACGAAATAAATTAACGTGTCATTCCTCGCTTCTGATACGTCACGATTTCAACATGGTCGCCGCGACTAGTCAGGAGCCTTAAATAATCACTACTTTAGTTGGAAAAGAAAATGTCTTTGAATGAATTGTGGTATAATAATTTCATTTAAGAGGAATTTAAACCATTTGTATTAGAATAGAAAAATCCTTCAATAAGATATATACGTATACTTATATTTCATTGTATAAAAATTAAAGATAATACCATTTGGATTTTTTAAGTAAATAATAAAAATATTATCACTTGGGTTTTATTTTTTATTTTGATAGTAGAATTTAATTTAGCGCCACAGTTATTGATACCAAATTTTTTATATAAATGATATATATCATTAAGTTAATAATAATATTCATTATTTATTTAATTTAGCATGGTATAAAGAAATGAGATTTGATTTGGCACTAGTTCTTGATCAAATCCTTTATAGGAATGATACATATCATTAAAGTTAATGTTATTTATTTAATTTGGTATCCGAATTACATGAAATTTAATTTGGCACCAATTATTGATATCAAATCTTTTTTAATGAATAATACACAAAATTTTTAGGAATTTGACTTGGTGCCAATTTTGTTGATATCAAATCTTTTATATGAATGATACATAGAGTTAAGTAAATAATAAGAGATAGTATTGTTTGTGTGATAGTATTAGATGTGTTTGTGACGCTGGTGTCACCTTGTATAGAAGGCTTGCTCACTAAGGTGTAAATAACGACGATTTTCTTTGTTGTAACAATTCGAAATTTATTGTTTGACTTGAATTAAGATTTGTTTGAAGCGGGTGGTAAGCGATGCTTGTAAACCGATACTTAATGGGTTCAGTTCGATGCGTGCAGATAATTCGCACTTGGTACGACGTCGAGTAATTTCTTACAGCCATTCAAAAGAAAGTGTATTGCGAGCAGCAACGAGACCGGCAAATCTTGCTGGAGATTCACGTAATTCTCACGTACTGACTGCCCTCGTGGTACGCGTATATTGAGAACGTTAGATAACAAAATGCAGCGATAATACATGATGGAACTTTGATGTGGTTCGCTCTTCAGATTCAGATTAAGAAGCGTTACGAATGACTATCAATAGATGATCCGTATTGATCGGGATCGGGAAGCAAACTGAACGTTCACACGCGGAACGTATGCGCGATCGTCATCTTTTCGGATGTCGTGCAAGGGGGTTGTGTGCCATCTGAGATAGATAGCGTGATTAGAGCAGGAGTGATATCCGCATGTTTTGAACGATGACTGCTCGGTGTCTATGAGCTGTTTGCTTACTATCGCCGAGAAGATATTCAAATTAACGATCATTCTGGAACAAGTATCATTTGTGTTTTATTTTTTAATTTGATAGAATTTAACTTGGTTTAAGATTGTAGCATCTGGGTTTTAATTTTTCATTTGATACATTAATTTTTTTTCGAAGAATAATAATTTTTGACAAAGAATTAAAGTTGCCATTACTTGGATTGGAATAAGAAAATCTTCAATAAGAATATCCTTGAAAAAAATTAGAACTACTATTAAATGGGTTGGATACTTAATATTATGTACAAAAGACCGATTTCACCAACTTGATTAAGTCGAATCGGTGATTAACTATTAACCATAAATGGTCAATTTTACTAAACATGATGAACCAGCCAAATGATTCTTTACGAAAAGCACGCACGCTCAGCGGTTTTATCTTTTTTAAAAAGATAAGTTTGTATAAATAAATATATACTTACATCTCTTGGTTAACTTGCAGCATCGCTGCAAGTTTATTATATAATATACTTATTATTGTAATTGCGCGTTTGAAGCCGGTCACTTTCCAAAATCTAAAAATTCAAAAACTCAATTGCCGTTCACGAGAAACACGAGAGAGTGGAGAATAAGGAGCTCCGCATAATAAAAGGAACAGGGAGCAGAGAACAGAGAATATGAAATCATGTATTATGGAATACATAGTTTTCTGATAGGTTGAAATTCTTATTCTCTGTTCCCTGTTCTTTTTATTGTGCGGAGCCCCTAAAGAGTATGGCAAATAGAGAATCTTAAAGGGAGAGAGTAGAAAACTGCATCACGTGATCCGTCTCCTCTGATCCTCTGATTGGGCGCGGTTATCAGCTCCATAGGCATGGAAGTGGAAGAGATTGAAGAAAACGAATCATGTGATCTCATTCTGATTGAACGCTGTCATTCACATGATGCAATTTGTCACTCTCTCATAGGCCGATATTCATAGTCGCTTTTTATTTTAACCATTTTAAGCCGATTCTCTGTTGCGACAGCCAATATGAAACGTTGATTTCAAAATCCAAGCTTGAGATTGGCTGTCGCAACAAACTTGCGATCAGCTTGCAACTAATGTAGAAGAACTTTAAGTAATGTCTCAAGTCGCTAATGCGGCCTTCTGATTAGTTCATGACATCTTAAGATTAAATAGCCAAAAAGACTATACTTAAGATTAAATAGCCATCTATGAATACCTGCCATGATATGCTCAGTTGGTATCTTTCTCTAAATCTTCACCATCTTTGTCTATAGCCTTGTGTTTACGCTACGAGGGCAAGTCAATAAGTTTTTAGAAAAACATAATAAAACACATTTTTTTTGATCGATTTATTTTTACTTCTCAACATAATCTCTTTTCAGTTCGATATACTTGATCCAACGATTCTCCAACTTTTTCAAGCGGTCCGAATAATATGATTTGTCCAAAATAAGCCTCTGTTTCGGCGATGAGCTGCTCTCTGGTGGTGAATCTCTTTCCACTGAACCATTTCTTCAGATTTGGAAACAGAAAATAGTCACAGGAGGCTAAATCTGGCTAATATACTGAGGGAAAACAATTCGTAGCGGAATTCATTGAATTTGGCCATCGGTGCCGGGCACGTGTGAACCAGTGCATTGTCTTGATGAAAGAGCACGTTCTTCTTCGCTAAATGAGAACGTTTTTTCTTTAAAATGTTGTTGAAAGATCTAATAAGGCCGCATAGTAATTGTCATTGATCATTTGCTTCAACGGAAGGTAATCGATATGAATTATACCGCATCCCAAAAAACTGTGGCCATCACCTTTCCGGCCGACTTCACGGTCTTCGCCTTCTTCGAAGCTGGTTCACTCGGTGAAGTCCATTGTTTTGACTGTTCCTTCTCTCGGGTGTGAAGTAATGGATCCATGTTTTGTCCACAGTAATGAATCGACGCAGAAATTCATCTTACGTTGAAACATCTCTAAACATTGTTTTGAAATCGTCACATGGTCGCGCTTATGGTCCATAGTGAGCAAACACGGCATCCATCTTGCCGATAGCTTTTTCATACCCAATTATTCATGCAAAATTAAAATCACTATACCATGTGATATGCCTGTGGCCTCAACAAGCTCGCGCACTTTCACTCGTCGATCAATCAAAACAATATCATGGACTTTATCGATGATTTCTGGCATAGCAGCCTCAATTGGACATCCCGAATGAGATGTATCACATGTGGATGACGATCACATTTAAATTCATTCATCCAATTGTATATAGTCGCAAACGCTGGTGCAGATGTGCTATGAACATTATCCAACTCGATTTTGATTTCTTTCGGCGTTAATCCTTTAATTAAACCTTTCATATGTATACATATATTACTATTTTTGTAGCACTACAAATAAAATACTATTCTGCAACTGATGTTGAATTGGAGTTATTGGATAAATTAAAGACTATCATCGCAGACAAGATATCGAATCACAAGCTCTAATTTACGTGGCCCATCAATTTCAGTATAAATATCCACAATTGAACTATAAAACAAAAACAGTAATCCCTAGTGATGATTGGTTATCGTGCATATCCTGAGGAAACTGCATTCATCCTATTGCTGAATTTTTAAAAGCTGCAGAAATGACAGATGAAAAATTCCACAAATTTCATGACAATTTTTTTAATTTTGAAGATAAAATATTTGATAAATTGTCTGTGATAGTTTGTATTAATTTACAAAATGCGTTTCCTCCTGAAGTTATCGTATGTCTAGTACGAACGAGAACATATATTAGAATTAGAAATATAAATAAAAAGATTGCAATAAATAATAATATTTATAAAAATAACTTTAAAACAGTTGGAACACATATGCAATATTCTTATTTATTTTTGTTTTACATTTTATTTTATGTTATATTGTTTAATTTTTTTCTGTACGTTTATTTTATATCATATTATTTATTATTATTAATTTGTTCTAAACGTTTTTGTAATTAATAAAACTAATTTTCACTAGAAGTATTTTATTTTCATTATCAATCAACTTACTACATTTAAAATATGCGCTTCTCCGTGGGGAAAAACTGATTGGTTGAATTTTAATCTATCTCCTCCATGTTGCCGTTATGCTCAATACTTCACCTTATATTCTTTCCACCATGACAAACATGATACGTACTAAGGGCGCACATTAGGTACTAATAAATTATTTAAATATACAAAAATGCAATTGGCCGCGAAATGTTAAACATGCATTTATATTCTTTGCAGAATAAATAAAATAAAATATATTTTATACATATGTACACACACATACACACGCACGCGTGCGCGTGGAGTATATCATTACGAAAAAAATTTCTGTTAGGATAGAAAATGCAATCGTTCCAGACTAAAATACTATTTATTTCTTGAGATTACAACGGTTACTCGCTCGTTCGCTCGTTAATGCTCACCATGACAACGCTCTCGTCTAGAGAGGAGACAAAAGAAAAATGCACTCGCCTACTTATCGGTATGCGGTCGGTAATCAACGCGCGTTATTTGAACTACTCCTTTTCTATTTCAAACATACTGCCCACCAAATTAGGCGCTCTAATTTCATCCTGGTTTTTTATTTGTTGCTACGGGCAATTTAAACTTGGAAATCGCTCGTTTATAATAATCAGTCGCGGTTCATATGGAAACCACGTGAATAAGCCTGTAGAATTCCTGTTTCTCGGATGCAGTTCTATTACTCATCCTATTATAACTTCCATTTCATTGAGAAATTTCACTTCGTAAAATAATTAGATCTCCGACTTGACTTGTTTCTTCTTCTACTTCGTTCGACTTTGCAGACCGGCGATGTATTCCACCGTCCACCGTTTCCAAAAGGCTTGTACGACTTGCTGCACAAATCTTCAACGATTAAGACGATTGCTTGGAATCTCAGTTACGTCAGCCTTGGGAATGCTTGTTATGAGCTCTCTAATTAGAAAATGAGCCGTAGTGAATTACTGCAAGTCAGCCGAGTCTGAAGACAACAGCGATAGAGGCCTCGAATTAAGCAAGCCTCGATTTGTGCAAAAGCCGTTGCCATTCCTCAAATGTAAAGTGCACGTTACCCATCACTCGTTCCAAATGCATGATCTTACACCAGTCTCCCACAATCCTCCTATATGCGGTGAGTGGGGTGGTATAAATTTCCATTCAATTCCTTCCTCAGCAAGCGTAGTTCCGATGCATTCCTCAACTTGAGTTTGGGCAAATTGGTACATTTCTTTCAGTTCTCGATTGGCACCGACAAAATTGGTGGCATTGTCGCTATACATTGTGTGCGGACGTCCTCTTCGACTTATGAAACGTCGAAGCGTTGCTAGAAAGACTACTGAAGAAAGTTCACTGATAGCCTCCAAATGAATGACCTTCGTGCCAAAACAAATAAAGAGTGCGATGACTTAATTGTTTTGCGACCTCTGCCCTTGATAAGTATAGGACCCGTGAAAAATCGATTCCGGTCACTGCAAAACTACGATTAGGACACACTTCTGTCTTGAGATAGAGACCCCATTAATTGAAACAGCTCTTGTAGATTATTCCTGGCGCAGCAAACAGATTCGTGACAAACTCTTTGTGCTAGATCTCGACCCTTCAGGGGCCAGTATTTCTCTCTAATTGAAGACAACAATAGTGATTAATTCATATAATAGACGATAATACTCTCTTTTAAATAATAATTTTGTGAATCGTGCTTCTGCTGATAAAAGGATCGGATATTTCTTTCCGAAAGGCCATGTTGAATGCAAGCAACCGCCCACTCGTAATAAACCTTGCTCGTCGAAGAATGAATGCAATGAAATAAGGTTACTAGTAGATTTTAATCCGCAATTTCCTCGCAGAGCGGCGATGTCCTTGGCGAAATTTACTTCTTGCACATATCAAATACAGCTGACGTTTGCTGCTTGTATCTCTCGGAATTTGTCAACTTTGCTGACTTTTAGTCTCCTACAAACTTCTGCAGATTGTGAAAGTATCGTAAACAATACGCCAAGACACGTTCAATTCTTGGTAACGTAGAATACTTGTCGATAAGTTGTAGAATTATGGAATATTCCTCGTGGACGAGAATGCAGGAGTGTACATTCTTCCTTTCCTTCACTTGAACCTCTTTAACGATTTCTAATGCCTCGAACTCTTGCATTCTTTCAATATTCATTGGTTGTTCCGCCTAAAGCCATTGCGGGCCTGACCACAATTTAGAATTCACGAGCTGAGTGGAATAGCGCCACGTGAAATCGCATCAGCAAGATTTTCCGATCCCCTTACGTGATGCCAGTGCTTAACAGGCAACAATTCGACGATTTCCTGTCTATTTGCCATAAACGTTTCTATCGCATAATGTCTCCTTGGATCCAACACAACTGTAATCTTAGAGTCTGTCCAAGCGAACATTCCATCGATAGTACTCGTAAACTGCGTTGAACATTGATTGTCAAATGAGTGAGCAGGACTACACTACACAATTCCAATCGAGGTATGGATGTTGGTCTGATCGGTGCTACTCTTGATTTAAAACATAATAACCTAGATATGATACCTCCATCGATATCAAGCGTTTAAAGATATAAGCAGGCTCCATATGTCCTTTCCGATGCATCACAAAATCCTTGTAGGTATATCTTCGATACAGCTCTGATTGAAATGACTTATCTTGGAATACAAATTGTTAGCTGCATTTAATTCCCTTCGGAAGGATTCTCATTTCTCTGAGAGGGAGGTAATGAGTCGTTCCAATGACGTTCGGTCCGCCATGTCTCTTGCATAATTATTTTTGCTGTATAGTTATCATGGGACTGATGAATCCTAACAGGTCAAAAAGTTTACTGATTGCTGAAAGGATTTCCCCGCTTAGTACTTGCGGATTCTATTCCGATCACTGAAAATTGATCATCGTGGGGATTCCACTCGAGTCCGAATGTTTCAATATGATCATTTGCATCGAGGTAAAGATGTGAGAGACTTTCTCTCAAGTGCGATGGTACCTCCTTCAACGTTTCCTCTTGATTGATACACTATTTGTGTGCTTTGAATCCTCCATATCGCAATATCGTGATTTGCTCTTGTAGCTTCGCGGCATTCTCAACATTACTTACACCCGTTAAAATATCATCCACGTAGGTTTGTTTCGAATAAATCTTGTGCTGTAGTTGGGAATTCTCGTTTAGCCTCTTCCGCTAACCTTCAGATGCATTTTATAGCTAAATAAGGAGAACTAGCTTTCCTGTACGTGACCGTGTTCAGTCAGAATTCTTGAATAGGTTCGTCCAATGAAAAACGCCAAAGTATTCTTTGACAATCTCGATCCTTTGGATGTAAAAATATTTGTCGATACATTTGTCGAATATCGCAAGTTAATGCATTGTTATAAAACCTGAATCACACAATAATCTCAAATAGACTACCTTGTTCTGTAATTTCCGTAATACATCATTGAGCGATTTCTCAGAGCTGATTTTGCTCAATGCATCAAATACTGCACGAAGCTTCGTCGTACTCGCTCCTTTAATCACTCTGTAATGTGGCAAATAAATCATCGGATGTTCCGGACTCTGCGTAGTTTCGTTTACCGGTGACATGTGTCCTCAATCAAGATAATTATGCATAAATGCTATACATCATGTAGCACCTTATTTCTCTTAAAACGCCGTTCTAAATGCGCTAAACGCTTGCTAGTAATATCACGTGACTTGCCTAATATCTTCGGATTATTGCGAAACGGCAATCGCACCACAAATCGGCTGTCTTCTTCGCGCGTAGTTGTTTATTCAAGGAATTCGTCGCTTTCTCGTGCCTCCGCTGATTGAGGCTGATCTGTCTTCGGCAATCTTCTATCTCCCAAAATTTATTTAAAGATGGATTGAGTGTATCATTAGATTTTAAAGTGCAATTTAACGTGATTTTCATACTGAGATAATTTGACGAAGATCTATTTACATCATTCGCTATTGTTTTGGCTACTATCCATCCTAGCCTTGTATTTTGTAATATACAACCATTTCCTCTGAACTCGAGGAATAATTTCCCATCTCTAACCAATCGAAAAAAAACTCTACCCCAATTAGCATGTTAATTGTGCCACGTTTATGGAACTCTGGATTCGCGAATTTAATATTTGGTGGTATGTCCAGCATACGTCGATCTATCTTAACGCCCGGTAATAATTTTGTGATTTTTGATACTACTAAGCTATGAACAGTCTGAACATTTGAATACCTAAAACGTATAACGACTTTGATTCACGCTTTCTATTTCACTTATGCCTGAAACAATTTCCGAAGCTCGAACGCGTTTTACCCCTAATTGATTACGTGCTGCATATGTGATAAAATGTGCTTTGCTCGCATTATCAAGTAGAATACAATGAAATAAGCAAACTGTTCGGATGTTCTGCATTGACCACCACTATAGCCATTAACGTATGCCCTTTGATAGACTTCTTCACGGCATGATGCACGACGACCTTGTTGCTCGCTGGTCATGCAATTTGTTTGCTCGCTGAGATTTATCCGGTAAAGGCTTCTCATCTGTTTGCTCCTCCATTTTCGATCGATAACATAGAGTGTCATGCCTTTCGGAATACTCTTGATAGGTACCCATTTTACAGATTCTTACAAAGTAATCGTTGCGCAAACAGTTCATGCATAGCTTAGGCGAACCTTCTTAACTTATCAACCTGCAAAGCTAAAAACCTTTTACAATGGTACAAAAGGTGGTTATCTTAACACAAATAGCATTTCCCTGCAGCCGTGATATTTGTTAACACTGTTCTCATGAATTTTGGCTTTTTATGAACCTTGACCTTCTGGATTCACGCCTTTGCACGCTCTTCTCCTTACTCCTCGCTTCAATTCTCTCGAATATTTGGGATCTTCTTTCCAAACATTCAGTTAACGTCACTAGTCTTGCCTCCGCGGTGTTTTCATTTTGTTCTCAAGCACGTAGAATGGATGTATTTAATTTAGATCCGATCATATGTATTACCAACTCATCCCAGGAATCGTCGGTAGTTCCATTGATTTAAGCACGCGTAAATGTTTCACGTAATCTATCAAACTCCTCGAAGCAGTGGAGGATTCTTTTTCTACCTTCGGCATTGTGAAAAGACCGTGAATGTTTCTTCTTGATAACTCTTGGATCGTTAAACTGTTTTTTCAACAATCTCCAAGCAATCTCATAATTTACATCGATCAACTCCATTGATTCAATTTTCGCTGCGTCACCACTTAATGAAGTGAGTAGATATTGAAATTTTCATGGAATACTTTGATTTGCCAAAATCAATTGAATTACCGAATTAAATGTTTCTGAGAACCGCTTCCAATTCTCCATGCGCCCATCAAATGCCGGAAGTTTTACCTCAGAAAGCTTGACTCTTGACTCTTGACTCTTAAGTTGTCTACGAGATTTCGTATCAATTGTGTCTGTTGTTCAAATAATCTAGTAATGGCATCACCATTACTTGTCGTTGCTTGTACTGCACCTTGCTGCAGGTTCAATCGCATAAGTTTGTCCTGCTGCTGCAACACTCGCACCAGTGTTTCGTTATTCGCTGTAGTACGATGACTTGTCTTACTGCGATGGCATATTATACCAACGCCTTACCTTGATTTTTAATTCAAGATACTTTTCTTTACATCCGCGAAATCCTGGAATCCTCATCTTCCGTTACATTAATGATTTTGTGTTGTACATTCTCAAATTCTCTCTGGATTTTTTCGAATCTCGCTAGATAGACTTCCTCTTTTCGACTTACCCGATGTTCTTCTAATTGCTCAATCTTATTTTTAAGCCTATTCATCTTAGACTTAACCGTTGCTCGTTGCTTGTGAAGTTTTATGATTTCGCGATGATTTTTCAAACTAGCTAACTTCTGTTGCACGCCTCGGTTCGTGCGCCTTATTTTGTGTATTCTTCCTGAACTCATTGACATCGTAGTCCTCGTATCTCGTTGATCCGGCTCGATAGGACCAATGTTAGGATAGAAAATGCAATCGTTCCAAACTAAAATATTATTTATTTCTTGAGATTACAACGGCTCGTAGTTATTCGCTCGTTCGCTCGCTAATGCTTGCCATGACAACGCTTTCGTTTAGAGAGAAAGCTAAAGAAAAACGCGCGACAGACAGCACGCTCGGCTACTTATCGGTACGCGGTCGGTAATCAACTTATCTGCGTTATTCGAACTACTCGCTTTGTCGTATTTCGTATTAAACAACTTCAAAAACCCTATAAAAATCTATTAAAAAATTATTTGTGAAAAATTATTTGTGAAACATTATCAGCACAATTATCCAACAATTTCATGCAATAAATGTTTAATGCATCCAAAAATACATGCAGTTACGATTTTAATATTAGGTGTTGGAATTAATTCGTAGCGTTTTACAAGTGATGGGAAGTACTTTCATTAATGTATTTTTTAATGCTCATGTGAAATAAATAACATTCTTTCATTAAAAAACGCTACGAATTAATTCCAACACCTAATATATTTAAAAATATATGCAGCTACGGTTTAACGTACTTATTTTCTTGTTTCATGCAAATCTTAACTACTCTACGTCCCATTACAAATATCTATAAAAAATTAAGAATTTCAAAGATCTTGTTTCAATCTATATATAGTTTTTCGTATAAACTTTCTGTTAGGGTGGTATACATTTTTTAAAAGTATTTTACGTTTGAAATCCATTTTCAACGGAATTTGAAATCTTGACTACAATATTATAAATAAGTATTTTTGAGAGACGAAAATATTTAAAATTTTTTAATATTTTGATTTGGAAACGAGACTGTTTACTTGAATAAATCAAATTAATATGAAAAGTATCGGTTACGGTCAAGATTAGATGTTAAGATTAATATACATTTTTAGAAATTTATATAGTTTACATAAAGCTGGAACATTTATTATTTTTTATGAAGATTCGATATTTATGGGCTATCTGAAATTAATTTTTTATTTACAGTTTAATTTTTAATTTGCAGTTTATTTAAATATTCATAAAAATCTTTGGTCAATCAGAGACTTGGTTTTTTTTATACGTCAATGATTCTAGGGAAAATTTGTGAAAACATAGGAAAATCATTTACCTATTTTATAAATGGTTAAATGATAGAACATGATTCCATTTTAAATGAAAATGAAAATGATTTTCCAAAAACCATTTAAAATGAAAAATGCGAAATGCCATTTTCATTTTAAATATATATTTAAAATGGAATTATTTTAAATATTACCCAGCCCTGGTAACTGTTGGGTAATTGTGTTGATAATGCATCCATTTTTCACAAATAATTTTTGAATAGATATTTATAGAATTTTCGAAGTCTTTTTTGTAATAACATACTTGATTTGTATTGATTTTATACTTATTTTTGATAGTTAATTCTTGAATAAATATGAACTTTTTTTTTATGTACGTGTGTAATGTTTCTAAAATATAAACAAACAGCCAGTGTGCGCGCAAAATAAGCATACGATGCATTGGAGTCATACCTAGGAGTCGTCTTTAGATAATTGAAATCAAACATCGTGGAAATAGGCTCAATCTTCATCCCAGTTGCTTTTTTTATTATTGTACGATAACATTCATACTTTAGCAACGATTTTCACTTTGACACAAGAGCATAGGTTATTTCATATTAGAAATACCCTGAATATCTCATATTATTATAGTTTTCACACTTCACGGTTTTACGATCATTAAATCTAACTTTTATAATTAAGCAATTTAACATACCTTGTATTTTTCTATTAGTACGATCTCTATCATTACTTAATGAATTTATTGCCATATATTAAATATTTATTTTATTAAATAATAAACAAGATATAAAGAGTCGTCTCAATGTAACTTCAAGACATCCAAATTCTGAAATCTTTTTGTTACAATGACTACAGGAATGATGCAATAATGAATTTTTCAATAATTTTCAATCCAAAAGCAATAAATTCATGGTAGTGGTGAAATCAATATAAATATATAGCCTTTATTATAATAATTTAGCGGAAATGCCGTTATCTCATATTAAGTGCCTATTTCATGATAGGGAGTTTTCTTGTCTCTCTCTTTCTTTCTCTCCCCTCCCCCCCCCCTCTCTCTCTCTCTCTCTATATATATATATATATATATATATATATATATGTATACAAGGTGTTAGTTAAGTATGTATCTATACTTAACAGAGTGATTCTTTGGTTTATTTCAAGTAAAAAAAGTCTATATAAAATGTGTCTTAAACGACTTAGTTTCTGAAATAAAAAAATTTAAACGTGTAGTAATAATCTTTATTTGAAAGAAATACAGCTTGAAGTAGTCAAAAATTAATCAAAAACAAAAAAACAAAAACAGGCTTTAGTTTTTCTGATAAAATAAAACAATTAAATGAATTGTTGAAAATGTTCACTTTGCGCCACATCCAGCGAGCCTTCTTCTCAAAGATTGACGTACACGCTCAAAGATATTAGGTGTGTTACATATTGCTTCGCATGAAGCAACTATTAGATTCCTCAAATCATTCTCATTCTCAATTGAGGTGGTATAAACCAACGATTTCAGATGTCCCCAAAAGAAATAATCCAAAGGATTTAAGTCTAGTAATCTAGGAGAAATCTATTTTTGATTTTGTGACTTTGACTTTGACTTTGTCACTTTGTTTACAGTTGTGCGAATAGTAATTCACGTGAAGCAAGATATATTTATGCAGGAAGATATCATCAATGCAATTTATCATTTAGTCAAACATTTGTGAACATTCATCTATATTTCGGAAACTAAGCTATTTAGGACACATGTTTATATGGACTTTTTTACTTGAAATAAACCAAAGAATCGTTCTGTTGAGTATGGCAACATACTTAACTAACATCCTCTGTGTGTGTGTGTGTGTGTGTGTGTGTGTGTGTGTGTGTGTGTATATATATATATACAGGGTCCGGCAAAATGATCTCCCACATTTTAATCTTTAATAAAAACGCCATTGTAAATGCTATTTAGATTTTATTTTTATTAACTGAAAATTTATGCTATGCCATTTGTTTTTATTGAATTTTGAAAATTACAGAGTCCAAGTAGCGACCATTTTTTTCGATACACATTCGAAGCTGATTTCTAAAAGTTTCCATCACTCGAGCAATAATTTGAGGCGATATTCCTGTAATTTCTTGGCGTATTGTTGCTTTCAATTCATCAATGGTTCGGGGGTGGTGTTGAAAAACCTTCGCTTTCAGGTAGCCCCAAAGGAAAAAGTTGCATGGGGCAAGATCGGGTGAACGCGCAGGCCACCCAACGTCTCCACGTAATGAGATTACGCGTCCTGGAAACATTTCTCTTAAAACGTCCATTGTCCTTCTTGCCGTATGAGCCGCAGCTCCATCCTGTTGAAACCACACATCCGAATGTTCTCGCCCGTCCAATTCATGACGACAACTGAAATGGCAAGGCGCGAGCTACCAACTGACTACGCTAAGCTCCCCCTCTCTTCAGTGGTTCGGGGACAGTGGCGGTGCAAAATGTAGGAGATCATTTTGCCGGACCCTGTATATATATTAGGTGTACAAATAACGGTTTCCGCTGTTTTTTAAAAAGCATTTATTGATGTGAAATTGCTTGTTGAGTCGCTCCTAATGTAAGTGCAAGTTCTTTTTGCGTTTGGCACGAATCTTCATTCAATAATGCTTCCAATTCCGCATACACTTTCGGCCTTCCGCTACGTTCTTTGTCTTCGACATCAAATTCACCGTTCTTAAATTTTTGAAACCATTCATAACTTCTCTCACTTAAGGCCTCACCGTATGCTTCTACAAGCAATCGATGAGCCTCAGCTGCAGATTTCTTCAAATTAAAGAAGTAAATCAAAAGTTCCCGCAAATGACGCTTATTCGGCTCAAAACTCGCCATTTTCGCACAAAAAAAATATATGATACTGATACAAAATCGCTATTATTTCAAGGTTATGTTGTTGACAGATGTCCAACTTTACGATATAATGTTTTATATCAGACAATTTTAATCACAGCTTGCTAGTGGCGCCGTCTTTTGTCAAACGGCGGAAACTTATTTGTACACCTAATATATACACATATATTGTACTCCTGTGCCGTGCCGACATTGTAGATCGCCACTCGTGAAATCCTGAAAGTCGCGTTGCCCAGTGACACGTGGCTCTGTTATTTAACAAGATCGGCAGATTTGTACGTGAGCCGTCGCTGCGCTTGGACGTGTCTCTCGATCTGCTTATTCTCTCATCGATCGTGTGCTCTGAGTTTGTGTGTGTATGCCCTGTGTTAATTTCATAATAAACTCTTCTTGTTTTTTTTATAATATTCATCTTGTTCATTTCTGCGGGCGGGAGTGCGTGAATGCGTTTGCGCGAACGTCTCCGCGAACCGGACGCTCGAATGTAACATTTTGGGGGAATCGCGTAATGATTCATTTACCAATCATTACGAGGAAAAGAGCTTTAATGGAGAGTCCGCAGGAATTCAACGAGTCAATACAACGAGAATTAGAGCAAACAACAGTTCAGCGAGCCGTTTCAGAAGAAGTTTCTCCCGTCGCATCGACGCTTCAAGCTGTCCTACAAAAAGTATAACAGTGAGGAACAACGTCATACAAGAACCGAATTTACGGAGACGTTGCGACAGCAGAACGCAGAGGTCGCACAATAGCAGCAACGACAGAAGGACCATGCGACGTTGCAACGAGATAAAGGGATAGGAGATTGCGCAACATTAGGAAAAACTGCAAGGGATTCCTACAAACCAGCTAAATCTCTCTAATAATGTTTAGATAATATAATAATAATCCACCCTCCTACGATGATCGTTCCGCGAATGACGTTGTGCATGCCAATCCTGTCGCGAGTGTTATCAATTTCTTTGATTCCGTCACGAGCATTGTCAATCACACGAATCCGGTCGCGAGCGGATCAACTTTATTAACTTTGATGTAAATGACTCCGGATATACAAATATTGTGAATCATCATGAATTGTCCGCGCATTCGGTCAGGAATGTCGATCGTTTCAATCCGCCTGCACTGCTTTGCGGGGGGGCATGCATAAAAAACTGAAACTAGGTATTTACGATGGAAGTGCGTCCTTGCGCAAGTTTTTCGCGCAATTCAATCTTATCGCCCGCGCGTATCGTTGGGAAAGGGAAACAAAGACCGCTGTTTTGATATCGTGTTTATGAGGCAAAGCGTGTGCAATTTTGGAAAGCATGCAAAATTTAGAAAATTTACAATTCAAAGAGTTAAAGGCAAAATTGGAGATGCGTTTCAGAGAGACGCATTTGTTACAAAATTATTCGCAATTTACTAATAGAAAACAGGAATTCGGAGAAAATATCGCTTCTTTTTTCTAACATAGAAAGGTTAACATATCCAGAGTGTCTCGATTCGGTTCGCGATAAAATCGCATGCGCACTATTTGTTTCCGCTTTTTCCGACGGATTCGTAAAAAGGGCTCTCCAAATGGAAGGGATAACGTTAAGGATAGCAATAAAAAAAGGGGAAGGCAATTAAATTGATTCAAGAAAATAATTTTCAACATAATAAAGAGAATAATTTAAATTTCAAAAGAAAACAAGAAAATAATTTTATTAAAAAGGAAAAGAGTCAAACTGAAGAAAAAAAATGGAAAGAGAGAAGGGAACAAACAAATCTGATGAAATAAATTTAAAAGATTTCCAAAGAATAAAAATTTTGAGGAGAATAAAAATAATAAAAAATGTTGGGAATGTGGAAAGGAGAGGCATTTCCGTTCTGAGTGTTCTGGCAAAGCGGGAAAAAAGGAATTGTCGAGCTTTACGAGGAAAGCTCGATTGAAATAAAGGAATTCCCGAAAAATATTCATCACCTGAATGACTTATGCTTTGATGACAGATAAGCTATGTATTTGTTTGATAATTGTGCTAATCAACATTCTTTCAGAAAATATTCTTATTCTACTAAAAATAAACAATGTTTTAACAACCGATGTATTAGTTTTTGTCCTTATAACTGTTATATTAACCGATGTTTTTTCAGGAAAAATAGAATTAAGAATAACGTGAAAGATTTTTGTTATGAAGGTAAAGTTAATGATAAACCTTGCCTTCTTAGAATTGATACGGGTTCCGATATTTCAATTATAAATAGTAATTTGATTGAATCGTGTAAATTATAATTGACAACTGTAATGTTAAATATCCCACGGGGGAACAAGTTCCAATCAGATACAAAACCATGATAAAAGTTCAACTTGCAAAATACTGTGCTGAGATACCAATGTTAATAGCCGAAATAAATGATAATTGTATTTTCGGTGTCGATTTTCTTAAATTACTTAATTTACAAAATATGTTTGATTGCATTTTTCTCGGTTTGTATTAGTTTCTGATATTGACACTGATTTCAAATGCGCTTACGTAGAAAATATTGCGGTTCCGTCAAATTTGGTGACGCTTTTTAAGGAGAGCTCGCACTGTTTGGGAAATCTCGAAAAAGAAAACTTTACCAATTATCTGAACGAATTTTATGATGTATTTTCTCATGATGTGAGGAATTGTAAATTTGGAGAACATGTTATTAATGTGAAAGATTCTTCTGCCATCAAGCAGGTACCTCGTCATATACAAATGAGAAAAGAGGTGGATAAAATTATTATGGAAATGGAAAGACAAAGGAATAATTGAGGAATCCACCATGGACCTTGCCAATGATACTAGTTAAAAAGAAGGACGATACAATAAGATTCTATCTGGATTATCACAAAATTAACGTAATTACGATAAAAGACTCTTACCACTTACCAAGGATAAATGATATTCTCGACCAATTATCAGGTAACAATTGATTTTCTACCTTGGATTTGAAAAGTGAATACTGGCAAATTAAAATTCGTTTAGAAGATAAAAAAATGGCAGCTTTTTTAATTGGTAACGAATTATGGCAGTTTAAAGTTATGCTCTTCAATCTTTGTAATGCTCCCGCTACATTTGAATGTACAATGGAGCAGATTTTGAAAGATTATCTTTTCAAAATTTGCTTAGTTTATCTTGATGATGTAATTATTTTGGTAAAAATTTTGAAGAAATGCTGTTAAACCTGCAAATATTTTCCATTGTTTGAGGGAAGCAAACTTGAAAATTAATCCAAAAAATGTATTTCCTTTAATAAAAAAATTTAATATTATGTCATATCAGGCATGAGATCCAGATCCAGAGAAAATAAGTGCTGTGAAGGACTGGCCAATCCCTCAAAATAAAAAACATTTAAGCAGTTTTCTTGGATTTTGCTCATATTATAAAATTTGTAAAAGGATTCTCTTCGTTGGTAAAACTGCTTTATGTACTAACAGAAAATCAAACTAAGTTCGTTTAGGAAAAGAAATATCAAAGTTCTTTTAACGATTTAAAACGAGCTTTAACATCTCCGCTGATAATAGCATTAGCCCTGAAACGGAAGGAGAAATTATTCTAGATATAGATGTGTCAAATGAGGGAATTGGCGCGGTCCTATCACAGAAGCAGAACGGTATAGAAAGAATGATTGCATATTTCAGTCAAACATTGAGTAAAGCTGAAAGAAATTACCGTCACGCGGCGTGAACTTTTAGCCATAGTTCGATCAGTGAAATCTTTCCAATATTTGTATGGATGTAACTTTCTAATTCGGACGGATCACATTTCGTTTAAATAGCTGCTATTGTTTAAAGATCTAAAGGAACAGCTGGCTTGGATGGAAAAACAACAATACGATTTTGAGATTGATTATCGTAAAGATTTTTCTCATAAAAAAGTGGACAGATTATCGAGGTGGCCATGCGCGAGTGATCAGTGTCGCTATTGTGCTAATGTGGAATTAAAAAAAGCCGCAAAACAGGAAAGTTATGTTAGAAGAATGGTTTTTGCAGAAGACTGCGAAAATTGGCGTAAGGAGCAAATGGAAGATCCCTGCATTTGCTTATTTTTATCAAAAAAAGAAGCGGGCATGGGACGTCCTTCATGGTAAGAAGTGGTGGTGAGTGATGTTTCTACCAAAGTATATTGGTCCTATTGTGTGGGGGGAAATCTCTCGAAGTAAGAACGGTGTACTCTACAAGAAATGGGAAGCCCCTAATCTGAAGAAAATGAGCTTCCAATTAATTGTGCCCAGAAAACTCATAACGCAAATTTTGGAAGAGCTACATAATTCTTCTGCAGGTGGACACTTTGATATCTATAAAACGCTTAACAAAGTACGGAGATGATTTTATTGGGCGACATGTAAACAGAATGTGAAAGAATGATGCAAAACGTGCAAGATCTGTTTAGCTAAAAAAAATTCTCCCGGTAAAGAAAAATGTTCTTTAGAGACATATAATGTGGGAGCACCATTCGAAGAATTCAATTAGACGTTCTCGGCCCTCTACCAATAATTTCTGCTGGAAATAGGTATTTGCTCGTCGCTGTCAACTGTTTTACTAAGTGGGTAAAAGCTTTCCCGCTAAAGAATGTTAGACCTAAAACCATAGCAGAAACATTTCTAAATCAAATTATTTCCAGGCACGGAGTATCTCTAGAAGTTCATACTGATCAGGGGAGGAATTTCGAATCGAGAATTTTTCGCGAACTATCACGCTTATTAGGGATGAAGAAAACGAGGACGACCGCTTTGCATTCACAGTCGGACGGACAGATCATCCAAACACGAAACTACTGAAATGACTCTAGCGGAGGTTTATTTTGCCCAAGATCTCCGTCTACCGACTGTTTGTCGGTAATTCACCAAAAACTGAAGAGGTTGGTTCTCCGGAAGATTATTTGGAAGAAATGAAAAGGAAGCTGGAAGAAATTCATCAAGAAGTAAGGAAACGAATAGATATCAAATTTTCACGGACAAAACGATCTTAAAGCCAAACAGATCTATTTCGAGGAGGGACAGAAAGTGTGATTATATAATCCCTGAAGAAAGAAGGGGAGAACTTTCAAGTTGCAGAGCAATTGGCGAAGACCATATTTAGTAGTTAAGAAACTTAGCGATGTTGTATACTGTATATATAAGTCGAACAAGCATAAAAATAAAGTTATTCATTCGGCTGGCGCTTTATTTAGAAAGACGTTTAGGAGAAACGAGCTAAAAAAGTTAACAAATCGGAACTCTATCACTTAAAAAGAATTGTAATCTTATAATGTAAGCTGCGCGAGTTATTTTTCTTTCTTAATTGCAGAGTTCACGTTCGCGCGGCACATAACACAGATTCGGACAAAGAGGATCTTCTCAGCGGCTTCGATGAAATCATTTTGGACACCAGTCTAGCGGGCTCTTCTACGAAGTTAGAAGTCATCAACGAATGTGCTACAACTGTGCGGCCGTACATTAATTTTTTTTTTTTAAGAAGACCGCTCGCCGTTTTTGAACCGTGGTCTTTCCGTGGAAGCGGAGAGCGAATGTCGAGACGGGGTTGAGGGCAGAGGTACTACGGTACATCATTTTTTTGTTCCCTCCCCTTCTTTCCAATAAGAAAAGAACGAAGAGCGCAAAACTTCAAGAGAAGAGGCAAGAGGATCCTGGCTCTTCATGAAGATTTTCTTCATGAAGACGGGGGAATGTCCGAGCGGATTTCGTTCTACGGAGGAATAGCTACCCTTCGGGGAGAAACTGAAGAGAGGTTCTGCCCGGAAGGGAAGAAGGCCTCAAGAATAAATCTCGAGAGGAAAGTCCGACCTCAAGGAGACTAAAGCTCAGGAAAATACAGCAGCACAGTAGGGAGCAGGAAATTGGTCAGGAGGGAGTTCCGAATTTCTTTGAGAGGCTAACGTTTTTGGAAGAACCATAATTGTCGGAACGATAATTTAAGAGAAAGAGGGCAGTGTTACGCCTATGACGTGCTGACACCGTAGATCGCCACTCGTGATGTCCTGAAAGTCGCGTTGCTCAGCGACATGTGACTTTGTTATTTAACAAGATCGACAGATTTGGACGTGAACCGTCGCTACGCTCGGATGTGTCTCTCGATCCGATCTTATTATCTCATCAATCGTGTGCTCTGAGCTTTACGTGTGTGTGTGTGTGTGTGTGTGTGTGTGTGTGTGTGTGTGTGTGTGTGCGTGTGTGTGTACACAATATATTGTACATAAGTATATAGGATGTCTCAAAAAGATTGGAATACCTGAATATCTCGAAAAATATAAGTTTTACAGAAAAATGTTTTAGACAAAAATTATTTCATTTAAAAATCTATTTACTGATCTTATTAGTTTGATCTTAGCGTCGCCAATGTCAGGTCAAGGTCATATCGATTTTTTCAAATAGCCCTATTTTTTATTTCAGAATCTAATAGCTGGTGTCAAGAGCTTTTCAAAACAGTACAACGAAGTTATTTTTTCATGAAGTACTTTTCGAGTTATAAAGCTTGAAAGTTACAATATCGCCGACATTGTCGTTACGCAAAGTGTCCGACTAACAAGGTGTCCGATCGTTAAATTGTACCACTGGGTTTCTAAATTGTACTTCTAACTTAGTAAACAAGCTGATATTATTTATTGTCATTTTGACAAAATAACATCAAAATGACCTCCCTCCCCTCGTAAAACCAAAGTCAATTTTTAAAAATTAAATCTCGCTTTGCGTGAAAACTTAAAACCTATATAGAACACCGCATTGGTGTGGAAAGTTGTAATCTCTGAATGATGAAAGGGAGACGATTTGAATATTATTATACAACATTAATATATTGTTGTAAAAGCAGGTTAATAAAACGTATGCATATATAGGGCATGAAAATATGATCGCAGCACATGCTTTCATCACAGTATTTCGCAGCTGTGACAGATTTCCTAACTTTAATAGTCATCAATTTTAAGTCTTGATATCTTACTTCGCAGAGCAGTCTTACACTTTTTTCTGTTAGATTCTTTCATCTTGTGCAAAAACGTATCTAATTTCATTGAAATCGAAGGTGAGGTAGTTTTTTATAATTACCAAAATCAGTAAAACCATCTCAGTTACATGTAACGTATCTGTTAGTTGTAATTTCCCACTCGATAATATAATATATGTAATATAAGTTACGAGTTATATTATGGTTATATTGTTGAATAGAAATTTCAACTAAAAGGTACGTTACATGTAATTTTGTGTTAGGTTATTTTTTAGGGAATTCTTATATTCTTCAGAGTTTTTGTGTTATAAATCTTTTAATAATTCGCGTCCAATGCTAATCAAATGTAACCTAACAATGCGTATGAACCTCGAGAAGATTACGGGAGCTTGCTTCAAAAATCGTATTGGTACAATATAAAGACAACGGCAAGTATAATTTACCTAACTTTCTCTATTTTTACAAATTTATGAATAACAATATAACTTATAAATATTTGGTTAATTTGATGCTGTACTAGAAGAGAGTTTAAACTTATCAATTATAACTCTGTAGTATAATTCAATCATCCACTTTATACTTATAACACCTTAGGTAAATTGTGCCAAAACTCAGATCAGACACCTAACAAAATCAATTTTGTCACTCGTAAATAAGCGGCACGAAAACAAAACAAAAATTACAATTCTTAAGCCATCCCAACAACAACGTTTGTAAAATGTTTGGAAATGATTATTTTTGTTTTAAAACCATTTAAGGTTATTTAAAAAAAAAATGTTTTTTAGGAACCGGTTAAATAATCATATTGTACAAATATTTTAAAATCGTTATTTTTTAAGATAAAATATAAAAGAATAAATGAATAGTGAAGGATTGCATTGGAATTATTATATATATCATTTTAATGAAATGAAGATATGAATTTGTCAAGTTACAATGTCTGGCTGTGTAGTAGATTATTACACAAATTCATTTCTGATTTTGCCTCATTCGCGCTTTGTTCGTACTAGCTCTTACTTGAGGTATTCTATGGTCGCTATCTTATTTATGTGTTTTTGTTGTACGACAAATATGTACAGAACAGAGTGGTTCTCGGATCTCTCTATCCTATAACCAATCAACTGGCTTGAAAAATTTGTCGTACAAAAGCACATAAATGAAGCGCATAAATAGCGGTCTTTAGTATACTCTGCAGCTACGCGCTCTAATATAATTACAATATTCATCCCCAATGAACACTGTTCCATAACATTTTCGTAGTTATTACGAAACGGTGTTCTATTATTCTGTAATATTTACGTCATTTTCAGATCAAACTGTCAGCATATTTTAATTATATTTCGCGTAACAAAGTCGGAAAAGGAAAGGAATATAACATTTACATAAATAACGTAACATTATCACAATTATGTATTATTTACAAAGTTTTTGAAGAATGAAAATTTATGTTATTCAAATTACGTAAATGTTATGTTATTTATCTATCGAAATAGTGACAGTACGATTATACGTAACTGTTATAGCCACTTTATGTCAATGATACATCTGCTACGTTTTTAGCTACATTCTGCTACGTTTGTTATGCTGTTCTGTAACATTTACATACCCTACACTATGTAAATGTTTCGAAATTGCGCACAGCCTGTTTACTGGGTCTCTTTTAAAGAGACCAATCAGCGCTTTTCTAACCGCTTCTTCACTAGCTGTTTATGTGAAAATTTCCAGTCAAATTTAGGTAATTTTCTGATCATGTAAGGGAGATCGGAGCAAGGTGTTACAATTTTTGATTAGCAATTTTTTCCGTACTAATGTTTCATTTAAATTAATGAATACTTATGCATTGCTTCAAGTATATCTTTAACTAGGTAGTCAATTGTTTTCTGATTTGTATTTATGTTTTTTGTTAGGTTTGGTGAAACAAATTGGTAAGAACGCCGATGATATACTGGATTTGCCGAGGCTGTGATGCGCGGCACATTACGATAAAAAAAAGAGGGAAAAGTAAGAATGCTAGAGGATGATGGCATTCTGCTGGTGCACACGCATATACAACACAATGTGAGTTGGGCGCGAGTTATAAACGAGCAAAATTACATAAAAGAGAACAAACGAAAAATGAAATAAACAAAATGTGAGAGTTTTGATTAATTTTAACACTCCTACCACTTGCACATTTTGCATGGTTTTAGAAACTACGACGGCAAGTCAATAAGTTCTTAGAAATTCTGTCAGAGGGCATTTGTAGTGTCATGTCACATTACTTTTTGACAAGTAGCATCTTTCAGCTGATTACTATCAAATTTTGAGCAGAATTCATCGTGTGGTTTCATTTCTGTAGACGATTAAAGCGAACAATCTTTGTATTTTTTGCAAAATGGAAAAAAACGAGTTTCGTGCAGTGATCAAACTTCTACATATAAAAGGTTTAACGCCAAAAGAAATCAAAGCCGAGTTGGACAATGTTCATAGTACATATGCACAAGCATTTGCGAGCATTTGTATACAATTGGGTGAATGAATTTAAACGTGATCGTACATCCACATGTGATGCACCTCGTTCGGAACGTCCAATTGAGGTTGCTACGCCAGAAATCGATAAAATCCACGATATTATTTTGATTGATCGACGAATGAAAGTGCGCGAGCTTGTTGAGGCCATAGGCATATCACATAGCACAGTGATTTCAAGTTTGCACGAATTGGATATGAAAAAGTTATCGGCAAGGTAGATGCGTTTGCTCACTGTGGACCGTGATAAGCGCGACCGTGTGACGATTTCAGAACAATGTTTGGAGATGTTTCAACATAATCCAGATAAATTTCTGCGTCGATTCATTACTGTGGACGAAATGGATCCATTATTTTATCGAGACGAAGGAACAGTCAAATGGACTTCACCGGGTGAACCAGCTCTGAAAAAGGCGAAAACCGTGAAGTTGGTCGGAAAGGTGATGGCCACAGCTTTTTGGGATGCACGTGGTATATATAATTCATATCGATTACCTTCCATCGAAGCAAATGATAAATGGCGATTACTACGCAGCCTTATGGACCGTTTCAACAACATTTTAAAGAAAAAACATCCCCATTTGGCGAAGAAGAAAAAGCTCTTCCATCAAGACAATGCGCGGGTTCACACGTGCTCGGCCGATGGCCAAATTCAACGAATTCCGCTACGAATTGCTTCCAGCATATTCGCAGATTTAGCCCCCTGCGACTATTTCCTGTTTCCAAATCTGAAGAAATGGTCGGAAGAAAGAGATTCACCACCAGAGAGCAGCTCATCGCTGAAACAGAAGTTTATTTTGAAAGGTCAGACAAATCATATTATTCGGACGGCTTGAAAAAGTTGATGAATCGTTGAATCAAGTGTATCGAATTGAAAGGAGACTATGGCCTTCATCGTTGCCAACTATCTGGCCCAGAGCAACACCCCGGTGGTCCCCCAGCCCCCTTACAGTCCCGACTTGGCTCCGTACGACTTTTTTTTGTTTCCCCGTCTGAAGAGAGAGCTGAAAGGAAAGCATTGGGAGTCCGTGGAAAACATCCAAAAGCATGTTACAACGTTCCTAAGAGACATTCCCGTTGAGGAGTTTCAGCGTGCCTTCCAGACGTAGCAGACATGTCTCCGCAAGTGTATTGATTCAGGGGGAGAGTATTTTGAAGAATTTTGAGCATTTGTACCGCTACGATCAATAAATCTATTTTTCCCAGAAAATGCGCATTACTTTTATAATGGACCATGTATATAACATTTATTTCATGCTTTGTGAGTTTTATACGTATAAAATGATAACGCACATCTATATGCTTCGTGTGGCTGTGGAATTCGAGATTTTTAATAAGTTTTATTGCGCTTTGATTGTCGATCATTATCGTGGTCGCTTCTTTACATTGAAAATCAATACTGATTGATGTTTTTAGATGTTTTTTCAACCAAATCACTTCTTTTGTTGCTAAGCTCTCCGTGATATACTCGATTTCTATTGTACTGAGGCTCACTGTTGCTTGTCGCTTCGAATTCCAAATAACAGAACCGTTCGCAATTTTAAAAATATAACCGCTGATTGAGCGACGTGTATCGATGTCCGCGGCATAATTGGAGTCACAGTATCCCTCTAGCATTAAATCGGAGCTATCACCTTTATACATAATGTCAAAGTCTGAATTTCTTTCAGATATTTAAAAATCCGTTTTACTGCGTTCCAATGAGATATATTGTTTAAATATCTATAATATTAATTAAGGCTCTTAAGAATATTAATTCAATAATTGTGAATTGTCAGGCTATTCGAGCCGTGCTGGATGTTATTTACAAAACTTTATCAAATATAATAATTTATTAATATTAATACATACATTTTGATCTTTTTAACTTAGTCGTCTTTTTGACAACTTGATCTTATTCTAATTTATTCTATTAATTACCTAATGATTTACATCAGATTATTATTAAGTAATTAATAGAATAAATTTGAATAAGATCACTGAGATTGATCAAGTGAAAAAGGTCAAATATATTAATATTAATATTAATAAATTATTGTTATATTTGATAAAGTTTCGCAAATAACGTCCGGCGCAGCTCAAATAGCCTAATAATTCACAATTATTGTTTAAGTATCGACTAACAATCCACATAAGAAAGATCGGGTCTTGACAAGGAACAAAAGGGCACGGC
This sequence comes from Acromyrmex echinatior, assembly GCF_024713525.1. NCBI lineage: Eukaryota > Metazoa > Arthropoda > Insecta > Hymenoptera > Formicidae > Acromyrmex > Acromyrmex echinatior. Next base: position 1,130,951 of record NC_141858.1, on the reverse strand, counting down.
CTCGCGATATGATATCTTTTGACATGCAATGTCTTCGACGTCGCTACGTCGTAATTTTGCGGGGATCAGCAGGAATCGACATCGGGTTTGCATCGGACATTCCAAAATGAATTAACATGTGATCAACATAATGTTTTTGATTTATAAAAATGACGTTATTTGATCGACCACTTTCGATTTTGACAAAAATATCTCCGCTATCTTCGGTCATTTCGAAAGCGAGGTTCAGAGCATTCAAAACCTTATTTAAGATATTTCATGACGACGTTAATAATAAGCCATCATCCATGGAAAGCGCGAGATATACCTTTTCGCTCTTGAACTGACTAAGATAAATACATTTATCCGCGTCATTCTGTTGAAAATTAAATTTTCGAAGGAATTTGTGGAATTGCCTATTTCAACATCTCGTTGCGTGCTTAAGACCTCAGAATGCCTTGTTTAGTGCAAAGTACATTTTCACTTATCTCGATTCCTTTTGGCGTTTGTTTATACATTTCTTTGCTTAAAACTCCATTAATAAATGCTGTCTTTATGTCGAACTAACCTATTTCTAAATTTTCACATGTGGCGATAAATTTAAAGAGTAAACAAATATAGCAAATCATAGAAGAGAAGGTTTCCGTATAATCAAGTCCGGCTTTTTGTGAGAAGTCTTTTGCACATAGACGATCTTTAAAACGAATATCATTTCCTGTGGAATTTTCTTTAACTTTGAAAACTTACTTACAACCTATTAAGTGTCAAACTCCTCCTTAATGCCAATTTCCATTGATTCGAGTTCTCTCCTATGACTGCTTCAGTATATATTGCTGGTTCATTAAAAGTTGCAACACTTGCTTCATGACGGTCTAGTGCTTTTATCGATTGTCGGTCTCTCAAACTATAGGGTGCGTCATCAAAATCCGGACAAATCGAACAATTTCTTTAAACAAAATAATTTTAATAAAAAATTAAATATTACAAAAAATCCTTTTACATAGCACTTGGGAGATCTCTGTAGAGCACAATTATTCGATATATCTCCCATTAGCTTGAATGACGGCTTCTATTCTCGATCTGAAGCGTTCGCACGCACACTGTAGCGCTATTCATGCCAAACAAATGCTGCTTCAATAGCGATCCTTAATGATGTTGAGATGCCGAGACTTGTTTATGGCTCTTTCAACTACGCTCCATACGTAGTAGTTCAAGGGATTTAAATTTGGGCTGTTGGGAGGCCAGAATTCCTTGAATCAAAACATATCGATGATAATGTTGTCTGAGAGCCGAATTTTGAATCAAGTGACTCGTATGAGCCGGTGCATCTTCCTGTTAAAAAACATGTGGCTTTCCGAACGCCACAGTTTCCATTCACAGCTTCGCTACATCCATCAGAATGATTGCGCAATGATTGCCCTAGGTCATCCAAAATCAGCGCTTGAACCTTTTCAATGATTGCGGAGATCTTCGCAGTGCGTTTTTTCGAGTGATTCTTCCTTGCTGGCATACTGAAACTTTCGTTGGACTGTTCTAAGGCATATATAATATTTTGCCATAATGTCATAAACGGTCGATCTTGGATATTCAAAGAACCGAATTATTTCCGTCGCTGAGCGCCCAGTGCGATGATCGCGGGTCTTCCATTATATTTTGCACTTGGTTTCAACACCGCAGTTATTTTAGGAATATGACTGTTTATTAGAAGCATTAGGCTTTCTCGGACGCCAACCTCTGGCGAAGGTACAATATAGCGGAAAATTTAAATTGAAATTTGTTCGGATTTTGGTGACGCACTCTGTATATAATAACACAAGCGATTTATACATCAAATATTTACGTTTAGTGAAAATGAAAAAAACATACTTACTGTCTTCTAAAGTTCAAATATGACGGCTAAACTAAATGAAATTGTATTATAAAAATCACAAAAATTCATAAAAATGTTGCCACTTATGACAACTAAAAATATGAACTTACCCCATATAACAACTTACCCCGGTTTTCCCTATATGTAACTTCTATATAAAATTACAATTGCATTTTTTTAGTGAACGTCCAGGATCTATTATAAAAATGGATTATATAGATGTTGCTGATGTAAAAACGTTAGCTAAGCTTGTATATAAACGTTTTAAAATGGTTCTTTTATATTAAAAAAAATGTTTTATATTAGTTTTTATATCGTTTTCATAAATGTTTAATTAATCATTATTTCTAATGTTTTCTATACGGATACTTATAATGTGTTAAAAACATTTACTCAACTTAGAAAAACGTTTTTTCAATATTTTTTCAATGTTTTTGTTCTACTTGGGATGTTACTAGAGTCACATTTGTGTCATCTCTTAAAAAAAAAAATGTTTTGTTCAGAAAATACAATGGAGGTACAATTTAACTATCGGTACGACTTATCCAACCATCCTATATCAAACATTTTTTGACTACTCTTGATTTACTAAATTATTTTATTGCAATTGAACTAAATTGTTCCCAATTTAAATGAAACAGTTTTTATGTAAAAAATTATTTTTCTAAAAAAAAATATTGCTCAATTTGAGCAATATTAACATTCCTAAAAAAAATATTGCTCAATTTGAGCAATATTGACATTCCTATAGAAGTCCAGTATCTGCTTCAGTTGGGAAAAGGTTTTGGCCTTCCTATTACTAAATATAATATTGATAGACATTAATTGAGTTTATTAAGAATATTGAGAATAATATTATTGGTCGGCAGAATAATATAATTAATTTCGTTAGAAATAATACGGTTTCAATTCTGGAGAAGTTTCAGAATGATTTTCCTAGGATTGGTTCGAATAATAAATTATTATTTGATTGGTTTAAGACAACAAAATTATTTGTTAGAAATCATCCTGAAATATTAATGAAATATTAATTTCTAAAGCAGATAAAGGTAATGTTACTGTTGCTCAAAATAAACTAGATTACATATCCAAGATGGAATTGATTCTTTCGGATAAAAATACATATGAGTTGATAACTAAAGATCCTACAAAAAAACTTACGAGTGATTTACGTAACATGCTTAGTAGGTGGAAAGGAAAAGGGTTAATAGATGACTTGACGTATCGGAAGTTGCGTACGACTGATGGGATCATTCCTAGAACATATGGTTTAACGAAGATACATAAACAAAACTATCCTCCGAGAATCATTGTTTCATCTTTAAATAACCCATAAATAGCCCATAAATACTCCACTATATAATCTATCATTGTTTCTGCATAACATCATTACAGATTCTATACCAGAGACTCCTAGTTTTATAAAAAATAGCCTTAATTATAATAATTTGCCTTAATTAATAAACTTAAGGATGTTAAACTGGAATCAGATTCTATGTTGGTTTCCTTGGATGTGGTATCTTTATTTACTAATATACCTATAGATTTGGCATCTGACAGTGTGGTTGTAAGGTGGGATGCTATATCCTAAAATTCCTTTGGACGAATTTTTGATTGCCTTTCGGATGGTTTTAGATTCTACGGTTTTTATCTTTAATAAAAAAATATACAAACAAATATTTGGGACCTCCACAGGTTCACCCTTGTCACCTGTTGTTGCAAATATGATTATACAGACTTTTTGAAAAAATGGCTATCGGAATGTTGCCTTGTCGACTGCTATTTTATTATCGATACGTTGATGATATTATCTTAGCTGCTCCGTCTGAGAGTGTTTGTGATATTTTGGATATTTTTAATTCGTTGCACACTAGATTGCAGTTCTCCATGGAGATTGGAAAAATAAGTTTTTTAGATACGATGTTGATTATTGAAGAACGGAATCTTATTTTTGATATATACCGTAAAGCAACCTTTTCCGGTAGATTTCGTATTTTCCATTCACACCATCCACTTTATCATAAAAGAGGTGTAATTTATGGGGTTGTGGATAAGATTTTTTGTTTGTGTCATCCGAAATTCCAACGAAATAATTTGATTGACGCTATTAAGATATTTTTACAAAATGGGTATCCGTTACGTTTTATTTTTTCGACTATTCATAATAGAATTAAATATCACATTAATAAGAGTAATAATTTGAATAAGAATAAGGATGACACTGAGAGATTTTTTACGATTCCATATGTTAATACGATATCCGAAAGATTTATACCAATTGTCAATATGCTTAATTGTAAATTGGCTTTTACTATTCCTAACATTGAGAAGTTTTATAAGGAGAGGAAAGAATGATTTGGAACACGTTCAGAGTCAAAATGTGATTTATAGAATATCCTGCGAGGATTGTGATGCCAGTTATGTTGGCCAAACTAAAAGACAATTAAAGACCAGATTGCACGAACATATTTCTGATATCAATATAATTTCAAAATCTCCATCAGTGATTTCCAACCATTGTATTGAGGAGAATCATAACTTTAAATGGGATAAAGTGGATATATTAGATATAGAGCCTTCATATAATAAAAGTTTGATATCTGAAATGATTCATATTAAAAAACAGAAACATGGAATAAATAGACAAAATGACACGGAGTCTTTGCCGGAATTGTATTCTGACATTGTACATTCTCTTTTTCCTTCCTAATATCTTCTCTCTTTTTTCCCCCCTATTTTTCCGTTTTTCTTTCTCGATAATGTTTTTCTGCTTGACATTTCGTTATTTGACATCGTGCAAATCAGATGCTTGTTACCTTTGCAAATTTGCTTATAATAACTTATAAAATAAAAAGACTATTATATTGTATCACGAAATGAATTACAGTCTACATTTTTTTCTCGTTGTGTATTATTGGACTCTTAACATATTTACTAAGATACATTATCATATTACTAATTTTTATGTAATTAATATTAATTCTTTTTGTTCACGGTTGCTTTTCTGTGTCCAGAATTTTCTTGTGACTTTGTTAATTCTTGATAAAAATGACTCGCAGCATATTACACAGAAAAAAAAACTTTTATATTAAGGAATTGTAAGAATATTATAAGACCATGTACAGATTTTTAATTTAGAACGATGTTTATATTATTGTAAGATTGCAGTGAAAATGACTCGATTGGAGTTGAAACGTTTGTTTATTTTAATTATTTTGTATTAATTTTGCTTATTTAAATTAAAATTCTTTTATACGATATTGGCTCTTTGTCCTTCTTGTATACTACCTTTTGTTATAAATACAGAGCCTTTTTACAATAATATTTTTAATTCTAAAAAAAATGTTAATTTTCAACGTAAATGCCTAGTATTATGAAGAAAAATGCGTACATATTTTTCGAAAATTTATGATTTTTACTGCTTTTATAAAATTTAAAACAATCGAAACTATTAAAAAGTAGAGAATTTTTCTAAAGAAATTATGGTGATATTTTTTTTTAATGTTTACGTTGGATAAAAAACTCAATAAAATTGATGTTTTCAAAATGTCGAGTAATTACCAATAGTACTACGACTAAACAATTCGTTTTAAAGAAAAACAAAAAAATATGGACCGTTAGATTTTCCCAAAGAACACTTTCGCTAAGTATAAACAATATCAAAAATTATAGAGCGAAAAGTCATGTCGGTTTTCCAAAAAATCCATATATGTACATATTTTTGTCTGAAACATCTTTCTCAAAAATGCTTTGTTTTCGAGATATTCGACCGTTTCCAGACACCCTGTATATGTATGCGCGCACGCACACACACACACACGCACGCACGCACGCACACACGCACGCACGCACAGGGTATCAAAAGTTTGGAAACGGTCGAATATCTCGAAAGCAAAGCATTTTTGAGAAAAATGTTTCAGGCAAAAGTTATAGGGTTTAAAAAGATTTATTCATTGAACCCATCTCTGCTTGAGTGGGTCGCCAAGATCAGGTCAAAATCAAATTGATTTTTTTAAATAAGGCATCCTATTTTTGATACCAGAATCTAATAGCTGGTGTCAAGAGCTTTCAAAAACATTATAATAAAGTTATTTTTTATTAAGTACTTTTTTGAGTTATAAGGGTTGAAAGTTACAGTACTACCAGCATTAGCATTACGTAAGATATCCGATCGACGACTAAAACCTTTTGAATATTGTTCGGGATAACATTTGTAAAGATTAAAGTCATTGGAGGTTGTACCTGTTATTTTCATTTATTCATTAAATGAATTTTTAGGGCAGAAATGAAAAAAACAACCTCCAACCATCAAATGACTTTGATCTTGACAAATGTTATCCAGAACAATATTTAAGAGGTTTTAGCCATCGATCGGACATCTTGCGTGATGTTAATGCCGGCGGTATTGTAATTTTCAAGTCTTATAACTCAAAAAGTACTTAATAAAAAATAACTATAGTGTTTTTGAAAACTTTTGACCAACTATTAGATTCTGGCATAAAAATAAAGTGTTCCGTTTAAAAAATTTGATCTTGACTTGACCTTGGCGACGTCATCAAGCGGATGTCACCACACAATGAATAGATATTTATAAATCCTATAACTTTTGTCTGAAACATTTTTCTCAAAAATGCTTTACTTTCAAGATATTCGACGGTTTTCAGACTTTTGACACATCTTGTATATATATATATATATATATAGTATATTATATATATTATATATTAGGTGCGTAACTAAGTTCTCGCTGTTATTTTGATGAAAATGCATCAAAATAACAGCGAGAACTTAGTTGCGCACCTAATATATATATATGTGTGTATGTGTATATATATATATATATATATCTTTCATTTTTGCATAATTTCTTACAAAAAATTTCCTGTGTTCATATTACCCCTAAGGAAGTTCATATTATCCTATAACTAGAGGACTTTTAATATGAGCGGATAATAAGAGCACTCACCACCGTTTCAATATTTACATGAAAATAATCAATTTCGATAGTGAAATACATAAAACATCAACAAATCTATCAAATGGTATGCACAAGATTTTTTTATTCTTCATGCTAGATATATCAAAATGTTTCCTTAAGGGGCTTATAATACTCCATCCTATCCACGTTACTAATAACATATTTATACAGGGTATTTATACATAGAAAGAATGCACGATTTTGCTAAAATATCTACAATTTTAGTTTAATATAGAATGCTTTCCAATTATCATTAAAAATTTTTCCAAAATTCTAAACAGCTTTCCAAAATCACTTTCCCGATGTACCCAGTGACACAAATTGCGTTCCAATTGCCGTCGCAATATTATAGGGTAACTCGGGTATATACACCGCACACATTAAAAACTGAATTTATTAAGTATTATTTACTATGTTTATAGTAAACTATATCAGTAAAAACTTTGTACTCTCTATTACTATGAAAAAAATATTAGAAATCTAAAATATTTATTTTTCATATTAAAAAATAAACTTTTTAAAATCCTGCATTTTTGCCATTATATTCCATAGAAGTGGGATATACGGCTACTCATAGGAGGAAGAGGGGTATGTACGACTCATGAAAAATTTACAAATAATGCATATAAATAAGATGTATAATGACACAATAACTTATAAAACGTGTTTATAAAATTTTATTAAGAAATAAGAATGGTAAATATGTATACGAAATAATAAATAATAATTACAATTTTCCTACATATATTACAAGTGTTATGACATGAGGTACATGTTTCATATAATGTATTTATTGCATTTAGTGCACTGAATTCAATCTGTACACTTTGTATGCTTTGGACATAAATCCCATTCGCTAAAAATACCCTATATCTCAAACACGTGAGGTATACAAAATAATAAACTAAACAAAGCATACGAAAGCAAAGCACTTGTATTTTGCTACATAACATGATTTACTATTTCACTATACGTATGTGTCACTAAATCTTTTACACGCCCTAGTAATCATTTTATGTAGATAATAATTTATGATGGTATTACTTATTACAATGACAAATCGATTCAACTCTCAATCATTTCATTAATATTAACAAGCTGATATCATAACATTATACTAATATAACATAAAGGCATATAACAGAAAGAGAGAGTAGTTACGGGAAAATTATTCTTTCTATTTTTTCTGACTTCTGCATAAATCCCAGCGCGACGTATTTGCCGGAGTTACCTTACATACGTACTCAGTCTGAGGATTACTAATCAGCTGTGTAGGCTTGTGTTTTCTAATGACAATTATATGTCAACTAATCGTGATGGCTAGATTGAAGAGCATAGAGTGGCCAGCGCTTTGCTATTTTTTCGCTTAAAGATGCGGTCGAATTGCCGCTACGAATGCTTCGAAGTATTTTTTGATGGATTAGTTAGTAAAATTCTTTCTTCCGATTGATTAATCAAAGCATTCGTAGTGACAACTCGATCACATCTCAATACAGGCGGACAAAGCAATATTTAAGGAGCGTTTGGAGAGATGCTATTAGCACTATTTATGTCATTTTATTCCTATTTTACGATTAATAAACGATAGAATGGCACGATAGCGTTATTTAATAGCGTCTTCCTGAACATTATCTTCTTTTATGAAATCGTGTCCAACGTATATATACTGTTCCAATTGAATCATGCACAATGTTATACTTTGAACATTCTTGTGTACATTTGTGTTAAAATGTGTTAAGTAATTGGAAAGCATCCATAGATCTGCATCATTTTGTTAAATCATCAAGGTAACTACGTAGGAATCTTAAACATGATGAGAAATGCTGCAAAAAATTTTGACACTATAACCAGTTTGAGCGTACGTAATTATTTTGATTGTCTAACAAAATTATTTTCTGATCTGTGTACATGTATCTAGTTAAATTTTTGAATACTTGAAAAAATTTTTTCGTGCACACACACACACACACACACACACACACACACACACACACACACACGCACGCACGCACACAATCGTGGTAGCGTTCATTAAATTTTAAAGGATATGCGACTTGAATGGTTCCTTGTATTGAGAAATTGCTTGAAATATTATGCAGTCGTTTCCGCGAGTGCAAGGATTGCTTTGGTAGTCGAGTGATGATGGCGATTACTGCAGGCAAACGTAGTAGTGTCGGTGACCTAGATATGTTCTCGAGAGGGGCGATGGCCTTTGTACCTCGATTATTGAATAACCGAAGCCAGCACGGATCGAGTATAGGTATATAACAGCTAAAAGACGCACGACAAACTCTCTCTCTCTCTCTCTCTCTCTCTCTCTCTCTCTCTCCCTCCCCTCTTCCCCCCCTCTCGTTTCTTTTATAATCCGAGAGATACATTAATTCTCATCGACGCTTGCGATAAGTACGATCTCGCGTAACATTGTTCATAGACAACGCGAGAATAAACAGAAAAACACATCTTTTTATGCCATCTCTTTTGTAGAAATTTAAATGGTTTTAATTTCACTGTGTTGAGCCACTCAAAGTATCGAAGATTGAACAGGAGGATCTCTCAATTTTGTGATTCTAAATCATGCGCGGTACAGTGTACGTGCATAAAATAGTCAGATATATGACCGTTATCGCTTTAGAATGGCGCAAAGTGGAACGGTGGCCTGATTCCTCTGATGTCATGGTTGCAGCTCCACGTGCGTCGTATACAGTAGGCCGAGTTATAGATTAGACGCTCTCAAATGTGCAACTAATATTACCGCTATTTCGTAATCTGGATTTCTGCCAGAGATAGCGAGCGAGAGGAGAAAAAGGATATCCAACATCTTTATAAATCCACCGCTTGATTTCGTACACGAATTTATGTGTATTTTTCCCTCAAGCTCCTTTAGAACTTTTTTTTTGAAAAGGGACTCAGGATATTTTCAAGATTTGGCTCAATATAAATCTTCACGCTGATATGGTTCACCTTGGAAGATACCATTTGCGGACTGGTTCTATGTTAGGCCGAAGTAACGCGATTTTACAATTTCAAGTACATTCAAAGAATAAGATATAGTAGCAGCAACTATGAAGATGACAACTATACAAGTTTTTTTATGTAAAATTAATATAGTTGAATAAACAATTTTTTATTGCAATTATATATGAAATCGTTTACTCAATTATGTGTATTATTTTAACTATGTACCTACATATATTACTTCTACATATGAAACTTACATAAGCAGTTGTCACCTTTATAATTGCCACTACTATTTTGAATGTATAAATTCAGAAAAACAATTCACTCCCCGCGACAATTTTCATGATTGCGATAATATTTCATTTTATAATGACGTTTTAATCTGGTGATCAGCAACCGAGCCGATTGAATTTCCTCGAAAAATGGAGAGAAAAAGGAAGGAGATGAAAGATAAATTTATGGCATCGATTCCTCGTGCATTGACTCGTCGCCGCTTGCCTTGGGCTTGTAGCGCTAGTTCGTCGTGATATTCCGTTTGGTTGCGCTCCAGAAAAGTATAGCTGTAACAGTTTCCGATAATCGAGGTTACTGCACGCCATATGGACGCCTTGTGTATATTCCTATCGCGATTTTATTATAGTATTGACAACGCTGGACACAAGACAGCATAGGAAATGTAAGCTTTCAGCGGATGTATCAATATTTGTTGTCTGTCACGGATGTGACAGATGATAAATACTATCACTTGAGTGTATCCCATGCGTTTGATAGTATGATGTATTTTGCGACAGTTCGGTTTAAGATAGTAGATCCTTGCGTAGAAGATTCTTGACTTCCTTGATTTTTATTTTTATTGTACTCAATATTTTTATTTCTTCTGTCTTTCCTATCTTAAATCAAATGTGAACGACATCGCATATGTTCCACTAAAATTTCGGAAAATCGACAAATGGGTCACCATTGATCACATTCAACATTCAAGGGAAAATTTCACGCTTCATTGATAATCGCCGAATCAGATGTTCTATATCGAGTCCTCTCTAAACATGTATAATAATATAGCGTCTTCTAAATCCAAACTAAAATTCTGCGCTGAATCTATTATAAATAATAATAATAAATGGAATCCGACGTTAAATACAATATTAAACATAAGAAAAAGAGAATCACATCGAATTTATAATATCTGAATACTCTTTGCTCCATATTTATTAATCCTGAAAATATAAACGAAAATATAATAGATATAAAGACTCGTGCAAATCCTCATCTGAATACTTCCTCGTAAATGTTATCTTATACCGATTAGAGCTCGAAATATAGATATGAAATCAAAAAAAGAATTACAATGTAACATGTAATTTGAAGAAGACACGTACTGTGACGTACTTATCTTTTGGTACGTTCGCGTTGTAGGAGTCAACTTGAAAAAGTTGATAACTGTATCGAATAAGCAACGAATAAATTTTGAATACGAAATGTATTCCAGAAATATTTACACATAAGAAATAAAATCCACTTCTTCGTATTTTTCCTGTGTTGTATTTTACTTACTTCGTGCAGCTGAATCTAGGATCGCTCGTATGCGAGAATATGGCACCTCTTCTGCTCGCGTCGTATTTCGGCTGCGGCCGTCACAAGATATTCCGCGGAAACGGAAAAGAAAGGAAGGAGCAAAGCTGGAAAACAATACTGAAAAGATCGGAAGAAGAACGGAGAAAGAGAAAAAGGAGAAAGAGAAGAAGAAACAGGAGTATCTAATCGTAGAAGCGTTTGCGCATGAAGCGCTTACCGAAAGCTGTTTTGACGGGGTGGAGTTCCTGCGACTACTGAACCTTTTCGAGATTCGCGTATCCTGGTCGATAAAATCACCCCTCAGCCAGCTGCCCACTAGGCTAAAAGTATCGTCACCACCGACGACCACCTGGTGCGCGTTGCGCGCGCGCATACTTATACACGTTGATCCATTTTGCGACGACACACGGCCGATGATTCTAAACAAAACTTCTTGTCTTTTCTATTCCAGATATCCACTTTCTACCCTCTGAAACATGGAACTCGCTACAAAAGAAATTTCGATTCGGAATTCGCAATTTCTCTTTCAGTCTCGCGACGTCATTGAAAATGCTAATCCTTTTAGTCCCTTTATTTTGAATAACCAAGATTCCTCGGTATCGTACGTAAAGAACAGTTTTGTTGAAATACCTGAAGCTAAATACATATTTGAAAATAATTTTATTGAATCATTGAAATAAATAATAATATATGCTACTTATGTAATATTTTACACATAACCGTTAATTTATATCACAATTCAAATTCTAATTTATTTTAATATTGATAATGACCTGATTGGTGTCGAAATACATCTGTTTTTGATGGAATATTTATACTATTTTTGATAAAATATTAAAAGTTATTGTTTGGGTCATAGTTCTTTTATTTTATTATTATTAATTTTTTATTGAAGCTTATAATTATTATTTATATGCTTTAATATACGCAGGCGAAATGAAGCGTTATGATTCAAATTGTTCTCCTTTTATCTTTTCTTTTATTAGAAACAATTTTGGAACAAAGACTTGTAATTTATTTAAGAAATCAACCTTGTAATGCAATTTTGTAAAATTAAGTGTAAATATTAGAATCCGTATCAAATTTTTAAAAACGTGTCTCAAATTAAATATAGTTCCTCCACATTTTCATAGGTTTACCAAATTAATAATTTTACTCTTTATAATCACATTTTTTATAAATAATAGAAAACTATTTAATTTAATAATGTAAAGGCAATTTTATATTTGAAGTTGCAAGATGTTTATCAACACTTACATTTAATCAGAATTAAGATTTTCAATATTATCAACATGATCTCTAATGTTTTATCGACTTTTATTGAAGATGAATTTTTTAAGTATCAAGATTATATTAACAATTCCTATTTGTTTTTAGTAAATATATAGAATCTATAAAAAATTGAATGATTAAACATAAAAAAGGCTAAATTAATAAAATCTCAAATTAAACCTATTTCCTATGTTTGCTTGGTAACAATGATGATAATATTAAAATTTCAAATAATACTTGACATAATATCGTTTACAATATTTCTGATGGCTCATACAGGGACATCAATAATGCCTCAATTAATTGAGGTCGAAAAAATTCATATTCCTTCTGATGAATTTGGCGAGGCGTCTCCTTTTGACACAATAAAAGAAGAATGATTCATAAATTTGAGTAATATTGATATCCCAATAGATATATAATTTCTATTACAATTAGGAGAAAAGTTCGGATTATCTATTAATAAAAACAACAATTGATAGAACATTAGTTGAATTTATAAAGTACATAGGAAATAATATAATCCTAACAATATATATAGTCCTAATAATATTGTTAACTTTGTTAGAAATAATTTCATATAGATTCTTAATAAATTCCATAATAAATTTTCAGTATTAAATAAAAACAAAAAAATAATAATAGATTATTTGCATTCAATTTAAAAAATTTGTTGAATATCACCCTGATATGCTCATTAGTAAAACTGAAGGTTTTATAAAGGAAATATTACTGTTGTTTTGAATAAAGATAGTTACATTTTAAGTATGGAAGAGATTTTCTCAGACTCTAGCATTTATCTAACTATGGGAAAAGATCTTATAAAAAAAACCGACTCAAGATTTACGCACCTTACTCATCAGATAGAAAAACAAAATTATATTAATGAACCACATCGAAGATTAATCATCACCAATTGTAATAACCTAAAACTTATGGTTTAACAAAACTCCATAAACCTGGTAACTTATTGAGAATGATTATTCCATCTATCAATAGTCAATTATATTATTTTTTACTTTATTTACACAATATTGTTAATGACTCTGTAGAAGCATTTAGTCATATAAAAAGTAGTTTCCATTTGATTAAAAAATTTAATGAAATTTGTTTTAAATCAGAATATGTACTGGTTTCTCTAGATGTTGTTTCCCTTTTTATTAATGTCTCTGTTGAATTGGCTCTTAACGGCATTAGTAAAAGATGGGATTATATATATATATATATATGTGTGTGTGTGTGTGTGTGTGTGTGTGTGTGTGTGTGTGTGTGTGTACACACACACACACACACACATATATCCGAAAAGACTTGTATTCTGTTTGATGAATTTTTGATAACAATCTGCTTGATTTTGAATTTTATTTTTTTTTCATTTAACAATAATTTCTATAAATAGACTTTTGACACTTCCATAGGTTCTCTTTTATTTCAAATCATGGCTGAAATAGTAATGCAGGACTTAGAAAAACTTGCAATAGCGAAATTACTTGTAGATTTGTTATTCTACTTTCAATATGTGGATGACATCATTTAGGCAGCCCCATCAGCTAGCATTAAAGAAATTTTGAACATTTTTAATTTTTTTCATGAGAGGTTACGGTGGAAGTGGAAATTTAAGTTTTATTTTTACATTTTCTCTTTTATTAGCACTCACTTTGAATTAGAAACTTGTGAATTTTTAAAGAAATTCTGTAATCTAATTTAATTGAGTGTAAATTAGAGTGCGTATCAAGTTTTTAAAATCATATGTAAAATTTAATTTAGTTTTTCCGCATTTGTATAGATTCACAAATATAAACAATCTGTTATTTTATAACAATCATTTTTACAAAAGATAGATAGAGACAATCCAACTTAATAATGTAAAAGCTATTTTGTACTTGGAGCTAAAAGATGCATACTACCATTTACATTACACTAGAACCAAATTTTTAATTTTACTTATATGATTCATAATGTCTTACCAACTTCCACAGAGTGTGAATTTTTTAAATATTTGGACAAATATTTAATTTTTAATTAAATATTTGTATACATAATTTTTAATTTTTCGAACAAACATGTAGAATTAACAAGAAAATAGATCAAAAAATTTAATATTAAAGAAAACCGATTTCTTATAAATTTCAAATAAAACCGATTTTCTGTTCGATTTTAACAATGATTCTCAAAACAGCATTCATATTAAATGTACAATAATATTAGTTCCGATAGTGAGGAGTTATGTAAGTCACAATACAGAAAGAATACATATTTCACTTGATAATTTCGGAGAGTCTGCTCCTCTTGATACTTTAAATGAAAAATTAATTTGAGCAATGTTGACATTCCTATCAAGGTCCAATAATTTATTAAAATTAGGAAAGGGATTCGGACTCCCTATTAACAAAAATAATATTAGAATGATAGAATTTATCAAACATATTGAAAATAATAGAAATGGTCGTCTTAATAATATAATTAATTTTGTTGAGTCATCTAAAAAGTATCCGCGCTTTTTTGTCATTAGATGGTGTTGATGGTCATATATCGGGTCATATAACACTAATCCGATTGTGTCAAACGAACGCGCGTCTGAAAGATGACATTTTAGGTTACATTTTTTGTAAACAAAGTTTGGTGATTCATCAATCGTGTCAAAAGTTATATTGGTTTGAAAATGAGTGAAATATCTGAAGAAATACGCTATGTGATGCTTTTTTACTACAAAAAAGGCAAAAACGCAGCACAAACATGCAGACAAATTTGTGAAGTTTATGGCGCGGATGCTGTAAGTGAACGCAGAACGCAGGAGTGGTTTGTTCGATTTCGTTCTGGAAATTTTGATGTCAAAGATCGACCTCGCTCTGGTCGGCCAGTCACTGAAAAAGTCGATGAAATTTTGCAACTGGTCAGCAAGACCGACATGTGAGCTGTCAGGAGATAGCCAATGCACTAAGAATCAACCATATGACAATTTAGAATCATTTGAAAAAGGCTGGCTACGCAAAAAAACTCGATGTTTGGGTGCTACATGAATTAACGCAAAGAAATTAGATTGATCGAATTTCCATCAGCGAAACACTACTAAAACGCAACGAAATCGACCCATTTCTGAAGCAAATCATTACAGGCGATGAAAAATGGGTGAAATACAAGAATATTGTTCGTAAAAGATCATGGAATAAGCGCGGCGAACCACCACAAACGACTTCAAAGCCTGGATTGATGGCAAATAAGGTGATGCTATGTGTATGGTGGGATTGGAAGGGAATTGTCCATCATGAGGTGTTATCACATGGCCTAACGATTAATTCAGAGCTCTACTGTTCACAACTGGATAGATTACAGGAAGCGATTAAGGAAAAACGACCAGAATTGATTAACAGAAAATGTGTTGTCTTCCATCATGACAACGCCAGACCACACACATCTTTGATGACGCGCCAAAAATTGAGGGAGCTTGGTTGGGAAGTTTTGATGCATCCACCGTATAGCCCTTGCACCGTCTGACTACCATTTGTTTCGATCTCTGCAGAACTCTCTTGATGGAAAAACATTGGCCGACAAAAGAGCTGCCGAAAATCATTTGAAAAAGTTTTTCGCCGATAAACCACAAAAGTTCTACACGGATGGAATTATGAAATTACCCAAAAAATGGCAAAAGGTTATAGATAATAATGGCCAATATATACTTGATTAAAATTGATTTTCAATAAAGAAAAATTTCATTCAAAAATTGAACAAAAAACCGCGGATATTTTTTAGACGACCCAACAATATATAATTCGATAACGATACTTAAAAAATTTTATAAAAAATTTGAGAATGACACTTGTTTATGACAGTAAAAAAAATCATAGCGTTTCTTCAAGCCGTTTGAGAATGAAATAGTTGTTTATGTCAGTGAAGATTTTTGTGCGGGGCGATTTTTACTGAAAACTATCACGCAAAGAATTTGTTTGAAATTTTGCGTTATGAACGAAATTTTGTTTACAAAGGCGTTCAAAATGTTGTAAAAAGCTTATAGCGATGATAGCAACATTTAGAATGCGTTTACAAACGAAATTTCGCTTGTAACGCAAAATTTCAAACAAATTACTCATTTGAAAATGATAGTTGTTTATGACAGTGAAGATTTGTGTGTGCAGCGACTTTTATCGAACAAATTCTTTGCGCGATAGTTTTCGGTAAAAATCGCTCCGCAGAAAAATCTTCACTGACATAAACAACTATTTCATTCTCAAATAGCTTGAAGAAACGCTATAATTTTTTTTACTGTCATAAACAACTATCATTCTCAAATGGCTTGAAGGAACGCCATGATTTTTTTACCAAATGACATGTGAAGGATATGTGTACCAACTTAGCAAAGCAAACAGATTTGATTTACACCCATATAGGATTACCAGTCATTACAACAAAACCGATGCTTAGCCAGCTATGACTAACGTTCTGCCAACCAGCGTTATAAAATAACTGGTACTTTATTATATATATTGGGTCATCTAAAAAGTATCCGCGGTTTTTTGTCATTAGATGGTGTTGATGGTTATCATCTAGTGACAAAAAACCGCGGATACTTTTTAGATGACCCAATATATATATAATATATATTATATATGTGCGTGCGTGCGTGCGTGCGTGCGTGCGTGCGTGTGTAAAGTCGGGCGTTAAGATGAGAACCAACACTTGGCCATTACTACAACAGTCGACCGTCGATCAACAGTCTGGCTGTTAGTGCTGGGCCAGCACTGAAAAATAACTAGCATTTTATACATATAGACAAGTCGGGCATTAAGATGAGAACTCTGATCGTTGCTATAGAAGTCGATCGTCGGCCAACGTGATGATGACAGCTTGTGGGATAGCACTGGTATACATACACAAAGCATTATATAGAATCATAATGTACTAACCAGGTCTCGAGAATGGTCTCAGTCATCTCAAGAATAGTTTAAAAAAAACATTTTTGTTAAAAAGCGCAAGTTTGATTTGTTTATTATTCACATTGACATCATCGACCCAATATCCCACCCATCAACAATAATGTCAATGTGAATAATAATCAAATCAAACTTGCGCTTTAACAAAAATGTTTTACAAAAAATAAACATTTTATTTAACATTAATTTTAATTATACGGCATTATTTGATGACTAATTGAATACATGTATATTTGTACATATGTGACAATTTATTATGTAATAAAATGTTATACAACTCGTGTTCAGATCCTCGAGTAGAGTCGGACTTATAGTTTGCTTAATGAAATATTCGTAAAAATAACTACAAAGATATACAATACAGTAGTTAAAAGTTACGCATGTATTATTTTTCTGAAGCTCAATATTTAAAGATATTTACAGGTATTAATTTAATACGCAGATAATTCTTTCACATTTAAAAGTTCAGATCCTCGCGTAGATTTGGATTTTTACAGTTCGCTTAATATTCGAGATATATGATACCTTTTATTTGTGTTAAGATTTCATCAATCAACAAGATTTTGAATACCGTGTATATCATATAATTGGAATTGCTACAGCTGAACTTTTCCGTCTTTTCCATCCTCCATTGCGATAAGAAGAATCAGACAGTCAACGATTATAACGGTAGATATTTTTTTTAATTCTTCGTTGCGTCCAAACATTTCCATCAATACACCTGCAAAACAAATATTTCTGTGAAAATTCTTACATCGCTATGTTATTAATGCTTCATCAATAATAAAAAATGATCAATTAACTCTTCAAACATTAGTAAGTCTGTGTTTTACTGAAATCTTACTTTCCAATACCGCGGGTGTGTCTGCCAAAAGTGGAATATTCCATTTCCACTGTTTTGGAAAGTATCGATACCATAATTTTTTTTACGCACTTGTTAAGGCATGTCTCTCCACATAGTAAAATTCGAATGAACTTGATCTATAAATTTAAATAAATCATGTAGCGTGTGCAAAATAAAAGTATTTTATACAGTTGTGTTGGAAATAATCCACTGTTACATCCTACTCTCCGTAGAAATACAATTTTACTTTTTTTTTTATCTTTTCATTTCTAAATGGTAAATTATTTTTTATTATTTAATCTCACATTGTCTATCTAAGATATTTCTATTAATTAATTGCGGATATTCCTAGCAAGAAATTCAAGCGTAGTATGATTCTATCATGTCGACACCGCGTGACATGCGCGTCGCGTAAGCCAATCGAAGCATTCGTGAGGCGCGTGTCGCGTGCCGATGTATTGCGATGAAATTCCAGGCAGGATAACTCCACGCGAAGTTAAGAAATCGTTCTCATATGTTGAGACTGTCATGTCATTGTCATCCTACACGAGGTTTAAGAAAAACTAATTCGATCGAAATACCTCAATGCCTGTAATCTCTCAGAATAAGGATAAGCTATCACGCATCAATCACGGTCCGCGATGCGCGTGTCGCTCGTCGCTCCGAATCCTTAATAAGTTTTTTTAGTCGCTCTGGCTGAGAATATTGTTAATTTCGATATCTAGCGTTATGTTTAATACATTTTTGGTTTGATTTACTATCTTTTAGCCATTGTGACCATCTTAATTAATTTGAAACAGATAAATAAACGTGAATTTGTCACGTTAGTGAGCGTCGAGACCAATAGCGAATCAGAAAAGGAGCAGTGCGGACCACGGAGAAAGGCCTAAAATTTAATTTGCTAATTACTTTAAAATTTCATCAATTAACGCAAAACTAATTTGATCCGTCAGTTCTAAATTGAATTCATGGCAACCGTGCCAAATTTCAGCCCGATGTGACTAGAGTATTTCCATATGAAAAATGATTTCCTCCCGGCTCGCCAGCGCCACCTGGCGCCTATATAAACGGGGCGAAAACCGAGCCCGTCGATTAGTTCGGATTAGTCCGGACCTATAATCCGAAAAGGATTAGTCCGAGCAGTTCAATAGCTTATTTGGAATATCTCTCAATATTCGCAATATATACTAAGGAAAGTATGCATGTGTTCAAGCTTCCTCTTTCCTGTACCTCTCGAGTTGACCGCGCTTGTAGGAGCTGCTCAGCCCTTCCCCTTCTCCTAGGCTAACCGCACTCGTAGGAGCTGCTTAGCCTATCCTCCTCTCCTGAATTGATCGCGCCTGTAGAAGCTGCTCAGTTCACCTCCCTTTTCCTATGGACTAACCGCACTTGTAAGAGCTGCTTAGTTTGTCCCTTCTCAGAATTGACCGCACTCATAGGAGCTGCTCAATTCTTCCCTTCATTACTATCTTTCTTGTGCAATTTATTTTCAATTCTGTTTTTTGTGCAACTATTCAACCAATCGCATCGATAATTTAAACAAAACATTTTCGGTAGAATGACCAACCAAGGGATTCGCGTCAATATAACCAACGTGCTAGTTTAGTAATTCGAACTTCATGGCGTTATATTCAACTTTCATTCAATCCATTCCTCCATCCCCTCCCGAAGGGTATGATATGATGAAACGGCTTGATTTGCTTGGATTCATCATCAATTTTCTTGCTAAATGAACTCTAATCAATTTGATATTTGTTACAATTACAATTATTCGTCGAAACATTAATGCCAATGGCAAATTCAACAAATAATTCATAAATTGCTCAATCAGATAATTCACAATGTCTCGTATTGATAAAGAACAATGCTGAATTCCATTTCAAGAGAACAGTAACTATTAAAATTCTAAGTCAATTATAATAAATCAATTATCATAAGGAAATCATATAGCATGTGATACGCCGACATCATTTGCCATTCGACTTGAGACTCATTCCCACTCTGATCATATCTCTTCTTCCTATCTTCTAATAACCACTCTTCCAATCTTATGTCCTGCTCGCGTGTCGCGAGCACACGGCAGCGACGTGACGCACAATATAACGCCAAAGTATTCAATCCGTGACTATTAGTTATCCTCAGCATAGAATCCTCAGAGAATTCATAACACAATAACATAATTGGTGACAGCGATGGGATAGTAACGAGAATCGCTGCATCCTAACACAATAATTCATAATAAAAAAAATATCTAAATTCGTTACGAAACACACGCAGTAACGTAACACCACTCATGTTCTTTTTAAGAGATTTGTTTAATTTTTTTGTTTGAGTGTTA
Organism: Acromyrmex echinatior; assembly: GCF_024713525.1. Taxonomy (NCBI): domain Eukaryota; kingdom Metazoa; phylum Arthropoda; class Insecta; order Hymenoptera; family Formicidae; genus Acromyrmex; species Acromyrmex echinatior. The sequence continues at coordinate 1,110,209 of NC_141858.1, read as the reverse complement.
ATTTAACATAATGTTATTTAAAGATTTTTTATTAATTTAAATAACATGAATTTGTAAATTCAAATAACATTTCTTAATATCAAAACAATGTAATTTATTAATAAGGGAACAAGTAATAAAAAATGTGTTTCAAAAAGTGAATTTTTAGATAAATGAATGAAATATGTATCAATTTCATATATTTAATATTATTAACGTTAATTACACTGAAAAAAATGCTTTCACAGTTTATTTATAAACTGTGTCATTATTATTTTTTTCGTAGGAATTTTTATACATATCTGTGTTCCTTTCTATTATATAATATATTCACTTTGTGTTAAATTAACACAAAAACTTGAGGGGACCATTTGGCACATGTGACGTGTTGAATTTAAAACAAATTTTCCAACAATGTATATATATAAGTAATGTTATTTAAATGTTTACTTTACCAAAGCTTTCTTTTTTTCTTCTGACGTAACAATCATCTCCTCAAACATTAAAAAATCTAATATTGTTTATATAAGGAATATCACTTCCAAATCATATTTAATTTCATTAATATCGTCTGATATTCTCATTGTACGACTGGCTATCAAAGTATTTTTTATGTCATTAATTTTTTATCCAGGTCATACAGAATGATCCTTTTCGCAGAGTTAACCGCTGCTAATATCATCTTACATTTTTCATCGAAATACTCCTATACAGATTCTGAAAAATATTTTTATTCAATAAATATTAAATATTTCTGTTCTTAATTTAAACTGTGCAGTTTCGAAAAGATATATCTTCCAATGTCATGAAATTTAAGGAAAATGTCTGGAATATACGCAAATATATTCAGCAAATTTTATGTATTATATATTGAAGGATAAATTCTTTCAAAAAATGTATCCTCCATTTAAATTTGACCTGAAACGCAGTCCGAGTAAGCATTTCCTTTAGCACCTACTAACATAAAAAATCATTTGTATAAATTTAAAATACAACACATCAATTAATATTAACATATTATGTCACTTTACAATTATTTCAAATGCGAAACTAATTTTCTTTTTGCGGAATTTCTGTACAATTTTATTACTTTTTAAAAAATTTCTCAGATTTTTTTCATATAAATCTTAGAATACTTCAGAATTTATCAGTGAAAGATGTAAAAACGTCCATCAGAGTCCATCAGTTCGGATGCACAGAAAATTCTTTATTTTCATGTGAATGTAACAAAACGAATAAAATATATGTTTCGACCCTTCAATTCGGATTAATATAATATAAATACAATATAAAATATAAATCGAAATTACATAAATTACAAATTCTAAGTTGATGATTCCCGACAATTTAGCTCGTTCTTCTTTATCCAAATGTCAAATCCTCCTGGTGGGACTAGCTCGGCGTAGTGTATTATGAGCTGTTAAAACTTACTTAAACAATCACAGGCGATCAGTATCGAACGCAATTGCGTTTGAGCCGAACATTGAAAGACAAACGGCCGCAATACAACGAGAGACACGATAAAGTGATTTTGCAGCATGACAATGCTCGACCCCATGTTGCGAAAGTGGTCAAGACATACTTGGAAACGTTGAAATGGAAAATCCTACTCCGCCGTATTCTCCAGACGTTGCTCCCTCTGATTATCACTTGTTTCGATCAATGGCACACGGCCTGGCTGATCAGCACTTCCGGTCTTATGAAGAAGTAAAAAATTGGATCGCCTCAAAAGATGATCAGTTTTTTCGACGCGGGATTCGTACGCTGCCCGAAAGATGGGAGAAAGTAGTGGCCAGCGATGGATAATACTTTGAATCATAAATGTATAACCAGTTTTTTACAATGAAGCCTCGAATTTCGGAAAAAAAATGGCGGAAGCAAAGTTGTACACCTAATATAATTCTTTTTTTCCCATGTAAATATTATATATTAAATATAAATATATTATAGTATTACGTCCAAACCCTTGAAAATTTGGTCAAGGAGACAATGAGGGAGAATGAAGAGGGTATGGAAGGACGGTTAGACTCAATCTCACAGGTATACGCGCGGAGGCGAACATCTGTGAGTCGTACGCACCTTTTTAGTCTCGGAATGTGGGTCAACGTCCGAAGGGACGCTATGACACCTGTTCCGCTGGACAGTGCGAACGTCGATCCTACTATTTGGGTCAAAAAACTTAATCCCTTTGACCCGGGACTAGACTTCGTGCGATCTCAGGTATTCGAGGGAAGTGAATGCGAGAGGTGATTTTAATAAATGACAGTGATTTTAATAAATATCTTATGTTACGTTTATTAACAATAAAAAGAAAATAGAAAAATGTTACATATAATAAATTTCTTCTATCTCTTTTTCATTATATAAAAATATAATTAACACCTTATGGGTGTGTGTGTGTGTGTGTGTGTGTGTGTGTGTGTGTGTGTGTGTGTGTGTGTGTGTAGAGGAGAAAGGGTTAGCGAGTATGGGCGGCGAGGAAAGTGTTGCAGGAGCACATCGGGATGAGGTGCTTATAAAGAACGGTGTAAGGTGCGAGATTTCCGGGGATATACACGGTAACTAGTCTGTCCCTTTCGTAGGAGGGGGACGTAAAAAACAGGAACATCCGATCCCAATCGATCGGCTTCAGTTGAAATGGGAGGAGCGGGAGTTGATCCAAAGAAGGAAGAGGGAGTGGGAGTCCATTTTCGTGAAGAGGAGGGGGAGGGAATCGTTCTTCGAGAGGAGGGGGGGGGAGGGAATCGTTCCTCAAGAGGAGGAGGAGAATAACCGAGGATTTCTCGGATGGCGGGATCGACAGGAGAAGAAATGAGATCTAAGGGTTGTGTCTGTAATATTGGTGAGTAAGAGATCTCGCTAAATTGCTCGTCAGTCGGTTGAGGCGGCGCGATTGTGAGTGGTCCAAGGGGACGGTTCCGCTTACTCCTCCGGACATAGGGAGTTCTTGAATGGTACGCACTACAACCGAAGGATTAAAATGACGTGCATGTATGTTCTTGGAAACGGATGCAAGTGTACATAGGTACAGATATATGTGTTCCCATGCAGAGAAACGAGGGGATCGACTGGAAGGAGTAGTGACTTATTGTTAGTTGCCCAAGATATCGGATAGGTTCCGGTGGGTGACTCGTGGAAGGAGATCCGTCATCTGCGGAGAGCGTCAATCGCAATGGTACGCCTAATGATTCGGTGCCGATTTGCCCAGAACTTCGCACTCGTATGGAATCGCGAACTGGCGTGATTAGCGCGAGTTTTAGCACTTCCCGCACTCCCCGCGATAATAGACATAATCAACTCGTAGACTGCACGTGAACTGACGCGAACCGAGTTAACTTGATCTTTTTTACTGACGCTCTGCGCTTCCGCGGGACCTCTATTTATACCTCGAAAGAAGGGCGTTGTGTCCTTTGTCTAGGATGCAAAAGTTAGTTGTAATGTCATGCGAGATTTACGATTTTTATAACGTTTTATCGTTGTTGATCTAGAGTATATCGTTAGAGTAATTTCGACAAGAAAAGAAGTGATTTACGGTTTTGCTTAAAGAGCCAAGATTGCTCCGAGACGGATGACGAATTCTGTTATTCTCGCGGAAAATACGGCTAAGTAAACAAATGGTTACCGTGCACAAATAGGTTTACGTGCAGAGTTACCACTGTCAGTTGCGAGTCTGATTTCAGATAACGCTCCTGTTGGAAGTTATTCTATGCGTTTACGATTTTTTTAAGTGCGACGTGGTGCCTGTTTTCTAAGATGAAATTATTAGTCAGTCTCGGATGACAAAGCCTAGATTTTTACTATTGCGTGACTTCGGTGCATTTATAATGTCTTTTGCAATCTTGTCTCTTTTCGGGCTTACATTAAAGTTGTTATTCTTTCCGGGTTGATTGGCATTTACGAGTTTTCGCGGAGCCTGTCCGATCCCTCTTTTCAATTCTGTCAGACCATTATCAGAAAGTTCCGCTCGGGTCTCGCAGGCGCCAACCATAGTCGGAACGTGGCCGAAGAAAAAAATCGTAGCGTCTGTACAGGACGTAACAATAAGTATTATATACATTACACATATTATACATGCATATGTATATACATACATGTGTACAAACATACATATTATACTATACATAGTATTTACAGTATTCATATTAAACATATTATACATATACAAATGTGTTTTATTAAAAAGAAAAAAATAAATACGAAAAAAAAGAAATGAATTTATAATAATATTTTATAATATTCCCATGGCAGCGTATCGGTAGAATCTGACAGTATATACAATATACTGCTTATCATCGTAAGGAGTTAGAGCAATTTTCGTTTCGGATACTGTGTACACGTTATGCAATTTAGATCTTATGAAAGATTGCTTTTGCTTCATTTCGATTTCGTTATGTAGACATTGCGTGTAATCAAAACCGTTATTGATCTCGCTATAACGTTACATTTGACGCCTTTTGCCTTCTTCATATTTTTCTTTCCGTAGACGCGCAAGGCGTACATTTCCGCTATAAATCCGACGAATTCAGTCATAATTGCGCCATTGTTTTTGTCTTTCATCAAGCTCGGAACTTTTTTATTTACCAGCGAAGCGTCGATCGCGTAATCGCTCGTATCGAATCTATTGATATCGCGTTTCATAATATCTAAATCTATAAGTATATGTCATCGCATTTGAAATGATAAATTAGACACTGTCCGTGTTAGTATACATAATTTTACAATTTTCGTGAAAACAGCAATGTCATATACTCGTGGTGAAATTTATATTATCATAATTAGTTTCTAAGTCGTATAATTAAAAATCGTAAATACTATATCTATTTAATTAAATCACGTACAAGAAGAGAAGGTAATGGAGAGAGCGTAATGGGTAGAAGAGAGAGAACTGCATCCTACAATAGATAGAAGAGAGAGAGCAATATGGTTAAAGAGAGAACGCACCGCGTGAGAGAGAGAGAGAGAGAGAGAGAGAGAGAGAGAAAGAGAAGGAACGGACCCTTCTCCCTCTACCATGGACTCCGGAGACGCGCTTCCCCCTTCCTAACATTTGTGAAGCACTTCCCTTTCCCTGACTCCCTCACACACACACACACACACACACACACACACACACACACACACACACACACACACACACACACACACACACACACATATCCGAAAAGACTTGTATTCTGTTTGATGAATTTTTGATAACAATCTGCTTGATTTTGAATTTTATTTTTTTTCACACACACGCACGCACGCATGCACGCACGCACGCGCACGCACGCAATTAAAAATCTTATTCCGATCCAAAAGTAATGGCAACTTTAATTTTCTGTCGAAAATTATTACTCTCCGAAAAAAATTATTGTATCAAATAAAAAATTAGAAGATATTACAATCTTAACTAATCGAGTCAAATCCAATTAAAAACTAAAACGCAAGTGGTACTATTTTTTGTTACTTAACTTTAATGATGTGTATCATTCATATTGTTACGTCCGGGCATCTGGTTCGTGGAGACATTCTCGCGTTCGTGTTCACGCACTCGCGCCCACAGAAATGAACAATACGGATATGATTGAAAGAAGAAAAAGAGTTTATTTTGTAAATAGACACAGAACAGTCACACGTAAACTCAGAGCACACGAACGAAACTAGAATCAGAGGATCGAGAGACACGTCCGAGCACAACGATGGCTCACGTCCAAATCTGTCAATCTTGTTTAATAACAGAGCGGCTCATTGCTGGTCAACACGATCTTCGGAATTTCGCGAGTGACGAACTACGGTATCGGCACGGCACGAGCGTAATGCTCCCCTTCTCTTAAATTGTCATCTCGACAATTATGGTTCTTTCAAGAACATTGGCCTCTCCAAGGAATTCGGAGCTCCATCCTGACCAAATTCCTATTCCTTACCGTGCTGCTGCAACAGTTTTCTTGAGCTTTGGTCTCCTTGAGGTCCAATTTGCCTCTCGAGGTTTATTCTTGAGATCTTCTTCCCTTCCGGGCAGGACACCTCTTCAGTTTCTCCCCGGAGGATAGCTTCTCCTCCCGTAGGACGAAACCCGCTCGGGCATCTCCTCGTCTTCATGAAGGAAACGTCAGGATCCTCTTGTCTGAGGCCTTGATAGAAGAGCCTATGCTCTTGATTCTTCTTTTTTCGGAAAGGAAGGGGACAAAAAAATGACGTATCGCAGTACCTCTGCCCCCAACCCCCGCATTCGCCTTCCATTCACGGAAAAACCACGGTTCAAAAACCATGGGCGAGGCGGTCTTCTTTAAAAAAAAGTAAGGCCGACGGTTGAAACATATCCGTAATTAATCTTCCGATTTCATGGAAATGAGCCCTGTACTGGCTGTGAGGCGTCCGAAATGTTTCTAACGAAGTCCCTAAGGAGATCCTCTCCGTCCGAAATCGCGAACGTGAACCCTGCAACTAAGAAAGAAAAATAACTCGCGCAACTTACACCATAAGATTATAATCCTTTTCAAGTGATAGGGCTCCGATTAGTTAATCTTTTCAACTCGTTTCTCCTAAATGTCTTTCTAAATAAGGCGCCAGCCTATCCGAATGAATAACTTTATTTTTATGCTTATTCGACTTGCAGATACGGTATACAACATCGCAAAGTTTTTGAACTACTAAATATGGTCTTCCCCAATTGCTCTGCAACTTGAGAGTTCTCCCTTTCTTTCGTCGGAAATTATATAATTACACTTTCTGTCCCTCCTCGAAATAGATCTGTTTGGCTTTAAGATCGTTTTTGTACGTGAAAATTTTATATCTATTCGTTTCCTTACTCTTTCATGAATTTCTTCCAGCTTCATTTCTTTCAAATAATCTTCCGAAGGACTAATCTCTTCAGTTTTTGGTGAAATACCAAGTAACAAATCAGACAGAAATCTTGAGCAAAATAAACCTCCGCTAGAGTCATTCCAGTAGTTTCGTGTTTAGATGATCTGTCCGACTGTGAATGCAAAGCGGTCATCCTCGTTTTCTTCATCCCTAGTAAGCGTAATAGTTCGCGAAAAATTCTCGATTCGAAGTTCCTCCCTTGATCAGTATGAACTTCTAGAGGTACTCCGTGCCAGGAAATAATTTGATTTAGAAATGTTTTTGCTATAGTTTTAGATCTGACATTCTTTAGCGGAAAAGTTTTTACCCACTTAGTAAAACAGTCGACAGCGACGAGCAAATACCTATTTCCAGCAGAAGTTATTGGTAGAGAGCGGAGAACGTCTCTTGAACTTTTTCGAATGGTGCTCCCACATTATATGTCTGTAAAGGAAATTTTCCTTTACCGGGAGAATTTTTTTAGCTAAACAGATCTTGCACGTTTTGCATCATTCTTCCATATCCTGTTTACATGTCGCCCAATAAAATCGTCTCCATACTTTGTTAAGCGTTTTATAGATACCAAAGTGTCCACTTGCAGGAGAATTATGTAGCTCTTCCAAAATTTGTGTTATGAGCTTTTTGGGCATAATTAATTGGAAGCTCGTTTTCTTCAGATTAGGGGTTTCCCATTTCTTGTAGAGTACACCGTCCTTAACTTCGAGAGAATCCCTCCCCCCCAATAGGACCAATATATCTTGGAAAGAATATATCTTAGAAACATCATTCGCCACCACTTCTTGTCATGAAGAACGTCCCATGCCCGCTTTTTTTTTTATAAAAATAAGCAAATGCAGGGATCTTCCATTTGCTCCTTACGCCAATTTTCGCAGCTGTCTAAAAACCATTCTTCTAACATAACTTTCCTGCTTTGCGGCTTTTTTTAATTCCATATTAGCACAATAGTGGCACTAATCACTCGCGCATGGCCGCCTCGATAATCTGTCCACTTTTTTACGAGAAAGATCTTTACAATAATCAATCATAAAATCGTATTGTTGTAGTCTTTCTATCCAACGCGCCAGCTGTCCCTTTAGATCTTTAAACGATAGCAGCCATTTAAGCGAAATGATCCGAATTAGAAAGTTACATCCATACAAATATTGGAAAGATTTCACTGATCGAACTATGGCTAAAAGTTCACGCATGGTAATTTCTTTCAGTTTTACTCAATGTTTGACTGAAATATGCAATCACTCTTTCTATACCGTTCTGCTTCTGTGATAGGACTGCGCCAATTCCCTCATTTGACGCGTCTGTATCTAGAATAAATTCCCTTTTCGTCTCAGGAAATGCTAATATCGGCGGAGAAGTTAAAGTTCGTTTTAAATCGTTAAAAGAATCTTGGTATTTCTTTTCTCAAACGAATTTAGTTTAATTTTCTGTTAGTATTGTATATAAAGCAGTTTTGCCAACGAGAATCCTTTTATGAATTTGCGACAGTATGAGCAAAATCCAAAGAAATTAAATGTTATTTATTTTGAGGGATTGGCCAGTCCCTCACAGTACTTATTTTCTCTGGATCTGTAGCAATGCTCTCCGCTGATAATATGTGACTTAAATATATAATTTTGTTATTAAAGAAAACACATTTTTGCAGATTAATTTTCAAATTTGCTTCTCTCAAACGATGGAAAATCTTTTTCAGGTTTGACAACATTTCTTCAAAACTTTTACCAAAAATATAATCATATCATCGAGATAAACTAAGCAAATTTTGAAAAGATAACCGGTTCAAGGTTACCAACAGCAAGATGATGGAAGCACCTTCTATCCGAGGGTAATCCATTTCGGACTCCTCTGACGAGAAATCCCTGGCAGCGCCTGCGCGACAGGAGGTGTCAGAAGATTCGCATACCACAGGTGTGCACGCACTCATCAGATCTGCATTTGCGGAATGTAAACGGGAAGTTGACACAGCCTTTCTAACTAATCGGAATTCCCTCTCGCATGGACAGTAAAGAAGGGCGTCTCCATTGATCGAGTCAGGGACAACTCTCGATCTCCTCAGAGATCAGATGATGAGAATGCGGATGCTTTGACGAGACAGCTTTTCGGCTCCGACTTTATAAAGATCGATGTGCAGCCTTGGGACCATGTTATGGCCAAGTGGCATAATCTCTCTCTCAAGAGTCGATTCCGAACTAAGGGAGACTCTTATGAGAAAATATTCGCCATCGAATAGCTTGCTTTTTCTAAAGGCCCTCAGATTAAGCCAAAAAGGTAAGTTAGCACTAGAGGATAACTCAATCGTAAAAAGAGATGATCTTCATTGTAGAGATCGAGATCAGGTTAGCATTGCCTTGACCGCCTTAGATGAGGCTATTTCAGATTTTCTTTGAGTTCTTAACTCTGCTTTTGCTGAATTCTAAGGTCCGAGCGGCCACCTCAAGGGTCAACGACGGGTCGATGATTTTAGCTAACCTGTATTACTGACTATCGCGGTCGAGGAGAATGCAGATCAAATAAGCGCTCAATCTTTTAACAAAGAATACGGCGGATGCTATCCCAGCGAATGACCTTCTTGTTGATGCATCCTTTGGGGAAGAAAGGCTACGACTTTGGAAAAGGCTTCTAAGGATGTCGTTAAAGCTTCACTGGTAATTTCCAAGAAAGTGCAACAATCGATTAAACAGACATCGCAGATTACCCGCGCTAAGTCGGGAAACACTCACGCTCCTGCATCCAGAACGAGATCAGCAAGGAGAGCAGGGGCGCTGATTAGCAGCTGCCGATCACTACGCCGGTACAATTCGCGCTCAAGGAGATGATAAATATCTGTCAAGTAAATGTAGCCGGCAGACTATCATTTTTCCTTCCCCAGTGGAAACAAATCACGTCAAATCCAGGAGTTAAAAATTTACTTTACCCATTACGAGATATAGACTTTTCTTATATACTAGCCATCTACCACCTCAGGAAATGGAACCGCTAGTTCGCTTATCTGAATCTGAAATATTTGTTCCTTAGAGATTCTTTAATTATGCGATAAAGGGGTAATTGAGCTTGTAGCAAAGGGCGAGAGACATTCCTATCCTCATTCTTTGTCATTGTGAAATCTTCTGGAGGCTGGAGATTCATTCTAAACCTGAAGCGTCTCATTAATTTTACTAAAGTTCCTCACTTTAAAATGGACTGGAAAACAGCCGTCTTTTCTCAGGAAACTCCCTAGCCTCAATTGACCTCGAGAACACATATTAACTAACCCATGAGAACGACAGAAAATTTCTTCGGTCTAGATTTCAGGGCTGTCTCTATCAATTCCGAATTCTATCGTTAAGATTGTCATCCGCTTCATACATCTTTACAAAGATGTTTTAAAGTTGGTGTTACCTTAGAGATAAAGATTATTTATCGGTAGCATACTTGGATGACTCCTTTCTTATCGAAAACTCATGGAGAACGTACTTGGAAAATGTTGCCGCAACTTTAAGTCTTTTATCTTCATTAAGATTTCTGATTAACAGAAGCAAATGTATCCAATTCGACGAAATCCCATCGCTCTTTAGGCTTTGTTTTTAATACAGACGATCTCACATTGTCAATTCCTCAGAACAAAAGAGATACTGCGAATACGAGCATGCAAGATTCAGCTCTTCGCGAGTTACATCAGTTCCCTGTTTTCAATCTGTCGAGCTGCATATTACGGAATTCTGCACTAAGATTTTAGAGAGAGAGAAACTTTTAATTTTCGTTTTCAGCGATAGACGAGGATTTCGAGGATTTTCAGATAGCTTTACCGCCTTCGATTAGAGAAGATCTTTCTTCGTGGAAAGAAATTTTAGTGAACCCTGCCCAGGCTAACGCCGTTAGATCAGGCCGTCTTGCTCTGGAACTCTTCACGGATGCATCCTTAACAGGATGGGATGCAGTTTGCTGCGAAACACGGACCCACAGTTTATTCAATCGAAGAGAAACAGAATCATATCAGTTTTTTAGAACTTTCATGCTTTAAGATTTTTTGCAGCTCACATAAGAGGATGCGATATTTTGTTAAGAATAGACAACTCTACAGCTCTTTTTTATATCAACCGCATGGGTTCAATTAAATTCCCGCACTGATCGCACTGAGCCTTGGCCGGAGGATCTGGGAATGGTGAGCGATGCAGAATCTTTTTTATTTATGCCGCATACATCCCTTCAAACCAAAACGTTGAGGCAAACACTGAATCTTGGATGATCTCCGAAGGAAACCGAATGGATCTTGGAACAAACGAATTTTGACAAAATTGAGTCTCAGTTTGGCCGATTCGATATCGATTTGTTCGCCTCAGCAACTAATGCTAAGTGTCCTAGATTCGTCTCCTGGCTTCCAGATCCTCCAGCCTACACAGCTCATTGACGCATGCTCATTAGATTGGGGCAACTTTCATTTTTAAGAGCTCTTCAAAAAATTATCACAGACAAAGTAGAGGGAATCCTGTCTTCTAGTGGCCGGCACAGCCATGGTTCCCCTTATTTAATCGCCTCGTCAGTAGCCAGCCAATCTATTTCGGATCGGATGCTAATACGTTGCCTCTTTCAGAGAGATCTATCCGGTATGGAGCAGAATTTCCCTGATGGCAGCAAAATTATCTGCCAAGCCTTCTTATTGAAGGGTACACCGGCTTCGGTTAAACACGACTTCTCCCTATTGGATCGTACAATGCACAATATACCAAACTCCTCAGATTATAGTGGACCTTTTGTAAGGAGAATTAGATAGGTTGCCTTCGCCGCCTGTATCCTCAGTGCTCGAATTTTTAGCCGCGGCTCTTCCAAATGTGAATTTGTACTCATCTGTATACACATATCGCGCGGCCATCTTCCTTCTTTCTCCAAACGAGGTAGGATCACACCCACTCATTAAGCGATTTTTTTAAGGGGATAACTTGTTTGAAACCCCAGCGCCTGCGCTACGATTTTACTTGGGACCCTTCTCTGGTGATTCGACTCCTAGCATCTCTATACCCTTACGAAGACCTATCGTTCGAACTCATCTCCAAAGAACTTGCAACTCTGTTTTAAATGCGTTCAATAATTCTTAATCATTTTATTTGAATTTTTAAATAATTAATCAGTACTTTAGATAGTTATTCAATGCTCATTATTTATTATAAAATCAAATTTATATATATATAAGATCTGTTTTTTTATTCCTGCTCTCTCTCTGAATTGATGCACAAAGTACAATAAGTTAAAGTAAACCTATGTTTAATTTATTGCACTGTGTGCATTATTTATATATCTTAGATTTTTTAAATTTTCCACAATTGATTAATCAAGTTGTGAATTCCTTTTACGAAATTTAAACGATCATGATAATCAATTTTTTAAATATCGTATCATTAACAGCAGTACATGTACATGCTAATATATTGTACACAATTGTATTATGAAAAAGAATAACAATTATTTAATAATTTAATAACACTAACTTGGTAGTGTGAATAAATTATTTTCCAAAAAATTAATTATTTATTAATTTATTTTTCTATCACGAAACTTGTCAAAACATTTTTGCATTCATCGAATATAATCAAACGATTGATAAGAATTGAAAAAATTATTGTAATGACGCATGAGCTGTGCTCTGTACATTTGTTATATTTCAAACTATTTTATATATATTTCTCATAGATATTGCGATATTTGTATCTGAAATAAGCATTTAACATTAAATTTGATGATTTGATTTGATAATATTATATTTTATACGATTTGATCTGATAAGTATAAAAACCAAATATTTTTTTAAGAATAGTTGCGATATATAGGTTCATATATTTCATACTCATTATTTACGTTCTTATAATAAGAATCAAATAGAATTTAATTTTTTTAGATGCTCACCAAAATAATATTTCCAAAAGAAATATTTTGTTCTGTAAATACAAAATCTTGCATAGTTTTAAAGACGTTAAAGGATAATGACTTTGGGTAATTATTTAGAATACGAACTGTACCTCCGATTTTAATGAAATTAGGTTCGATGCGTTTGTGCTCGAAACGAAAAAATCTGTAAGAAAAAACGTTAGGTCCTGCGAATCTGCGAATCGAGATATTAAGCGTTAAAGTTGTCGACTATTTAGGTTAGAAAATCCGTCATAGTCTGACGAGATATAGCGCTATGGTGTAATATAATTTTTATGTTTTTATAAAGAGAATTATATTCTTAAAAAACTGCTTTTTTACCCCTTACTGTTAATTTTCTGTTATGTACTCTTTTTTGTTATATTTACAACAATAGCGTACTTTACCTATTTCAAATTTAGCGGAGCGTGTGGCCATAGCGCATGCGTATGTGACCAAAATGTTTATACATAGCTGCATCTCATTCTCATGCGAGTTCTCTTGGACGGACGTTCCCTATCCTTCCGAGATTGCGCTTATGTGTTGTGTGTTGCATCATATAGTGCTTCGCATATTCTTTTGTGATTTTATAGATAATTACGCTTTTTTCCGTCACTTCATTCTTTCCCCTATATATTTTGGTGGCTTTGTCTCTGTGCATCGGTTTATATGCGTACGGACGAAAATCCCCGTCCATCCTGGGGGCACGAGGAATCCCCCTTATCGTTCTTCAGTGCCGCTCTCTGATCTAACAGCGTTTTTTGATCGCATTCTAACGGACCCTAATATAGTGGACACTATTTCTAATGGTGTCAGGTGAAAGATTTGCGGACCAAATCGAATATACTGTTACTGTCATTGACGTTGTTCTCGTCCTGGATTCAGGTATGGTTTTTCCGCAAGAGTAAAGATAAGAAGAACATATCTTCTCCTTACTCGCGTCTCCGTTCGCCATTACATGCAAACACGTATGTAAATAACGGTTCGACTGCCTCGAATGCTTACAAAGGCGTAGCTTTATTCCGATCGCATTTCCTGGAATCTCTTTGCATGGAAGACAAACGCCTCGGGGCATTCATCGACAAAGCGTCTCCTTCGGCTATTACACCTACTAATCACTTCGCTGTGTTAACCGATAAATCCTCTTCCGATCCGTCACGTCCTTCTCCTCATATGAAAACTATGGAAATCGGTATCCCATCCGACAAGATGTCTCGGGCTCTAGCAGTTTAAAAAAATCTCTTAAGTGACATGCTGATAAAGAAACCCCCAATGCATCCGCTAACAAAATGCAGGCTCCCTCCCCTCCCTTTAACTTCGAACAGTTTCCCAGTCAAATATCAACATATCGATTCACTCCCTTACGATGTTCATTTCTGTCGCGCTTCGAAGATCCCGGGCGAAAGAATCAATGCACTAAATGTTAGTCGCGTTTTACATAAAGCTTTCAACCATGAGATCTTAGAAGTCAAGAGCCATGGGCGGTGCATCGTTGCGACATCTTTTACAAAAGCAAAATCAGCTAACGCGATTACTATCCTATCTTGAAAGAAAATAATCTTACAGCATTTATTCCTGCATTCCGGATCATGAGAACGGGCCCTTAAGAACATCCCCGCGGACATTTCCAACGAAGAGATTCTGAATAACTTTGAATCGCCATATAAAATTATTTCTGCTAAACGATTCAATCGAAAAATCAAAGAGGGGGACGAAACTAGGAATGTACCTTCTCGCACTATCCTGGTTAAATTCGCTGGTTAAATTTTACTCGATATCATTTTTGCATGTCCGTTTCCTAGTCCTCCCCTATATTCCATGAGTTCGACTTTTTTTTTATTTTCCTTAAATACGGACATTAGTGCGGATTGTAAGAGCGTTCCTCGCTGCCCTCGTTGCGGAAACACATGAATCCTCTAAGGATTGCTCCCATGCTAATCTACCTCCGACCTGTTGTAACTGCCAGGAACACTTTCCCTCTTCTCCGTCCTGCCCCCTTTATATTAAGCAAAAACAGATCTACGCTATGGCTGCAATCGAGAATATTTCTTACGCCCGTTTTAAACTGGGCTACGCCGGGTTCTCGTATTCTTCATATCCTCTCTTAAACTCATCATCTCCCAGTGCTTTTCCTTTACTCCCTCATCGCTCCCGCCTTCCGGCTCAGACACTCGACCTCGGAGCGAGAATCCATATGTACCCGTCCTTTTTTTATAACAATCCTTATACGCTGCTCAGTCGATTACCGAATGACGAACCCACACCCTCTCCCTCTCTCCCCCCTAGTTCCTATGCAGCAGCCATATGGTCTTCCAACCAGGCTCCTGCGACCATTCCTTTCAATAACCACCCCAAAACGGGTAGCAACGGAGATAAATCTCGGCAGCAAACCTTCACTGACCAGGTTACGCCCTCCCCCCCCCCCACTCTTAGAACGAAATCTGAAATTTTCACTCATTCCTCTTCGCCTCCAATGGAAAACCTGTTTCCATCTTGGCTGATAAGAGTGACCCTCTCACAACTTCTGATCTCCCCCCAAATCCCCTTCACTTCCTCCTATTACCCACTCTACTCCCTACCCTCCTCCCTATCCCCCTCCCTAATCCTATAAATTAGCTTTCCCTTACACCCCCACTACAATTCATTTCCTCTTTCTATTTCTCTCTCTCAATCTCGCTTAATTGACTCGCAATCGGATGAAACTTTTCTCAACGCACTAGCCTCTCTCATTAACTACCTTTCTAGCATAATTCCCCCATCGTTAAGAGATACATAAATTCAAGCGGGCATACACATCCTTCGTGAAGCGCTTCAGGATTTTCCAATTCTAACCACAATGACCAACACAACCCAATTAATAACACTATCTCTAGAGGACTACGATTAACGTCGTTCATTAGAATTGTAAAGATGCTCTAAGTAATAACGGAGATATTCAGAAATTAGTGGAAGCTTATGATATCATAGTTCTCTATGAAACATGTCTCTCTCTCTCCTGACCGTGAGTTTCGTATTCGGAGTTTAGATTGTGTACGTGCCAACAGCACATCTCCCGTAACTCGAGGCATAGCCATTTTGATTAAAAATCCTTTTATATACTCTATGCTTGATCTTTCAAATAAATTTGATGCCTCTATTGAAGCTATTGATTTACAGCTTCAATATAACTCAAGCACTTTTAATGTTGTGGATATGTACCGTCCACCCTAATTCATTAATTTCTCAAGCTAGTTTCGACAATTTTATCGCTCTTACGATGAATCAAGATTTGACTCTTGATCGATGACTTTAATGCACATCATTCTTTCTGGGGTGCCTCTCGATCAAACAGAGCTGATCGCATCACCAGCGAGGCAGTCGATCGACAGAATAACTGCGTTATTCTTAATCCTAGTTTACCTATTTTTTATTCCCATCCTACTAGAAATTCCTCTCTCATTGACTTGGCGATCACCTCGTCCTCCTTGGCGTCACTGTGTGAATGTACAATAATCGACGACACACGTGGCAGCGATCATTGCCCGGTTCTTGTCCAAATTGACTGCCATGTTAATCATGCTTCTTTTTTGTCTAATAAACTTAAGTTTACCAAAGACCAATGGAATCAAGCGTATTGAGATCTCTAAAGCCTCTCCTCATATTGTTGAATCCGTCATGAGTCTTTCTGTCAACGATCCAATTTCCCAATACAACCAATTTTATTCTAATGTTCTTGACATCTTCTCACATCACTCTTCATCCCTCTCACACTCTCATTCCTCAGACACTATCAACAACAACAACACTCGCAACGTTTCCTCTAAGACCCCTCTCGCCCTTTGGTGGACTCCTGAGCACTTAAGCAATTCGTCGTCGTTTGGAATTTTGCAAGGAATATCGTTCGGCCCCGACTTTGGAAAACTACGAACTTTATAAGAGTAAGGTTCGAATGCCGTAAGATCCTTAGAAGAGCTAAACGTCATGCCTGGCGCGAGTTCTGTAAAGTCGTTAGACACCGACTGCGGATGTCTCAGTATATACTCAAAGCATATACTCAGTATACGGTTTCATAACCGTAAACTATCAAGTACTAAAAATGATAATAGATTCTGTGATAATCCGGCCACCATCCTTAAAATCATTGACAAAATTTGTCCTCCTTCTTGCTCGCCCCCTCCTTGCACTTTCCCGGCTGACTCTTCGAGACTAAGTCCATATTTATGGTTAGATTCTCTTTTCGAACTTAGTGAACTTCGAATTGTTCTTGCCTCAATCAGATCCTCCTCTAGCCCTGGACTAGATCGCATAGATTACAAAATCTTGAAAGCACTTCCGTCTGAGCTTCTTGAATGTCTCCTGTATATTTTTAATAACCTCTTCCATTATTCTCTCTTCCCTTTTCAATGGTTACGCTTATCCACTTTATCAATAAATCTCATGGAAGAGGTGTGCGTCTCCCTCACCTCTTGCTTTCATAAAACTTTTGAGAAATTAATCCTTAATCGTCTTTATTGGCTAATAGAATCTTCTCTCCATCCTATTCTTTCCAACTCTCAATTCGGCTTTAGAAAATTTCGGTCGTGTCAGGACAATCTCACTATATTAACAGCCGCAATACACGAAGGCTTCGCCTTGGGTTCATCTATGATTGCAGTTTTCATTGATATCAAATCTGCATTTGACAACGTTTTGCCTCACATCCTAATGAATGATCTACTGGCACTTCAACTCCCTCCTAAAATTATTAAATTTATTGAAAACCTTATTTCATGTAGATATGTTCAATTTGTCATCCACGGATCTCTCACAAAGAAAGAAAAAAAAACATCGAAAATCTCTCGCAAAGGTACCCCCCAAGGTTGGTTCTCAGGCCCACTCTTTTTAATTTCTATCTTCGCAAGTTGGAAGACCAGATTCATCCTCTGATTAGGATTCTCCAATTCGCTGACGATCTTGTGATCTATTCCACATCTCCGGACACACGCTCTGCTCTCCAATCGGTCGAGAACTCGCTGAATCGTATTACCGAACACTTACAAGGCCGCGGACTTGACGTCTCACTATCTAAAATGCAAATAATGGTTTTCTCTAAACGCTACTCCTCCCCCGAGTGGCAAATTGTATCGCGAGCACACACGCTCTCTCTCGTCCCAATCCATCGCTTTCTCGGTATTATTCTGGACTCCGGGCCGCCCCCACCTCGAGAGTACAACAATCAAAGCAAAAAAAAATTCTTCAAGCTCTCTTCTGTCCGCAATTAGGAGGAGGCGCT
The DNA here is from genome assembly GCF_024713525.1 of Acromyrmex echinatior. NCBI lineage: Eukaryota > Metazoa > Arthropoda > Insecta > Hymenoptera > Formicidae > Acromyrmex > Acromyrmex echinatior. The sequence goes on along the minus strand of NC_141858.1, from coordinate 1,092,262 downwards.
CACCCTCATCTTCTCTTTATGGTCTATCGTTCCACGCTTAAAGCCTCCATTGAATATGATAGTCTTGTATTTGGTTTTATCGCGATCTCGTACATTCTGGAAACTGGAAGTTATTCAGAATCACGCGGTTCGCACTTGTCTGGGTTGTCGTATTTTCACCCCAATTAACGCTCTCTTTGCAGAAGCCAAAGAACTTCCTCTCCACCTCCGCTACCAATTTCTTGCCGCAAAATATTTTACCAAAATTCTTTCGGTTACCGATCACCCAACAGCAGTATTCTTATTCAGACTGACAGATGTCTCTAACGATGCCAATCTCTTTTTCTATTTGTCAGCTCACTTCCCTGCTTCCCTTCTTTTCAAGGAAGTGGCTAATTCTTGCATGCGTATCGACCAATCCTACACTCTTCTCGTATACAGGCACACTTTCTCCTCCACTCATCTCACACCTATCCTTATACCTCTCCTTCCTCCCTACTGGCTGTCAAAAAGAAACCTCCCGATTCGAACGCTGCTCGCGTGTTTGACGAAGAGCTCTCTCTGATTACTGAAGGTTCTACTGTATTCTATACCGATGGCTCTAAAATTGATAATAACTATTACATCGGATCGACAGTATACTCACCGCAACTTCAAGTCTCCCTCCTCCCGGATACATCGGTCTTCTCTGCGGAGGCCTGGGCAATCTATAACGCTATTCTTTCTGCCATTGGTCTCAGTCTAAAATCCGCATACATTATCACTCCCAGAGTGTTCTCAACTCTCTCGGTCTTTGTAACTTCAATAATAATAATAATTACATAATTCCTTGTATCAAATCTATTCTCGTCGAGGCGACCGGGCTCAATATGAATATCAAGTTCGTTTGAGTCCCCTCTCATACGGGCGTCGCGGGTAACGAGAAGGCGGGTGCTTACACGAGACTAGCTATCTCGAGAGGCTCATGGTGCCATTTTAGAGTCCCCTATTCTGACTACTTTTCTTTGCTGAAGGAACAGTTTGACGATAAAATCGAGCGCGTACTTACTAAGAGAGCCCGTTATTTTCAGCATATCTATAAAAAAACAAAAAAACCATGGTACTACCGACTCCCGTTCCGTAGGGAGAGTATTGTCACGGTTACGCGTCTTAGAGTTAATCATTATAATCTAAAGCATAGTTTTTTTAGGAAAAATTTCATTGAGGACCTGTCATGTGATTGTGGACATCCTGTCCAGGATGCGGACTATGTTTTATTTCGATGTCCGGTTTACGCTGGCCACACCAAATATGTACGCTCTGCTTTGTCGAACATTATTAATTTTAATTTGAATGATCTCGTTGTTTAAGGCCTGCAGAATCCTTCGCCTAAACTCTGCCGCCTCTTATTCAGCTTCAGCAAAGCATCCAACTTGCAATTTTAACTTTCGTTTACGGCTCGTGCTGCCGCGCAACTGACATGCAAGCGTAGGGATACTCCCGGTATTCCCCCTTCCATCCTCAGCAGCCTTGCGCCGCTTTTCCAAACAGCTACGCTCTCTCAAAGTCATCGCTATGGCCGAGTTTCTGGAGGCGTTACATTTGCCTCCTTCGTTCACGCGTCAGTTTCCACTCTCATCAGTATCTATGCTTCACTTCACATCCAGTTCACATGTCCGCTTTTTGCTCTAGCCATATTGACCTCCATATCCAATAAGAGGCAGGAAGTCTCCTATTCATTCATAAATAAAGAAGAAGAAGAAGAAGAAGAAGAAGAAGAAGAAGCTGTATCTCGTCAGTATGATGAATTTTCTAACCTAAATAGTTATCAACTTTAATGCTTAATATCTCGATTCGCAGTGCTGACCTAATGTTTTTTCTTACAGATTCTTTCGAGCAAAAACGCGAATGAGTCTAATTTCATCAAAATCGGAGTTTATATTCTAAATAATTACTTGACTTTGTTTCATCTTAATGTCGTTTCATCGATAGTATTTACGTGAAGTGTAAATAGAAATCCGTATCTTCTATTGCATATTTTTGTAATTATTAATATTTTTCTTAATATAGCATTATCAAACTCTCTTTCATGAAAAGCTTTTAACTTATTTTTAAGTTATAGAAGGGGTATTGCTAATTACCAAGGGTAACATTACCAAGAGTATTAAGAGCGTATCCATATAAACTTGCATAGCCGCGTAATCGCATTTCTGCTATAAAAACGCACGTAAAATGTGATTGGATAATTTTCTTTATGCATATATTTATGCGGCTACGCAATAAGTATGTGTAGATGTGTAGACTAACCCTAATGATTGCAAGTCATGTAAAAATGTAAGGTATTTCACGCCTAAGATGCAGTCGATGACTAATCAAAAAATTAGCCCAAAGTTAGAATTTTGTAAACCAATATAAAACGTTGTTAAGGGCTGCTGCATACAAAATTCCGCAATAGTTACCGTAAGACATAAATTTAAGCCAATGAACCAATCAGGATATTGGTTTAGGTCTACGTAATCTAACGGAAATAACAGTAAACTTATCCATAACCTCGCAATAAAGCGAATTTTAATGTTTCAACCAGTTGAAATTCATATTGCGAGGTTATGGATAAGTTTACTGTTATTTCCATTTTCCGTTAGATTACGTAGACATAAAGCAATATCCTAATTGGCTTATCGGCTTAAGTTTATGTTTTACAATCACTGTTGCGGAATTTTGTGTGCGGCAGCCCTAAAAACTTACCAACAATAATTCATCCCAAAATTATATTCGATCAAAGATATTTGATCATTATAAACTATGAAACGTTTCGTATTCTTATGTCATGATTACAGTACTATTTTTACTCTTCTATTTATGTAAAGATGAGTATCTGACATAAATAATTACATTTTTAAGTTATTTTTAAGTTTATTCTAATCCTTGGAAATAGGTCTCCACAAAATACAATGTATTTTTTTAGTTAAAGTTTCTTATTCTTTGTACAACAATTTAAGCTAAAGTAAAAATAACAAATTAACAACTATTGCTTCATATATATTACATATAATATATTCTTGATAAGCTGATAAACATGTGTATATTGCTTTCAATCCACGGAGTAAAAAGGAGATCAAACTCAAGCCGGTCACGAAAAAAATGGGCTCGAAATACGGTGTTGGAAAAGCGCTGGAAGAACAAATTCAAGCGTCCCTATCAGAGAACATTCAGCTTAGAAGATTTAATAAATATTTTTCCTCCCATTTTCCTATAATTCTGTAAATTTCTGTAAATTTTTCATGCGTAAAATATTGTGAGATAAAAGTTGTTGCTCAAGTCTCATTTGATTTTTTTCAATTTCAAAGTTTTTTTATGTCGGTAAATTAAAAAATGATAATTCAATGATAATTTATGCATGAATGTATGTATTTTTCAATAAATATTGATGAGATCGCCCTGAGAGATCATCGCGGACACGAACTGTCGCTGTCTCTCGAAACAGGAAGGACCTCTACGAGGAACAATGAAATATTTACAAAATGCTTCGAAACGAATACAAAGACAATTTTATAAGACCGCTAACTGTCAACATTGAACGATGCTATGCACGTACATCTCGGTTCTTCGTCCGTACGCACGACAATGACCGAACCCGTACAGCAGAAATTTTACAACATTGCTGCAACATTTCAATGTTGCATATTACAATACAATGTTGCATATTACAATACAATGTTGCAGAAACATTGTGAAAACTTCTTTTTGCAATATTACTTCAACAATGTTGCAACAGTATTTAAAATATTTTCAGCAAGAGACACAAATTGACACAAAAGTCATCCTGTCCTTGTTCAAAAATCAGTAAGAAACAAAGACAAGAATGATTCTTATCACTGTGTCGATCCTCTACTAGGAAGTTCACTTTGAGTATTAAGACTTGTATATATTGATTTGTGTATAACCCAATAAAACAAGGACCTGGACATAATAGAAGAATAGAAATTACGATAATGATCATGTTTACGGCACACTTAATCGGATTTCATAATATCTGTGGTTATGAAACTGATTAATCTCATAACTATTAATATTCCTCTGAAAAATGGAATGAATGTTTTTAACTACGAATATTATTAAACCCAATCAATGTTCATTTCTACTAATATAGATTAATTTTAATCTCAGTTCAACTTATCTTCGTCTTTTTCTAGTTCTAAAGATTAGAAAAAGACGAAGAGTAAGTTGAACCGAGATTAAAGTTAATCTACATTAGTGGGCATAAGGTGTAAATGTAGTCAATGTCTATAATTTATAGACATTAAACAATTAGAAGTAAGGATTAAATATAATGCACAATGGACATAATAATAAGATGTAAGACGTATAGTTCACGTATACTATAAATTTTCATTATTGGCGGTATATCGGAACACGCCTATAAAATATAAAGACATAATTAATTATAAAGTCATATTTCATTATATGTTACATTTAATTCTTATTTCTAATTTTTTCTATTTAAATTTATATAGTACAAAATCTTATAATAAATATTGCAGTAACGTTGTAATATTACAGCAATGTTGCTGCATTATTATGCTGTATTATAATGTTTCTGCCATAATACTGCAAGTATTCCTCCACTGTGCGCAAAACCTAATATTGCATATATATTATGTTGTAATATTGCTGCAACATTACGTATCAATATTTTTAAAACAGACATTTTTACGTTATGCAATGTTGCTGAAATATTGCAACAATTCTTGCAATGAAATATTTTTGCAATGTTATTGCAATATCTCTGTGCTGTATGGGAAACGCTACGCTGTATGTTTGAGTTTGATGAGTGTATTGATATAACGTTCTAACGATTAGTAGTAGATTTTAGTCGATATCGACTCGTCGATACGGTCGATGTCAAGTATATGCGATTCTCCACATTGCTTCCGAAGACGCTACACGCGATAGCGACATTTTCAACAAGCATCAGCTCGTCGAATGCGAGCTATTAACTTTAGTTTTTAATCCGTATGAAGAAAACGATGTATTGTAATAAAATGTGAATAAAAAATTTTTTCAGACATCACTATATGTACTTTCTTTATTTTTCATCCAAGCTATCCTGTGCCATATGTACCTATCCGTTGTAAGAAAAAAGAACAAGTATGAAAATAAACGCGCGCAATTCGAAGATTAAAATTGATCTTTTTATTTTATATCATTATGCACATTACTTCGCAACGTCACAATTCATCTAGAAAGGAGAATCTTCACTCTTTAAAGATTTTTTATCACATTTTATTACATCGTTTTTTTTTCATTATGCGTACTATTTGGCAACGTCGTAATTGTATCAAAATTACATTGATGATGTCATCATCCGAACATGTTGTGATATGTCAAATGGTTTTGTATGCAAAGAGAAAAAAGATAGATAAGAGAAAACGGCAATGCATCAAAAGAAAAATGTAATATATGAGAAATAATATATGATAGTGCTCACGGCGGCGGCCCGCGGCGCATTTTGGAATGGGTCCGCGGCAGAGTCCCAATCATATGTAACATCACAACATCGTGGCATGTATCATTAATATCGGTGTTTACGTAAACACCGATAGCGCCTTCCCCGTGCCTTCCCCCTCCCTTCCCTCGCGTCTACAAGTACCCCCCACTCCCGCGTCTATATACAGATGGCTTAGAACCCGCTATTCTATGCTACTAATGTTCATAGGCAAGGAAGGAAATGGGTTAAACCTCACTTTGTATAGATAGTTATGCGCTTTATGCGCTACTATATAAAAACAAAAATTATATGAGAAAACGTTTTGAAAGACAATTTTTGTTTTTAAAGCAGAAAATCTATTTTAAAGTAGAGAATTTTTATTGTATATAGTGGAAAAAAGATATTATTTTTTTAAACTTTTTTCTTAATAACTTTTTAATAATATGAGCGACGGCTAAATAAAACCAGTTGAAAATCACTTAGGGTCATGACTTTGACAACGTATATTAAGATCAAAAGGACTGGCTCCCCTCATTTCCACATTTATTGTGTGCACATTTATTAAAGTGAAAATTCAAAGATTTTTTAAAAATTCCACAGTGTTCCTTCCCCTTAAGTATGTTGTTCTCCAGATTTTTCTATCGAATTTTCCCATAAATAAGAAACACATATCTTTTTATAGGTATTCATACGTACTTTTAAAGGGTGGAACATCCTTTTGAAAAAAATCAGTCTTTTTTTCTTTCAAAGCGAATATCGTTAAAACTATAAAAAATGGAAAAATATGTATAAAATAAAAATTGAGTAGCTACAAGTGTACTTTATAACAATAATAAAAAAAATTTTTTCTATATATAAATTATTTATTTATATATCCCCACCACTTAATTTTGAAAATAAATTTTGATTTTTTTTCTAGTAAAATAAAAGCTTATTTTAAGATGAATTTAACCGTACATATGATAAAGTTGTTTCCCTAAATTTCATTTTCGAGAAATAATTATATTCTGTACGCACATATTCTCGTTCAGGCGCTCGATTCTTTACGCAACATATTTGCTGTTGTTCGAGATGCATCCAAAAATTAGCTTTCGCAGATTTGGTGTACGTGCGACATGTAGATTGCTTCTAGAACAATTTCAAACGTTTCTAGAAGTTTCCAAAAAACAAACTTGACAATCACCTCTCCAATAAAGTCAAAAAAATATTATATAATCAAATCCGCATATCGTACGTACACAAATTCCAACCGCTAAAACGGCAATCAAATTCAGATCGGTCTCAGCGCACGCGCGCTCGCGTGACGCGAAACGCGTAACGTACTGATACCCCAATCAGAATTCCTGAATTGGCGGACGCGCATAACAATAGCGTACCGCTTGGCCATCGCGGTCGAGAATTGCCAATCGCGACCCGAATCATGGGGGTCACCTCAATTTTTATAATTTTCGAGAATCTCATAGGCGATTGAGAAAGAAAGCCTTTGTTTTACAAAAAGGATAAAAGGCCGAATAGAGTTGTGATCCTCCTTCTTCGCCTTTTTTCGGTCAAGTTAACGCTCCTCAATAAGTGCAATCGCCTGTGAGACGCTCCGCCGCGTTCGATTTGTGATCGAAGATTCGCGTAAGTCGAACTTTAGTTCAAACGCCTTCTCGCTCAAATTTTCGTTCTGTCGCTCTCGCTTTGTCTCGCTCTCGAACAGCTATGTACGTACCATCATGGAAATTTTTGTCGCGCACAGAGAGAAAATTATTTTTGTTACATTATATATGTTATATAAATTATTTATTTGTTACATAAATAAGATCATAATGTCAAATGTATATCATTTTTTTTCTTTCCTTCTTCCTGTATTACTAATTCAACTTCTAGTATATCGAGAGAGAGAAAGAATTTTCAAAATCAAGAGAATCTTCTTCTATTTTAAATTAATTCTCATATATTTTTTGTAACATGTTTTTAATTTTCCCTTTTATAATACTCCTTCTTTTGTAATGGCACTTTCTAATAAATTTACAAAAGTAGCAGCTATAAACAGCATTATCATATTTCTTGGATATCATTTTGTTAATTTTCTTCGAAACGATTAATCCTTAATATACATTTTTTTCATTCATATCCTGCGTTTCATATATTTCTTTTCTTTGAAGTATTAAGACCATTTTATCAAATACCAGTCTCTTTTCTATTCCTAAAAAAAATTTAGCATCTAGTAAATAAGTTTTAGCGTTGCTAACCTCAGTTTGTGCATATCCTTTAGAATAACTCCAAAGTTCACTTTTAGACCACAAATGATCCATTATATATATAGAGTGTACATTTTTGTAACTAAAAAAATTTTATTTTTTTCTTTATTTTTAAGTAATTCTTGTTTGTATTGCGGAAATATTTTGCGAATTATTAAAAAAAAAAAGAATTTAACCTTAGAACAATATATTAGCCTTTATAAATATAATAGTTTTGTGCACTCTTGTATTAAATATTGTCTAATATTATATATTATATTGCTTGTAATATTATAAAGAACATTTTCCTAATAAATTATAAATTTTTGTAACTCAATAGCAATAATAAGATGAATTGTTTGAAATGTAAATGCAGTATAACTTCAATTTATAGCCATGCATATAAAAAAAATATCTTTTTCAGGATACTAAATAACTAAATTTTGTTAACAGCTGACACTTGAAATTTTTTTTATAGTTTGAAATGTCAACTTTAAGATATTGAAATATTTTTTCTTCAAACTTTTTTGTTTTAGAGTTTTACATTTTTGTATAAAAAAGTGCATTTGTCTCATTTTATTAATTATATTTAATTATAATAATTTATATGCAATTTGTTATAACTATACAACCTTACAAATACTTTCTAAAAATGTCAAAATATACGTAAAAATTGTTTAATAATTTTTATATATTTGTAAAAGTAAAGAAAATTAATCCAGAACATAAATGACCAAACGTAGTAAGAACGCCTAAAACTAAAGTGTGTATCAAAAGTTAATACGGTGTTTCAGATGAAAGTAAAATTGTTTTGAAGAGAATGTATTTTATCCATGTTGTTTTTCTTCTAAATGGAGACGTCAAAAACCTCTACTTTTTTTAAATGGAATTATATAATATGATTATTTTTTTTTACATAATGTGATTCCTCTAATGCTATTATACATAAAAATATTAATATAGAGATATAAAAAAAAAATTATTAATTTACGAAATATGTCATACTTTATTATGGCACATATTGGCATAAAGTGTTAAATACTTCGTAAACTATTGATTTTTTGATAATCGTACCTTAATATTTTTATAAATAGAATAATGAGATAAATCAATTAATGTAAAGAAAACATATAAGATAAAGGTCCCAGTAATCGGACATGTATCTATTATATGTCCGGACACTTACACAAGATTTATTATTTTTAATCTTTCTCAAATGTTTTTTGTATTACAATATTATAATTTAATTGTATTTAAAGATTATTTGAAAAAGCATTTGAGATTAATAACAATATAAATATTAGGTGTTGGAATTAATTCGTAGCGTTTTTTAATGAAAGAATGTTATTTATTTCACATGAGCATTAAAAAATACATTAATGAAAGTACTTCCCATCACTTGTAAAACGCTACGAATTAATTCCAACACCTAATAAATAAAATTTTGTGTACATATCCGGACATATCCGGTCATAGAGACATTTACTTTAGTTAATTAAAAAAATATTTAGACAAAATGGATACTTTTTAAAATAAACAACTATATGTTTTCTTTACACAATTGATTTATTTCATTTTTCTGTTATAATAATAAAAAATTAAGATTATAAAAAAATTAATAGTTTATGATGTATTTAACTTTATGCCAACATAAATTACACCCGGTATATGTAATGTGAAATACAGCTTTTCAACTGATAGTATCGGAATGCTGAGATAAATCTAAGATATAAAACATAAAATATTTTTCAAGAAATAATTAGGAAGTACACATTTTATAATTATGCAAATAATTTATAATTATTGCAAATAATAATCTTTTATTATACATATATATATAATACAATGTTAATTTATATATAATATATATTTATAATTATATATTTATACTTACACAAGCATTTAAAAATATTTTAAATATTTCGTTGTTGTAACAATGATATAACTTGGATAATTAAAAGTACACTTCTAGGGACACAAGAACAAAACACTTTCAGCGCCAGCAATGTCGGAATATGATACAATCCGACATATCCAATAAAAATTAAAGTAATGATAAAAGTAACGACTGAATGGTTATCGTTACTGCAAAAATATAACGATGTTTAAATTTACCGTTAAAGACAAAAAAAAGTAACGATCGTTACCGAAAAAAGTAAGTAACGGCGTTACAAGTAACGCATATTTCCCAACTCTGCAAACATATATAATACAATGATATTCCGATCAGTCAAACTCCATACAATTTATATTGGAAAGAATTACAACAATAATTTAAACTAATGACAGTAGTATCTTAAATTTGGAACAACTTCTGTATCGAACTCAATAAAAAAGCGATTTAAAGATAAAATTCTATACTTTCACGTGCATGTTGTCCTATTAGCGACACCTGATTCACGCCAACACCGCAAACTTGGACTTTTTATTATAAATGTTGCATTTTCTCAATTAGTCATCTGCCATTTTGAAAATAATGGCCCAGTTCACAATTCTCATTCAAATATTCTTAAAAAGGACATTTCAAACTTCATTTTGCATTTTTAAACATATTTTTATCTATAATACATTATTTATCATGTTATAATAAAATTTGATAAAATTTTTAGTGTATCATTTTTTTGGAGTAAGTATTTGTACAAAACTTATCTTTTTAAAAAAGGTAGAAAAAGGCGTATTTTTCGGAAAAAATGTATACTAAATTAATTGATTTATATACTGTTTATAAGAAGATGTTATAAACATATAAAGGCAGTAGATATTAGTATAATTTCTTTTCTTCTTTGCATAGTGCTACAAGCTCCATAGAGCCTTGGCGTCCTCCATTCTTCGCCTCCATGCGTCCTGGTCTTTTAACGCTTTCCTCCAATTTTGAGTTCCTAAAATCTCCTTTGCATCCCTGCCCACACCATCCTCCCATCACGCCCTTTTCCCATAGGTCGTTTTCCGCCCGATAGGCCCTCAAGAATTCTAGGTACGCACTTTTCCAGACATTTCTCTATACGTGTTTCACTCATATAGCTCGCCA